>NW_023425344.1:55865853-57065853 GCF_014108415.1 Molossus molossus | reverse complement strand
GTATAGAGATACAGCTTATTTTGTATGTTGATTTTGTATTCTGTTCATTTGATGTTTATTTATTAGTTGTAACAGGTTTTTTTGAAAACTCTTTAGAGTTCTCTGCATATAAGATTATCATCCACAAATAGAGATAATTTTTTTTCAAGGTTGCAACATTAATTAAATGTGTGGTCCAATCAGGTATTTTATGCTAATATAAGGACCTGAATGGAAAGGAGCCTTTGACTGAGACTTTGGATGGTGACATTTGGGCAGACAGAGATGAGGCTGTGAGCTTGGAACTTGACAACTCCCTGTACCTTCCTAGCTAGCAGAAGCCATTCTCTTATCAATTTAACATCCCAACTGAGGCAACTAACTTTGCTGGCATAAAAACCTTTACATGACTTCACTTATGGCAGTTGCCTGAGATGGGGATGATGATTCTCTACAGCATCCATTCTGATCACAACCACTATCTCTGATCTTATAATAAGAGTTATATCTCAACATAGCCCAGATAAAAAAGTGCAAGACTTGCTCTAATAATAGATAAAAATACACCAAAGGAGTTGCATAATTCTGGATAGATATAGATATAGATATATCCAGAATATATATGTGTGTGTGTGTATCTATATATCTGGAGAATTCTAGAGATGGGAATATGGAGTGGATACATAATGTGCAAACTGCTTAGCCACTCCCAACCGTACCCTCACCTTGAAGGACCCAGAAAACATTCCTTTCTCATTGGTGACATAAACATATTTATATAAAGGATGAGATGTATTCTGTTATATAGCAGCATTAAGTTGTGGTTGTATTGAAGTTTAAAATGGTTTGAAGTGGAGGAGCACTCTGGGAAGATGGCAGAGTAGCAAGCACCAGGAATCTATCTCCCCACCTAGACAACAATTGCACTGGCAGGATCTGTTTAATGTAACTATTTTAGAACTCTGCAGTCTATTAAAGATTTGTAACTTCCAGGAGGAAGGATTAGAAGGTGAATTGTGATTAATTTTGGTCAGTGTCAGCTCTTAGCATAGTAGAACCTACTCTACTCCCAGCCACATGGCAGGCAGCTGTGCACCTGTTCCTGGAGCAGCCTGCATACAGCTTGCAAGAGCCAGGGTGAGCAAAAAACATCCACTCCTCCAAATCATTGGGGAGTAGTGCTTCAGTTGACGATTTCTGCTTCTGATCACCAAGATGTGGACAAAGAAACAGGCAGCCAATGCTGTTGCACCTCCCCTCATTGTTGCAAACTCCTACCCCTCTGGCTAAAGTGACTTCCAGGTAATTTAAAGCATTAGCTTCCCCCCATCCCTTGCTTCGTTTCTCTTGTTTTCCCTTTCTGGGAGCCAGACATTATAGACTTGAACATTGAAAAGCAACTGCATTTATAGGTAAAATTAGGAAGTGACCATGTGTGCCCAGAGAAAGGTGTACACTTCAGCATGCTTCTTGGCACAGAGATAGCCTATAATATTAAAAACAAAACAAACAAACAAAAGCCCAGCAAACCCTGTGAAAGAGGGAGAATCTGATGTCCACAGTTACCACATTATTATTTTTTTATATTATTATTTTTAAATATATCCCTTCAACAAAATGTCACAAGCCATACAAAGAAATACAAAAGAATAGCACATAAAAGTAAAATAAATAAATAAATAATAAAAGCTGTCTTTGAAAAAGACTTGAGGGCAGATCAACTAGACAAGGATTTTAATTTTAATTTTTTAAATTTTAATCCTCACCCGAGGACATTTTTGCATTTATCTTCAGATAGAGCAGGAGGGAGAGAGGGACAAAGAGAGAGAAACATCGGTGCAAGAGAGACACATCGAGTGGTTGCCACCCACACAACCCCAACTGGGACTGGGGACAAACTGCAACCGAGGTACATGCCCTTAGCGGGAACCAAACACAGGACTCTCTGGTCCACAAGTCGACACTCTAACCTCTGAGCCAAACCGGCCAGGGCTAGACAAGGATTTTAAACTTATGTTATTAAGCCTTTGGCCTGATTCTCAGCCATATCTGCTCTGTGGCTACAGTACAGAATGTGGCTATGTAACTTAAGGTTTTGTGTTAGAACTTCAAGTCCTTAGGTTTATCTCTTTCTTTGTGTACACTCTTCAGGGCAGCCAGAAGCATCCATACCATGTAATAAGTCTTGTTAACCATAATTGTTATCATAATGGTCAAGTGCATCAGTTACCTGAACAAAAACTTTGTCATCACTCTGTACTATAATCTAAAGAAACCATAGCTTGTGGTTTAAGTATTTATGATGGCACTGCATGCCACAACTGACTAATGTTCATTTATTTCTTGTAAGGAAATCTTCACTGCATTCGTGATCAAATAGGTAACAACCCAACCCCAGAGTTCCAGGTTGAATATCAGTTTTCTGTGACCATTTCTGGTACCAAGAGCAGTATCAATAAGGAGTCATTCAGAAAAATAGAAACCATTCTGGGTATTGAAAACAAAAGAATTTAGTGCAGGGGATTGGTTATACCAGTAATGTTAGAACTAGAAAGCCAAATAAGAAGATGTCAAGGCAATCCTGAAATTAGGAAAAGCGGCAGGAAACCGCTACCACACTTTGGGTGGATGAAATGGGGAGAGGACAGAGTGTTACCTTGCTCAGAAGTTAAGCCATCTAGCAGGAGCTGGAGCCTCTGAGTGACTGTCTTGTGAGATCTGAAATACATAGGAATGAGGAAACAGTCACTGCCAGAGGTACCGCCGAAGCAGAGAAAGGACAAAATACCCTGGCTTCTTCTCTTCTCCCACTTCCAAGTAATCCAACAACACTTCTCATTTGCCAAAACGAATCAGAAGCCACATCAAGGGTCCCTGGGAAATGCAGACCCACAATACAGGCAGAACTAAGGAAGGATGGCAGTGAATCTCAGAGCAAGTAGGCAAAGGACCAGCACAAGAAGCATATCCCTTCTTGTAATTGTGTATGCACTTGGGACTGTGATGTAATGAACTGTGATGTAATGGCTTCCTAGAGATGATACGATAAGGCCCTTGCTTCAGAAAAAACTTGCAAATATATGACTGTATTGATGTGTCATTAGTAGTAACAGCATGAAAGTCAGACAAATCCTACATAATCCTAGCATTGTTTCCTGTAGGGCTACCTACATAATTTTTAGAAAGAAATCATAATAGATATCATCCTATGAGAGGTATGAAATTACTTAAAGTAGTGCACTTTTAAATGAGATTTTACCTACTTTTCTTATTCAGTCTACTTTATTCAAAACTTACCTGTTAATTGAGTAAATAAGAAAATCCAAAGAACATCAGATACCTTCCCTCCTATGAACTTGGTCCTCTTCGGTAACTTGCAGCTATGTAGCCAAGATGATTTGTCTAAATTTGGTGGACCACAAACGATGTGTGGAATTTATGTACTAAACATATGGGTAGCAATACTATGGAGAAACCTGCGTTGAGATATTCATTTCTGTGGAAACTTTAATCTTCATTTTTAGTATTTCCGCATCTACAAAATTATCTATGGGGGAAAATGGGAATCCTCCCTCCTTCTGTGTAAGAGTCTTATTCTAAGTGGCAAATATTCTTGCCCAAATTTTTGCTTATGTCCTTAATAGTTTTCGAACTGTACCTACTAGAAATCAGATAAATTTGGAAAGTATATTATATTCTATGCCAAGCTGTCAGGGGGTGGGGGAAGGACTTTATGTTTTGAATATATGACTTGTCTCTACCTGTGATCAGGAAGTTAGATTCAGGCACCAATCCAATGATCCATGCATATCTTCCATTTTTTTCTCCAGTGGAAGGAAAAGAGATTTGTTCAAGAGGCTGAGAGCATGAGAATGTGCTACTTCTTTTAACCCTGCAGATTGGGTTTCTCAACACAACTGGCCAAGCAGTTGTTTCCAAAGTGTCTTGGATGCTATCCACATGACCAGAGTTCTCAGTTTGACATGGTAATGCCTTCCATTAGCACTAAGGGGATATCTTTGGTAATTACCTTGACCACCTGATTTTTCAAATCATGTGACATTGAATACTGGTTTCAATGTGAAAAAGACAAAATGTGGATATTTCTATCCGGATGCAGGCCAGCTCATAGACATACTTTGGCGGGGACACAGAGGTGTTAGAAAATGCATAGGGTAAGTTAGGGAGATGAGAAAATACCAAAAACTGGGTTCTTTAAAAAAAATTTTTTTTTGGGAGGGTGGAGCAGTTTTTTCATCTTTGCACAGTGCCTTCAATAAATGTTTATTAAATGAATTCAGTAAAGAAGATGGGAGAGGAATTAATTATTAAGCCTTTCTTTAACCCTTTGTTCTTAGCTTTCCTCCCCCAAAGACACACAAAATAATAAATTAATCAAGTGTAGGAATTCCTAACAATGGAAAACATATCAAGGAATTCATTGAAACTTGCACCTCTCCTCCTATACGTCCTCCTCAAATATCAAGCCACAACGGACTGGTTTTGTTACTGGGTTATTCTGACCCTTTCTTTTTCTCCGATGTTACATAGGTGTATTCTTCTGACCTGATTACATTCCGAGTACAACCAAAACGACTGGAAATGGCTCTGTCTGTCAGGGATGAACTGAGTTGTAACCACCTGCCGTCTAAGTGCACATTAAAGTACCTCCTCCAAGTAAATGCCATTGTCTATCTGTGGAAATGCTCAGCTGCCTGGAGGGACAAGTGTTAGGTCATGTGGGCTCTAGTGTCTCTTGTCCCATCCTGAAAACCAACACCAGAAAGAGGGAAAAAAATCCTTTCAGGATATATGCCAAAGGCCTGAGAGTGCCTTATATGACAGTTTTTAAAAGCAAGTATATTTGTTTGTACATTTGCCAGAATTAGGCAATTTCTATACACAATTCTGATCTTGCCGGTCTGAAACGGCAGCAATGGGACTGTGATGTAATGCACTGTGCACGCTTGTCCAGACAGTTTTTCTCTAGCGACCGTTCCCTGTCTTTTCACGGATGCAAGGAGGAGAGTCTCGGTGAAAAGATGAAATGGGGGAAGTGTTTGTTCTGCCTCTCTGCTTCCTGTATTTGTGACTCTGAGGTGCCAAGGAGAGGGCCTGGGATGACTTTGGGAAGAAAGAGAGAGAAGAAAGGAGAGAAATGAAAGGGTTAAAATTCGATGGTGGTGGTGTTGGATAATGAGAGTGGAAGAAAGAGTCCCAGGAACTGGTGGAAGCAATCGAAGCGGTTTATCCCTCCTGTCGGCGGTGGGTTCTTGCTGGTTGACATGCTGTACCTAGAGTGCACATACTGTATTTACATGGATTTATGATTACTCTGGATATGTAAAAGGATTTTTAAACTAATAGCAGCTTTCTTTTCATGTTTTTAAGAATATATGTGTAAGCTAAAACGATTGGATGAAAATACAGCAAAATGAATACTACTTTTAAATTTATTTTCATATCCTACTTTTTTTTTTCACTTAACATTGTTACTTAAGCATTTATTCAGGTTAATAAATATACTTCAGAACCACAGAATATTACAAAGCTATGCAAAATGTTTTGGTTTTGCTTTCATGGGGCTGAATTTTGTATTTAATGAGTATATAAATTGCTTCTATTTTGCTGTTATATATCACTGAAACAAACATAAATGTACTAAACTTTTTTTCTTTTCAAAACTGACTTCGCTGACACTCAGCATGAGTGCAGCTGCAGAGCAGCATTAAGATATTATGTGGGTTTCTAATCCACCTCCACTGTTGACACCCAGGGAGCCCGGTTACACTGCTAGCAGATGGCGCTGCTGCTCACGCAGCTGCTGACGGAGCAGCCCAGGGATTGAAAGACATGCTTAAACAGGGTTAATACAAGGCCTTTAGAAAGACAGCTGGTCTGTAGTACCATCAGAGGTCAGAAGGTTAGTACATTTCCCTGAAAACAGAGGACACACCAGAGTTAGGATTTGTGAAAGCCATGTAGGGAAAGGGGAAAGCAGAAAGGTTTTATTTAAGGGAGCCATTGAATGAGAGGGTAGATTGTACTAAGGTAAAATATAGCAACTACCAAATATGGAGGAGGGGGATGGGGAAATGAAGGAAGACAGAGACAAGGATGGCAGGACACTGCCCCCCCTCCCCACCTCCACTCTTGAGATGTGGAGAGAGACCATGCCCCCAGCCCATTTCCCAACTCCAAGCTCCATTGTCCTATGTTTTGCCAGTATGTGGATGTGATTTAGGAGAGCTTCAGTCTTTCCAGGCTAGCACACACTTAACATGGCTAATTCCCACTGTAAGAGGCTACAGTGGGATGTTGCTGAGTTGGAAGAAGATAGTAATGTCTGGAAGTTAAAATCTCCAGGACAGTGGCTGACATCTGCTGCAGTCTAGTTCTGAAAATGTGCTGACGATTTCTTCTTTGTGGAGCAGTGATAGATGCTGTAGGAGTTTGAAATGAAAAACAAAATGAGACAGTCTTAGTTTATTATGTAATTTAAAGTATAAGGATGGTGTACAGAGGAATTAGATGCACCGGTGGCTGAGAATCCAGGTAACTAAGAAAACTGGTGCAGAGAAAGTGGTGGGAGGTTCAGAAGTAAGAGAGAAACAATGATCAGTGCGGAAGACTGGATTTTTGTAAAAGACGTGGGAAAACATTACCAAAGATGTTGGAGTGCATTGCAAATGGAGTAAGTCAACCTATCCTCAACTTCAGTTTCTGGCATAAAATAGTGTCCCATAAAAATATTTTGACTAGCCCAGCCAGTGTGAGCATCGTCCCACAGACTGAGAGGTCCTGGTTTTATTCCTGGTCAAGATACATGCCTGGGTTGCAGGCTTGACCCTCAGTGGGGGGGCGTGCAGGAGGTGGCCAATCAATGTTTCTCTATCATCGATGTTTCTATCTCTCCCCTTCTCCCTTCCTCTCGATCTAAAATATCAATAAAAACATATTTTAAAAAATATAGAGAGACTATTTGAGGACCCAGTCTTTATATGGCCTATAGAATGATAGCTCATGGGCTTTAATGCTACTCAGACTTGGGTTCAAATGTCAACCTAATTCTTAGCTGTGTGGCCTTGAATAAATTACTCAATCTCTCTGATGACTTCCCTTAAAAATTTATCTGTAAAAATGGAGACTATAAGAATGGACTTCACAAAGTTGTTGTAAGAATTTACCAGGAAAATGTGTTAATACACTTGCTAGGCAAAGGCTAGGATTCTATTTCTCTTGCCTTCACCTCCATAAGGCACCCTGGTCCTACGTCTATGCAGCCTCTCGCTGCCTCCTTGGTAACACCAGAGGGCGACATCATCCCATTCTTGCATCAAGGGCTTTCAGGAGTGAGAGCCTTTTTGCAAACAGATTTTTCTAAATGCTTTAGTTATGAAGGAAGCAGAAACTCTGTGTCCCAGAACACGAAAAGGGCAGTAAGAGGTGGACCATGGAAAGGCTTTGGAGCAGCCGCTGTGTCCCTCTGTAGGCAACAGCTGTGTACGAAAATGCCATTGGAAGGCACCATTCCAACCATCTGTTTCTGCCAGTTGGTTGGGAGGACTTCAGGTACTAATATAGCAACAAAACCTTAGATTGGACATCTAAATGACCTGCTTGATTACTACTAGAAAACTACTGTGTTCATATGATGTCTCTAAAAAGGTGCTGGAGTGCGTTTGTTAGAGAGTCAGAACTATGGTGACCATGTGTTCTAGTTTGCCTGGGATGGTCCGGGTTTATGCCCCCCATAATTACTAACAGTGACCCTTTTACTCTCAAAGTGTCTGGGTTTGGAGGATAAGTGACATGCCACCTTATTCAGAACATTAGAGGAATCCTCACTAATAGAATGAATCTGACCTAGCAAATGTCCTTGGGTCTGGTTGGGGCTTTGGAGTCAGAAAGTGACAGGTGTGTCAAGGTTACTATCCCTGCTTTGTCTGTATGTCATTGACAAGCTATTTAACCTTTATAAGCCTCATTTTCCTGATGTATACATTAATGATAATAACAGGACGTGATTACCAGACTCTGGCACATGGCAATGTATGGTAGCTATCCTTGTTATTATTTTTTAAATTTACAGTAAGATTCAGGCTGTCCCTTTAGTTGCATTGGTTGAAGAAGAGGTGAAGAAATGAGGACGGAAGTAAAATGAATTGCTCGAGGTCATAAGACAGTTGTCTAGTTACCCAATATCAGAGCCAAAATTAGCACCAGTTTCCAAGAACTCCCCGTCCAGTGCACCAAGGTCGTGGCTGTTTCTGTGGATATCATTCAAGGTTAAAGATGTGAACCCATTTCTGTCCTACAGGCTTTAGCAAATACTGGACACAATATCATTCTAGAGCTTCGAGGATAATAAGTATTTGACTACTCTATTACATTTTCTTTCCATTTTATTGCAAAATGATTCGAACATAAGAGTAGAGAATCTTGTCATGAACACCAGTGTATGAACCTTGATCAAATCCTAACATTAGGCTATACTTGCTTAAGTTCTTTTTTCAATTAAATTAAATGTCATAAATTAAGACCACCTGTGCACCCCTGCTTTATACAAACTCAAACTCTTTCTTATTTATTACATAGTATTATGTAACTTATTTAAATAGTATCATACATATCCCTCTGCAGTTTTTTTATTTTGCTTACTGTTTTGAAATTGATCCATGCTGATAATTACTGTATGACATGCCATTATATGAATATTCCACAATTCATTTCTCCATTTTTCTTACAATAGACATTTAGGTTGGTTCCACTTTTCATATGTGTGAGTTTCTCTAGGGGTTATAGCCAGAAGTGGACTTTCAAAGTCTTAGGGTATGAGTAACTTCAACTTTACTCAATATTGCCAAATATTACCAAAAGTTTCTCAAAGTGGTTATTTCAATTTTCATTGTATCTAAAAATTTTCTCAGATGAAAATATGTTATTTATTTTTAAGAAGTCATAGGTATTTGAGTGACCATGTAACAGAAAAATCACCTTAGTTGTAAAACATACACACATTTAGGAGATGGGGGCCTGGATATTTATTGGATGCCTACTATGTCCTAGGCTCTATGCTAGGTGAATTACATTTGTTCTTTCATTTGCTTTTCAATTAATCCCATGACCTATCAGTCACAAAATCCTCCTAATTCTACCTCAGAAACATCTCTTATTCATCCCTTCCACAATTTCTTTAAGAAGTTTTCATAACTACAGATGACACCGCTGAACTATACCACTTTTCTTGCCTCTAGACTTTGCTCTCGCCAATCCATTCTTCACAGTTACCAGGATTATTTTTCCAGCAACACAAATGGAATCTTGTCACTCACTTCTGTGGAAACTTTTTAGAATTTTTTATTGACTAGAAGATAAACTTCCAACTTTTGGGATAGGGTCAGATTTTGAAAGCCCTTGCATAACATTGGACCTTCCTGGCCTCACCTCATTTCTACCCCTTCACCCTTTATTCTCCTGCCACACCAGAAAGACGAGTTCCCCAAATCAATCATGTACTTTTCAAACTTGGGAAACGCATACGCAAAGCCATGGATGTTTGAGTGTTCTTCCCACCACCCTCCCCTCAGGCAGATCAACTGTAACACACAGCACTGAGTGATTTGTTTTCTGGAGTAGTTTGGGAAGGAATATTGGATATGACTTGCTTCAGAATGATTCAGCCATGTGCCTTGGGTAGAAAGGCATTATAATATAATTTAACCTATATATAACATATAACTTAACTGGGGGACTTTTTTATTTTGGTAAAAAATACCCTAACATAACATTTTTTTTTTTTTTTTTTTTTATCCTCACCCGAGGACATTTTTCCATTTTTTGTTCAGGTAGAGTGTGAGGGAGAGAGAGGAACAGAGAGAGAGAGAGAAACATCGATGTGAAAGGACACATCGAGTGGCTGCCACCCGCACGACCAACCAGGGCCGGGGACAAACTGCAACCGAGGTACGCGCCCTTAGCGGGAACGGAACCTGGGTCTCTCCAGACCGCAGGCCGACGCTCTAACCGCTGAGCCAAACCGGCCAGGGCCCTAACATAAAATTTACTCGTAATCATTTTATTTTATTTTTTAAAAGATTTTTGTTTCAATTTTTTTTTCTTTATTCATTTTAGGGAGAAAGAGAGAGACAGAAACATCGATGAGAGAGAACATTGATTGGCCACCTCCTGCCTGCCCTCCACTGGGAGTTTGGCCCAGAATTGGGCATGTGCCCTGACTGGTAATTGAACCGGCAACCTCTTGGTGCATGGGTTGTTGCCCAACCACTGAGCCACACTGGCCACACTACTCTCAACCATTTAAAATGTTCACTCTGTGTTGTTGTACAATAGACTCAGAACTTTTCATCTTGCAAAACTACACCCACTGAACAGAAACCCCCTTTCCTTCTCCTGCTAGCCCCTGGAAATCACAATTCTGTTTTTGTTTCTAGAAGTTTGACTACTTTACATACATCATAGGAAATTATTATGTAACATTTGTCTTTTTGTGACTGGCTTATTACACTTATCATAGTGCCCTCAAAGATCATCCAATGGCAGGATTTTCTTCTTTAAAAAAAAAATTTTTTGTTGTTGTTGCAATTTTTGTTAATTTATTTTTGTTACAGATGTTTCTCCTTCCCCCACCCCAGGCACCCTCCTCCCAATCCAGACCTGCTCCCCTCCTCTGAGGGTTGTCAGTCTGATCCATACTCTTTTCTATGTTTCTGGGTATATTTTGTTCATCAGCTTATTTTGTTCATTATATTCCACAAATAAGTGAAATCATGTAGTATTTATCTTTCTCTAATTGGCTTATTTCGCTTAGAATAATACTCTCCAGGTCCTTCCATTGCATCTCAAAGAATAAGAGATCTTTCTTTCTTACAGCTGTATAGTGTTCCATTATGTATATGTACTACAGCTTTTTTATCCACTCATCTATTGATGGATGCTTGGGCTGTTTTCAGATCTTAGCTATTGTAAATAGTGCTGCTATGAACATAGGGGTACATATATTCTTTCTGATTGGTGTTTCAGGCTTCTTAGGGTATATTCCTAGAGTGGGATCACTGGGTCAAATGGCAGATCTATTTTGAATTTTTTGAGGAAACACCATATTGTTTTCCATAGTGGCTGCACCAATCTGCATTCCCACCAGCAGTGTACTAGAGTCCCCTTTTCTCCACACCCTCACCAGTACTTGTTGTTTGACGTTTTGTTGATGGCAGCCATTCTGACAGGTGTGAGGTGGTACCTCATAGTTGTTTTAATTTGCATCTCTCTGATAATTAGTGATGTTGAGCATTTTTTAATATGTCTCTTGGCCATTTGCATGTCCTGTTTGGAGAGGTGTCTATTTAGGTCCTCTGCCCATTTTTTAATTGGGTTCTTTGTCTTCCTTTTGCTGAGTTGTATTAGTACTTATATATTTTGGAAATTAACCCCTTATCTGATGTATCATTGGCAATTATGCTGTCCCATATAGTAGGTTCCCTTTTCATTTTGATGGTTGTCTCCTTTTCTGTGCAGAAGCTTTTTAGTTTGATGTAGCCCCATGTATTAATTTTTTCTTTTGTTTCTCTTGCCATAGGCATTGTATCAGTGAATTTTCTGCTGTGTGTGATGTCCGAAATTTTGTTGCCTACATTTTCTTCTAGGATTTTTATGGATTCACGAATCACGTTTAAGTCTTTTATTCATTTTGAGTAGGAATTAGAATTATGCTGGCCTCATAAAATGAGTTTGGAAGTCTTCCTTTTTCTTGGATTTTTTGGAATAGTTTAAGGAGGATGGGTGATAGTACTTCTTTGAATGTTCAGCATAACTCCCCCATGATGCTGTCTGGATCTGGGTTTTTGTTTGCTGGGAGATTCTTGATTACGTCTTCAATTTCCTTAGTTGTTATTGGTCTGTTCAAGTTTTCTCTCTCTTCCCAGTCAGTTTTGAGAGACTAGGTGTTTCTATAAATTTGTCCATTTCGCTTAGATTGTCCAATTTGTTGGTGTATAATTGTACCTCATATTTGTTAACGATCCTTTGTATTTCTGTGGTGTCCATTGTTACTTCTCCTCTTTCATTTCTGATTTTGTGTATTTGAGTCCTCTCTCTTTGTTTCTTGGTGAGTCCACCTAAGGGTCCATCAATCTTGTTTATCTTTTCAAAGAACCAGCTCTTTGTTTCATTGATGTTTTGAATTATTTTTTCAGGGTCTATGTTATTTATTTCTGCTCTGACTTTAACTATTTCTTTTCTTGTACTTGCTCACAGTTTTTCTTTTTGTTTGCTTTCTAGTTCTTTAAGTTGTGAGGTTAGATAGTCAATTAGAAATTTTTCTTGCTCCTTGAGGTAGGCCTGTAGTGCTATGAACTTCCCTCTCATGACTGCTTTCGCTGTGTCCCATAGATTTTTGTGTTGTTCTGTGTTCATTTTTATTGGTTTCCAGGAAGTTTTTAATTTTTTTCTTGATCTCCTTGGTACCCATTCATTTTCTAAGAACATGTTATTTAGCCTCCATGGGTTTGAATGATTCTACATGTTTTTATTGTAATTGATTTCTAATTTCATGCAATTGTGATCTGAGATGATATGCTTGATATGATTTCAATCTTTTTAAACTTGTAGAGACTTAGTTTATGTCCTAACATTGTTCTCTCTTTGAGAATGTCCCTTATGCACTTGAGGATAATGTGAATTCTGCAGTTTTGGGGTATAATTCTCTGTAGGTATCTATAAATCTATTTGATCTAGTGCATCATTTAGAGTCTCTGTTTCCTTGTTAATTTTTTGTCTAGAAGATCTATCCAGAGATGTCAGCAGAGTGTTAAAATACCCTGCTATGATTGTGTTGCTATTAATTTCTCCTTTGAAGTCCTCCAGAAGATTTTAAATATATTTTGGTGCTCCTGTATTGGGTACATATATGTTTACCAAGGTTATATCTTCCTGTTGGATAGATCCTTTCAATATTATGTAGTGGCCTTCATTGTGTTGAGTTATGGCCTTCATTTTGAAGTCTATTATATTGGATATGAGTGTTGCTACCCCAGTTCTTTTTTCCTTTCCCTTTGCTTGGATGATTTTTTTCTATCCCTTCACTTTCAACCTATGTGAGTCTTTTGTTGTGAGGTGGGTCTCTTGAAAACACAGTGAGTCATGCTTTCTTATCCACTCAGCTACTGTGTGTTTTTTGATTAGCGTGTTCAATCCATTTACATTTAAGGTCATTATTGATATAGACTTATTTATTCCCATTTTTGTTTATTGTGGTTATATTTTTCTTCCTATTTCTTCTACTAATTACAGTAGTCCTTTTAACAATTCGTGCAGTGCTGGTTTGGTGCTAATATATTCCCTTAGCCTTTTTTTTTTTTTTTTTTTTTGTCGTCTGAGAAGCTCTTTATTTAACCTTCTATTTTGTTTTTGTTTTTTTATCCTCACCCAAGGATATTTTTCCATTTTTTGTACAGATAGAGTGGGAGGGAGAGACAGGAAGGGAGAGAGAGAGAGAAACATCGACGTGAAGGGACACATCGAGTGGCTGCCACCCGCACGACCAACCAGGGCCGGGGACAAACTGCAACCGAAGTACGTGCCCTTAGCGGGAACCGAACCCGGGTCTCTCTGGACCGCAGGCCGACGCTCTAACCGCTGAGCCAAACTGGCCAGGGCTGACCTTCTATTTTGAAGGATAGCCTTGCTGGATAGAGTAGTCTTAGATTCAAATCCTTGTTTTATTATCTTGATTACTTTATGCCATTCCCTTCTGGCCTGTAGTGTTTCTGTTGAGAAGTCAGCTGAGAGCCTTATGGGGTTCCTTTGTAGTTAATGTGTTGCTTATCTCTTGTTGCCTTTAGAATTATCTCTTTGACTTTAATTTTTGGCATTTAATTATTATGTGTCTTGATGTGGACTTCTTTGGTTCTTCTTACTTGGAGCTTTCTGTGCTGCTTCTGTTTTTTTTTTTAATCCTTGCCTGAGGATATTTTTCTATTTGTCTTTAGGTAGAGAGAAAGGGAGATACAGAGAGAGAGGGAACAAAACATCAATGTGAGAGGGACACATCGACTGGTTGCCTTCTGCATGACCTCGACCAGGTCTGGGACGAACTGCAACCAAGGTACGTGCCCTTGGCCAGATTCAAACCCGGGACTCATTGGCCCACGGGCTGATGCTCTACCTCTGAGCCAAACCAGCGAGGTTTCTCTGTGCTTCTTGAACTTGAATGCCTTTTTCCTTCACCAAGTTACAAAAGTTTTCTGTCACTATTTCTTCAAATATATTCTTTAACCCTTGCTCATTTTCTTCTTCTTCTGGAACTCCTATTATGTGGATGTTGTTATGTTTCATATTGTCCCACAGTTCTCTTAAGCTGTGTTCCTGTTTTTAAATTGTTTTTCATTTTGGTTTTCTGATTGGGTTCTAATTCACTGGTCCGGTCCTCAGTTTCCTCTACTCTGCTGGTTATTTCTTCCAATGTGTTCTTTATTTCTACTATGTCATTCTTCATTTCTATTTGGTTGGTTTTAAATGTCTCTATACCTTTACACATGCTGTAGAGCTTCTCATTATCATCACTCTAAACTCTCTCTGATGACTTCTTTAACTGCATTTCATTTATATGTTCTTTGGTAGAGTTCTCCTGTTCTGTCATTTGGGATCTGTTTCTTTTTTTCACCATTTTGGCTGGGTTTTGGAGACTGCCAAATTTTCCCTGTGGGTGTTGGTGTTCCACTGGTGTGGCTTCTTCTACTGAGTTTGGATGAGTGTGGGAGGGCCCACGTTAAACATCACTGTCACATCTTACTTTTCTGGATAGATTTTCAAGGCCAGGAAAGGTTCAGTTATCCTCAGGCCTTTTGCCTGGAGGCTACTAGTCACAGTTACTTGATGAGCCTTTGGTTGTAGCCCGCAACTGAATCAATTTTTTTTTCTTTTTTAAGACTAAATAATATGCCCTGGCCGGTTTGGCTCAGTGGTTAGAGCGTCGACCTGCGGTCCTGAGAGACCCGGGTTCGGTTCCCGCTAAGGGCGCGTACCTCGGTTGCAGTTTGTCCCCGGCCCTGGTCGGTCGTGCGGTGGCAGCCACTCAATGTGTTCCTTTCACATCGATGTTTCTCTCTCTCTCTCTGTTCCTCTCTCTCCCTCCCACTCTACCTGAACAAAAAAAAATGAGAAAATGTCCTCGGGTGAGGATAAAAAATAAAAAAAAAGACTAAATAATATTTATTGTATGTATATACCACACTTAATTTAAACATTCATCCTTTAATAAACATTTAAGATACTTCCTTCTCTTGATTTTATGAATAATGCTGCAATGAATATGTGTATGCAAATATCCATTTGAAATCCTATTTTCAGTTATTTTGGATGTATACTCAGAAATAAGATGGGTGGGTCATGTGGTAATTCTATATTTAATTTTGAGGAACCTCCATTGTGTCTTTTACTATGAGTATACTAATTTACATTCCCACCAACAATGCCCAAGGGTTCTGATTTCTCTGCATCTTTACCAACACTTATTATTTTCTGTTTTTGATAGTTGCCATTCCAATGGGTATGAAGTGTTATCTCATTGTGGTTTTGATTTGTATTTCTCTTATGATTTCTGATATTGAACATCTTTTTATATGCTTGTTGGCTGTTTGTATATCTTCTTTGGAGAAATCTTTATTCAAATATATATTCTTTGCATGTTTAAAAATTAGATTATTTGTTGTTGTGGTTCTTAAGTTACAGGAATTCTTTATATATCCTGTGTATTAACCCCTTATTAGATACATGGTTTGGAAATATTTTTTTCATTCCATAGGTTGTTTTTTCACTTGGTTAATTTTTTTCCTTTGCTGCTCATTTTTAAAGTAGTCTAGACATATGTCTATTTGTTGCTTCCTCCTTTGATATCATTCAAATAAATGATTACCAAATCCAATGTCATAAAGCTTTTCTCCTTTGATTTCTTCTAGGTGTTTTATAGCTTCAGGTCTTATGTGTAGGCCTTTAATCCATTTTGAGTTAATTTTTGTATATTATATAAGGTATATGTTAAAGATCCAACTTCATTCTTTTGTTTGTGAATATCCACTTTTCCTAACACCATTTGTTGAAGATACCATTTTTTTTCTGCATTGTGTAGTCTTGGTACCCATGTGGAAAATGATTTGACCATATATGGTTTATTTCTGAGTTCTCTATTCTGTATCATGCTATTTTGACTCCTGTAGCTTTGCAATACGTTTTGAAATCAAAAAGTGTAAAATTTTCAGCTTTTTCTTTTTCAAGATTATTTTGGCTATGGGGTGGCAGGTCCTTTGAGATTCCATGTGAATTTTATTATGATTTTTTTCTATTTTTGAAAAAAAATGCTATTGGAATTTTGGTGGAGATTGCATTGAATTAGTAGATTGCTAAAATGCCCTTAGTACTCAAAGCAATTTTAAGTCTTCCAATTCATGAACATACAATATCTTTATATTTATTTCTGCCTTCTTTAACATCTTAAAATAATATTTTGTAGTTCATTATATATATCTTTCACCTCCTTAGTTAAAGAAGGTAACTTAATTCCTAAATATTTTATTTTTTCTGATGTTATTGTAAATTGGATTTTCTTAATTTCCTTTTCAGAATATTTATTGTTAGTATATATAAATGCAATTGAATTTTTTGTGTTAATATTTGTATTCTGCAACTCTGCTGAACTTATTTATTAGTGCTAACAGTTGTTTTGTGTGTGGAATCTTTAGGAATTTCTACAGAAAGATCAGGTCATCTCTGTTAGGGTTTGGCTGGTGATGTGGGCTTGTGAAATAATTCACAACAAAAAGAAGAGAGAGAAAGGGGAGAAGTTTATTACTTTCCCCATAGTAAGAGAAAGGGCTGAGTACCAGGTGACATGGGGCAACAGAAGATAGGCGATTTGCTTTTTATTGGGAGTTTTTAGGGAGGGTGATTGTTTTGAAGTTGAACAGGGGGCTTTGCCTTGAGAAGCACAGTTTTTTTTCCTTGGAATTGGTCCAGCCGTTCTTATCATATCTTCTTTAGCCTGTAAAATATTTTGTTGTTTGTTTGTTTGTTTATTTATTTATTTATTATTTTTAAAAATTATTTTTACTCATTTGTTTTTGTTACAGATGTTTCTCCTTTTCCCCCCATTGACACCCTCCTCCCCATCTCCCACCTGCACCATCCCCAGCATTGTTGTCTATATCCATTGGTTATGCATACATGCATATAAGTTCAGTGGTTTATCTCTTGCCCCCCAACACCCCTTCTTCTAAGGATTGTCAGTCTGTACCCTATCTCTATGTCTCTGGGTCAGTTTTGTTCATCCGTTTGTTTAGTTCATTATATTCCACAAATAAATGAGATCATGTGATATTTGACTTTCTCTGCTTGGCTTGTTTCGCTTAGAATAATACTCTCCAGGTCCCTCCATGTCATCTCAATGATAAGAGATCTTTATTTCTTACAGCTGCATAGTGTTCCACTGTGTACATGTACCACAACTTTTTTATCCACTCATTTACTGATGGGCACTTGAGCTGTTTCCAGATCTTAGCTATTGTAAATAGTGCTGCTATAAACATAAGGGTACATATATTCCTTCTGATTGATGTTTCAGGCTTCTTAGGGTATATTTCTAGAAGTGGGATCACTGGGTCAAATGGCAGATCAATTTTTAACTTTTGAGGTAACACCATAGTATTTTCTATAGTGGCTGCATCAGTCTGCATTCCCACCAGCAGTATACTAGAGTCCAGTTTTCTCCACACTCTCACCAACACTTGTTTTTTGATGATTTGTTGATGGCAGCCATTCTGACAGGGGCAAAGTGATAACTCATAGTTGTTTTAATTTGCATCTCTCTGATGATTAGTAATGTTGAGAATTTTTTAATATGCCTCTTGGCTATTTGTATGTCCTGCTTGGAGAAGTGTCTATTAAGGTCCTCTGCCCATTTTTTGATTGGGTTCTTTGTCTTCCTTTTGTTGAGTTGTATGAGCATTCTATATATTTTGGAAATTAATCCCTTATCTGATGCATCATTGGCAATTATGTTCTCCCATATATTGGACTTCATTTCCATTTTGATGGATTTTTTTTTTTTTTTTTTTTGCTGTGCAGAAGCTTTTGAGTTTGATGTAGTCCCATGTGTTCATTTTTTCCTTTGTTTCTGTTGCCTTAGGGGATGTATCAGTGAAAATTCTGCTGCATATGATGTCTAAAATTTTGTTGCCTACATTTTCTTCTAGAACTTATATGAATTCATGAGTTACATTTAAGTCTTTTATCCATTTTAAGTTTATTCTTGTGTATTGTGTAAGCTGGTGGTCTAGCTTCATTGTTTTGCAAGTAGCTGTCCAATTTTCCCAACACCGTTTATTGAAGAGACTGTCTTGATTCCTCTGTATGCTCTTGCCACCTTTGTCGAATATTAATTGAGCATATTTTCTTGGGTCAATTTCTGGGTTCTCTATTCTGCTTCATTGATCTATCTGCCTGTTCTTGTGCCAGTACCAGGCTGTTTTGATTATAGTGGCTTTGTAGTATAACCTGATATCTGGTAATGTGATCCCTCCTACTTTATTCTTTTTTTTTTTTTTTTCAAGATTGCCGTAGCTATTCAGGGTATTTTTTGGTTCCAAAGGGATTATCAAAACATACTATGAACAATTATACACCAACAAATTGGACAATCTAGGAGAAATGGACAAAGTTCTGGAAACACTCAGCCTCCCAAAACTGAACTAAGAAGAGATATAAAACTTGAACAGACCAATAACAACAAAGGAAATTGAAGATGTAATTAAGAAACTCCCAGCAAACAAATGCCCAGGCCTGGATGGCTTCCTGGGGGAGTTTTACCGAACATTCAAAGAAGAGCTAATATCAATTCTCCTCTATTTCAAAAAATCCAAGAAGATGTAACACTTCCAATCTCATTTTATGCGGCCTGCATAATTCTAATTCCAAAACCAGAAAAAGACACTACGAAGAAAGAAAACTACAGGCCAATATCTCTGATGAACACAGATGCCAAAATCCTTAACAAAATATTAGCAAATTAGATCCAGCAATACATCAAAAAATTATTCACCATGACCAAGTAGGATTCATCCCAGGGATGCAAGGATGGTACAATATTTGCAAATCAATAAATGTGATACACCACATAAACAAAACGAAAAATAAAAACCACATGATCATATCAATAGATGCTGAAAAGCATTTGACAAAATCCAGCATCCATTTCTGATAAAAACGCTCAGCAAAGTCGGAATAGAGATCATATCTCAACATAATAAAAGCCATATATATGAAAAACCTACAGTCAACATCATACTTAATGGGAAAAAACTAAAAGCATTCCCCTTAAGAATGGGAACAAGAGAGAGATGCCCACTTTCGCCTCTTTTATTCAACATAGTACTGGAAGTTTTAGCCACAGCAATTAGACATGAAGAAAAAATAAAAGGGTTCCAAATTGGAAAGGAGGAAGGGAAACTGTCATTATCTGCAGATGACATGATATTGTACATAGAAAACCCTAAAGACTCCATCAAAAATCTTCTAGACTTAATAAATGAATTTGGCAAAGTAGCAGGATACAAAATCAATGTCAAGAAATCGACGGCATTCTTATACACCAATGAGGAACTCACAGAAAGAGAAACAAACAAACAAACAAACAAAATACTATTTACCATTGCAGCAAAAAAAATTAAGATACCTAGGAATAAACTTAACCAGAGAAGTAAAGGACCTCTTCACAAAAAACTACAGGTCATTGAAAAAAGAAAAAGAGGAAGATATAAGAAAGTGGAAGCACAAAGCTTGTTCATGGATTGTAGGGATTAACATCATTAAAATGTCCATACTACCCAAAACAATCTACAGACTCAGTGCAATCCCCATTAAAATACCAACGACATATTCCACAGAACTAGAACAAACACTCTAAAATATGCTTTGGAATAAAGAGAGTTACTGAGAGTGTAAAAAAGGGAGTTTCATCTGAAGGGGTTACAAAGAGTCCAGAAGAGAGAGATTTGTTTAAAGGGTAGGGAGAATGGAAATTTGTATTCATTAGAGGCTTTTTGGTATGAATTACTTTTCAGTAGCTAAAAACAGCTTGGGGGGGTGGGGGGTGGGGTGGAGTGGAGGGATCCCAGCCCTTATCTATTTTACTGTCTGAATAGAAAGGTGGTTTGAAATTGCAGACACCAGCAATCTCTGTGTTTAATTACCAGAGGCTTCTCATAAATTATGGAAAATATAATAACAAACAAACAAAAAAAGGCCTGTTTTCTGTCCTTACAATCTCAAATTGAGATAATTTTATTTCTTCCTTTCCAATTTTTATGCCTTTTATTTCATTTTATTGCCTAATTTCTCTGACTAGAACTTCCATTACCATGTTTAATAGGAGTGGTGAGAATAGGCATCCTTCCCTGGCTTCTGATGTTAGAGGGAAAATTTTGTCTTTCTCCATTTAGTATTATGTTTGTTGTGGGTCTTTTACATATGGCTTTAATTATGTGGAGGTAGTTTTCTTCTAGTTCTAGTTTGTTGAGTGTTTCTATCATGAAAGGGTGTTGAATTTTGTCTAATGGTTTTTCTGCATCAATTGAGATGATAATGTGGGGTTTTTTCCTTCAGTTTATTAATATGATATATATTGCATTGATGAATTGTTGTATATTGAAGCATTCATGAATTCCAGGAATAAATCCTACTTGGTCATGGTTTCTAATTCTTTAATTTGCTGTTGAATTCAGTTTGCTAGTATTATGTTTTGAATTTTTGTATCAATATTCATCAGGGGTATTGGTCTGTATTTTTCTTTTCTTTTCATTAATCCTCACCCCAGGATATGTTTACTAATTTTAGAGAGAAGAAGTGAGAGAGGGAGAGAGAGAGAGAAACATGAGAGAAACATTGATTGGCTATCCCAACTGGAACCAAACCTGTATCCTAGGCATGTGCGCTGACCAGGAATTGAACTGGTGACTTTTTAGTGCAGGGGATGACACTCTAACCAAGTCAACCATCCAGGGCCTGTATTTTTCTTTTCTTGTAGTATCTTTGTCTAGGCTTGGTATCCAGGCAATGATGGCCTTATAAAATGTATTTAGAAGTGCTCCCTCCTTTTCGACTTTTAGATGAGTTTGAAAAGGATTGGTTTACTATTCCTTTAAATGTTTGGAAGAATTCTTCAGTATTCTGCTATTGTTGGGTGGAGTGTTTTGTGTATGTCTGTTAGGTTCAATGATTTATAGTGTTCAAGTCCTCTTTTACCCTTACTAGTCTTTTGTCTGTTTCATCTACCCATTATTGAAAATAAGGTATGAAAATCTCCTATAATTATTATATTACTATCTATTTTTCCTTCAATTTTGTCAATATTTGCTTTATATATTTGAGTACTCTGATGTTAGGTGCATATATATTTATAATTATTATACCTTCCTAGTGAATTGACCCTGTTATCATTATACCATGTCCTTCTTTGTCTATTGTGAGTTTTTTACTTAAAGTCTATTCTGTCTGACATAACTATGGCCATCACTGCTTTCTTTCAGTTACCATTTGCATCGACTCTCTTTTCCATCTTTTTACTTTTAGCCTGTGTGTGTATCCTTGCATTTAAAGGTAGTCTCTTATAGACAGCATATAGTAGATTTTTAAAAAATCTATTTAACCACTATATGTCTTTTGATTTGGGAAGTTTAATCCAATTATATTTAAAGTGATTACTGAAAGGGAAGGACTTACTATTGCCATTTTAATTTTTTTTTTTTATGTCTTATAACTAGTTTGTTCCTTTCACTGCGTGCTATAATATCGTTCTCATTATCTAGGTATTTTTTTGTGTGTGTGTGGGTACCATGGGAATTATCTAAGACATTTTACAGTTGTAACAACTGATTTTAAACTAATAACATTTATCTTACATTGCATACAAAAACTATACTCTTTTACAGCTCCCACTTTATATTAATCATGCCACAAATTTACATCTTTTTATATGTATATCATTACTATAGTCTTATAGTTATAGTTCTTTTTATGCTTATATGTTTTAAATTCTATACCAGAATTAAAAGTGATTTATGTGCCACTTTATATTGCAGGACTCTATATTTGTTTATATATTTAGCTTTACTAGAGAGCTATATATTTTTGTATGCTTTATTTTGCTGCTGTCTACTATCCTCTTATTTGAAATTGAAGGACTCTCTTTAGCACTTCTTGTAAGACAGGTCTACTGGTGAAGAACAACCTCATTATGCTGAGCGAAATAAGCTAGTCAGAGAAAGACAAGTATCACATGATCTCACTTATTTATGGAATATAATGAACAAAATAATCTGGTAATCAAAATACATCCAGAGACATGGAAGTAGGGAACAGACTGACAAATCTCAGAGGGAAGGGGGGAGGGGAGGCTGGCAAGAGATAAACCAAAGAAGTTATATGCATATATGCATAACCGATGGGCACAGACAACAGTATGGTGATGGCAGGGTAGGGAGGGAGCAGGTAGGAGGGTGTCAGTGGAGGAACAAAGGAGGGACATCTGTAATAGTTTCAACAATAAAGATAAATTAAATTTGAAGAAAAAAAATGACCTCGGGTTTTGTTTATCTGGGAAAATATCTATTTCTCCTTCATTTTTCAAGGACTGTTTTGCTGGATATAGGATTCTTATTTGGCAGATTTTTTTTTTTTCTTTCAGCGCTTTGAATAATAGTATCTCACTTTCTTCTGGCTTGCAGGTTTCTGCTGAGAAACTCACTGATAATCTTATGGGAATTTCTTTATACATACCAAGTTTCTTGTCTCTTGCTTTCAAGATTTTCTCTCTTACTTTTGACAATTTGATTATAATGTGTTTTGGAGTGGGATTCTTTGGATTCATTTTTCTTAAATTTGGATGTCTATTTCCTTCCTCAGATTTGGGAAGTTTTGGGCCATTATGTCTTCACATAAGCTCTCTGCCCACTTTTCTCTCTCTTTACCTTCTGGGACTTCTATAGTGCTCCACAAACACTCTCATAAGTAGTCTGCTCTGGGGTATCTCCTAAATTCCTTAAGCTGTCTTCACATTTCTTCATATTTTTATTTTCTTTTTCTTTTTTTTTTTATAAATGTTTTATTTATTTTTTTTGTTACAGATATTTTACCTTTTTTACCGCATTGGCACCCCCCAGCCCACCCCACCCTCCGCCCCGTCCCCGGCTAGTTGTCCATGTTCATTGGTCATGCATACATGCATATAAGTTCTGTGGTTTATCTCTTCCCCTCCCACCCCATCTTCTGAGGGATGTCAGTCTGTGCCCTACTTCCATGTTTCTGGGTCTACTGTATTCCTCAGACTGTTATGTTCATTATACTCCGTATATAAGTGAGATCATGTGGTATTTGTCTTTTTCTGCTTGGCTTCTTTCACTTAGGATAATACTTTCCAGGTCCCTCCATGTCGTCTCAAAGGATAAGAGATCTTTCTTTCTTACCGCTGCATAGTACTCCATTGTGTATATGTACCACAGCTTTTTTATCCATTCATCTACTGATGGACACTTGGGCTGTTTCCAGATCTTAGCTATTGTAAATAGTGCTGCTATGAACATGGGGGTACATATATTCTTCCTGATTGGTGTTTCAGGCTTCTTAGGGTATATTCCTAGCAGTGGGATCACTGGGTCAAATGGAAGTTCAATTTTTAATTTTTTGAGGTAACACCATATTGTTTTCCATAGCGGCTGCACCAGTCTGCATTCCCACCAGCAGTGTACTAGAGTCCCCTTTTCTTCACACCCTCGCCAACACTTCTTGTTTGAGGATTTGTTGATGGCGGCCATTCTGACAGGTGTGAGGTGATACCTCATAGTCATTTTAATTTGCATCTCTCTGATGATTAGTGATGTTGAGAATTTCTTCATATGTCTTTTGGCCATTTGTATGTCCTGTTTGGAGAGATGTCTATTCAGCGCCTCCATTTATTAAAGAGGCTGTCTTTACTCCACTGTATGCTCTTGCCACCTTTGTCAAATATTAATTGAGCATATTGCCTTGGGTCCATTTCTGGGTTTTCAGTTCTGTTCCACTGGTCTATATGCCTGTTCTTGTGCCAGTACCAGGCTGTTTTGGTTACAGTTGCTTTGTAGTATAACCTGATATATGGTATTGTGATCCCACCTACTTTGTTCTTCTTTTTCAAGATTGCTGTGGCTATTCGGGGTCTTTTTTGGTTCCATATGAACTTTTGAAGTATTTGTTCTAGTTCTATGAAATATGCCATTGGTATTTTGATGGGGATTGCATTGAATCTATAGATTGCTTTGGGTAGTATGGACATTTTAATGATGTTAATTCTTCCAATCCAGGAACAGGGTATGTGCTTCTACTTTTTTATATCTTCCTCTATTTCTTTTTTCAATGACCTGTAGTTTTCAGCAAATAGGTCCTTTACTTCTTTGGTTAAGTTTATTCCTAGGTATCGTAATTTTTTTGACGCGATGGTAAATGGGATTGTTTTTTCAATTTCTCTTTCTGTGAGTTCATCATTGGTGTACAAGAATGCCGTCAATTTCTTGACATTAATTTTGTATCCTGCTACTTTGCCAAATTCATTTATTAAGTCTAGTAGATTTTTGATGGAGTCTTTATGGTTTTCTATGTATAATATCATGTCATCTGCAAATAATGACAGTTTCACTTCCTCTTTTCCAATTTGGATCCCTTTTATTTTTTCTTCCTGTCTGATTGCTGTGGCTAAGACTTCCAGTACAATGTTAAATAAGAGTGGCGAAAGTGGACATCCCTGTCTTGTTCCTGTTCTTAATGGAAATGTTTTTAGTTTCTGTCCATTGAGTATGATGTTGGCTGTAGGTCTTTCATATATGGCCTTTATTATGTCGAGATACGATCCCTCTATTCCTACATTGCTGAGCGTTTTTATCAGAAATGGATGCTGGATTTTGTCAAATGCTTTTTCAGCATCTATCGATATAATCATGTGGTTTTTATTCTTCATTTTGTTTATGTGGTGTATCACATTTATTGGTTTGCGAATATTGTACCAGCCTTGCATCCCTGGAATGAATCCCACTTGGTCATGGTGAATAATTTTTTTGATGTATTTCTGGATCCGATTTGCTAATATTTTGTTCAGGATTTTGGCGTCTATGTTCATCAGGGATATTGGCCTGTAGTTTTCTTTCTTCGTAGTGTCTTTTTCTGGTTTTGGAATTAGAATTATGCTGGCCTCATAGAACGTGTTTGGAAGTCTTCCTTCTTCTTGAATTTTTTGAAATAGTTTGAGGAGAATGGGTGTTAGTTCTTTTTTGAATGTTCAGTAAAACTCCCCCATGAAGCCATCTGGGCCTGGGCCTGGGCTTTTGTTAGCTGGGAGAGTCTTGATTACCTCTTCAATTTCCTTAGTTGTTATTGGTCTGTTCAAGTTTTCTATCTCTTCCGGGAATAGTTTTGGGAGACTGTGTGTTTCTAGAAATTTGTCCATTTCGCTTAGATTGTCAAATTTGTTGCCATATAGTTGTTCATAGTAGTTGTTAACGATCTTTTGTATTTCCCTGGTGTTGGTTGTTACTTCTCCTCTTTCATTTCTGATTTTGTGTATTTGGGTTCTCTCTCTTTGTTTCTTGGTGAGTCTAGCTAAGGGTCCATCAATCTTGTTTATCTTTTCGAAAAACCAGCTCTTTGTTTCATTGATCCTTTGAATTGTTTTTTTGGTCTCTATGTCATTTATTTCTGCTCTGATCTTTACTATTTCCTTCCTTCTACTTGCTCTGGGGTTTTCTTTTTGTTTGCTTTCTAATTCTTTAAGTTGTGAGGTTAGACAGTCAATTAGAAATTTTTCTTGTTTTTTGAGGTAGGCCTGTAGTGCTATGAACTTCCCTCTCAGAACTGCTTTCACTGCATCCCATAGATTTTGTGTTGTTGTGTGTTCATTTTCATTGGTTTCCAGGAAGTTTTTAATTTCTTCCTTGATCTCCTCGGTGACCCATTCATTGTTTAATAACATGCTATTTAGCCTCCATGTGTTGAAATGTCTTTGCATGTTCTTGTTGCAGTTGATTTCTAGTTTCATGCCATTGTGATCTGAGAAGATGCTTGATATGATTTCATTCCTCTTGAACTTGTAGAGATTTAGTTTGTGTCCTATCATGTGGTCTATCTTTGAGAATGTCCCATGTGCACTTGAGAAGAATGTGTATTCTGTAGTTTTGGGGTGTAATTCTCTGTAGATATCTATTACATCCATTTGGTCTAGTGCTTCATTTAGAGTCTCTGTTTCCTTGCTAATTTTTTGCCTAGAGGATCTATCCAGTGCTGTCAATGGGGTGTTGAAGTCCCCTGCTATGATTGTATTGTTGTCGATTTCTCCTTGGAAGTCCTTCAGAAGATTTTTAATATATTTTGGTGCTCCTATATTGGGTGAATATATGTTTATCAAGGTTATATCTTCCTGTTGGATAGATCCTTTCAATATTATATAGTGGCCTACTTTGTCTCTAGTTATGGTCTTCATTTTGAAATCTATTATATCAGATATGAGAACTGCTACCCCAGCTTTTTTTTGCTTGGAAAATTTATTTCCATCCCTACACTTTCAACCTATGTGAGTCTGTTGTTGAGAGGTGGGTCTCTTGTAAACAACATATAGATGAGTCATGCTTTCTTATCCAATCAGCTACTCTGTGTCTTTTTATGGGAGCATTCAATCCATTTACGTTAAAGGTGATTACTGATATGTACTTATTTATTGCCATTTTTGTTTAGTGTGGTTCCATTTTTCTTCCCATTTCTACTGCTAATTACAGCAGTCCTTTTAACATTTCTTGCAGTGCTGGTTTGGTGCTAATGTATTCCCTTAGCCTTTTTTTGTCTGGGAAGCTCTTTATTTGATCTTCTATTTTGAATGATAGCCTTGCTGGGTAGAGTAGTCTTGGATTCAGATTCTTGTTTTTCATGACTTTGATTACTTCATGCCATTCTCTTCTGGCCTGTAGTGTTTCTTGTGAGAAGTCAGCTGAGAGCCTCATGGAGTTCTCTTTGTAGGTAACCTGTTGCTTATCTCTTGCTGCTTTTAGGATTCTCTCTTTGTCTTTAATTTGTGGCATTTTAATTACTATGTGTCTTGGTGTGGGCCTGTTTGGGTTCTTCTTACTTGGGACTCTCTGTGCTTCTTGAACTTGAATGCCTTCTTCCTTTACCAAATTAGGGAAGTTTTCTGTCACTATTTTTTTGAATATATTCTCTATCCCTTGCTCATTTTTTTCTTCTTCGGGGACTCCTATGATGCGAATATTATTACGTTTCCAGTTGTCCCATAGTTCTCTTAAGCTGTCTTCCTGTTTTTTAATAGTTTTTTCCCTTTGGTTTTCTGATTGGTTGATTTTTTCTACCCTGTCTTCTAATTCACTGATCCGGTCCTCAGCTTCCTCTACTCTGCTTTTTTAAACCTTCCAATGTGTTTTCATTTCTGATATGTCATTTTTTATCTCTTCTTGATGGTTTTTAATTTCTGATTGGCTTATTTTCATTGTCTCTCTGTCCTTACTTATGCTCTTCAGCTTCCTCAAGATCATGGCTCTGAATTCTAGCTCTGTTAACATGCCTAATTGCTCCACATTGATCTCATCTTCGGTGGAGGTCTCTTGCTCTTTCATTTGGCTTCTGTTTCTGTGTTTCACCATTTTGGCTATCACAGTGGCTTTTGGAGCCTGTCAAGTTTTCCCTTGGGTGTTGGTGTTCTGCTATTTGTGGCTCCCTCTCCTGTGTTTAGATGAGTGAGGGAGGACCCACGTTAAACACCACTGTCAAATCTTACTTTCCTGGTTAAAGTTGCTAGCCCAGGAATGGTACTGTTATCCTCTAGCTTTTTGCCTGGAGGCTAGCAGTCGAGGTTACTTGATGAGTTTTGGGTTGTCAGTTGATTAAAAAACTCCCTTAGGTGCTCAGCACAAGGGGATTTCCCGAGTGTGGGGCAGATGCTGGTTGTTAGTGAGCTTCAATTAGTACTTCAATGGCCCACAGGGTGGGGTTGGATCTCTGAGGGAGGGTCTGCTGCCTCTCCCCAGTGCCCTGGGAAGGAGCAATATGCCCACCGTCCTGCGTGGCTGCACTCAGCCAAAGCTCTGAGCGCCCTCCAAATCCCGAGTGTCCCCAGACAGTTCCAGTTCAGTCTGCCCTCCCTCTGCTGGAGCCCAAGGTGAGTGGCTATGGCTGTTTCAGCCTCTGTCTCAGCTCTGCGCTGTGGAGCCGCCTGGGAGTGTAACCCGAGGGCGCAGCTCCCAGCTAAGGCCGCTGCCGAGCTGCCGACCGTGGGCTCCCAGCCCCCATCAGGATCGAGTTAGTGTCCCTCATTGTATGGTCCTCACAAGCTGCTTTTCTGTTGGTTTTTGCCCTCGATTTGTCTGTGTTATAGTTGTAATTCCAGTTTGGTTCTGGGAGACGGTCTGTGAAGCTTCCGTTTACTCCGCTGCCATTTTTCCTTCTCATTTTTTTTTTTCTCCTCTAACTCAACAATTGTCTTTGAATTCACTGATTCTTTCTTGGGCTTAATAAAATCTTTTAAAACCCTCTAGTGAATTTTCCAATTCTGTTATTGTATTTTCAACTCCAGCCTTTGTTTCTTTTTTATAGTTTCTATCTCTTTGTTGATTTTCTCAGTTTTGTTTATGCATCATTTCTCGATTTTTTATTTTTCATTTTTATTTTTAGTGTTTGTGTTTTCTTATAGCTCATTAAGCTTCTCTGAGCTGGTTATTTTAAATTCTTTGTCAGGTAATTCATAGATTTATGTTTCTTTACAGTTAATTTCTGGAGATATATTTTGTTCCTTTGATTGTGCCATGTTTCCCTGTTTCTTTGTATGCCTTGTTATATTTGTCTGGGATTTGGGTATTAGGAAGAATAGCCACCTCTCCCATTCCTTACAGACTGGCTTTGTACAAGGGAAGGCTATCACCAATCAACAAACTGGCTAGAGATTCTGGCAGCCTCTCAAACCTTTTCTGGGAATGTGTCTTATCTAGGTTTTTACATGTAATTTTCCAGTTAGAGAAGTTTGCTTGTTTCTTTTTCTGGAGATTTTACTCTCTTGCTCTCTTAGGTTTCTATTTTAACTTTAGGTTTCCTGGTGCTGCAATATGTCACTGAGGTACCCTTTGTTCTTAGTGGCCCTAGGCATCCAAAGTATGTCAGTTCCCCATCAGTGCTCCAAGTAGGGCTAGATGGAACTACTCGTTGTCGTCCCTGTAAAGCTGGAAAGTTGGACACATTTTCTACTCTTTATCTCCTGAGGGAGAAACAAACCATGAGTTGGGTATTTTCTCTTGATTGGGCTGAGCTGTGCCAGCTTCGGGTAAGGGTTATCTTGGGTGAAAAGCAGTGGTTTTCTTACTCATTTCAACACAGTTGTTCTTGCCTCTGCACTTGCCTGGGATACTGTGACTTCTTAGCTATTTTCTGGAGTTCTCAAAAAAGGCTCTGTGTATCACATATTGTTGTTAAATTGGTGTCTTTGTTGGGGAATGAGGTGTCAGGCTCTCTATCATGTTGTTGATATCACTCCTTAAATGGGACATTGTTGACAGTGAACTTTATATATATTTGTTATATTGATATACCTATAAAATAGCTCTATTTTATTAATTAACTCATTCATTCATCCATTCATTCATTTTTGGTACATGCCCCTAGTGGGAATCAAACCCGGGACTCTATGGTCCACAGGCCAACGGTCCAACCGCTGAGCCAAACTGACCAGGGCAAAAACAGGTCTATTTTAAAATACTTGCCATAAAAATATCATATACTTTTGTACAGTAAACCAAAATATTGTAACCACAAAAAGCAAGTAAATTTATCTTCAATGTTGAAATTTAAACTAAACTTACAGTAACATTTACAACAATAAGAGCTATTTTATTTTCATCATAATGAACTTCTAACCTTGATTTCCTGCAATGGGAGAAAACAATGAGCTATTGTTGATTTTAACCGAACTGTCTTTCCCTCTGAAGCGTCTGAAGACTTTGATGTAAAACTGACATAATTTAGCACTTTGACAAGTTCTTTTACTGCTATTTGAGCCAACACATTGACAGTTCTCACTTTACTTTCATACATGCAAAGAACACTTAAAATTGAAAATGAATAAAACAATTTATAAGTTTGCTCTAAATGAAAAGTCATGTTTCCCCTGGGGATATGTCTAACTTCTGAGGCACATGTGTTAAACCAGCTTCTTTGGACACAGTTTTTATATAACTACTGACTTTCTTAGAGAAGGAATTGCATTGTCTTTTTAAAAGAAGTAATTATTAAAAAATAAATGAGCCCTGGCCAGTTTGGCTCAGCGGTTAGAGCGTCGGCCTGTGGTCCGGAGAGACCCGGGTTCGGTTCCCGCTAAGGGCACGTACTTCGGTTGCAGTTTGATCCCGGCCCTGGTTGGTTGTGCGGGTGGCAGCCGCTCGATGTGTCCCTTCACGTCGATGTTTCTCTCTCTCTCTTCCTCTCTCTCCCTCCCACTCTATCTGTACAAAAAATGGAAAAATGTCCTCGGGTGAGGATAAAAAAAATAAAAATTAAAAAAAAAAATAAATAAATGAAAAAAAAAAGTAATTATTGCCCTGGCTGGTTTGGCTCAGCAGTTAGAGCATCAACCTGTGGACCAAAGAGTCACTGGTTCTATTCCTGTCACAGGCACATACCTTGGTTGCAGTTCAGTCCCTGGCCCTGGTCAGGGTTGTGCTAGAGGCAACCAATTGATATGTCTCTCTCACATCGATGTTTCTCTCTCTCTCTCCCTCCCACTCTATCTGAAGATAAATGGGAAAATATCTTCGAGTAAGGATAAAAAAAGTCATTATTTTGTTGCAGTGTAGTTCAAGTACTAAACAGAAAACTGCATAGGTTATAAAGGTAGAGCTCAATGAACACATTTGGATCAAGAAATAGAATATTGCCCTAGCCAGTTTGGCTCAGCGGTTAGAGTGTCGGCCTGTGGTCCAGAGACCGGGGTTCGGTTCCCACTAAGGGCACGTACCTCAGTTGCAATTTGTCCCCGGTCCTGGTTGGGTCGTGTGAGTAACAGCCATTCGATGTATCCCTTTCACATTGATGTTTCTCTCTCTCTCTCTCTCTCTCTCTCTCTCTCTCTCTCTCTCTCTCTCTCTCTCTCTTCTTCTCTCTCCCTCCTACTCTATCTGAACAAAAAAAGGAATAAATGTCCTTGGGTGAGGATAAAAAAAAAAAAAGAAAAGAAATAGAATATTAGCTACACCCCATTCTTCCACAATTATACACCATTCCTCCCAAAGAGTTATCATTATCCTGACACCTAGAACCATCATTTAATGTTCCCTACATTTGAACTTCACAGAATGGCATTATGCATTAAGTATCTTATTTTGCTTCTGGCTTCTTTTTCTCCATATCATATTTATGGAATTCATCAATGTTTCATGTAGCAGGAGTTTGTCTCTTTTACTTGCTGCAAAGTATTCCTTTTTGTGAATGCCACAATTTATTCATTCTACTAAATTTATACTATTTCTTTTTAGTTTTAGCTATCATGAACCCTATTGTGTCTTTTGGGGTGCATATGTACTTTTTAAAATGTATATCTGGAAGTATAATTGCTGTGTCATAGGGTATGCATATGTTCTGCTTTAACAGATACTATAAAACAGAGAGAGGGCTCAAATAAATAAAATCAGAAGTGAAAGGAGAAGTTACATCTGATACCACAAAGATACAAAGCATCATAGAGACTACTGTAAACAATTATACACCAACAAACAGGATAATCTAGAATAAATGGATAAATTCCTAGAAATATGTAACTTCCAAAATTGACTCAGAAAGAAATTTAAAATCTGGCCAGACCAATTACTAGTAAGAAAATTGAATCAGTAACCAAAAATCTCCCAACAAACCAGAAATCCAGATGGTTTCACAGGTGAATTTTACCAAACATTCCAAGAAGATTTAATACCTAATTTTCTCAAATGCTTCCAAAAAATTGAAGAGGAATAAATGCTTCCAAACTCATTTTATGAGACTAGCATTACTCTGGTAACAAAACCAGACAAGGACACCACAAAAAAAAAGAAAACAACAGGCCAATATCTTGGATGGACAAAGATGCAAAAACTCTCAACTAAATATTAGCAAACCAATTTCAACAATACATAAAGGATCATACACTATAATCAATTGGAATTTACCCCAGGGATGCAAGGATGGTTCAACATCCACAAATCAATCAATTTGATATACCACATTAACAAAATAAAGGATAAAAATTATGATAATCCCAATATATGCAGAAAAAGAATTTGACAAAATTCAATATCCACTTATGGTTTTAAAAAAAAAACTCTCAGTAAAGTTGGTTTAGGGGGAACATACCTCAAGATAATAAAGGCTATATATGACAAACCTACATCTAACATCATACTCAATGGTAAAAAGCTAAAAGCTTTTCCTATAAGCTCAGGAACAAGACAAGGATGCCTACACTTGCCACTTTTTTCAACATACGTAGTATTGAAAGTCTTAGCTAGAGCAATTAGGCAAGAAAAAGAAATAAAAGACATACAAATTTGAAACGAATAAGTAAACCTGTCACTATTTGCAGATGACATGGTTTTATACACAGAAAACCCTAAAGACTACACTGAAAAAACTGTTAGAACTAATAAATGAATTCAGTAAAGTTGCAGGACATGAAGTCAATATGCAAAAGTTTGTTGCCTTTCTACCCACTAACAATGAATTATCAGAAACAATTAAGAAAACAATTTCATTTACAGCTGCATCAGAAAGGATAAATACCTAGGAATAAATTTCAGGAGGTGAAAGAGCTGTACACTTAAAATCATGAGACACTGATGAAAGAAACTGAAGATGCAAATAAATAGAAAGATATTCTGTGCTCATGAATTGGAAGAATTAATATCTCAAAATGTCTATACTACCCCCCAAAATAATATTGTATTGCATATTTGAAAGCTGCTTAGACAGTAATCTTAAAAGTTTTCATTATAAGAAAAAAATGTGTAGCTTTGTATGGTGACCAATGTGACTAATTTGTGTGGTGACCAAATTATAGTATATACAAATATCAAATCATTAATTAGTACACCTAAAACTAATACGTTATATTTTAATTACACCACAATAAAAAATAAAATAACAGAATCAAGTCTTAACCAAAAACATTCTGTTTTAATAATTGAAAGGGACAGAAAATGATGGACTAGGACTGAGATGATATTAGGGATTTGAGTACCCAGTAAGAAGGAGGATTAACAGAGCAGAATTGAAAACACTTACTGGAAAAATAAAATAGTTTTCTGTTTCTACTCATGTTGTTGAGATTGCTCAATCAAGTTGGTTGCATAATCTTGCATAAATTACTTGGCCAATGTCATACTGCCTCGAAAGGACGGGACCTGCATCTGTTTTGGCCACCACTATATTCCTTGCTCAGTACAGGGCCTGGCACAAAGCAGATGCTGGTTCATTATTTGCTGAATGAGTAGCATGAATGATCTGTTTTTCTCACTATTACATTTTGTTCTCTAAGAAATTGCATACACTCTTAATGATCAACAAATTATTTTTTTAAAAAAAAATATTTGAAATTCAGTGTGAATTTATACTTAATAGCATATCCTAATTTGGATGCTAAATTTTTAATGGTTAAAGTGAAACCATTCAACTAAAATAAAACATGTTTAGCAGAAAATATTGCACACTGCTTTAGTTTTTACATTTCAATGAATTAAAATTAAATAAAATTTAGTTTCTTAGTTATGCTAGGCATTTTCAAGTGCTCCGCAACCATGTGTAGCTACTGGCCACCGTATTAGACAATGAAGGTATAAAGATACAGAGCACTATTAGGTTGGAGAGTTCATAAAGATGGTGTCTACCATCTCTTCAAGACAGAAGAGTCCTGGTTTAGAGAGAAAAGCCTGCTGGTTTATGGCAGGACCCTGATGCAGCTAGAGGGTTACCTGTGTGGTAGAACTACTTACCACTGTAGTTATCAGATTGCCCTGGCACCTCTGGGCAGTCCAGGAGCAGGAAAAGCCCACATAGCTGGATTTCCTGAGACTTAGGAATTCTTAAGGAAGAACGTCAAGAACGTCAAGGGGGTAAGTGAATCTAGGATAAAGTTATAGCAAAGGCCATGAGATCCTGGACCTAGATGTGAAGAAGTGACTGAAATGAGGCAGTTACCTAATCAATCAGGTAAACAGGGCGGGGGGGGGGGGGGGGGCAGGTGGATAATGAAGGCAAAGTGCTATTTCAGTGTTGGGAGAACTTTGAGAGTGCTGGACAGGAGAGCAAGGTTAGAGAGGATTTTCACCATCTGATACTGTAACAGGATGTTCAAATGGGATCCTCTTGTTGAAATGAAAGATGCAATATGCCCTTTACTACCTGAAGCCCTTCAGGTGACTCTAGAACAGGTATCAGCAAACTAAGGCCCATGGACCAAATCTAGCCAACACTTATTTTTGTAATGAAAGTTTAAAAAATTTTTCAACAAATATTTATTGAGCTCCTACTATGTGTCAAACAGGATGAAGGAGAAGATGCTTCAGACTAAGAAATTTACAAAGGGGAACTTGCACAAATATCTAGAACCTTCTCCCTAGATATGTCAATTGCTCTCCTTCTGTGCTGGGCGCTTGGATCCCAGTTGTAGCCTCTGCTCTCCAAGAGCCAAGGAGCAGCAGGCAGCCTTCCAGGTGGCTGTCAAGGAGTTGCTGTGGTAAGAACTCTAATGCCAGGTTCCACACTGGGGCTCCCAGAGGCCTTTTGGTTTATATCTGTCACATTCAAAATTGACCTGGGTACCAAATTTTAGGATATTGTGCAACCAAGTTACATTTCCTCTTCCACCCATCCAGAAGGCTAGTGAGATCTCTGTGGCTATAAATGGACAAAATCCTCTTCCTGCTTCAGGTCTACATAGAGTGTGGAATGACATGGAAGGAAAGTCTGCCCAATAGGTTGGTGATTGCCAGGGGCAGGGGGACAAGGAGTTGAAGATGCAGATGAGGCCACATTTGTTTGTCTTGTCTACAAGAATTCCTAGACAAATTCTGGCTGAACCCTCTGCTACCTGGATCCTTGATGCCTGAATCATGGTCCATAGACCACCACCATCATCATCATTACCTGGGATCTTGTTAAAAATGCAGAATCTCAGGTTCCTCCTAGAATGACTGAATCAAAATGTGCATTTTAATATGATTCCAAGGAGATCCATATGCACATTAAAGCTCAAGAAGCATTGATTCACAGTGGGGTGGGCAAACTTTCTGTAATTAAAGTTTTATTGGAACACAGTGTGCCTGTTCATTTATGTTTTATCTATGGCTGCTTTCACACTACAGTAGCAGTTTGAAGAATTACAACAGAGACTATGGAGACCATAAAGTCTAAAATTTTTATTGCCTGCTTCTTTATACAAGTTAGCTGACCCCGGGTTTAGCCACACACTACACTGTCTATGACGGACTTGCAAAGAAGGAGGTTCCAATTTCATTTTCACACTACTAACACATTACCAGAGTTTTAAAAATATAGTTTTATTGATTTTTAGAAAGAGAGGAAGGGAGAGGGAGAGAGATAAATATTAGTATGAAAGTAGAATATCAAGTGGCTGCCTCCTGCACACCCCCTGCCAGGGATGGAGTTGGCAACCCGGGCATGTTCCCTGACCAGGTATCCAACAGGTAACCACCTTTCAGTGCATAGGATGATGCCCAATCTACTGAGCCACACCAGCCAGGGAAATTACCAGCTTTTAAAGAAGAAGCTAAGAATTCATGATATCTCAGACACTGCATGGATTTCTTAGGAAAATTAGTGTGCTACATCTCCATGATGGAAAGTAAGGAGATGCTTTCCCCATTCCTATTCCCAAACTGAAGCCAAGAGAGGGAGATTTCAAAGGAATCACTTTGAGACCTATACTTCCTGAAATGTAGATAACACAGGGACTGATTCCTATGTTGTTTCTGAAAGAACATCTAAAAGAGAAAGCCTTGTTAGAGTGTGAATGGTTAGAATAAGGAGAAAGAACCACAGTGGCAATAAAATGGACCTGATGTAGTAACTGTTCTGGCCTCCTCCCTTCCTCTTCCTCACCCTTCTTTGTAGCTTTATTTCACCATAAAATTCACCCCTTTAAAGTGTATAACTAAATATATTACTATATTCATAGAATTGTGCAACCATCACCATGATCTAATTGTGGAGTATTTCATCTCTCCTAAAAGAGACCTTGTACCCATTAGTAGTCACTCCTTATTCATCCCACACCCAGCCCTAGTCAACCACAAGTCTACTCTCTGTCTCTATTGATTTGCCTATTTAGGGCATCTCATATAACTGGAATTATATGATATATTGCCTTTTTTTTTGGTCTGGCTTCTTTCATTTGGCATAATGTTTTCAAGGTTCATCTAGATTATAGCATGAACCAGTGTTTCATTACTTTTTATGGCTGACTAATATTCTATTATATAGACATGCTATATTTTGTTTATTTGGTATCAGTTGAGAGATCTGGGTTGTTTCTACTTTTCTGATATTATAAATAATGCTGGTACAAACATTTGTGTTACAAATTTTTGTTTGAGTGTCTAATTTCAACTTCTTGAGGGGAATTGTTGAGTCCTATGTAAGTCTATGTTCATCCTTTTGAGGAACTTTCAGACTTTCCAAAGGTGCTTTCCCATTATACCCTCCTACCAACAATGGGAATGCAGTGTATGAGAGCTCCAATCTCTCCACATTGTCTCCAACACTTGTTATTGCCCATCTTTTTTTATTATCTCCATCTTAGTGAGTAGAAAGTGATATATGATTGTGGTTTTCACTTTCATTACACTAATGATATTGATATTGAGTATCTTTTCATGTGTTTATTGGCCATTTATATATTTTCTTTGAAGAAATTTATTCAAATCCTTTTGTCCACATTTTACATTAAATCATATGTCTTTTTATTATTGAGTTATGGGTAGCTGATTTAGACTTGTCTTAAAAGGTGTTTACCATACAGGCCTCTGGGAAGAGTGAGAAGATCAAACCACCAGAGACCACTAGAAGGCAGGGACTGAGAACTGTGTCATGTATGATTATTAGGAGGAGACAGCACTCTTATAAAGGACTGTTGATGGATCTTCTAAAAACTAATAAAAGTACTTAAGAGAAAAAGAGCCAGAATATGAGCTTACAACCCAGATATTTCAGTGGTATCAATGTCAGGAGATTTCTCTCCTTTCCCCTGAACAGTACCTCCTACCCGCCTATCTTCCCTTGGGGACAGAATGAGGGGGTAATTAACCAATAACAGGAGTGAGAGATAGAGAGAGAAGTAGCTCAAAGTGTAGAGGAGAAGAAACACTTGAATGAACTGAGAGAGTGAAGTTTGGATTTAGATTTAATTGAAAAGTTTTATTAAATCAAAGATGAAACTATTAACACCAAAGAGTAACCAAAAAAGGGGGGGTTATGGGCCCAAACTTTTATTCAGAGATGAGACTGACTGAGCTTAATGGAGTCAAAGGCAGGTGTATAAAATAAATATTAAGCTTATTTATTGCCTCTATTGATTCCAGCTTGTTTGATAGGCCATTTATAAGAGCAGCACCCAATATAAATCTCTAAACCATAACTGTGTGTATGTGGCGGGACTGAATTAGAAAGTCAGAGAAGAGGAAGGGTCTGACAAGCTGGGAGGCCAGGATGTTGGCTGGACAGTCAACTCTGATAGTGTACTCCATCTAAAGGGTGGTAGGGAATGTGATAGAAATGCAAATAGTGAGCTTGACATCAAGGAAACTGAGGGATGATGCTGAAGACTAACAGATGACAGCCATAGGGTTGTTGGGAGAACCCTATATAAGCAGAAGAAGTTGGATTATTGATTAAATGTTTTGGAGAGATGGTCTGGACACTTCAGTGAGGAGTATGCCAACCACATCTCTTGTCTTGGTTTTGGGGTGGGGTGGGAGAAAGGAAGGCCACTAATTGAGAGACTTGAGAAGAAAGAGGAAGTATGTGGACACTTAATGGAGTTTGGAGGGAAACAATGAAAGAAGCCAGCAAGGGTCATTAATGGGAAGAAGAAGGATAAGGGACAAGTTCAGGAGCAGAGATGAGGCTGAGGGAATAACAAGGGCAAGGTCTGGAGAGGTTCCTGCAGAGGTGCCAATGATTTTATGGACAAAGGAAATGGGGGAGGGAGCTGGCAGCCAAGGGAAGTGGGAACAATGAAACTATTGACAGAGCTACTTGGTCTAAAATTTTTCATTGTATATTTGATGCATTGTTGTCACCTAACTTGTCATATGAATAATGACCCCATCAAGTTGCAAAATCCAAGTACCAATGCTAAGAACTTGGGGTTTCTCTGACCAGTGCTTCTTTTTATATTGTGAAAGTCTTCTATTTGAAAAGGGGAATTTCCAGTGGAAATAATAGACTGTAAATTGTTTACTTGGCAAAACACCATTAGACTAAGCTAAGGACCTTGATACACAAGGATATGGTAACAGAATTTTACCTGCCAAGTACTTTCATAATGAAATGGTAGGGAAATTTTTCCTGACTTGCAGAGTAAAGAAAATGTTATGAAAGATACTGTATTATATTTAAGGAATGAAAAAGTAGGAACAATGAAAAAAAATTAATGAATAAACTGGGTAGGAATCAAGCAAAAGACTAGTTGAAATAGTTTTAAGTTGTTAGTCAAACATTAACATTTATCCTTAATATTGGAACAAATAGAAAAACAAAAAACAAAAACCTTTTCAGGGCTGCTTTGCTTAGATGTATTGTCCTCATTTTCCTTCCACAGTGTATTTAATGCTGAAAAGGGACGCAGAAAAAAGGAGCAAAGAGTGATCATTAAAGCACAAAAGTATTTAGATGGCATGTTGTCAAATATATAGGAAGTTTACAAAAGTTTGTTCTGCTGTATTTTTAAGCTTTATTTTTTCCAATCACGGTGCACTTATTAAATGTTGATCTTGCATCTAGCACTGCACCAAGTGCTATGTATGATTCAGTAAAGATAAAAGCATGATTCGTACTTTTATGGAGCTTATACTCAGGAAAACAAGACTAACTACACAGGGTGCCACAAAGAGAGAAGAATGTAAGATGCTTTGAAATAAATGAATTGAATATGGTCGTGCATATTGACAGAAATGAAAGATAATACTTTCATGGTTAAATAACTTACTAGATCATGTTATATGATGATGACTGCATCTTGCAAGATGCTAATTCATAAGAACTGCAAAATATTTACCCTTGACCATATCTGCTAAGTTCACATTCTAACTCAAATAAAGGTAGTCAATGCATTAGAATGTTTCCTCGAGTTTGCTCCATGGAACACTCTTTTCTTGAAATGCCGTTGAGAGGTTTCTGTGGTCACACTTAAGAAATATTGTGTCTCCTTCTTGGGGAATTATAGTAACATTTGTATATTATAGACTCTGAGAAATCCTGCAGGAAAGAACTCATGTTTAAACTATACAATCCTATGAACCCCAAACTTAAAAGAAAAAAAAAAAACCCTCACCTGAGGATATTTTTTTCATTTATCTTCCAATAGCATGGGAGGGAGAGAGCGAGAAAGAGGGAAACATATATTTGAGAGAGACACATGGAATGATTGCCTCCTGCACTACCCAACCAAGGTACGTGCCCTTGACCGGAATTGAACCTGCGACTCTTTGATTTGTGGGACAACACTCCAACTGCTAAGCCAAACAGGCAAGGGCCAAATCCTAAACTTTTTTTGACTATAGAACCGTCTGTATTTGTAAGCACTGAACCTATTTTGGCAAATGCTGTGTTAAAGGATACACATGAGATTCTCTGGATTTGATGACTTGGAAAAGCAAACAAAGTAAAACTAATTTGCACCTGGACAAGGGTTTATTTACCAATATTCTGAGTAAAAGCCAAGGCCCTAGTGTCTGAGCCTCAGCACAGGGTCATGGGAAATGAAAACACAAATATGACTCCAGGTGCCTTGAGGAATAATGTGAACCTTTAATGTGGGGGGTTTGTGTAGTACACTACACAAAAGCCTTCCCAGGGATTTTCTCTAAATATTGTTTTCTTTCCCTAAATGTCTACATTTATCCAGCCATTAAAATGTTTATCTTGTTCTATTCATAAACATGTTTCTTCTACCATCCTGCTGCTCAGCCTGGTCTGCTCCCTTCTTTACCCCCATTCCTTTTACTATTGCCTATAACAAGAAAAACATAAAGTATCAAGGAATTAACCTGACAAAAATGCAAAAGACCTTTTAAGATAATTTAAAATCATGATGGATAAGCCAGAATACGGCCATAAATGGAGAGGTATCCTATATTCCTGGACAGGACAAGGTATTATTACAAAGATTTTAATTCTCTGTAAGGTATATCTAGTGCAATTCTACCAAGTTTATTTGAGAAACCTAACACATTTATCCTGAAATTTGGAAAAATAAAGATCCATAAAAGTTGCTAAGCCAACACTGGAAAATATGACAAAGAATAGGAATTATCTATTTTAAATAGCTATATTAAAAGCTATTTATATTCATGAAAACAGTGAGAGACAAAGAGGACAATGGAACAAAATATAGATAAAAAGTAATAGAATGGAATAAAGTCCAGAAATGTTATATATGAGTATTTGTTATGCAATAAGGGTAACTTCACAATCAATGGGGGCAATTATAGAATGTTTCCAAATGAACTTGGAGAAAGTAGCTCACTATCCAGAGAAAAAGTTGGATACCTGTCTCACACCATATAAAGGTGAACCCCAGATGGATTAAAGACATAATATAAAACAAAACCATAGAGCTAATAGTTAAAAGCATAGGAGAACATTTTTGCACTTTTGAAAAAAAAAAGTTATTTTAAAATAAGAGCCTAAAAGCATAAACTGCAGGGTAAAATGTTGATGGAATTGACCATATTAACTCTTCTGCAAAGGACACTACAGAGTTCATAGACAACAGATCGGGTTGATATAGTCAGGGGGAAGTCAACCACCAGGCTGGGAAAGGTGATGTTTTCTGAAGGAACAAAATATATTCAGCACACTTCTTTTTCTCTTTTTTCTTTGTTTTCATGCTAAGTGTACATGCATATGTTGATTGAAGTTTTATTATGGAAATTTTAATAACTGGGTGATAATTTGACAATTTTGCCTATTTTTTTTTTTTTTTTTTACAATTTTTATTGCAGCTGGAGAGTGTGCCAATGATATTAGCAATTTGGTCAGCAGCTGTGATCGGATCTCTCACAGTGCCATTACTTTGGAGTCACCTTAGCTTTGTAGGTTCAATAATGATCTCATCAGTGTAACCCAAGAGCATTCGGTCTTTTGAGAACAGGTTATTTCTAACCAAGAGACTGACCTAATAACCAGGATGCTTCTTTATTTTTTAATGATTATGAAAGGGACCACGTGCTTTGTGTTATCATTAGTCATTCACTCCCCATGCCAGTGGATTTGTTTACAATAATTAAAATGTCTATATTTACTCTCCAGAGCAGCATCTTTCAAGTATTAGGGCACCTAAGATGTCAAAATGGGTATTAGTAGAGGGAAATTTCATGTCAGCCTGATAAACCCTTCTCCACTGAGCTAAAGCCTTTTCTCCTCTAGACTCAGTTTCTCTTCTGTCGATAATTCTGGAAAGATAAACTCTAGGAAATGCAACCTCCCTGACTCTCATTTATCTGTTTCCACGTGATCCTTTTTCTTCTGTTAAATCATCCATCATTTTGGAAAGATGCATGTCCTAAACTGTGCAGTCCAGGCAGAAAAAGGGGGTCTCCACAGTAATAAACAATGCTTCCTCGGTCTAGGTCTCCCCATTTGTTATGGGGTCTCCTGCCGTCTTCTGCAGGCTCTCCGACTTATTGCAAATCTCCCACCTTCTCTTCTGAGACTTCCAGGATAGCACTTACATAAGCTTATGAATAAATTCTCACAACTTCCACTGACTCTGAGGTTGCTACCACCCCAAATTAAGGGCTGCCATCCACAGGACTGACTTCTGTACTGAGTGCTGCCCCTTGCTCATAAGCTGCCTCCCACTGGCACCTCTGAGCCACAGGTACCCTTAGGATCATGCTGAGCCTGTCAGGTAAGGCCCTGCTGCTTGCCCCCTTCCCTAGAAGTTGACTTGCTGATGTCATTGCTGTGCTTTTGACATTGACCATTTTTTGTTATACCCTGGCTCCATGCTGTTCTGGGTCACTGTTGCCCTCATTGAATCCAGGTCAATCACTGACTCCTACATCTGTGTCACACTCCTGCCCTTTTCCCCAAGCAGCATGGCCTTGTGCTCCTAACATTGCACACAAGACTTATGTGCCAAACAGCTCTCAAGTGTTGACATGAGTCCAAGGGGTCTGGGTCAGAGAACAAATTCAAGTGCTCAAACATGAGTTCCCTTTCATGCCAAAGAAGGATATATTGTTACTGAGCAAACTTGTATCTTTATTCTTTTTCCTTAAAATGAGTTCTTTCCTAGAAGCTCCTTATTTAGCAGATAGTCAACATATGTCTGAACAGGCCTAAATATTGGTCTAGGCTTGGCTGGGACTACCCCATTCCATCTCCACCCCGCCCAATAAATACACAAATTCTGGTATGTTGACAGATTTCTGGAACACATTTTTTTAAATCACAATTTTGTTTATTCTGTCAGTTTTACTGGAAGAGCCCTGCATTTTATTTCCATGTACCTTTCTAATCATATTTTTGTTTTCTGCTCTTTTCAATTAATATTATATCATAATTATTATGTTGTTACATATTTTTTATAATAATGCTACATAATATTTCATCAATAATTGTATTATACTAAACCTATAATTCTCCTATTATGGGTTATTTGTATTGCTTTGTTGGTTGTGTGCTAGTCAGGATAAGCTAGGTTATGCTATTGCAACAAACAACTGCAAAATATAAACTGTTTAAGAGACAAAGGTTTATTTATTACTAATGTAAAGTCATCTCTAGATCTAGATAGCTTTTAGGGCATCTGTCCGCCATGACATGGCTCAGATATCCAGGCTGCTTTGATCCTGTGGTTTTCCTCTCTCAATAAAAATCTTCCTGTGCAATCATAGGGGTAGGGGAAGGAGGCTGGAAAGTTCACGTGGGCTTTCATTCCACATCCTAGAGGTAACACACATTCACTTCCTTCACATTCCATTGGTCAGAACTAGTCACTTGGTCCTCTCTGAATACAAGGGGACTGAGCACACAGGGAGCCAATAGACGAGGGGCCAAGCATGGAGTGAACCAGTGTACTAGGAGGCTGAGCATGGTGGGTGCTAACGGACTATTGGTAAGTATTACTGTCTCTGCCATGGGTTGTTTATATATATATATATCTAAGAACCTCTGCCCCTTTTTTTAGACTTTCATATTTGCATTTATTTTTTCCAACTTTATTGAGATATAATTAGCATTATACATTGTATAAGTTTGTTTTTCTTTGTTAGACATATTTCACTTACCATAATGCCCTCAAGTTTTATTCATGTTGTCAAAAATAGAAGAATTTCCTTATTTTCATGGCCGAATAATATTCCATCATAGATAGATAGATAGATAGATAGATAGATAGACAGATCTCTCTATATATAAATATAACACTTCACATCTTCTTTACCCAATCATTTGTTGATGGACACTTTGTAGTTTCCATTTCTTGGCTACTGTGAATAATGCTATAGTGAACCTGGGAGTACAGATATCTCTTCAAGATTCTGTTGCCATTTTCTTCAGATATATACCCAGAAGTGGGATTGCTAAATAGTATGATACTTCTATTTTTTGAGTTTTTGAGAAACCTCCATATTGTTTCCCATAGCAGTAGTACCAATTTACATTCCCACCAATAGAGCACAGGGGCTTTCTTTTCTGTGCGTCTCACCAACACTGGTTATCTTTTGTCTTTTTTTTTTTTTTTTTTAATCCTTATCCCACCCCCCCTTTTTTTTAAATCTTTACATAGATTTTTTTAGATAGAGTAGAAGGGAGGGAGGGTAGGAGGAAGAAAGAAACATTGATGCAAAAGAGACACATTGATTAGTTGCCTCCCAAATGACCTTGACTAGGGCTGGGGATCAAACCTGCAACCCAGGCACATGCCCTTGACCAGGAATCAAACCTGCAACCCTTTGGTCTAGGGCTGACACTCTAACCACTGAGCCAAATTGGCCTGGGCTCTTTTGTCTTTTTAATAATAGCCATTCTAATAAGTGTAAGGCAGTATCTCATTGTGGTTTTGATTTGCATTTCCCTGAAAAGTAATGTTGAACACCTTTTTATATACCTGTGGGCCATTTGTACATATTCTTGGAAAAAAATTTTTATTCTCCTGACCACTTTTTAATCAGATTTCTGTTTTTGTATTTCATGAGTTCTTTATTTATTTTGGATATTAACCCCTTATCAGGTATGATTTGCAAATAATTTCTTTCATTGTGTAGGTTGCCTTTTCATTTTGTTGTTTGTTTCTTTTGCCATGCAGAAGCTATTTAGTTTCATATAGCTCCACTTACTTAGTTTTGCCTTTGTTGCTTGTACTTTGGGTGTATATGAATGACCATTTTTGACAACAATTTTAAGCAGCAGTTGAGATTCTAAAATAGTTTTTCAAGATCCTAAGAGAAAAGAAAACAACAACAACATAAGAAAGCAGGTGGAATGAGGAGTATATATGTGCAGTGAAGTTCTATAGAGTGATTAATTCTATGGTATTAATCCCTCAGATTTCATGAAACCCAATTTTAGGGAAAATTGAAATTAGGAATGATCTCAGATGCCTTATTTCCTTAGATTAAATTCAAATTTTGCAATTATTTTCTTGTATGTATTAAATAAATAGCCTCTTTCCACATAGTGGTGTTTAGTTGTTGTACTTTTTCTAAAGCTTCTTCTGACAGGCCAAGGAAAGACAGAAGTGATACCAGAGCAAGGAAAGTGACCTTGGTTATAACTGGTATTACATGTGGAAAAACACTAATCGAAGACGAAGGAAAAACAAATGTGACTTTTTTCCCCCCAAAAAAGTAAAGCTTATGGGATGTTTCATTTTGTTTAAACTTAAACAGTTAGCTCAGCTGGTGTGGCTCAGTGGTTGAGCGTCAACCCATGCACCAAGAGGTTGCTGGTTCAATTCCCGGTCAGGGCACATAACCAGGTTGTGGGCCCAATCCCCAGTGGGAGGCATGCAGGAGGCAGCCAATCAATGTTCTCTCTCATTGATGTTTCCATCTCTCTCTCCCTCTCCCTTCCCCTCTCTCTAAAAAAATAAAATAAAATAAATTAAAAAAAAATATATATATATATAAACTTGAACAGTTAGACACTTTTTTCTAAAGTGTCACAGTGTTGTATACCATTGAGGAGAGTACTAGGTACTTCTTATACTGATTCTCCCCCTCCTCTCAATAGAACCCCAACTTTTAGTTGATCTTCTAGCCACTTAGCTAAAATATGCATTTGTAGCTATACAATCATATGATTAAAATCTGGCCTGTGATATACAAGTGGGGTTTCTGATAAGTTACCTGAAATGTGCTCAAATGCGTTTTTTTTGTTGTTGTTGTTTTCTCCACCCGGTTGCTAAAACATGGGCATATTGGCTAGATACCCATCCCTACAATGGATTATGAGAAGGAAAGCAGAAGCTTAGGGATGGCAGGTAAGAAGTTAGAAGGAGCTAGAGTCTCTGGTGACCATTAAGGAGCTCAATATGCTTGGTACTGTTTACTTCTGGGCTTCTTTTACATGAGAGGAAAGAAATTTCTAGTTCTCTTGAGTCAGTTTGTCAATTGTTGTTACCCACAGGCAAACCCAATCATAACTGATAGAAATACTGATAAAATACACAAAATAATTGATAAAATTATTTTCTGTGCTTAACATTTTCCCTACACACAAATGAGAATTATCTTACAGTTTTGTTTAAATGAGAAAATGCATGGCAGAAATATATCTTCAGTTTCTAAAAAAGTAAGTTCATTAAATCCATATAAAAATATGAATCTTGACTTTACTTAATATTTGACACAAAATTCAATTTGAGGTGAATCAGAGGCCTGCATACAAAAAGTATCAAATTTGAGAAGAAAACACAGGAGAATATCTTTGAGACTTGAGAGTAGGCAAAGATTTCATAGATAGGACAAAGAAAGCAGTAACTATAATAGGAAAAGTTGATTTAAATTATATGTCACCAAAAATTTAAAATAGGCTATTCAATAGTTATCATTATAAAATGAAAACAGAGAAGCCACAGAATTTTAAAAATATTTGCAAAACATATATCTCACAGAGCACTTGTGTCTAGAATACAGAACTCTCACAATTCTATAATTTCAAAAAATGAAGAACATGAGCAAAAGATTTGAGCAGATACTTCACAAAGAAAAATAATAGCCATTAAGCACATGATGATGTTTAATATCATTAATCATCACAGAAGAAGGAAGAAAACTATATTATGATAACACTACCTAAACACTAGAACAGCTAAAATTAACAATAACTGACAATGCCAATATTTGGGAAAATTTGGAGCCACCAGAACTCTTCTACATTTTTTGGTATGAGTGTAAAAAGATACAAACATTTCTGTAAGCCAAGGAGAGGGGCCTCAGGAAAAACCAACCTGCCAACACATTTATCTTGGACTTCCAGCCTCCAGAAATGTGGGGAAATAAATGTTTGCTGTTTAAGCCACCCAGTCTGTGGTGTTTTGTTGTGGCAGCTCCAGCCAACTAATACAGACAGCATACAGTTTAGTCTTATTTTAAAATCTAATCTGTCAATATCTGCTTCTTAGTTGGAATGTTGAGCTCATTTAAATTTAATATAATTATTGGTTTAGTTTAATTTATGTCTATATCTTGTTTTCATTTTTTCTCCTGATTTTTAAAAAATCCTTACCCTAGGATACTGATTTTCAGATACAGTGGGAGGGAGAGAAAGAGAGAGAAAGACATCAATGTGAGAGAGACACATTGATTGGTTGCCTCCTGCATGACCCAAACCAAGGCCAGGGATCAAATGGGCAACCATGGTACATGCCCCCTTGACCAGAATTAAACCTGAGACTCTTTGGTCCATGGGCCAATGCTCTAACCCAGGGGCCAAGCCAGCCAGGGCTTTCTTCTGATTTTTATAGTTATTAATCATTCCTTTAATTGCTAAGTAGTATTCCATTGTATTCAACATATAATAAATATTACCATACATAAATAAAAAATAAACAGGAACATGTGAGCCATAGTAAAGAAAAATTATGTTATGATTTAAAAATTTACATATTATTTTCAAATTATTATTTTTCATAAATATAGAAAATTATAGAGGTGTTACATCTTGCAATGTCTCCTAGAAGCACTCAAGATTTCTTGACATTAGGATCATGCAGCACGTTAGTGCCAAAACATGAATGAGTCTTAGAAATATTGTGCTAGTAATGTCAAATTTTGCATACTTGATTTTTTTCTTAACACTTCAATGGTATTGTATAATAACTTAAAATTAGTGCTATAAAAATCCATTTTTATCCCACTGTATCTAACAGAAATTCCTCAAAGAATCTTCTATATGGACAGTGGTTCCAGACTTGTTGCTGTGTTCCCCTGACTGTATAATGAGTCTTTCTGTATAATGGACTGTATAATGGACTTCAGTGGGAAGTCCAAAGGGTGTGGGAGAGAAGAGTCTAGCTTACATATTTCCTGCCATTCTCTATTGTGCTTTAAATATTATTTTCCTCCAGAATTCCTAATTCCACCTAGCAACACACTGTAACTTTAAAGGTTTTAATTCAGATGTTTCAAGCACTCTCAGAATGGCTCTGCGGCCTTCTGATCTCAAAAATATAAAGAAACCTTCCAGTACTATGGTAAATAAGAGTGGCGAAAGTGGGCATCCTTGTCTTGTTCCTGTTCTTAAGGGAAATGCTTTTAGTTTCTGCCCATTGAGTATGAGGTTGGCTGTAGGTCTTTCATATATGGCCTTTATTATGTCAAGATATGTTCATGGATTGGAAGAATTAACATCATTAAAATGTCCATATTACCCAAAGCAATCTATAGATTCAATGCAATCCCCATCAAAATGCTGACGACATATTTCACAGAACTAGAACAAATACCTCAAAAGTTTATATGGAACTAAAAAAGACCTTGAATAACCACAGCAATCTTGAAAAAGAAAAACAAAGTAGTTGGGATCACAATACCAGATATCAGGATATACTACAAAGTGACTGTAATCAAAACAGCCTGGTACTGGCACAAGAACAGGCTTATAGACCAGTGGAACAGAATAGAGAACACAGAAATAGACCCAAGACAATATGCTCAATTAATATTTGACAAAGGAGGCAAGAGCATACAATGGAGTAAAGACAACAACCTCTTTAATAAAAGGTGTTGAGAAATTGGACACCTACATGCAAAAAAAAAATGAAACTAGACCATCAACTTACACCATACACAAAAATAAATTCAAAATGGATAAAAGACTTAAATGTGACCAATGACTCCATAAATTCTAGAGGAAAATGAGGCAACAAAATTTCAAACATCATACGCAGCAGAATTTTCACTGATACATCACCTAAGGCAACAGAAACAAAGGGATAAATGAACACATGGGACTACATCAAACTCAAAAGCTTCTGCACAGCAAAAGAAACAACCATCAAAATGGAAAGGCAACCCACTATATGGGAGAACATCATTGTCAATGATACATCAGATAAGGGGTTAATTTCCAAAATATATAGAGTACTAATACAACTCAACAAAAGGAAGACAAAGAACCCAATTAAAAAATGGGCAGTGGAGCTGAATACACACCTCTCCAAATGGCCAAGAAACATATGAAGAAGTGCTCAACATCACTAATCATCAGAGAGATGCAAATTAAAACAACAATGAGGTATCACCTCACACCTGTCAGAATGGCCGCTATCAACAAATCATCAAACAAGTGTTGGCGAGGGTGTGAAGAAAAGGGAACTCTAGTACACTGCTGGTGGGAATGCAGACTGGTGCAGCCACTATGAAAAACACTATAGTGTTACCTCCAAAAATTAAAAATTGAACTTCCATTTGACCCAGTGATCCCACTTCTAGGAATATACCCTAAGAAGCCTGAAACACCAATCAGAAAGAATATATGTACCCACATGATCATAGCAGCACTATATATAATGGCTAAGATCTGGAAACAGCCCAAGTGACCATCAGTAGACAAATGGATAAAAAAGCAGTGGTACATATACACAATGGAATACTATGCAACTGTAAGGAAAAAAGATCTCTTATCCTTTGCAACGACATGGAGGGACCAGGAAAGTATTATCCAAAGTGAAACAAGCTAAGTAGAAAAAGACAAATACTACACGATCTCACTTATTTGTGGAATATAATGAACATAACAGTCTGAGGAATAGGGTAGACCCAGAGACATGGAGGTAGGGTGCAGACTGACAACCCTCAGAAGAGGGGGTGTTGGGGGGAGGGAGGAGATAAATCACAGAACTTGTGTGCATGTATGCATGACCAATGGACATGGACAACAAAGCTGAGGACAGGGCAGGGGGTATGGGGAGGAGGGTGTCAATGGGGTAAAAAAGGAGAAACATCTGTAACAAAAATAAAATTAAAAAATTATATATATATATATATATATATATATATATATATATATATATATATAAAGAAGCTTTTAAAGTACCATACTCAATAAAGCAATATGTTATAAATATTGGATTAAAACTCAAGAACTACAGACATTATTTATCGTATTTTTAAAAATGATTAATGATATGGGAAAATGTTTATTATTTAACATGAAAAAGACAGTATACAGTTTAGTGTCTTAGGACAAGTCACTCAAATCTCTCAATCATAATTTTTCCCTTGAAAAGAAAGTTTATGAAAATATAAAGTTAATATAGAGATATTTAGCATTCTATCTCTTTTATAACACCATCATGAAAAATTGAGAAGAAAGAAAATCGCTATAAATTCTTTTACTTAATGGGCACTCCATAATGTCTGGATCTAGCTACAAACCCATAATTTCTGTGGTTTATCTCTTCCCCCCAACCCCCTCTTCTGGGGATTGTAGTCTGTACCCCACTTCCACATATCTGGGACTACCCTATTCCTCAGACTTTTATGTTCATTATATTTCACAAATAAGTAAGATCATATGATACTTGTCTTTCTCTGTTTAGCTTGTTTCACTTTGGATAATACTTTCCAGATCCCTCCATGTCATCTCAAAGGATAAGAGATCTTCCTTTCTTACGGCTGCATAGTACTCCCTTGTGTATATGTACCACAGCTTTTTTATCCATTTGTCTACTGATGGACACTTGGGCTGTTTCCAGATCTTAGCAATTGTACATAGTGCTGCTACAAACATGGGGGTACATATATATTTTTTTCTGATTGGTGTTTCAGGCTTCTTAGGGTATATTCCTAGAAGTGGAATCATTGGATCAAATGGCAATTCAATTTTTAATTTTTTGAAAATTAAAATATCTATCTGCCTGTTTTTGTGCCATATTGTTTTCCATAGTGGCTGCACCAGTCTGCATTCCCACCAGCAGTGTACTAGAGTCCCCTTTTCTTCACACCCTCACCAACATTTGTTGTTTGATGATTTGTTGATGGCCATTCAGACAAGTGTGAGGTGATACCTTATAGTTGCTTTAATTTGCCTCTCTGATGATTAGTGATGTTGAGCATTTCTTCGTATGTCTCTTGGCCATTTGTTTGTCCTGTTTGGAGAGGTGTCTATTTAGTTCCTCTGCCCATTTTTTTAATTGGGTTCTTTGTCTTTCTTTTGTTGAGTTGTATGAGCACTGTATATATTTTGGAAATTAACCCCTTATCTGATGTATCATTGGCAATTATGCTCTCTGATACAGTGGGTTGCCTTTCCATTTTGATGGTTGTATCTTTTGCTGTGCAGAAGCTTTTTAGTTTGATGTAGTCTCGTGTGTTCATTTTCTCTTTTGTTTCTGTTGCCTTAGGTGATGTATCAGTGAAAATTCTGCTGCGTATGCTGTCTGAAATTTTGTTGACTACATTTTCTTCTAGGATTTTTATGGATTCATGAGTCACATTTAAGTCTTTTATCCATTTTGAGTTTATTCTTGTGTATGGTGTAAGTTGATGGTCTAGTTTCATTTTTTTGCATGTAGCTGTCCAATTTTCTTAACACCTTTTATTAAAGAGGCTGTCATTATTCTACTGTATGCTCTTGCTTCCTTTGTCAAATATTAATTGAGCATTGTCTTGGGTCCATTTCTGTGTTCTCTATTTTGTTCCATTGATCTATCTACCTGTTCTTGTGCCAGTAACCAGGCTGTTTTGATTACAATGACTTTGTAGTATAACCTGAAATCTGGTAATGTGATCCCTCCAACTTTGTTCTTCTTTTTCAAGATTGCTGTGGCTATTCGAGGTCTTTTTCGGTTCCATATGAACTTTTAAAGTATTTGGTCTAGTTCTGTGAAGTATGTCGTTTGTATTTTGATGGGGATTGCATTCAATTTATAGATTATTTTGGGTAGTATGGACATTTTAATTATGTTAATTCTTCCAATCCATGAACAAGGTATGTGCTTTCATGCTTTTATATCTTTTTCTATTTCTTTTTTCAATGTCCTGTAGTTTTTTGGAAATAGATTCTTTACTTTTTTGGTTAAGTTTATTCCTAGGTATCTTAATTTTTTTTGCCACAATAGTAAATGGGATTGTTTCTTTAGTTTCTCTTTCTGTGAGTTAATCATTGGTATATGAAAATGTTGTTGATTTCTTGACATTAATTTTGTATCCTGCTACTTTGCAAAATTCATTTATTAAATATAGGAGTTTTTTGATGGACTCTTTAGGATTTTCTGTGTATAATATCATGTCATATGTGAATACTGACAGTTTCACTTCCTCCTTTCCAATTTGGATCCCTTTCATTTTTTCATCATGTCTAATTACTGTGGCTAAGACTTGCAGCACTATTTTGAATAAGAGGTGAAAGTGGGCATCCCTGTCTTGTTCCCGTTTTTAAGGGGAATGCTTTTAGTGTTTTCTCATTGAGTGTGATATTGGTTGTAGGTGTTTCATATATGGTGAGATATGATCCCTCTATTCCCACATTGCTGAGTGTTTTCATCAGAAATGGGTGCTGGATTTTGTCGAATGTTTTTTCAGCATCTATTGATATGATCATATGGTTTTTATCTTTCATTTTGTTTATGTGGTGTATCACATTTATTGATTTGCAAATATTGTACCATCCTTGCATCCCTGGGATGAATCTCACTTGGTCATGGTGAATAATTTTTTTGATGTATTGCTGGATCTGATTTGCTAGTATTTTGTTCAGAATTTTGGCATCCATGTTCATCAGGGATATTGGCCTGTAGTTTTCTTTTCTTTTTCTTTTTTTGTAGTGTCTTTTTCTGGTTTTGGAATTAGAATTATGCTAGCCTCATAACACAAGTTTGGAAGTCTTTCTTCTTGAATAATTTGAAATAGTTTGAGGAGAATGGGTGTTAGTTTTTTGAATGCTTGGTAAAACTCCCCTGTAAAGCCATCCGGGCCTGGGCTTTTGTTTGCTGGGAGAGTATTGATTACATCTTCAGTTTCCTTCGTTGTTATTGGTCTGTTTAAGTTTTCTATCTCTTTCTGGTTCAGTTTGGGGAGACTATGGGTTTCTAGAAATTTGTCCATTTTGCATAGATTTTCTAATTTGTTGCCATATAATTGTTCATAATATTTGTTAACAATCCTTTGCATTTCTGTGATGTCAGTTATTACTTTTCTTCTTTCATTTCTGATTTTGTGTATTTGGGTCCTCTGTCTTTGTTTCTTGGTGAGTCTAGCTAAGGGTCTATCAATCTTGTTTATCTTTTCTAAAAACCAGCTCTTTGTTTTATTGATTCTTTGAATTGTTTTTTTGGTCCCCATGTCATTTATTTCTGCTCTGATCTTTACTATTTCATTCCTTCTACTTGCTCTGGGTTGTTTTGTTTGTTTGTTTCTAGTTCTTTAAGTTGTGAGGTTAGGTAGTCGATTAGAAATTTTTTTTGTTTCTTGAGGTGGGCCTGTAATGCTATGAACTTCCCTCTCAGAATTGCTTTCGCTGCATCCCATAGACTTTGTGATGTTGTGTATTCATTTTCATTGATTTATAGGAAGTTTTTAATCTCTTTCTGATCTCTATGGTAACCCATTCATTGCTCAATTACATGCTATTTAGCATGCATGCTTTCAAATATCTTGGCATGTTCTTGTTGCTGTTGATTTCTAGTTTTATGCCATTGTGATCTGAGAAGATGCTTGATATGATTTCAATCTTGAACTTGTAGAGACTTTGTGCCCTAACATGTGGTCTATCTTTGAGAATGTCCCATGTGCACTTTGAGAAGAATGTGAATTTTGCAGTTTGGGGGTGTAATTCTCTATAGATATCTATTAAATCCATTTGACCTAGCGCTTCATTTAGAGTCTGTTACCTTGTTAAATTTATTGTCTATATGATCTATCCAGTGATGTAAGTGGGTTGTTGAAGTACCCTGCTATGATTGTATTGCTATCGATTTCTCCTTTGAAGTCCTCCAGAAGATTTTTAATATATTTTGGTGTTCCTATATTGGGTGCATATGTTTACCAAGGTTATATCTTCCTATTTGATAGATTCTTTTAATATTATGTAGTGGCATTCTTTGTCTCTAGTTATTGCCTTCATTTTGAAATCTATTTTATCAGATGTGAGTATTGCTACCCCAACTTTTTTTCCCTTCCATTTGCTTGGAAAATTTTTTTCCATCCCTTCACTTTCAACCTATGTGAGTTTTTTGTTGTGAGGTGGGTCTCTTGTAAACAACATATAGGTGAGTCATGCTTTCTTATCTAGTCAGCTACTGTGTCTTTTTATCGGAACATTCAAACCATTTACATTTAAAGTGATTATAGATATGTACTTATTTATTGCCATTTTTGTTTAGTATTGTTATATTTTTCTTCCTATTTCTTCTACTAATTACAGCAGCCCTTTTAACATTTCTTGCAGTGCTGTTTTGGTGCTAATGTAATCCCTTAGCCTTTTTTCTTTTTTGTCTGGGAAGCTCTTTATTTGACCTTCTATTTTGAATGATAGCCTTGCTGGGCAGAGTAGTCTGGTATTCAGATTCTTGTTTTTCATGACCTTGATTACTTCATGCCATTCCCTTCTAGCCTGTAGAGTTTCTGTTGAGAAGTCAGCTGATAGCCTTATGGGGGTTCCCTTGTAGGTAACCTGTTGCTTATCTCTTGCTGCCTTTAGGATTCTCTCTTTGTCTTTAATTTTTGGTATTTTAATTACTATATATCTTGGTGTGGGCCTATTTTGGTTCTTCTTACTTAAGGTTCTCTGTGCTTCTTGAATTTGAATGCCTTTTTCCGTTAACCAAATTAGGGAAGTTTTCTGTCACTATTTCTTCAAATATATTGTCTAACCTTGCTCATTTTCTTCTTCTTCATGGACTCCTATGATGCAAATATTATTACGTTTCTAGTTGTCCCACAGTTCTCTTAAGCTGTCTTTCTGTTTTTTATTGCTTTTTTCCTTCTGGTTTTCTGACTGGTTGATTTTTTCTACCCTGTCTTCTAATTCATTGCTCTGGTCCTCAGCTTCCTCTACTCTGCTGGTTAGTCCTTCCAATGTGTTCTTTATTTCTGCTGTCATTCTTCATTTCCACGTTGGTTTTCAATGCTTTTATATCTTTACTCATGGTGTTGATGTCCTTACTCATGCTTTTGAGCTTCCTGAAGATCATGGCTCTGAACTCTACCTCTGATAATTTGCTTAACTGCATTTCATTTATCTCATCTTCAGTAGAGTTCTCTTGTTCTTTCACTTGGTATTTGTTTCTTTGTTTCACCAATTTGGCTATCTCACTGGGTTTTGGAGCCTGCCAAATTTTCCTTGTGGGTATTGGTGTTCTGCTGTTTGTGGCTCCCCCTACTGGGTCTGGATGAGCATGGGAGGGCCCATGTTAAACCACACTGTCAAGTCTTACTTTTCTGCGTAGATTTGCTAGCCCAGGAAAGGTTCAGTTATCCTCTAGCTTTTGCCTGGAGGCTATTAGTCTCAGTTACTCAGGGCCTTGGAATGTAGCCCTTGTGTTCTGAATAAGAGGATTTTCGGAGGGTGGGACAGATGCTGGTTGTTAATGAACCTCAATTTGCACTTCTTTGGCTTACCTTAAGGGGGCTGAATCTCCACGGGAGGGGCTGCTCTTTCTCCCCACTGCTCTGGGAAGGAACAATCTGGCTACTGTCCTTTGTGGCTGTGACTCAGCAAAAACTCTGAGCACCGTACATATATCAAGTGTCCCCACAGAGTTCCAGTCTAGTCTGCCTTCCCTCTGCTGAAGCCCAACATGAGTGGCTGTGGCCAGTCTAGTGCTCTATTCTGGTCTAGTGCTCCCTCTGTGCTATGGCGCGGGTTGGGATTTTAACCCCGAGGGCACTGCTCACAGCTAAGGCTGCTGCTGTCTATGGGCTCCCAGCCTGCCATCCTCTTGTGCCTCCACAGATCCTACCAGTGTCCCTGGTTATATGGTCCTTTCCTGCTGCCTTTCTGTTGCTTTCTTCTGAGGATTTGTCTTTATTTTAGTTGTGATTCCCATTTGGTCCTGGGAGATCATCTGTGTCACTTCCATTCACTCTGCCGCCATTTCCCCTCCCCTCTTGTTTATAATTTTTAATAAAATGTAAAAAAAGTGATGGGATGTAGGACATAGAAGATGATGGCTTTTGTCTGGCTTGCACTTTCTCCACTTTTTTTTCACTTGATTATTCTGATAAAGCAAACTGCCATATTGTGGCAAGAAACTAGGTGTCATCTGTCCAACAGTTAGTGAGGAACTGAGGTCCTCAGTCCAACACTCGGCTGGGAACTGAGTCCTGCCAACAACCAGGTAAGTAAGCTGGGAAGCGGTCTCTTTTCTATTCAAGTCTTGAGACAATTCCAGTCTCATTTGGAACCTAGTGGGGGACACTGAGTCAAGGATTCCTGATCCACAGAAACTAACACAATATATACTATTTTACTCCACTAAGTTTGGGATAATTTGTTATGCAGTAATACTTAACTCATAATAATTTGAGTTATTAATGTGTGGTGCTTTCATAACAAATACTTAAAATTTTCAGATGTGCTTTGGGACCAGACAATGAGAGGAGGCTAGAAAGATCTTGAGGAGCAGGATAAACGGAGCCCAACTTGCTCTGAGCAAACTGGTGATAGAAATCTAGACCTTAAGGATGCTGCCCGTAAGGGCTCAAAAGTAAGTTAGGATCATTATATTGGAAACTGGAGGAAAAGGTATTCTTGTTATATATTGGCAGACATCATAGCAATACTGTCATCTTCACTTATGTGGAAAGCAGAAAAAGTGCCCAAGTAACTTGGTCAACTAGCTAAGGTGGTTTTCAAGAAGAGTGTTGAAAGTGCTGCCTCGTTTTTTTCTTGCTGCTTATAACAAAACACAAGAGTAAAGAGAGAACTTGGGGGAAAGTCTGTTAAACATAAAGGAGCCAGACCCTGAGAATTTTTGACAATTCTCCTTTCTAGAGACCTAAAAAAAAACCTAAAATTAAGAAATAACTTCTGAGTACTATCAGGAAAATGTGGTCTAGAGCTAAAGCCAAAACTAGTGACTATATAATATTTTTTTCAGACCTTGGAAAAATTAAAGGACCAGGTTCTCATTCAATTCATAAGGGGCTCTTTAAAGAGATTAGGGATGCAGCTCACAAATCTTCTCAATGGTGCTGTGGGAAGCTTAGAATGTGGTCTCAGCCTTCTCAGTGGGAGCCCAGAGCAGAGAAGGGCTGATCTAGAAGAGATTTAAGGATGTGTCATTTGTGTCAGGGTGTGGACCCCAGTGAGTTTCACAGAAGCCCCACAAGATTTTTGAGAAAGCTATATCAACAGAAATACTGCTGGCGTGGACAGAGAGAAAACAAAATGGAAAGAGGCAGTGGGCCTTCAAAATTCTATTGGCAAAAAGTAGACTAATAAAATTATTCAGCTACACACAGCGCCACCTTACATGAAAAAGGAAAGGTGACTTAGAGGGTGGAACAAAAGCTCAGAGAATGGAGCAAGAGCCATGGAGATTTATTCCCAGGCCTTGAAAACAAATGAAGAATTTCAATATTCCCCCTGTTGGATTTCAGAATGGTGATATGCAGTGATTTCTTTGTTTATCCCTTTCTTGAGCAGATGTGTACCAGTTGTTTTTTGCATATATGCGAAGTAGATAACTATCTCTTTGTTTCACAGATTGACAGAATGAGAGGAGCTGTACTCAAAGAAGCTATACTTAAGGAAGGGTACCCAAGGAGACTCATCCACACTGGGACTTTATTTAGATGACAAGGTTATGGATTTTGACACGCATTCTTACTGTCCAGCTAGCTTTTCTCTTTTATATTCTCACTTACTTAAGCAATTGAGTGCCTACTGTTTACTAGTCACTCAGTTACACACAGGGTATTCAAAGTTTAATAAGACAGATACTTACCTTAAGTCTTTTGGAAAGACATAGAATTAAACCCAACATACCATCAAGGGGAAAGAGGTACAGCATAGATATACCCAGAATGCAGTGGAGCAGAATGGTGGCATCTACATCAGGGAAGCCAGAGAAGGAATCCTGATGAGGTGATACTTGAACCAAGTCCTGAAGGACAGGTAGAAGTTATTTGGATTCAACTGTATGACATTACCATTCTTATATTTCAGAAACGGTTGATTATTGGTAATTTAATACAGTCCAACTTGATAGGTAGGTGAGGAATATTCTACACAGAAACCTTCCAGTTGAATATAATAAATCGAAAGTGCACAGATTTATCAACAACAGGGCTTTTTCTCCTAGGACAAATTAGTTATTCCTGCTTTTGCCCACTGTATAAGTTACTGACTCGGTGGCTTAAGACGTTTCCTCCCCAGACTTTGGAGAAGACAGTGAATGAAATGGCGAGAGCCCTATGTGGGAGTGAGTCAGGGTGAGTTGTCCATCTTTATTATCACCACTTTGATGTTGACAGGAAACAGCAGAGCACTTTCTTTTTTTTTATTCTCACTAGAGGACATTTTTGCATTCATCATCACACAGAGCAGAAGGAAGAGAGGAGGGAAGAGAAAGAGAAACATCGATGTGAGAGAGACACATTGAGTGGTTGCCACCCACACGACCCCAACGAGGGCCAGGGACAAACTGCAACCGAGGTACGTGCCCTTAGCGGAAACAGAACCCGGGTCTCTCTGGACTGCGGGCCGACTCTTCAAACACTGAGCCTTTGTAGCCCGCGAGAAGAATCCGAACTCAGACTCCAAAAGTGGTCAAATCAAAGAGAGCTTTATTAGCTACACAGGGACTGTCCCATCCTGCTTAGAGGAGGGAGCAGCCCCGAGCTCAGGGGGAGGGTTGCTTATATAGTTTTCTTAGCCCCTGTTAAGAAATTGGGCTAAAGGTCTGCGAGCAAGCAAGCACATACAGAAGGAGATATCTGCAGCTAGCCATTATGTCGGAGGGGTAAACAGTTCTATTTGCACAATACAATGGTTAACTGCACAATACAAGGGTTAACTGCACAATACAAGGGTTAACTCTGGCTGATGTATATCTCCTTCCCCTTTGCCCAGTTTCTGCTATTCTCTTAAAGTTCAGGGGCTAAGGTCTGCCTAATGGAAAATTTTCTAGTGGCAGGTTCCCATGTTCCCCTATTTATTGTCTTCAAGTTTTTCCTTCACAAGCCAAACCGACCAGGGCATTTTTCTTTCTTTTTTTTTTATTCTCACCCGAGGACATTTTTGCATTTATCTTCAGACAGAGCTGGAGGAAGAAAAGGAGGAAGAGAGAGAGAGAAACATCAATGTGAGAGAGACACATCAAGTGGTTGCCACCCACAGAACCCCAACTGGGGCCGGGGACAAACTGCAACCAAAGTATGTACCCGGGACTCTCTGGTCCCTGGGCCAACATTCTGACCGCTGATGAGCACTTTCCATACACAGGCTGCACATTTCTCCTGGGAGGGAGAACAGTTCCAAGGAAAAATAGCCATCATGGGGAAGCTGATGAAAATGCCCTTACAAAAAATTCACTATATTATCACATGCCATGGTCATTAGCCAGCTCACAATTCCTTCCTTGGTATGATTGTGGGGAAGCTGAAGGTGGATGAATTGCTGGTCATTCAGTTTCACCAGTTCTCAAGAATGTGAGTCACAAATGGATTTGTACTAATAATAGTTTTGGAGTGGCTTTATACAATTTTTCTTAACTATTTTGTATATTGATTCATCACTCTTGCCGAGTTAAAAGTTTGGTTTGCGCCCTGGCAGGTTTGGCTCAGCGGTTAGAGCGTCGACCTGCGGTCCAGAGAGACCCGGGTTCAGTTCCCGCTAAGGGCATGTACCTCGGTTGCAGTTTGTCCCCGGCCCTGGTTGGTTGTGCGGGTGGCAACCACTCGATGTGTCCCTTTCACATCGATGTTTCTCTCTCTCTCTGTTCCTCTCTCTCCCTCCCACTCTACCTGAACAAGAAAATGGAAAAATGTCCTTGATGAGGATGATAAAAAAAAAAGTTTGGTTTGTTACTGACCAAGGGGAGAAAAAGCTATAGCTACCTTGGTTCTCTGGGGAGGAGGGTTTCTCAGTACCTTAGGGGCAGCACCCATAGATTTAAAGGTGGAATGAAGTCTCTCTTTTTCTCATTCAACTCCTTTATAAAAAATTTTAACTTTATTTGGCCACTGTGCTCCATTCCAATGTTGTGATAGAAATGCCCAAAGAACTATCAACATTTGATTTGGTGCAAGCATCCTTGGTTATCTTCCAGCCTGGAAATGGAGAGTCCCGGTTCTGCCTGGCACTGGCCAAATGCTACCCTGGAAGTCCCAGAGTAAGAAGAGCCTGGTTCAGGGAGGACAGGCGAGCTGCCCAGGCCTGTTCTGGGCCCCAGCTGAAAACTGCTGCCCCCCTCCAGGCATGGTGGGGCCCACCTCCCAAAAGAGATTGAAAATCTTCAAATTCCACTAAAATAACAGTAAAGAAATTATTTAAATACAAAAACCTAAGAGGCAAAGTAAGCTGTTGTTAAATGGACAAGTGGTAACTGACTTAATGGACCAGAGAAAGTAGAATCCTCTTTGAAAATCAAGGAAATCTTGAAGAGGAATTATTCATACTATAAAACCCCACACAATAGATGTAACCCCAAGCCCAAAAAAAGACCTACATCAAAGCATATCATTGCGATATTTCTGAACCCTGAGTCAAATAGGAGACCTTTAAACTTTTTAGAGAGAAAACAAATGGGTCGTTCCTGAGGCTAGGGAGCTGGGGCTGTAATTAGCAAGGTAGTTTAGTATCAAGTTGGCTGGGCTTCATACCTACTAACCAAAACCCTTGGCTAACTCTTGACTCCTGGTAACCCAAACCTCTGTCTGGGTTTACATGTCTTTGTTCTGAGTTTCCTGGTCTGGGGCCCGCCTCAGGTGACTGTCCTGACTTGCTTCCTTGTCTTTCTACCTTCTGCTTCAGCTCATTTCTCTGGATGTGGCTTCTCATCCTCTTGGCTAAAGGGGTCCACTGACTGGGTTATCCATCTTCATTCCTTTAAGACTGTCTAGGCTGTATGCTGCTCAAACTAGGAATATCAGACCCTCTTGTTAATTATGAGTATTCTGTCTCACTTAACATTGTAGAAACATTTCCCCATGGTACACCGTAATTGTTCCTTCTCTCTCTCTCTTTTAAAAGACACACTTTCAGGTCTCGAATAAGTATACCCAACTTCAAAATGCCACAAGGACATAAATATAGTCAGTGGTTTTGTAAAGAGCTTTACTCCTAACTGAATATTTAAGAGCAATACACAATGTTTAAAATATGTTACATAATTAATCATGTATTTATGCAATGCGCATATGTTATTCAGTGACAATATGATTTGATTGTCAAATGACAAAATGTTGTGACTAATATCTGGACAGATGGACAGTGAGTATCTGAGCTAATAATTTTACCCTTTTTTGGTAAATTGTCTCATAATTTTCTACTTTATACTGTGCTTAGTGTATTTCTCCAATTCAGGTGAAAGAGCACAAAATATTTTACCTGTGCCACTCTTTCAGCCAAGTCATTAAACCATTCTTCCAAGAAATCAGCATTATAGATCCCATTGACAGATAGTCAGGGACAAAGGCTCCGATTTTGGAGGTCATCAAATCAGAGTCATACAATCTCGGAGGATAACTGAAGAAATTCTCTTGAAATTTTAAGCAGAACCAGAAGGTGGGGGGTGGGCAATCTTTTCGTCAGCTAAATTTGTAAATCTCTTTTATGGTCCTGGATGGAATCATGCCTGCTCTGCCACTTCTAAGAAAGGCACATAAAACACTTCCTTTTGTCTCTTGTGAACAAAGGTAAGAGTGGACTCACTGCCAGCCCTGCACAAGTAAAACCAGTGCAAGGAGATTCTGCTCACTGGCTGCAAAGCCCTGGAACAGGTAGGATGTCTCAGTGGGAGCCAGAGGAAAAAGATTTATCAGGAACAATGGTATTCTCTCTTTTTTTTTTGGTACGTGCCCCTAGTGGGAACTGAACCTGGTCCGCAGGCTGATGCTCCAACCACTGAGCCAAACTGGCCAGGGCGAACAATGATATTCTCAAGACAATAGCCCCAAATATTAAAATGGAATCATTGGTAAGAGAGATATACAACTGATAGTTTAGTAATGATGATGAAAATAGTTGTCTCCTCTAATTCTAAATGCAAGAACTAGAAATGAAGTGATGTGAGCCCTAGCCGGTTTGGCTCAGTGGTTAGAGTGTTGGCCTGCAGACCAGAGAGTCCCGGGTTCAGTTCCTGCTAAGGGCAGGTACATTGGCTGCAGTTTGTCCCCGGCCCCTGGGGTCGTGTTGGTGGCAGCCAGTCGATGTGTTTCTCTCACGTCGATGTTTCCCTCCCTCTTCCTCCCTTTCCCCCTCCTGCTCTATCTGAAGATAAATGCAAAAATGTCCTCGGGTGAGGATAAAAAAAATAATGAAAAATAATAAAAAAAAAGAAAAGTGATGTGAGTGGCAGTTGGCTGGTGTGGTGACAGCACACATTGTATACAGGGGTGGGCAAAAGTAGGTTTACAGTTCATGTGGAAATAATATAAATAAATAATACAATAATTAATAAGTAATAAAAGAATAAACTCTTTTGTATGGTCACAACTGTGAACCTGCTTTTGCCCACCCTGTGTGTGTGTGTGCGTGCGCGTGTATGCTTAAATTAGTTACGAATATATAAAGCTATAAAGAAATTAGAAAATATAAGCAAATAAATACATATGTACTTACTAATTATAATAGGTGCTACGAAGGACATGAACAGGGACAGGCCTATGTTGTGGCTCTACAATGCCTGGGACACTTGCCATTCCTCTCCAAGCACTCCTACTCACATCTTCATGCCTTTGCTCAAGCTCTTTGCTCTACCTGAGAAGTTAGTTGCCCTTATATTTGCAAGTATAAACACTTAATCTCCAAAGCCCAGGACATGTTACCTTGTGGGTCCAATAAGGGCCAATAGGACTTCCTCTCTCGGTCCTGCTGTCACAGCTCTTGCTACATTTTGCCTGGTATTACAGGTACTTCCCAGTGAGGTGACGAGCAACTTAGGAGTAGAGACTGTGTTTTACTGATTTATGTTTTCCTGTATTTTCATAAGTAGGAGCTCAGTGATGCTTGGCTGGGATCTCCAAGACCATCAAATTCAGATGATGCAACTATGAGTTACAATCAAGTATAATTTGACCCGTCTCTCAATTCCCCATGGACGTGCCCTCAGCTGCTTCAAATAGATGAGGCAGATTTGCTGTTGATTTTTCAAGCCAAAGCCTAGGATGATAACATTGATGTGGTGTAGTAGAATATTAGAAATATATGTTATGAGAGCTGGGATTAATTTGGATACTGCACACCTGGCCTCAGACATACGGGCATCAACAAGCTGCCTGTGATGCAAATCAGATCCTAGTGCTCACACTGCCTGTCTAAGTGGGGAGAGCAGCCACGATTTGTTTGCACACCTCTCTCTTAATCACCACTCTAGAGCCTCTTACTCTCAGCTGTCTCTAGTTCTGCACGGGCTCCAGTTGGCTTCACCTGGGAACGATCTGACGGCGCCTCACTTCCTGCTTGACCACGCACCTCTTTCTTGCCTTCCACACTTGTGTTACACGGTGCAAATAAACTTCTCTTTCATGACCAAGCTAAACATGTTTTATCACTTATAAGTGAGTACTGGCTAATACGAGGAAGGAAATATAGAGTGTCAGGTCTATGAAAAATATGTGATCTTAATTCTCACCGAAATTCAAGAAGTAGAAATTATCCATTCCGTTTTCTAGATGAAGAAACTGAGAATTGTCAAAGGTGAGTACCTGGGCCAAATTCACATGGCTCTTAAATGACAGAACTAGAATTTAATCTAGGTCTGTTTGTTATCACAGTATTACTTCCATACATCCTGTTCCCTCTCAAATATTGATAAGATAAATGATTCAAGTTGAATGCATGGCTTTTTAAAATTAGGATAAAGCAATTATCCAATTTAATTAAACTCAAATTTAAAAAGCAAAAATATAGATGTGAATGTATGTGTGTGTGCTCATGTGTGCTTGCATGTGTGTGTGTGTGTGTGTGTGTGTGTTCCCCAGCTCTGGCCACTGAGAAAATCCAGGAGCTGCAAACCTCAAATAGAAATTCACACACCTGGTGCCCATATACTCCTTTTAAAATATCATTCTTCACTATAAGAAGCCAAACCTCTTTGGAAGAATAGCTGATTCCAAGGCTGGAGCCAAGAAAATACAACATAAACCTAGAACATGTTGTTGTGCCAAAAAGTAAGTTAGATCTTTAAAAGTGATGACATTTCACTGTGACACAGAAGCCAGCTTGAGCACCAAATTGGGCTTGTGGCCAAATTGGGCACAATGTGAGCAACAAAATAAATAACAGTAATAATTTACAACTGATTGAATTAAACAGATCCATGAGTCCATAGTGATATAATGCATGAATGAAAATATTTTTAATTTGACGAGGAACAGAATATTTACATGATCTCAAAATAACTCATAACAAAATACTTACTAATTACAGAGTGTAAAGACATAACTTTACGGTAAAGAAGCCTGATAGGCATGACCCTAATCAGGTGATCAAAGTTAACCTCACCAATAATGTCGTAAATCAAAATTGTGTACCACTTGATAGGATACAATGAGATGAACACAGCATCTTTTTTGTGATATTCCTGCAGAAGATGCATTATCTGAATCTAATCACAGGAAACATCAGACACAGATGAAGGAACAGTCTATTAGCTATTTGGCTTGTAATCTTCACAAAATATCATGGTCGTGAAAATGAAGGAAAGACTAGGGAACTACTCCAAACTGAAAGGATAGAGACATAGCAGCTAACTGCAACAGGAGAGCCGTTTGCTGAGAGAGTAAATCTTAAGTATTCTCACCACATAAAAGTAAAGAAAATGGTCAGAATGTGATAAACGTGCATTAACTTGATTGTGCTGATTATTTTACAATGTTTACCTACATCAAAACATCAAGCTGTATACCTTACATATATACAACTGTTATTTGTCAATTATTTCTCAACAAAGCTTGGAAAAAATAAAAACTGCAAAAAAGTGACGCAGTAGAAACAAAAAAATAATTGTGTAATAGGAACAAGAATGGAGAAAAGAAAATGAAGTGAGAGTCAGGAAACGTGAGTTTCAGCTCTGGTTCTGCCAATAACTACCTACCTTTGCAGCTGTGAGCCCCTTCCAGTCACAGAATTCAGACCAGAAAGAGACCTCAGACTGCATTTTGTTCAACATGCTTGCTTGTCACTTAGGAAACTGGCGCCCCAAGAGTTTCAGTTAAAGTCTGGCCAGCATTTGTGGCAAAGGGTGGTAGTGTCACTTTAAAATATGAGTGCCTAAGGTGATTAATCTTAGGAGACAAAGTTCGTCCCAGGCCTCTGCAACCACACTCAGATTTTTCCCCCTTCACCTCCTTCTACTCTCAGACTTACTACTCAATTGTGCAATTGTGTACCATGGAGGAAATTTTTCCTAATTTCATCTGGAATTATTTTCCTAATTCAGACTTCTCTTTCATGCTTTTGTTCCCCAAAGTGAGTCATGTTGAATTCAAGACCCTTTCAGATACAGTAACAAGAAGAGTGGCCACACAGTTGGTACATATACCATTGGTAAATGTTGTTAGTTTTTTATATATAATATGGCATATTGAATAAAATAATTATAATATATACTATATATAATTATTATATATATTCATGCTTTTGGTCTTCATAACATCTTTGTGAGGATAGTGCTATTATTATACCCATTTTATAGATTAGGGAACTGAGGTATAGAGAGGTTAAAGGACTTGCCTAAGATGGTGCAGCTGGTAAGTAGTCAGAGTCTGGGGTCTTTCTTTTGGCTGTACCAAGGATATTATGCGAAACTTGGTTTTTTTTTAGGCCTAGTTCTAATCTATGTAATGGGATGCAGACTAAATTTTATAATTTCTTAGCCTCATAGTAATGGGTGCATTCATGGTGGTGTATAAAATACGTAATTCATTCAGTATTGTCTCCAATTTTTTTATTATTGAAACACAGTTGACATATATTATATTAGTTTCAATTCTACAACTGAAACTAATATATGTTTGTGATTTAGCACTTATATATCTTATTAAATGATCACCATGATAAGTCTAATAACCATTCATCATCATACAAAGTTATTACAATGTTATTGACTATATTCCCTATGCTGTATATTACATTTCTGTGACTTATTTATTTTATAATTGGAAGTTTGTCTCTCTTAATCTCCTTTTCCTATTTTGCCCAGCCTCCACATCCCTCCACGCAGGCAGTCATCAGTGTGTTCTTTGTGTCTATGAGTCTGTTTTGTTTTTCAGATTCTACATATAAATAAAATCATATGGTATTTGTCTTCTCTGTCTGAGTTATTTTACTTAACATAATAACCTCTAGGTCTATCCATGTTGTTGCAAATGGCAAGATTTTATTTTTTAATGACTGAGTAATATTTCAGTGTGTGTGTGTGTGTGCGCGCGTGAGCACATATACATTTTACATTTCCTTATTTATTCATGTATGCTTCTGCTTTTGTGCCAGTACCTAACTGTTTTGATTATTATGGCTTTGTAATAATAGTTTGAAAACAGGAAGCATGATTGATCCAGCTTTGTTCTTCCTCAAGATTGCTTTGACTGTTTGTGGTCTTCTGTGGTTCCATACAAACTTTAGGATAAATGTTTTCTTGTTCTATGAAAAATGCTGTTGGTATTTTGATAGGGATTGCATTCGATCTGTAGATTGCTTTGGGTAGTGTAGACATTTTAGCAATATTAATTCTTCCAGTCCATAAGCATGGCATATCTTTTCATTTATTTGTGTCATATTCAATTTCTTCATTAATGTCTTATAGTTTTCAACTATAGTTGTTTTACCTCTGTGGTTAAATTTATTTCTAGATATTTTATTCTTTCTGATGTAAATGTAAATGGGATTGGTTTCTTTATTTCTCTTTTTGCTAGTTCTTGGCATATAGAAATGTGATAGATTTCTGTATATTAATTTTGTATTCTGCAACTATACTGAATTCATTTACTTTAATAGTTTGAAGTTTTCAAGGTTTTATATTTGTATAGTACCATGTCATCTGAAAATAGTGACAGTTTTAATTCTCCCTTTCCAAATTGGATGACTATTTTTTTTTTTTTGTCTGATTATGGCTAGGACTTCCAATATTGTGTTAAACAAAAGTTGTGAGAGTGGCAGCCTTTTCTCTTTCTGATCTTGTAAAAACTTTCAGATTTTCACCATTGAGTGTGATATTAGCTATGGGTTTGTCATACGGTATATGTCCTTTGTTATGTTGAGGGTACATTCCCTCTAGTCAGTTTATTGATACTTTTTAGCATAAATGGATGTTTCATTTTATCAACTGCTTTTAGTGCATATATTAATTTTATCATATGATTTTATCTTTTGTTAATGTAGTATATCACATTAATTGATTTGTGCATATTGAACCATTCTAGGATCCCTGGAATAAAGCCTATTTGATCATGGTATATGATCCTTATAATGTATTATTGAATTTGATTTCCTAATAATATTTTGTTGAGGATTTTTGCACTAGGAGTATTGACCTATAATTTCCTGTCTCTCTCTCTCTCTCTTTTTAAGTGTTTTTGTCTTTTTTTGGTATCAGAATATAATGCTGACCTCATAAAATAAGTTAGAAAACATATATTCCTTTTACATTTTTTTTTTTTTTAAAGTGAAAGGGATAAGTATTAAATCTTTTAAATATTTTGTAGAATTCACCTGTGAAGCAATCTGGCCTTGGACTATTGCTTATTAAGAGGATTTTTATTATTGTTACTGATTCGATAATGTTGCTAGTAATTCCATTCAGATTTTCTCTTTCTTCCTGATTCAGTCTTGGAAGATTGTGTATTTCTAGGAATTTATTCATTTTTTTTCTAGATTGTCCAGTTTTTTGGTGTATAATTGTTCATAGTAATCTCTTTTGATTCTTTGTATTTCTGTAATGTCAATGTAGTTTTTTTTATTTCTATATTATTTATTTGGGCTTTGTCTCTTGTTTTCTTTCTAAGTCTGGCTAACAGCTTTTCAATGTTGTTTATATTTTTAAAGAAACAGCTCTTAGTTTCATTGAACTTTTCTTTTGTTTTTTTTAGTTTCTATTTTATTTATTTCTGCTCTAATCCTTATTGTTTTCTTCCTTATACTCACTTTGGGCTTTGTTTGCTCTTCCTTTTCTACTTCCTTTTGATGTAAAGTTAGATTGTTTATTTAAGATGTTTTTTGTTTCTTGAGGTAGGCCTGTATTTTTATAAACTTCCCTCTTAGAATTGCTTTTGCTGTGTCCCATAGATTTGGGAATGTTATGTTTTCATATTCATTCATTTTGAGGTATTTTTTTAAAATTTTCCTCTTTGTTTTTTTTATTGACTCTTGGTTTAGTAGTGTGTTGTGTTTTTTCCAGTCTTCTTATAAGTGAGTCCTGGTTCATCAGAAAAGATGCTTGATGTGATTCTTCTTAAATTAATTGAGGCTTGTTATATGATCTATGATGTGATTTATCCTTAAGAATGTCCCCACTTGAAAAGAATGTGTGTTTTGCTGTTTGGGGATGGAATGTCTGTATATATCTATTAAGTCAATTTAATCTAATGTGGCATTTAAGGCAAATGTTTTTTATTCATTTTCTGTCTGAATGATCTATCCATTGATGTAAGTGGGTTTAAAAGTCTCCTACTATTATTGTATACTATCAATTTTTGTCTGTGAATATTTGTTTTATGTATTTAGGTACTCCTATGGTAGGTGCATAGATATTTACAAGTGTTATATCCTCTCTTGTTGGATTGATTCCTTTATCATTATGTAATGCCCTTTTTTGTCTCTTGTTATGTTTCATTCTAAATTCTGTTTTGCCTGATTATAAGTATTGCTACCCCTGTTTTCTTTTCATTTCCATTTGCATGAAATATCCCTTATTTTAGTTTGTGTGTGTTTTTAGCCCTGAAACGAGTCTCTCGTAAGCAGCATATAGATGGGCTTTTTTTTTTTTTTTTTTTAATTCATTCAGCCACCCTATGTCTTTTGATTAGAGAATTTAATCCATTTACATTTAAAGTAATTTTTTTTTTTATCCTCACCCGAGGACATTTTTGCATTTATCTTCAGATAGAGCGGGAGAGAGAGAAACATCAATGTGAGAGACACATTGAGTAGTTGCCACCTACACGACCCCAACCAGGGCCGGGGACAAACTGCAACCAAGGTACCTTAGCGGGAACTGAACCCCGGACTCTCTGGTCCGTGGGCCGACGCTCTAACCGTTGAGCTAAACCTTCTAGGGCTCCCCTTTGGTTTTCAAAGCCAGGTGTTTTGAGGGCTCATCTTTCTTGTGTAGGATCTAAGGGCTGGAGTGTGTGATATGAAGCTCATATCCCTCACTCCTCCGGGAAAAGTTCTGTACCTTTGAGACCCCTTCTGTCCATGAAACACTACAATTGGGATGTGATATTTTTTTCTTAACAGGACTATCTCTCTCTCTCTCTCTCTCTCTCTCTCTCTCTCTCCTACTCTACACAGTTGTATCCCTTATTGTAGATGCTCTGTTCATTCAGTTTCCAGGTCCCCTTCAGAGATACTTATTCCATATGTAGACATAGATTTGTTGTGTCTGTGAGAGGAAGTGATTTCAGGATCTATGCTACCATTTTGAACTCCCTCCTCAATAATTTTTTTAAAGTAAGTTTTCTTAGAAATTCTCTCTTTCTGACTCTCTTGTAAGAAGTGAACAACCAATGGGCAAAGAAATTATGAAGACACTTCAAATACTAGATTCTCAAACAAGCTAACTACATTAATTAATTACACTTGTGTGTCTTTGTCTTCGTTTTTTCTCCTCCAAAATTAGAACCAGGTGGCACAAAGAACATTTTATGAGGAAGCATGAGCCATTTTTGGCCCTGGATCAATTCTTACATCTACTAGTTATATGACCTTGGTGAGGCTATTAATCAGATTGGATTACTCTTTCCTCATCTGGAAAGTCAGATAATTTGGTTAGAAGACTTCTATCTGTTCTGACTTTGAGAGTCTGTAATTCCATCATGTTTTCTCCAACTCACCCAAAATTAGATAGTTTCAAATGAGAAAGGTTAATAATGGGAAGAAAACACTTCTTGTGATAGGGTGAGCCCAAGACAAAAAACACTACCTTGTTTGAAGTCACACATTCCCCTGAGCACACTATAGTTCCAGTAAAAGATCCTTACCGTGGCCCTGGCTCAGCTGTTAGAGCATCAGCCCATGCACCAGGGCATCAGGGGTTTGATTTCCAGTCAAGGGCAGGTACCTGGGTTGCAGGTTCAATATCCTATCTCAGTTGGGGTACATGCAGGAGGCAACCAGTTGATGTGTCTCTTTTACACTGATATGTCTATCTCTCTTTTTCCTCCTCCTCCTCCCTCCCTTTTACTCTCCCTAAAAATCAATGGGAAAAAAATATCCTCAAGTAAGGATTAACCACAAGAAGATCCATATCTTGAACAAACAATGCTAGCTGCTCATTTAGCTCATGTTAAAATTTAAAGAAAAAAGTCCCAATTAGAGACCTTTTTTTTTTTTTTATCATCCTCTCAATAATAGAGAACAGTATTATATTGTCATGTAAATTCCTTCATGACAAAGAGAGGTTTTTTTTTTTTTTTCTCCATAGGGAAACTAGAATCAATACTCATTAGCAGATAGGAGTGGACTGTTAATAATTACTGCTGAACACTAACCAAATATGTGATGGTCAAATCATAAGATTCAGAGTAGCTTATTTTGTTTTGTTTCTCAAACAATAAACAGATTAGAAATATATTATTCTGGTGAACTATCATCCAAGATCATTTTGTTCTTGTTTTAATAACCAGTTCTCAGGGAACAGACACCACCTTTACCTAAAGGCATAAACACAAAGGCTGTAGAGTATAGTTGCACCGAATGTTAAATTAAATATCTCTTAGCCCTTCAAGTAATGTTAACTATGCTCATGAAAAATCGATTATGCCACCTTTCTTCAAAGAGAGAAAGGGTTCAATGACGCAATGAGAAGCTCATGACCATGGTCATTTGTAGGAGGGATAATGCCAGCCAAATTGCCATTCAAGGATAAAGGCAAAATTTTGGACGTATAAGAATTCATGAATTAATGTTCCCAAGGGCCTTTCTTAAGATATCACTGGAAGGTAAACTTTAGCCAAACAAAGGTTGCTAGAGAAAGGACCGGCAAACAATTTTATTTTTTTTAATCCTCACCCGAGGACATTTTTCCATTTTTGTGTTCAGATAGAGTGGGAGGGAGAGAGAAGAAGAGAGAGAGAGAGAGAGAGAGAGAGAGAGAGAGAGAGAGAGAGAGAAACATCGACGTGAAAGGGACACATCGAGTGGTTGCCACCCACACAACCAACCAGGGCTGGGGGCAAACTGCAGCCAAGGTACGTGCCCTTAGCAGGAACCGAACCCTGGTCTCTCAGGCCGCAGACCGACGCTCGAACCGCTGAGCCAAGCTGGCCAGGACAAACAATTTTTTTTTTTTTATTGTTTCTGCTGCTAAACAAAGTTTGTAAGGAAGTTCGTACTGTGCTGAGTTGCATTTAAATATAAGTATAAGAAATTTGTCTGCTATCACACTGACAAAGACAGTGACAGTATCCATGCTGCCCTAATATTCCTGGCAGTTCATACTTGTCAGAGTAAAGTCTATTTTGGCATCGGTCAAGAAAATAATACTGTGCACAAAAATTACAGAGAATGGAATTTGTGCAGTGTCCCATATGAACCCCTAATCTGGATGAATGTTTGAATGAAATAATTGAAAAGTCCTTCTCAGTGGTGATATTTGATGATTTTATGGCTTCTTGACGTTGTGTAAAATGCTCAAGGCTTTGGACTGATTGTCACCACTTTCTTTTCCAAAAAGAATATTTCCATGAACAATGACATTAATGATGGCGAAGTGACATTTTTTTCAAAAGAAGATGCACACTGAAATTTTTCTTTTTTTTTTTTCATCCTCACCCGAGGACATTTTTCTATTTTTTGTTCAGATAGAGCGGGAGGGAGAGAGAGGAAGAGAGAGAGAGAGAAACATCGATGTGAAGGGACACATCGAATGGCTGCCACCCACACGACCAACCAGGGCCGGGGACAAACTGCAACCGAGGTACGTGCCCTTAGCGGGAACCGAACCCGGGTCTCTCTGTACTGCAGGCCGACGCTCTAACCGCTGAGCCAAACCAGCCAGGGCACACACTGAAATTTTTCAACCGGACAAACCTACCAGTGCATGAAATAGAATCACATCATAAAGGTTGACTGCGCCTTGAAGTGTTCCTGATCTGAGAATTCTGGGAGAAGTCTTGGAAGCCTTTCCAATGGTTTGGGTGAACTGGGGGGTAGGCCTTATGATTCATGAACTGAGAAAAACTTAGAAACTATTTATCTCACTTCTATCATTTTATAGAAGAAATTCATATTGGATTAAAGTCTCAGAGAAAGCACTTTGCTGAACCATCTCAGGTCCCGTTTTGCTTCCTATACCAAAAATTGTTTCAAATCTCCATTTTCCCCAAGCTCCGGAGCACACAAACTTCCCCTGCACTCTCATCAAGTGAATAGGCTTAAACAGGCTTCATTCATATAGAAAAAAAATAGAAATCATAAGACAAAAATTATCTTGATTTCCTGCCACCAAACCTGAACTGACAGCCATCACTTGCTCCTTTCCTCCTGCTAACACCAAGAGGAGCCCTCTACTGTCCTGGGCTAATATTTTCACCTGTGTTATGTCACCATTTTCTCCTCAGAACTGCCACGAACCTCCAGTCGCCTTCTAGGGACGTTGGTCAACTAATAATTCTTTTGTTCTGCTGCATCTCCAATCTGTCTCTCTGTCAGCTTTTCCACACTCAAGGAAACCTCAACTTCATTAGTTATGTTTTGTGCCTTTAAGTAAAAATAAAAAATAAGATTTGAAGTACATATGATTAAATATTCAGATTTGTTGATTCTGGCCGTGGCTACATGGGGGTTTATTTACTCGTTGTACTTTTTGTATCAACATTTTTTTTTTTCTTCAGAAAAAAAAAAAAAAAAACGGTGAACATTATGTGCTCAGTAATGATCAGAGACAGTAAATGCAAACTAGCATCTGTCCACAGGACTCCAAATAGCCTCTGTTTCACACTCGAAGTGAAAAAAATTTGAGCCCTGCTGCCTGAGGGAAAGAAAGAGAGAGAGAGAGAGAGAGAGAGAGAGAGAGAGAGAGAGAGAAAGAAAGAAGTGAATTGGAGAGAGTGTCCTGTTTACATTTGAATAGGGAACTTCCAAACTGTGAAATAACTTATTTATAGGTGGTACAAAAAGCTAGCTGGAAGTGATCATTTGGAATTTTCAAAACCATTAGCAATGTTACTTAAAACATCAATCATTATAAAAACACAAAAGATGTCAAAGTTCATCCATTTATTGGATTCTCAAATATCTGCTGGCCATTAGTATGCAAGATAGAACCAGTGAAGAGATGGGGCAATTTTTTTTTATTTTCTGCTATTATATTATTTCTAATTTCATAAGGAAAATTGCAACTATTCTAGAAAAAAAAAATCTTACTTTTGCATTTCTGGATTCACACAACCCCTCCTATTTTTTTTTATCCTCACCCGAGGACATTTTTTTCATTTTTTTGCACAGATAGAGTGGGAGGGAGAGAGAGGAAGAGAGAGAGAAACATCGACGTGAAAGGGACACATCGAGTGGCTGCCACCCGCACGACCAACCAGGGCCGGGGACAAACTGCAACCGAGGTACATGCCCTTAATGGGAACCGAACCCGGGTCTCTCCGGACCGCAGGCCGATGCTCTAACTGCTGAGCCAAACCGGCCAGGGCAACCCCTCCTATTTTTACGCATTCTTCCCTCCTTCCTTTCTGTTGAATGGTGCCCTCCTTCCCCAACCAAGTTTAGTCTCTGCCTCTGTGCCCTCTTCCCTCCTTTCTGGGATGGCATGCCATGTCTTGTCTCTTCTATCTTCTGTCTTCAACTTTTGCCTCTCCATTAGGTCATCCCCATAGTATTAAACATGTTTCCATTATTCTCTCTTTAAAAGGAGAAACTCCTCCATTGATCTCACATCTATCTCCGGCTGATCCCTTCTCTTCTTTTACCTTAACAACCAAACTTCTCAAAAGAGAATTTCTTTTTTAAAAAGGATACATTTCTACTCTCACAATCTTTATTTCCCCAACCCCTCTCATTCCTCAAGCCAGTCCACCGGGCCTTGCCACCTAACTACCCACCCTCTTCGCGTCACCGGACCTCAGTGTCCACTTGATAGTTACCTGTGTAGAAGGTAACTTTCTTCTTTGTTACCATTTGTGCTTCTCAAGACTTGGACAAAATCTTGGGCAGATACCATAGTTTTTTTAGTTATTCTCAGGGATTAATAAAGAATTTAATTTTGTTAGAAGATTGAAATGTTTGTATTAAGACTGGGATTTTTTTAAATCTCTAATCCAAAATAAAGTTTCTCTCTAGCTCAGGCCTGTTTTAAACTGGGATATCTGTAATGAGGAAGGTGGCATGGGTGGTTTTGCAGTGTTTCTCTTCTAAAACTTGTCATCTACTCATGTTGCTTTCTCAGCCTCCACCAGGGTTGGTGCACAAAAAATTCTTGCCTGACTAGTATAGCACTATAAACACACACACACATTTATGAGTCCCTAAGATTATATATAAAATAAATTATATATAAAGAGGTTTTATATATAGATATATTTATTTCAACAAAAGTGATTTTATAGGTCTCACCCCATCTTTACCACTTAAGAGTTGCCTATAAATGGGGCTCACAGTATCTACCTTACCCACTTCAAAGGTTGGCTTTAAAAGTTCCTTGAGTTAATGCATTTAAATATAAATTAATAAGATAAAAATATTACATGAGTCCTCATGTAGTTGAAATGCAGTGCTATTATTATCATCAAAATACACTTTCCAATTATATTTGCCCCTTTGCCAATCACATTGTCCCCTTCCTGTAGATATCTCTGTTGAGCGAGCAAGAAGGGACAAAAGTGTAGACTAGGATGGTGATGAAACTAATGCAGCAACTTTGTCTTGTCTACTGAAATTGAAGTATCCCTTCCTTGAAAGAAAATAGGGAGGTAATTTTGTTTTATGTAGACAGTTTCTTTAACCCCTAAGATCATAACCTACAAAGAAGGCCAGCCCTGCTCATTACCACTAAAAGAACTCTGGGAGTCAGCTAGCTCTTACTCACCTCTGGTCTCTACTTTCTTCAGGCTCAGTAGGATGAATGGTGAACTTGTCACAGGTAGATTATGGATGAGTAAGATATTCTATTTCATTTATAGGACCTGTGTAATGAACATAATGAAGCAGTTTTCTTGGACCTGTGATATGCCACACAGTATGAGTCTTCAAATCATTCTCACTGAGTGACCATGAGCAAGTCATGTAACATATATTATTTCCCATTTGCCCTTCCCATTCTCCTCCCTCCACCCTTCTCTGTGCCCTGGGAGGCTGACCTCCACCAAAGGCAGCAACTGGACTACCTTTCCCTCTGCAATCTGGATGGTTTAGCCAATGGGAGGAACTGGCAGGAGATGTGAGGTCAGGGAGTTGTCCCCACTCCTTCACTATAGGGCCATGATTTTGGCAGTGGACCCTCTTCCTTGCTGGTCCCTTGTTAGTTTCCTTGAGCTCTGCCCACAATTGTATAAAGGAGGCCAAAAAGGACTCTTCATTAAACACTGTATTTAAACCTTTTAAAGAGGTCATTTCCCCTTTTGCTCGAACCCTGACTTATCTGCCAGCCTCATTTTTCTCATTGTTATAAAATGGGTATAATAAAAGAGCCCACTTCATTGAGCAAGAGTGAAAATTAACTGGGATCAAGTACATAATACACAGTGGGCACTGAACACTGTACTTAATACTTAGATAGTATTAATACACTAAATACAAAGTACTTTACTGAGTACTAAGACACATGTATTAATATTACAAAGCATTAATACTGAGTATTAATACAAAGTGCCTTACTGAGCATTATCTTGGGAAATATTACCTATTATATTGTTTTTATTATTATTACTGCTTGCAATTGCAAATAAACTGAGATGGCCTTGGGGCACTTCTGACTGAGAATTAATTTGAAATAGCAATTAGCAGACGACCAAGCCCAAGTCCCACCTCCTGTAGTTCTCACCAAAATAGACTTCACTTGCCTTATCCTGCTCTGCTTCCTCCACAGCCCTCCAGGGACTGGCTCTCCGTTCCCTTTGGGGTGTATGTGACTTTCTCAAGGTTTCCCTTGGAACTATTTTTTCTTCAGTCTTCAAAGCATAAGGCAACTCTGCAATTTCTTTTAAAAAATATGGTGATGACAAACTCAGGAATTTGCGTCCTAGCTGACAACTGCTAGAGTTTGAAGTTTAAGGAAGTTGGATGAAAATCTTGAAAACTGATCCTGAAATTTGTTTGCCCAGTAGTCTTGAGTAAGTTATTTTATTCTTTCCAAAACTTCATTTCAGTGACTGGGTAAAATAAATGGGGGAAAGACGGGAAGATGGATTATACTCAACAGAAGAGAAATTAGTGGGAATAAATATTAAGTGTTTTTTATTCTCCCACTCAGAATATAATACATTAAAAAATAGTTCAGAAACAGCTCTGGAGAACTGGAACATGCTCTTAAATTCCAAAGTCATAAAAAGATTAAGTGGAGTGGTTTTGACTCAAAAAGGCATTTTAAAGACACTAATAATAAACAGATTTCAAGTGGCCTAATCAATTACCACTGTGGCTGTCTCTTTGTAGTTTGACACTAAATTAAAATACAGTTCATACTGGAGCCTTTTGGAAGCTTTCTCTGATGATTTCATTAAAATCAGAATTCGAAAAAATAATTTGGCTCCTAACAATATAATCCTTCATGACAACCGAAGAATTGTCATGTCCTCCATGACAATAACAGTAATTCATGACAATATAATCCTTTATTAATTCCTACAACTTTGTACATATGTGATACTACTGAATTGTTCAGGCAAGTTTGTATCCACATTGATTCAATCACCATAAAAATATTTTTTTTTAGGAAAGAGCAATGAATATTTTAAGTACCCCTATCTGCCAAGTTATGTTCGCTATTTTGCATTCCTTGATTCCTCTCAACAACCCCATGAAACAGATATTGTTATCTTCATTTTATAAGTGAGAAAATAGCAATTTAGAGAGTACCATAGCTCAGGTCATGGAGCTGTTGAATGGCAAAGCTGGTATCGGAGGCCCAGTTTTTCTCTCTATCCCACCAATCACAGTGCCTGGCATTGGGAGATGTAATGGCCCCCAAACCTATGACATTCCACCACGTCAAACATGAGCAAGATGGTTCCTTCCCTCAAGATCTTCATCTGCCTTTCAAGACAGGAGCCATGAAATGCTCGTAGGTTTGTAAGATATTGTCACGATGTGCCTCTCCACCAGAGCAACCCTATCACACCCACCCATCCTCTCCCTGTGGTGTCTCAGGGACTCCATACTGAAAATACTTGATAAAAAGAATCATTAGCCTTGGTTGGTTTGGCTCAGCAGTTAGAGTGTTGGCTTGTGGACCAGAGAGTCCCGGGTTCAGTTCCCGCTAGGGGCACTTACCAAAAAAAAAAAAAAAAAAAAAAAAAAAAGAATCATTAGATGTTTTCCCTCCTCATAGCCTCAACATATGCTGCTTTAATCCAGCAACCATTTTGGGTTCATTTCTATTATCATTCAAAAATATAACTTAGTTTTTTTTCCTCAATAGAAATACATGGCTCCACATGACCTCTGCTGCAGATGATGTCAATGTTCCTCTTGTAACTCCTATATCTACCCTGGGGATAGTCCCCCTTATAAGGTAATGGCTTCCTGATAATATTCTCAATTTGCAGGAACTTTCTCAGCCCACACACAGAGCAGGAAGAAAGTACCAGAGTGTTAAAACACTCAGAGCAACCCCTCGGCCAATGAAGGGTAGGAACTGGTGTATAAATACTCTGACACCGTCGTTCCTCAATGGCAAAACTCTGAGACAGGTTCAGCATAGTTTTTGAGAGGGACCCTAGGGAGGCTGCACCTCAATTGTCCACAGTAGTAATGTGCTTGTCAATGTAAATTCCTTCTCTGTTGGTTGCAGAGGGGGATTCCCAGGAAGCTGACCCTAAGGAGATTAGTGTTCAGGAACTTTACTGGAAAGTGCTCTCAGGATTAATCATTGCAAAGGGAAGGGAAGGAAGGAGAAAAGGTTGGGCTGAGCGAGAAGTTGAGTAGTAATGTAATTATTTAAAAAGTATCAGCTGGCCACATAGGGAGATCTGAAGTTGGGATGGCTCTTCAAAGTTGTCTGAGTTGGGACAAAGAGACCAGGACACAATACCCCAGCAATGACAAGTTATTGTCAAATTTAGTCTGTCTTCAGGAAAGACTTAGAGAGGTAAGTTTCCTTAGTGGAGGACAATATTTGGAGAGGGTGACAGCTAAGTGGGGAGGGGCTGCCTGTTATCCAGCAGCACGTCTAGCAGCTTGGGAGTAATGCCTTCTACCACGGAGGGGGATCTGGGCAACGTGTCACAGCATTCACTACAGTCCACCCCTTGCTCAGATTCACTAGGATTCTGTTGGGCCTTTTTCCTGGGGTAAACTTATAAGAGGAAAGTTAGGAGGATGAACTATAGCCCTACAGCTAACGCTAATCTGAAAGCATGTCTGATAGCCATTATCTCCCTCCTCTACTACCCATCATGGATTTCCCTCACCCTCAGTTAGCACTCCTGCTGGTCTTGGTGGCTTATCTCATTCTTGAGGGCTCTGAGCCTGGTCATTATTTCCTTCTCAAACTGTGGCTGCTGTACTTATTCAGTTACAGGCAAACTTGTGCAGGGAAATAATAAAAGATGCCTAAGTGAATTGCTTGGGTGCCAAACATATTGCTATATGCCTCTTTGCATGTGTAAAGGAAGCCTGACTTTCCCCTGATAATCTTCCAAAACAGTTACTGTCCTTGATTGCTTGTCCTTTGGGATGAGTAGTCCAGTGTCCCCAGAGGTTTCCGTGACTTAAAGTTTAATGTGATTCCTGCTTTATCCCCAAGTAGAAATATTTTTTTCTTTTTAGGAACCAGTGTACTTAAAGATGCAAGGATGGAAAGCAAAAAATCCCAAAGAGGGTCAGGGGTAATAATGCTTAATAGCACCCCACCTACCCCTACCCCTTGGTTTCTGGAACTAGATTAGCAGCATCTGATTGGTATAGTATGGAACAGTACAAGTAGAATCTTTTCTATAAAGGGGGCCCCTTGTTCTATGTGATGTTTTGTGGATCAAACATTTTGTAAGCCTTTGTTAGTGGTGCTGGCTAAGGCCCTACTGGCACGAAATGAGAATCCTCACCAGAAATTCGTGTTGATTCTAGTCAAAATGAATTTCTGTTCCTTCTAGGATGAAAGGGGTCAAATGTAGTTACCTTGGCACCATGTGGCTTTTCAAGAGATAGTACTGAATCAGAAGTTCAGCATTGGTTTCTGTTGTTCTCGGGATGTTCATTTGACAGTAGCAATAATTAGATCAGCATTGTTGAATGGAAGGCCTTGTTGTTCATCCCATGCATAATTTCCTCCCTATACCATGGCCAGGTCATTTCATGTCCTCGTTGTGCCAGCACTCAGGTGGCCAATGACAGAAGATAGATGTTGGCATCTGACTAAGTCGCCTATTTCCTTTGTTATTTAGTCCCTCTTCTGTAGTAGATGCTCTGTAGTAGATGATCATAGAGATCTTCACTCTCTGTACCCATAGATCCACATGCTGCTAACCCAGACCTCCATATTTTCTTCCTTCTAGTTTTTCTGCCTCCAGGCCTCTGAACTGGCTAAGCCAGTCGCCATGAGTTCATGTCTTAGTTCAGGCTGTTATAACAAAATACTCCAGAGCGGATGGCTTACACAACAAATATTTATTTCTCACAGTTCTGGAGGCTGGACGTCCAAGATCAAGGTACTAACAGACTTGGTGCTGGTGAAGCCCTCTGCTTGATTTGTAGATGTCTGTCTTTACCAGGCCTTTCTTGGTGTGCCCATGTGGGGTTGAGGGAGTGAGTGGGTTGGGCGGAGATCAATCTTGTAACTCTTCCTCTTAATTAAATTAATGTGAACAAGAGAGCCCCACCCTCAGGACTATTGTGTACAGATGTCAGCCTACTGATAACCAATGTTGTGGCTAGACCAGCCCTTGGCCCTGGTGGTTCTTATGATTACAAGATGCCCTTCAGCAATAACTATCAGGAAACTTTGAATAAACCTAATAAAGGTTTATAAGTTATAGTATTTGGAAATTACAGCACACCTGGGGCCACACAGTGAGGTTGCAGGTAGAGAGAGAGTGTGCGTACACATGGGCCTAGGCTTTTGCTATTATTGGAGTTGAGCATCCAGACCTAGGATTTGGCGGGGGGGGGCTCATTTTTTATTGGTGAATTTAAAAATTAAGAGCAAGAATTTAAAGCTCAGGATAGAGAAAAAAAATGAACTAGCTCAAATGGTCAACCAAGATCTCTAAAACAAAGGAGCGGCAGGAGGGGTTGGGGCTGCAGGGGAAGTGGTGGGGGTGGGGGAGATCATGTGCCTAGTCTTGGCTGGTGATGTGTTTACTTGAGATAGTCATCCTTAAAGTGGATGCCTCAGCAATCAAAACTTAAGTCAGGCACTTGTATTACAAAAAAGAAAAAATACAACTGTCAGGGCAAACGTTACAATTGCCAAATCTAGGTCTGATTACCCCCCAAAGGTCCATCTTTAAATACAGTTGACTCTTGAACAATGCAGGTTGGAAATTTATACATGGGCTTAAATTTTTTTTAATTTTAATTTTAAAATATTTAAATTTGTATGTAAGTGGACTCGTGTACTTCAAACTTACAGTGTTCAAGGATCAACTGTATTTTCCGTTTTATCCTCACCCGAGGACATTTTTCCATTTTCTGTTCAGACAGAGTGAGAGGGAGAGAGAGGAAGAGAGAGAGAGAGAGAGAAACATCGACGTGAAAGGGACACATTGAGTGGCCGCCACCCGCATGACCAACCAGGGCTGGGGACGAACTGCAACCGAGGTACACGTCCTTAGTGGGAACCGAACCTGGGTCTCTCTGGACCGCAGGCCAACGCTCTAACCTCTGAGCCAAACCGGCCAGGGCTCAACTGCATTTTCAATTGCAATAGAAGTTGCGATTGAAACTTCTGTGTGTGAGCGCTGACTTTAGTTTTGTGGCTTCTTCATTACCAGCTAATTGGTGCCCCCTAATTCCTGCATTGTTCAAGGGTCAACTGTACCATCACTTCGGGGATTAGGACCTCAAAGTGATAACATTGAGGGGACACATTTAGCCCATAGCAGGCCATATGTAGTCTAACTTTGGGCCACTTTTTTTTCCACACAAAGTGAATGATCAAGTGCACCATTTAAAGCTCTGTTCACTGGGACATTGGAGGGATTTCCCTTACTCCTGTTTCTCAAGGCCACCCTTGAATGGAGCTTCAGGGCAGCTGCTGTCAACTTTGGCTCTTTGAATTGATATGTGTGAACCAACTTCAGCTTTTGGCCTTCTCCATAAGCTATTTATAAAGGATCACCCTTTCTCCTCTCCCCCCAAATATGGCCATAGGTGTGAGTGGAGGGAGAGGTACTGGTGCAATGGCAGTGGAAGCCAGGAGGGCCCGGGACACCTGATCATGCTGCTTCCCCCCAGCTCTGCCCATGCCTGACCTTGGATATGTCACTTCCATCTTACAATGGATGGCTGCTGGGCCTGCTTGACCTTATAACCTATGTCTGACAGACCCTAACTAATGATGGCAACTCTGGTCACGTGGTGACTGATTGCTCCATTGTTTACAGGGCCCAGTAGCATTCCAGAAATGGCCTTCTCAAAAAGTGTATAATTTTCCACTGCTGATGGCATGGCCTGGATCCTGGATTCTAACGGTCTACATTACGATGATCTCCTCTTAAAGCTTTCTATAAACTCCACCTGGTGTCTTTTCCACCACAGATACCATAAAATCTGCTGGATCATGTGGGTAAGAAACAGGGCATTTTTCACTTTAGTGGGGACCTTTTGTTGAACATATTCATGCTCAGCTGATCCATTTATTCACCCAATATATTTGTTGAAAGTATTCCCAGATGTGGAATATTCTTTCTTCAGAAGCCCACTAGGCATTGGACTTTCTTCTTTTTATTTTTTTTCAATCCTCACCCAAGGATATTTTTCTATTTATCTTCAGATAAAGTGGGAGCGGGGAGAAAGGAGAGAGAGAGAGAGAGAGAGAGAGAGAGAGAGGGAGAGAGAGAGAAACATTGATGTGAAAGAGACACATTGATTCATTGCCTCCCGCATGACCCCCAGGTGCTGGAGACCAAATCACAACCCAGGTATGTACCCTTGATCAGAATCGATCCCGCGATTCTTCGGTCTGTAGGCTGATGCTCTAACTGCTGAAACAAACTGGCCAGGCAGGGCTGGGCTTTCTTCTTTATGGTGGGAAGCATATAATGTAATTATTTTTTCTTTACTTTGAGGGGAAGTCTGGCATGTCCCAGACCAATGTATCCCTAAACATTTAATTAATAGGGCTGACTCCTAAATCTCAGTTGGTGTTGTCTCATCCTCTCTGAAGCACATATGTTTTGCTAAGGTCTTTAGCATACCTGCCACTTGTTACCCATCTAGTCAGATAGTGAGTCAGGGTGAAGTTTATATTGTAACAGAGGACAAGAAAGTAAACCTAGTTCTGGGGCAAGACTAGATATATAGTACTTATAGGATATTATAGTCTGTCCCAAGTGAATACAAGCTGTTTCTAATCTATCTTTCTGATGGGAATAAAAAAGAAAATATTTACCAGATTAATGACTGTATACCATGTGGCTGAGGATTTATTAATCTGCTGCATCAGAGATGCCACAGCTGGTCCGGTGTACAATTAGTATAAATATTTGGTTAAGCTTGTAATAGGCTATTTTCAGGATCCATCTGGCTTTGGTATAAGCCAGACTGGTGAATTAAATGAAGATATGATGGGACCACCACTCCTACATCCTTTAAGTCTTTAAAAGTGGTACTAATCTGTGCCATTTTCCCCATGATACAAGACACTTTTTGATTCCCTACACTGCCTGATTGTAGCAGGAAGCGGAGGGGTGGGGGGTGTCCACTTGATCTTTCATGCTATGGAAGCTCTTATCCCACAGGCCAAGGGACCAATGGGGGATTCTGCCAACTACCAAGTGTGTCCACTTTAATTATGCATTTGGTGATTGGAAAAATATTTACTGGGTAGGTGTGTGAAACCACTGAACTTACTGGGAACCAGACCTCAGCCCTGCTGATGTTTCACATACGTGGGTGTCAGTCCAGCTTACTCCCTGTGTGTCTAAGAGTTCCTGAAATCTGTGGGGATTGTTCTTTCCCCAGTATATAGTTTCCATAGTAAATGGCCAGTGTTCTGTTTAGAGTTGTTTTGGGAGAATCATTACTTGCATGCACTTACCATGATGTTGCAGTCTTTTCTCCAGGGGAGATGGCCTTTCTCAGCCGACGATTTATGGAGCCAAAAATACACTGAAGTTCAAAAACTGGGCAAGAGATCATAACTCTTTACTTTGATGTCTGACCTTAGCCTCCTGTCTGTCCATCTTGATTTTGTGTGTTGGACATATAAATTGATTAATACTTTTGCTGACATTTCCTTAGCTCCTGTGATGCAGCCTCCTGGGTGCCATGCTGTCCTTGCTCCTCATTATGATGACTGTGCTGTCATTGCTTCTGCTGGTTAAGTGCTGCCACCTCTAGAACCTACACCCTCATTTTCATCAAGAAGCCTAGTGATGTAAGGGCTTCTCCTGCAAGCACCCCGACCCACAGGAGAGGAGAGCGTCTCAGGATGGCTGAGGCTGTCTCAGCACATTCTTACTGTTTTTGTGAACTGAATATGCTCTAGACTCTCCCACCACTACACCACGTGATAGGTTTCTTTATTATAGTATATCCACTCCGCCTATTGTGATCCCTTCTTTCACTTTCCTGTCGCTGCACATTTGGCAGTTCTTCTTCATTTAGGAGCTTGACATAGTGATGATCCAGACTGAGAACCATTCCAAGAACGTGTGTGCCTTGGGGTCTTTGCCAAAGGGTTAAATCCTTCATCCCAAAAAAGCATTTTCATCTTGGCAAACTCCATCCTTAACCTACTTTATGTCCTCCCAGCCCTTGATTTGGCACTCAGGGATTTACTTTCACAGGTGCTCTCTCAGATCTTGCTGGCACATGTTAACTAGGTCCTGCAGGTCCTTCAGGGTCTAGTCCCTTCCCTCCCTTGGCAGGCCCAGCATTGGTGTTGTGAGCTCACTCCACTTACTGGTCTGGTGGCAGGAGCAGGGGTGGGCAGAGACCAAAGAGGCGCATGTTATCCTTCGAGGCCAGTGGGAACATGCTCCTCTAACAGCATTGTCCGCTTCTGCAGGGTCAGGGCCCCAGTGGATTTTGAGGATCTAATATTTTCAAGTGCATCAACCCGGAAGTCCCCATCTCAGATTTTAGGTTCCCATGATTGCAGACCTGGCTAGGTTGAGAATTCAACCTTCCCTGGAGCTCTGCTGCTGTTAGGATGATGTCTGGCACCGGGTCTTCGGATTTCTCTGCTCTTTGCCAGCGGGAGAGGAGAAGCTCTTAGTGTGCTTCGAAGAGGCCTTTGGGCTTTCGGATCTCACCTTCAATTGCTGATTAATTATTTTGTGCCTTCTATTATCTTTTAGTAAGTCATCAAATGCCTCCAGCAATAGCCATCCAATTCCATTTTCTTAGAATTACTAATGCCCTCATCTTTCTCAAATGCCTGATACATTGCTCTTCCAAGTGCATTTCCTTTAACCAGTTTGCCCTCTCCTTCAGCTCTCTGCAGGTGAAAGTATCCACGATGGGGGGAACCGAAAAATGGCGGCAGAGTGAGCGGAGCTACACAGACCGTCTCCCAGAACCAAACTGGAATTACAACTATAACACAGACAAGTCGACCGGAAAAACCAACAGAAAAGCAGCTTGGAGGACCATACAACGAGGGACACTGACTCGATCCTGGTAGGCTTGCGAGGGCGCGAGACGGGGGCTGGAGGCTGGGAGCCCACGGTCGGCAGCTCGGCAGCGGCCTCAGCTGGGAGCGGCGCCCTCGGGTCACACTCCCAGGCGGCTCCACAGCGCAGCCGGGACAGAGGCTGAAACAGCCACAGCCGCTCACCTTGGGCTCCGGCAGAGGGAGGGCAGACTGGACTGGAACTGTGTCGGGACACTCGGGGTTTGGAGGGCGCTCAGAGCTTTGGCTGAGTGCAGCCACTCAGGACAGTGGCCACATTGCTCCTTCCCAGGGCTCTGAGGAGAGGCAGCAGCCCCTCCCTCGGAGATCCAACCCCACCCTGTGGGCCATTGAAGTGTTAATTGAGGCTCACTAACAACCAGCATCTGCCTCACCCTCGTGAAAGCCCCTTGGCTGAGCACCAGAGGGAGTTTTTCAATCAACTAAAAACCCAAAACTCATCAAGTAACCTCGACTGCTAGCCTCCAGGCAAAAAGCTAGAGGATAACAGTACCTTTCCTGGGCTGGCAACTTTAACCAGGAAAGTAAGACTTGACAGCGGTGTTCAACGTGGGACCTCCCTCGCTCAACTAAATACAGGAGAGGGAGCCACAAACAGCAGAACACCAACACCCACAGGGAGAACTTGACAGGCTCCAAAGCCCACAGTGATAGCCAAAATGGTGAAACACAGAAACAGAAGCCAAATGAAAGAGCAAGACACCTCCACCGAAGATGAGATCAATGTGGAGCAATTAGGCATGTTAACAGAGCTAGAATTCAGAGCCATGATCTTGAGGAAGCTGAACAGCATGAGTAAGGACATAGAGACACTGAAAATAAGCCAATTGGAAATTAAAAACCAACAAGAAGAGATAAAAAATGACATATCAGAAATGAAAAACACATTGGAAGGTTTAAAAAGCAGAGTAGAGGAAGCTGAGGACCGGATCAGTGAATTAGAAGACAGGGTAGAAAAAATCAACCAATCAGAAAAACAAAAGGAAAAAACTATTAAAAAACAGGAAGACAGCATAAGAGAACTATGGGACAACTGGAAACGTAATAATATTCGCATCATAGGAGTCCCTGAAGAAGAAGAAAATGAGCAAGGGATAGAGAATATATTCAAAAAAATAGTGACAGAAAACTTCCCTAATTTGGTGAAGGAAGAAGGCATTCAAGTTCAAGAAGCACAGAGAGTCCCAAGTAAGAAGAACCCAAACAGGCCCACACCAAGACACATAGTAATTAAAATGCCACAAATTAAAGACAAAGAGAGAATCCTAAAAGCAGCAAGAGATAAGCAACAGGTTACCTACAAAGGGAACTCCATGAGGCTCTCAGCTAACTTCTCACAAGAAACACTACAGGCAGAAGAGAATGGCATGAAGTAATCAGTCATGAAAAACAAGAATCTGAATCCAAGACTACTCTACCCAGCAAGGCTATCATTCAAAATAGAAGATCAAATAAAGAGCTTCCCCGACAAAAAAAGGCTAAGGGAATACATTAGCACCAAACCAGCACTGCAAGAAATGTTAAAAGGACTGCTGTAATTAGCAGTAGAAATGGGAAGAAAAATTGAACCACACTAAACAAAAATGGCAATAAATAAGTACATATCAATAATCACCTTAAACGTAAATGGATTGAATGCTCCCATAAAAAGACACAGAGTAGCTGATTGGATAAGAAAGCATGACTCATCTATATGTTGTTTACAAGAGACCCACCTCACAACAAAAGACTCACATAGGTTGAAAGTGTAGGGATGGAAAAAAATTTTCCAAGCAAAAAAAACCTGGGGTAGCAGTTCTCATATCTGATAAAATAGATTTCAAAATGAAGACCATAACTAGAGACAAAGTAGGCCACTATATAATATTGAAAGGATCTATCCAACAGGAAGATATAACCTTGATAAACATATATGCACCCAATACAGTAGCACCAAAATATATTAAAAATCTTCTGGAGGACTTCCAAGGAGAAATCGACAACAATACAATCATAGCAGGGGACTTCAACACCCTGTTGACAGCACTGGATAGATCGTCTAGGCAAAAAATTAGCAAGGAAACAGAGACTCTAAATGAAGCACTAGACCAAATGGATTTAATAGATATCTACAGAGAATTACACCCCAAAACTACAGAATACACATTCTTCTCAAGTGCACATGGGACATTCTCAAAGATAGACCACATGATAGGACACAAACTAAATCTCTACAAGTTCAAGAAGAATGAAATCATATCAAGCATCTTCTCAGATCACAATGGCATGAAACTAGAAATCAATTGCAACAAGAACATGCAAAGACATTTCAACACATGGAGGCTAAATAGCATGTTATTAAACAATGAATGGGTCACCGAGGAGATCAAGGAAGAAATTAAAAACTTCCTGGAAACCAATGAAAATGAACACACAACAACACAAAATCTATGGGATGCCGTGAAAGCAGTTCTGAGAGGGAAGTTCATAGCACTACAGGCCTACCTCAAAAAACAAGAAAAATTTCTAATTGACTGTCTAACCTCACAACTTAAAGAATTAGAAAGCAAACAAAAAGAAAACCCCAGAGCAAGTAGAAGGAAGGAAATAGTAAAGATCAGAGCAGAAATAAATGACATAGAGATCAAAAAAACAAATCAAAGGATCAATGAAACAAAGAGCTGGTTTTTCGAAAAGATAAACAAGATTGATGGACCCTTAGCTAGACTCATCAAGAAACAAAGAGAGAGAACCCAAATACACAAAATCAGAAATGAAAGAGGAGAAGTAACAACCAACACCAGGGAAATACAAAAGATCGTTAACAACTACTATGAACAACTATATGGCAACAAATTCGACAATCTAAGCGAAATGGACAAATTTCTAGAAACACACAGTCTCCCAAAACTATTCCCGGAAGAGATAGAAAACTTGAACAGACCAATAACAACTAAGGAAATTGAAGAGGTAATCAAGACTCTCCCAGCTAACAAAAGCCCAGGCCCAGATGGCTTCACGGGGGAGTTTTACTGAACATTCAAAAAAGAACTAACACCCATTCTCCTCAAACTATTTCAAAAAATTCAAGAAGAAGGAAGACTTCCAAACACGTTCTATGAGGCCAGCATAATTCTAATTCCAACACCAGAAAAAGACACTAGGAAGAAAGAAAACTACAGGCCAATACCCCTGATGAACATAGACACCAAAATCCTGAACAAAATATTAGCAAATCGGATCCAGAAATACATCAAAAAAATTATTCACCATGATCAAGTGGGATTCATTCCAGGGATGCAAGGCTGGTACAATATTCGCAAATCAATAAATGTGATACACCACATCAACAAAATGAAGAATAAAAACCACATGATCATATCAATAGATGCTGAAAAAGCATTCGACAAAATCCAGCATCCATTTCTGATAAAAACGCTCAGCAATGTAGGAATAGAGGGATCATATCTCGACATAATAAAGGCCATATATGAAAGACCTACAGCCAACATAATACTCAATGGACAGAAACTAAAAACATTTCCATTAAGAACAGGAACAAGAGAGGGATGTCCACTTTCGCCACTCTTATTTAACATTGTACTGGAAGTCTTAGCCACAGCAATCAGACAGGAAGAAAAAATAAGAGGGATCCAAATTGGAAAGGAGGAAGTGAAACTGTCATTATTTGCAGATGACATGATATTATACATAGTAAACACTAAAGACTCCATCAAAAATCTACTAGACTTAATAAATGAATTTGGCAAAGTAGCAGGATACAAAATTAATGTCACGAAATGGACGGCATTCTTGTACACCAATGATGAACTCACAGAAAGAGAAACTGAAAAAACAATCCCATTTACCATCGCGCCAAAAAAAATTACGATACCTAGGAATAAACTTAACCAAAGAAGTAAAGGACCTATTTGCAGAAAACTACAGGGCATTGAAAAAAGAAATAGAGGAAGATATAAAAAAGTGGAAGCACATACCCTGTTCATGGATTGGAAGAATTAACATCATTAAAATGTCCATACTACCCAAAGCAATCTATAGATTCAATGCAATCCCCATCAAAATACCAACGGCATATTTCATAGAACTAGAACAAATACTTCAAAAGTTCATATGGAACCAAAAAAGACCCCGAATAGCCACAGCAATCTTGAAAAAGAAGAACAAAGTAGGTGGGATCACAATACCAGATATCAGGTTATACTACAAAGCGACTGTAACCAAAACAGCCTGGTACTGGCACAAGAACAGGCATATAGACCAGTGGAACAGAACTGAAAACCCAGAAATGGACCCAAGGCAATACACTCAATTAATATTTGACAAAGGTGGCAAGAGCATACAGTGGAGTAAAGACAGCCTCTTTAATAAATGGTGTTGGGAAAATTGGACAGCTACATGCAAAAAAATGAAACTAGACCATCAACTTACACCATACACAAAAATAAACTCAAAATGGATAAAAGACTTAAATGTGACCCGTGAATCCATAAAAATTCTAGAAGAAAATGTAGGCAACAAAATTTCGGACATCATACGGAGCAGAATTTTCACTGATACATCACCTAAGGCAACAGAAATAAAGGAGAAAATGAACACATGGGACTACATCAAACTAAAAAGCTTCTGCACAGCAAAAGAAACAATCATCAAAATGGAAAGGCAACCCACTGTATGGGAGAACATCATTGCCAATGATGTATCAGATAAGGGGTTAATTTCCAATATATATAGAGTGCTCATACAACTCCACGAAAGGAAGACAAAGAACCCAATTTAAAAATGGGCAGAGGAGCTGAATAGACACCTCTCCAAACAGGACATATAAATGGCCAAAAGACATATGAAGAAATGCTCAACATCACTAATCATCAGAGAGATGAAAATTAAAACAACAATGAGGTATCACCTCACACCTGTCAAAATGGCCGCCATCAACAAATCATCAAACAACAAGTGTTGGCGAGGGTGTGGAGAAAAGGGGACTCTAATACACTGCTGGTGGGAATGCAGACTGGTGCAGCCGCTATGGAAAACAATATGGTGCTACCTCAAAAAATTAAAAATTGAACTTCCATTTGACCCAGTGATCCCACTGCTGGGAATATACCCTAGGAAGCCTGAAACACCAATCAGGAAGAATATATGTACCCCCATGTTCATAGCAGCACTATTTACAATAGCTAAGATCTGGAAACAGCCAAAGTGTCCACCAGTAGACGAATGGATAAAAAAGCTGTGGTACATATACACAATGGAGTACTGTGCAGCGGTAAGAAAGATCTCTTATCCTTGGAGACGACATGGAGGGACCTGGAAAGTATTATCCTAAGTGAAAGAAGCCAAGCAGAAAAAGACAAATACCACATGATCTCACTTATATACGGAGTATAATGAACATAACAGTCTGAGGAATACAGTAGACTCAGACACACGGAAGTAGGGCACAGACTGACATCCCTCAGAAGAGGGGGTGGGGGGGTGGGAAGAGATAAACCACAGAACTTATATGCATATATGCATGACCAATGGACATGGACAACTAAGCCGGGGACGGGGCGGAGGTGGGGTGGGGTGGGGGTGCCAATGGGGTAAAAAGGTAAAATATCTGTAACAAAAAAATAAATAAAAATTCATAAAAAAAAAAAAAAAAAGAAAGTATCCACGATGGCACTGCTGCCTGGGGCAGGGGCTGTGGCTCCTGTACAGCCAGTACTGTGCCCCTCCTTGTCAGCCGGCTGACGTGGGGTTCAGTTCCAGAAACCCTTGTTAGCCTGTGTTTTCTTGAACCCATGTTCGCAGACCAGGCTCCCTGACGATCATGTGGATAGGGAGAGAAGCAAGCAGAATTGGGCATAAGGAGAGGCTGAACATAAGGTAGTCACAGCAAAGGTGCAAGTGACCCCACAGGAAGCTTTGAAGCTGAGATGACCATTCAGATGGGAGTTAGGGAGGTGGTGGTAGGACTTATACACCCTTGCATCAACCAGTCCTTGGATACAAGCTGCTCCTAGGAAGGGAGCATGACATTGGGTGAAGGCAATTCCCAGAGACAGTCAGCTGCCGCCAGCCATACACCCAGCATCTGGGGAAATAAGTGCTTCGGTCCTGAAGGGTGACCTGGTGGCCCAGCATGGCCTCCACACTGTATCACTTTCCGAATGCTCACTGCGCTGCCTGGATCACCTCTAGAATAAAGAGCTTCCACCCAAATCCGTGGGTCAGGGTCAGCTTCTGGTGAACCCCTGAACTCAAACAGCCTCCCGTGAGGCTAAGCAATTTTAAGACAGATATTGTAGTAGTAAATATAATAATTACTAATTACCACAGCAATAACTCACATTTGGAGGCCAATTTACAGATGACAACTCACAATTTCACTTTCTTCATCTCTACAGTGAGGGTGTTTGACTAGATGACTACTAAGATAGCTTCTGACTCTAATGTTTTAGCATCTCCTCTTCTTCTCCAGCTGCTGTCACAACATAAGCTCCTGCCTCTCATTGCTCTGGGTAGGAAATGTCTGCACAGATCAGCTCCACTCTTTCGTTTGTGCACAAAGCCACCCGTCTGTGAAAGCAGAGCACAGCAAAGAGCCGGCCCCTGCGCAGAGTTCAAGAGGTGGAAATCAGTGGTGCCAAGTCTCCTCTGTTCTGTTGAGGTCCAGTGGCTCCTGAGGAGGGGGAGAGTTGTCCTTAGGTGTAGGATGTGGGTGACAAGCAGAATGCTCCCACAACCCCCCAGTAACCAGTGGTCTTTAGTGGCTAGGGGAAAGATGAGAAGCATCTCTCGGTGTACAGGAGGTGCTCACCCCAGGAATGAAAATGCCAAAAGCTCCTGTAAAGGAAAAGCATAAAGTCAGCTATTGAGGGAGGTTGTGTGAGAAGAGGAAGGGGCGAGACATGATCCCATTGTGGATTTCTTTTTTTTTTTTTATGAATTTTTATTTATTTTTTTTTTACAGATATTTTAACTTTTTACCCCATTGGCACCCCCCACCCCATTCCACCTCCGCCCCGTCCCCGGCTTAGTTGTCCATGTCCATTGGTCATGCATACATGCATATAAGTTCTGTGGTTTATCTCTTCTCCAAACAGGACATACAAATGGCCAAAAGACATATGAAGAAATGCTCAACATCACTAATCATCAGAGAGATGAAAATTAAAACAACAATGAGGTATCACCTCACACCTGTCAGAATGGCCGCCATCAACAAATCATCAAACAACAAGTGTTGGCGAGGGTGTGGAGGAAAGGGGACTCTAGTACACTGCTGGTGGGAATGCAGACTGGTGCAGCCGCTATGGAAAACAATATGGTGCTACCTCAAAAAATTAAAAATTGAACTCCCATTGTGGATTTCTATACGCGTAGACTCAGGCTTGGTTTGTGCACATTCTGTTCAACACAGAGTTGGAGGACGCGGTGAAGACTCGGCCCTGGAATTCTCCCCACAAACTCTCCCCGCTCCATAATGTGCACAGCTGTGAGTCAGTGGAGCAAGCTGTATTTCTTCCAATATTTCTTAAGGCAAAGGAAGAAATAATCTGCAACGCAGAAGGGGACTTTGTTCAGTTCTCACTGCTTATTTGTTTTGAGTTTAAAATAACAAAGTACATTAACTGGGTCGAATAGTAAGCATTGATGGCAAGGGGCAGATATCAGCAAAGTGAATACAGAGAATCCTCTTTACGCTGCCCAGAGACCCGGAGAACCCTTCTGACAGATCAGCTTAGTGTATGTTTACAGATTTTATCAACCTGTAACAGCTATGTTTTAGGGAATATCACCCCACTAACAACAAATCCCTGCCAGATAAAAGCAGGGGCCGAGATACAGCTCTAGTTATGTACAGAAAGTGACAGAATTTTAAGAAAGCTTGAATATAGTTTGGAGAAAGTCAAGTTGCTGAGATAACATTCGCAGTTCATGATAAAAGGACACTCTTTTTACTGTTGTCAGTGAAGTTCATGTCTGGAGGGGAATTTTGAGCATAGAAAGGACCATTAATAGTTACTTGGTTTTAAAATTAATGTGCGTTTTTTAAAGTTAAGTTTTCGATGTACATTTTTATCAAGTTTAGCCAATATGTTTTATTCTAATATTTATATAAATATTAACAATCACTTTTATTTGATGTTTAAGTTTAACTCCAACAACTGAAACTCACCTTAAACAATTAGGCTAATTTATTAACTAGATTCAATAAATGTCTTTTAAAAATTTTAGGATACATATCTTACTGTAATACATTCTAGCTTTTTCTAGGTATTTCTAATGCTTGGCAAGACAAAATTACAACCTTAATAAGTCCTCCCGACTGCTGAAGAAAAATCTTATTGACTATCAATACATAAAATTATGAATTTTTTCATATTGTTTTCTTACTCTAACTTGCTTTAAATTGATTTTCAATAAACTTTTTAGCTTAAAATCACAGATCTGAAATAGTTATACAATTCAAATTGACGTCACAATTTTCTGAGAGGCCAGATTCTTTTTTACTTAATATATCCATGCGTTTGATTTATTCAGTCATCTATAAATGTAAGTCTAAACCCTCCTGGTGTTCCAAGCTACTCCCCCAAATATGGAGAGCTCTTTCACATGGCCAGACACAGTGGTGGAAATAAAGTGGATGGATCCCAGAGACCTTAAGGAGCTGGGAACATTCACTCCTGATGAATGATTTAAAGAGGAAATTGAGGGAGGGAGAGGGTCAAAGACACTCGGGATAAATTTTCACGGATAATGGTGCCAAAATTTACTGAGATAGGAAGTATCGGGGGAGGGCGACCTGATGTGGGAAGGGTAGTAGTATAAATGTTAGGGCTGGAAGATGCCTTAGCAGTTATCTAAATAACTTCTCGTTTATAGGTGAAGAAGCCGAGACTCAAAAAATCAAGTGATTTCTTTTTCAGTAAGAAACCTTTAAAAAACACAACTTTTCCAGTGTACATAGGTAGAGAGAGACAAACGTTTTTCTCCTGGATTCACGTCCTTTCCGTGTTTCTGTCTCCTCGACGGGCAGGGCGAGGCAGGATCCTGCTGGAACTGTTCTTGCCTTGCCAGTGCTGGGACAGAGAAACAACGCAGGCAGAAGAACTGTGCCCCGGGCTCCACGCACACCCTGGGAGGATCCAACATGAGGACTTTCTTTCTAAACTGTGTTCATAGTCAAGCAGGCACAGCCACCAAGCTCACTTTGCCGCTAGGCAGCTGCCGCACTCCCCCAGCTGTTTCCCGGGCTCGCGACGGGGATGAGTGCTGGATGTGGAGCTCAGGTCATGGCAGGTGACAGAACACAAAGCATTTTTGCTGTTAATGTATGTTGGCTTTAGCACTGCCAGAAGCCAAGCTCAGATTTTGGCCAAGGTTTTCCCAAAGTTACATAAACTTTCACTTTAAATTGGCTGGATGATCGTAATAGTCGTAGGCGAACCCCATGTTCCAAATCTGTTCTGGGAAACCCAGGAGTGCAAAGCTAGAGCACATGGACAATTGGGGCCATCACACAAGAGTAGGAAACTTCCTCAATTTTAATATTCTTTGGAATTTTAGCTTTTTCTAGGGCAAAAAAAAAAAAAAAACCCACCCAGTTCTTATTGTGACAAGAGAGATATAGAGGGACCTTCAAGGTCCCTTTTAGTCAGTAGGGTTTAGAACTGGCCAGAGTGTGCCCAGGAATCACAGGCAGTCATAAAACGTGGGGCCACCCCACCTGTCTGTCACACAGCAGTGCCACAAACAGAGGTGGACACATCTACTTGCCTGACACGCCACCAGGTGGCTCCTTTACTGAAGCAATACACACACATTCAAGAGCCTCTCTGTGTCCTTATGGAAAAAATCTCTTTCATTAATCCTATAAGAGTAATTGGATAATAAAAAGGGGACATGAATAAGAAAGCTTTTTAAAATTATACTTTATCAAGTGGGGAGAAAAACTCCCAAGACTTGAATCCAGGTTAAGATCATTGTGGCACAGTGAATCCTGTTAGCCTGTTGACACCTTCCACCCAACTGAGATGTTCAGATTCCCACTGGCTTTAGTGACAAGTGTGTCTGCATATGAGGTTACCTTTTTTTTTTTTTTTTTGTACAGACAGAGTTGGAGGGAGAGAAAGGAAGAGAGAGAGAGGGAAACATCGATGTGAAAGGGACACATCGAGTGGCTGCCACCCGCACGACCAACCAGGGCCGGGGACAAACTGCAATCGAGGTACATGCCCTTAGCGGGAACCGAACCCGGGTCTCTCCGGACCGCAGGCGGACACTCTAACCGCTGAGCCAAACTGGCCAGGGCTGAGGTTACCTTAAGTAGGAGAATGTGGGGAGGTGCTTTCATTTTAGAAAATGATGTGCTGGATATTCCCAAAATGGAATTTTTTAGAATATGTTCCTAGGCAGAGAGTCTATTAAGTTGTAATTAATGACAGAGAACACAACCGTTTACAGAACTAGAGGTCAGGCAAAATTTTTAAATGTCCTCTGTCATTGTGGACAACATGATTGTCTATCAGGAAAATCAACATGATAGAAATAGAATACGTATGGAATGCTCTCCATAGATGTTAGATACCTAGTAAATGGAATACGTCCTCTATTGAACATTGTGCCATGCTTTGCTTATCCTCATTTTTCTTTTCGGGTGGTGGGAGGCACAAAGGACAGAACATGCAAATAAGGCAAATGAAAAGGACAATCAGGGGCCATGATTCAGGCAGGGAGCTGAGTGCACTAACCTGTCATTGGTGATAAAGTGGTTCAGAAATGTTAATTTGGTTACTGAATAATGGCTCTCAGCCTGACAGAATGCCCGGCCGTTGTTTCACATCTAATTGGAGATAATGTATGAAACAACACTGAGCACACATTTCTTTAGCTGGGCACCTGGGAGCTGAGAATGGACTGGTATGGAGTGTTTCGCTCAGAACAATACGTTTGAATCTGTGTCAGGTCTAAGCTGCCATTGGGCTTGTAACCACTTTTCTTCCATTTCTCTCTTTGGTCTCTTTGGGAATCTATCCGACAGGTCACACGCTGGCTTTCAGCTCCATCTTCAGTTCCAGGGTTTCCAGGATCATGATGATTGGTGTTTGTTGTTGCCCCGTTCTGCCACTCACCACTGGATGCCAGTAGAGGGCTGTGGCTGAAACTCACAGAGTTGAATATGACCATTTCTAGGCCGTGAAATAACATTAGAAATAGAAATGTAATCCTAACGTCCTGGAGTTTATAAAATCCCATTTTATTCTTAGTTCCCTAAGAAGAGGGGTGAATATTATTTTCATCTGAAAATTTGGCATAATGAGACTCAGAGAACTTAATTGTATTACAGTTAATCACAAACAGAACCAAATTTTGATTCAAGGTCTTCTGATTTCCACATCTTTTTATTCCTCTTCACCAGATTGCAGACCTAGTTTGGGAGAATTATGGTGTACCCCTTGGATTTGATGCATATTGTCTTCTTGCAGTGAGGAAGCAGGGAGAAATATAACAGAAAGAGCTTCTCAGTATTAGTTGCATAGAAATCACCTGGGAGTTTTGTTGAAATGCAGGTTCTGATTTAGATTCTGCAATTGTAACCTGCTCTCAAATGATGCTGATTTTGCTGGTTGAGGGACCATACTTTGAGATGCAAGACCCCGGGGTCCTGAGTTTGGGCACGGATGGAGGGAGTCATGGGATCTACCTGACCACAGTCCCTAGGAGACACTCTTAGGGGTCTCACTCTGAATGGAGAAGGAAGTGGGGAGTTTGTGTCCAGAGTTAATGTCACTTTCCTCACTCCGTCTTCAATTTGAACATATTCTTGTACTAGCCACCCGGAGGTGCTCATGAACCTCTCTAAATGAAGCAGAGCCCTGTGAGGTTAGGAGAGTGTTCCCAGAGGTTCCAGTCTGGCCTCTGCATTGGGGTGGGGGGCACAGTTGTTCACTAGTGCATGGGGAACAAGAAGGGCCTCCAGACCAGAGGATGTGTCTGTGATAGAGCTGGAGCCTCTGCTGAGAGCCCTGCCCAGAAATCAGCAGAAAGAATCAGGTCAAGGAGGCACTGAGAGAAGTGGGCCTCTTCATTGCCTACCTTCAGGGGAGAAAAATGTTAGTCCCGTAGTCTACTTAATAGAAGAGAGGGATAGATCAGGAATTTTTCCTGATGCTCCTAGCTCCATTAAATTTAAGAATATAATAAACTATTTATTTATTTGATCTTCCAATTTCAAATGAAGAGACTGCCATCCAGATTGGGAAAAAAAAAAAAAAAAACTTGCAAGTTGATCGAATTGTCTACCATAGGAGTGAGCAATTTTTTCAGTAGTGGACCATATGACAAAAATACAGGTGTATAAGCTTCGTTAACTTTTATTATAATGAATTGCATTTGGGGCAGTCCTCTATTAGACCTGTAAAATAATGAATAAGATTATAATATTTGGAGTCTACCTACTGGAATTCAAATACCAGAACTGACATTCATTTAGCTGTGTGACTCTGGGCTATTTCCTTAACCTCTCTGAACCTTTGTTTTTTTATCTGACCCCTTCTGGATAAGTTTGATTAATGAGGGGGTAGGGTATAGATAGGAGACTGGAGGGTGAAAGAAAATGGAGGTAGAAGAATTATTTCCCCCACTCCTTGGCTCACACTCAGTTCTGGCTGTGGCTGACCCCTCAATGGCCATGGTTCCTGTCAGGCAATCTGGCTTCTAAGCTGCAGCTCTCCAAACAACACCATTTTCATAACACCACTTCCTCCCCTCTCTCCTTTAGGCATAGGAGTGGACACCCGTCCCTGGATGCCTCAACATTTCCTGTCGTTTCCCTTACCCTGTCCATACTTCTGAAGTATTCCCTCACTGCATTCTCTTCAAAATTGCAGCTGAGTGTTCTGTTTCCTAATGGGGCCCTAAATTATAAAACAAGTGAGAATTTAATAAATGTTAGTTATCTTAAAGTTATGGTGAGAATGGATTCACTATCGATTTTGCTTTTTCCAGTAATATATGCTAGTACCTTAATTTTAATTAGGTGACATAATTTTAATGGAATTTAACTGGAAGATCTTAACATTATACAATTATATTAAATTTTAATGACAATTATCAATTGATTCAAATATGCCAGCATGTTCAAGTGCACAGTGGTACAAACATGTGGTTAGGTTCTCCTCTCTCTTGGTCAGATGTTCTAAGTAATGTGGTTAAAAAAATGTTGTTTGTAAACATTACAAATTCTATATACACTGTGCAAGATGTTCTTCATTTTGCATAAGAGTTACTTACTACACATCTGCGATGCTATGTGGGAGACAAAGAAATAAAAGTCCGACTCACTGTCTCCAGAAGTTTGCAATCTAGTTAGAGAAGTAGGATAAATATGTGAAAAGTTTTTTCTTATAGTATCTTAAATGATAATTCATGAGACAGTTACAAGGCATTCATTCATTCATACATTCATTCAACAAATACTTGTTGAAATCCTGCTATGTGCCAGGCTATAACTGATGCTAAGGATACAAAGATGAGCAAAACCACAGTTTTTAATCTCATGGAATTTATAGCCTAATGGGGACACAAATATCGGTTACATGGTCACACTAACAAGTATATTATTAGTAAGTAAGGGAATTGTTCTCAAGGAACAGAGACAGTTACATGAGAGGATATCACAAAAAGATCTGGCGTAGGCTAGACAAATGTGGAAGGCTTTCCTGAGGAAGTGACCCTTGAGCTTGGAAATGAGGCAGGAGTGACATCATCTGATTTGCACTTTGTAAGGGTCACCTTAGTTAGCTGCGTTGTGGAGGGATATCAGAGAGAATGAGGGAGACAGACAACTTTAAGCTGTTTAATTAGGCCAGGTAAGAAGTAATGGCATTTTGGTGTAGGGTGGCAATGAAGATGGAGTGTGGATGGATTAGGGGTATTTAGGGAAGTGGGTCGAGTATTTTGTTATGGAACAAATATAGAGCTGGCAGTGATAGAAAAACTGTTTTGAAATGAGTCCTGGTCTCCCATCTGGCACAATTAGTCAGGTTGTGGGGCTTGCACTGAGGTAGGTAATGCTGGAACTGGATCAGGTGGGAATTGGATCATGAATTTTGGCCCTTGATATTGACTTTGAGGTACCTTTGCCAAGTCCAAAGTGGAGAAATAACCGAGTCATTTGGGTGGAATGAATGGAGCGCAGAGAACTGGGGATGAAAAGGTGGGAGTCATCATTGTTTACATAGTAATGAAAGCTGTGGTCTGGAATGATATTTCTTGGGGAGAAAGTATATAATATAAAAGAAATGCCAAATCGCCTTCTCTCACTCAAGCAGAGAGGGAAAGGTGAGCTGAAAGTAAAGCTGAGAAGGAGTGGCCAGCAACGTAAAAGGAAACCCAGATGTGTGTTATTCTGAGTACCAAGGAGAGAGACTAACTGTGCAATAATCCTCCTTTCCTGCAAAATACTGTCGAGTGCCATAGGATGAGCATGAAACACTGATCATTATACTTGGCAACTGTGGCAGGTTTATTATTGTTCCAAATTCTTTACTTCTCTCATGTACTCATGCCCTTTGTCATGTAGTTATGCAGTTCCACTAGAGGTGAAATAAATTTTCTGCCCCATTGATATTGGGCATGGCCATATGACTTGCTTAGGCCAATAAAATGTGAGGGGAAGTAGTAGGTTGAAAATTCCAAGCCAAACCACAGCAGGCATAGCATGTTTCTGCCCCCCTCTCTTCTGGATCTGCCATCACCACGAGAAGAATATGCCCTTTAATAATATCTGATCCCTGGCCCAAATGAGAGATACGTGGAGTAGACTTGACCCAAACAAATGATCGACCTGAATTAATCCCAAACTCACCCTTGTCAGCCCGCAGACACATTATGAAGAAATACATGCTTTTGTTGTAAGCCACTGAGTTACATAGTACTGTCGTGGAAATAGCTGACTGATATTGCTATGGTCATTTGGTGGCCTTATTGCCAGTTGTTTGGGAACAGTAACATAGTAGAATTCTTATTTATTTGGAAGGTGCTTCAGAGTGAGAGAGAACCCCGGGGAAATAACATTAAGTATAGACAACTCAAGAGGTTTGGCTGTGATGGAGGGGGAAAGGGGGAGACAATAGCCACCAGAAGGGGGCCAGGAAGAGGCTGCCTTTATTTGTTGTTGTTTTTGTTTTTTTGAGATGGGAGAAAGTAGAATATGTTCAAATGGTAGGAAGATAAAACTAATTGAGAGGATGTGGTTGATTACAGAGAACAAAAGAAGAGTTGATAGTGTGTCTCCTGAGATATTAAGAGAGGATGAGATTTAAACCCAGGTAGAGGGATTGGTCTTCAAGGAATGAGGAGAAGGAGTACCAAGTTTAATGTAGCCAAAGAGAATTGTTAAGAATGGAAGAAGATTTGGGGAGACTTGTAAATCTGGTGGGGAGAATTTGAGGGTGTCCTATCTAATTGCTTTGAGTGATTCACTGCTTTTCTTTGAAGGAGAAAGCAATGTTGTCCCATCAAAGTTAGGCTAGAAGTCACATCTGACCACTTCCCAAATGATATGAATAATAAATAAAAAACATATGTGCTTGTATTGCTCATGCAGATGAATGTTCTTCAAAGGCTATAGCTCATGGTTTGGCTTTGGGGAACTGCAAGATCTGAATGTGGACAACTATAAAACATTGCTGAGAAATTAGAGAAGTCTTGTATAAATGGAGAGATATATTGTATTCATGACTGGAAGAGTGAGTATTATTAAGATGTGAATTCTTCTCAAATTGATCCATACATTCAACACAATCCCAATCAAAATCATTTTTGAGAGAGTAGAAACTGATACAGTGATTTAAAAATTCATATGAAAAAGCAAAGGACTTAGGTACAAAACAATTTTGAGAAAGAACAAAGTTAGATGATCCCTGCTAAATTTTAAGACTTACTGTTAAGCTATACTAATCAAAGTGGTATAGTATTGGCATGAGGATAGACATATAGAAGATCAATGAAACAAAATAGGAGTCCACAAGTCTACCCATACATATATGGTCAATTTCTTTTGATAACTTTGCCAATGTAATTCAATGGAGAAAAACTTTCATGTACGATAAACTTTTAATGTAGATGTACTGATCTCAAATAAGCCCATTAAAAACTGCTCAACATCATTAGCCATTTTAGTTCATATAAATTTAAGACAAGAGATTAAATACCAACTTAAATATCTAAAGTTTAAAAGATTGACAATACCAAGTGCTAGTAAAGACATGAAGCAACTGGAATTCTCATATATTGCTGGTGGGAATGCAAAATAGTATAGCTACTTTGGAAGGCAGTTTAGCAGTGTCTTATAAAGTTAAATATACAACTTATGTATGACGCAGTAATCTCATTTCTAGGTATTTACTTGAAAAAAAAACACAAAAATCATATGTTCCCTAAGCACATGTATGTGAATATTAACCTCAGTTTTATTCATAATAGCCCCAAACTGTAAACAGCTCAAATGTTCATCAATTGTTGAATGAATAAATAAATTATGGTGTATCCATAAAATGGAATAATAGTCAACAAAAAAAATAAATCACTGACACATTCAACAACATGATGAATTTCAAAAACATTATGCAAAGTAGCTAGACAAAAGGCTGCACATTGTAGGACTCCAATTATATGACATTCTGAAAAAAGCAAAATTTTAAGAACAAAACCAGGGTTGGGTTATAATGGATTGAATATTTTGTCTCTCCTCCAAATTCGTATGTTGAAACTACCCTCCAATGTATAATGGTGTTAGGAAGTACTTTGGGAGGTACTTAGAATTAGATGAGGTCATAAAGGTGGAGCCCTTAGGAACAGGTTAGTTCTTTTGTAGGCATCACCAGAGCCCTAGCCATTGTGGCTTGGGTTGTGGGCTGAATTTCTGGTTGGGGGCATACAGGAGGCACTAGATCAATGTCTTGGTGTTTCCCTCTCACATCGATGTTTCTCTCTCACTCCCTCTCCCTCTCTCTAAAAATCAATAAACTATTCTTTAAAAAAAAGAGTTACCAGAGAGCTTACTTCCCTTCTCTGCTCTCTTCCGTGAGAGGACACAGTGAGAAGTCAGCACTCTGCAACCCAGTAAAAGGCTCTCACCAGAACCCAATCATGCTGACACCCCGATCTTAAACTTCTAGCCCCCAGATTGTGAGAAAAAAAATTCTGTTATGTATATGTCACCCAGTCTATGGTACTTTGTTATAGAAGCCCAAACTGACTGAGATGGGAGCTGTGCAAACTAACTTCTTGAACACTCAAAGAGGGTGAGTTTTACTGTATATAAATGATAACGTAATTAACCCAATATTTTAAAAAAGAAAGTTTCCTAGACGACTCTAATGTACTGTGAGGGTTGGAGCCCTTATCCAAGAACAATATTTTCAAACATTAGTGGCATCATAATCATCTGGAGGGTTTGTGAATGTCTTTTTTCTCAAGTGTTTACTGATACCAACCAATTCTTCAGTTTCCTAATACTAACTGAGTGTCCAACAGTTTTGATACTAGTTAGCCCACAGGTTAAGGTCTTAGTCCCACAAGACTGCCCTCACTTCAGACACCAGCAACAAATGGGATGCTCAGACTATCCACTATATCCAACTGACTATATATTTGAAGGTTCCCATGACCCCCCCCCCCCCCAACCCAGGGTTGATAATTCATTGGAATAACTCACAGAGCTCAGGAAAATTCTTTACTTATTATTGCTGGTTTATTATAAAGAATACAACTCAGGAACAGCCAAATGCAAGAGATGTGTAGGGCAACGGGTGGGGGAGGGAGCACACTGCTTCCATGCCCTCTCCAGGTGTACCCCCCCAGCACCGCAATGTGGTCACCAACCCAGAAGCTCTCCAAACACTGTTGTGTAGGAATTTTTAAAGGAGAACCCATGATGTAGGCATGATTGACTAAATCACTGGCCATTTGTGATCGAACTGCAGCCCCGCTCCCCTCGGTGGAGGTTCAGGGGTGGGGCTGAAAATGGCGGGTTCCTCTGGAAACCAGCCCCATTCTGAAGCTGTCTAGGGGTATAGTCCCCTCACTGGCATAGACTCAGGAATGGTTGAAAGGGGCTCATTGTGAATAGCAAAAAACATTCCTATTAGTTGGGAAATTCAAGAGTCTTTGGAGCTCAATGCCTCAAACCAGGGACAAAGATAAAATATATTTTTTATTATACCACAGTTTGTTAAACACAGATTACTGGGCCCAACCCCTGAGTTTCTGGCTCAGTATGTCTGGGGAGGGGCTTAAGAATATGTATTTTAACAAGTTCCCAGATACTGCTGGTGGCCCTCATGAAGAATGCCCCTCTGTCCTTGAGGGTCACAAAGTGGTATAATTTACCTTTCAATTGTTACCCTTCTGACTCATAGACTTTCTTTCTTTGTCAATTTCACCAAGTTTTCTGTAGACTAGCACATTTATTCAGTTCAAAAGTACCACCAAATTTGACCTCAGAGCAAGAAAATCCTGGGATATACACCAGTCCTTACACAGCACACACCTGCGAGAGGCAAGAATTGTAGAAAGGAAGGCTACGGGAAAGAAAACCACATCCTGTTTTGGTTTTCCCTTGGATTCTATTGCACTTGGGATTTTAACTCACTTGTATGTGTATGAATGTATGTAGCCACACACTTCCTAAGTCTGCCTTACTGTTTCACCTTCTCCCTGTCTAGACTCCACCCACCCAGAACACCCAAGGTCATTTTTCCTCAGACACTTCCTTAACTGGCTCAATAAGTTATCCTGAATCTAATTGTGGATTAAGATCCTGTTCTAAATCAGGCTGAATGCCCCCAAATCTATGTGACTGTTGAGGAATGGGTGCTGTGTGGCAGCAAAGCTAGTGAAGGGTCCTGGCGGGCCCTGTCGTTTCTGCCTCCACACTGCCCACCGCCTTCTCGCCGCCCTCTCGGTCGTCCGGCGCCCTGGGGGTTGGACGACGCTCCGTGGATGTCTCCACTCAGGGGAAACCCAGTGTGCCGGAGCCCCAACTCCTCTCCCGGCTTTGATGGGCCATGAAAAGGAGGGTGGGTCAAGGGGCAGAGGTAAGAAACATTTTTAGGAATGAGAAAAATGTAGGCAGAGTAGTATTATGATTAAGAGCATTCGCTAGGAGTCAGGTGACCCTGGGTTTGAATTTTGGTTTTGCCTCTGATTAGTTATGTGATTTGAAGCCATTGAAGGTCTGTCTGCCTCCATTTCTGCAGCTGTGAAATGGAGCTGATGACAGCTATCCCATTCAGAGTGTAGTGGTTACAAACGTAGATTCTGATGCCAGACTGCTTGGGTTCAGATTTTGGCTTGCTGTTGAATAGCTGTAAGGCCTTGAGTAAATTACTTGAGCCCCCTCTGTCTCAGCTTCTACATTGTAAAGCCATGGTGATTACAGTACCTCACACGGAATGATAACATTTCTTATTTGAGGCTCCTAAATATTTGTCTAGCTACATTTCTCCAAGAAGGCAAAAGTCAAACTAAAGAATGAAATGATTTGTGATCCCTAAATATTGAAGTTGGAAGAATGCTAGAATGCATTTTACAACCTCTTTATGTGTATGTATGTCTGTAATAAATGTGAATTGTAGACAACAGAAAACAATTCAGGGTGGGGCAAAAGTAGGTTTACAGTTGTGAGTACGTGAAACACAGAGTTTATTCTTGTATTATTATTTATTGTAATATTTTCTATACACACAACTGTAAACACATTTCTGCTCCACCCTGTAGCTACAGGTACTTTTTACTCTCTTCCCCAAAAATTATTTAAATAAAAAGAGAAAAATGAGGGAGCCAGATATAACTTGGAATCTGGGTGTGCTGCAGGAGAACCCCCACCCCAAAAGCAGTGGGGAGAGGCAGGGGGACAAGCCCGGCAGAACTCGGCACAGTGGTGTGAGAGCTGGGCTGGAACCAGGGGAGGAAGGGGGCGGGAGTTTAAGAATCAGCCACTTCTGTTTGTTAAACCCAGTGCAAAACTTTTCCAAATGAAACAATGGAGACTTTAAGAATCAGTATCATGAGACAGTGAAAACGGGTTTTAGTAGGAGCCTGGAAATTTCTGGAGGAAACCACATTGAGTATACCAAAAAAAAACAGGCTCTTGTAGTCAAGCATTGCCCCACTGTGTTAATATCAGGGATAATTTCACTAACCCTTTGCCATGGAATTTAGATGATCTGTAAGAGGTAAGAGGCATGTAAATAAAAATAAACACGATGAAATTCTACTTTTCATGATGATGACTCAGAGACTGTCTAAATTTGAGGAAATGCTCCATTAAGAATGAATTGCTTACAATTAAGTAAAATGTTTGCACAAGTTTATTGAATAGCATTAGACGAATAAGAAGCATTATAGAATTGGATACCAGAAACCAACACCAACAAGTCTGTGCAAGAGATGTGAATAAAAGTTCGTCAAAGCAAATATAGAAAAGAATATATCTGAACATCACCCTTTAAATGCCTTTCCTGAATATTCTATGAATTTAAGTCTGGGGATCTTTGAATGGTATTAGTTCTTATCTGTGACAATAATTCTTATAAGGGAATTCTTTAAAAGGAGAAAAAAGACCCTATTCCTCTTAATAGTGAATTTTGAATGGAAGATGTCTACTACGTGGACCCTCTGGCTCTTGTCAGGCTGAAGCTTCATGGGTTTCCCAGGCAGCTTCTTTAGTCTCCTATGGAAGCCTGCTTCTCTTCGGGTGTAAAATGATGGAAATGCTCTCTGTCATTTTCTTCTTAATTCAAGCCAGATGTTCAGATTTGAGGTTTAAATTCTCATTCTTTTATTTGTCTAGGAAAATTTAGCATTAAACAATAGGTATATTATCAAAAGAAACTTACATGGAGTTTTCCTCCCTCATGAATAAGAATGCAAACTCCAAGTATGTAGGGTACTCTATTCAAAAAAAGTCCAAGTTTTCCCTGTCATCCTCTGAAGGGTGGTTTCTACTTGCATTTTTATGCTTGCTTGTATGGAGAAGCTCTTTTTTATTTTTTTAGAAACGATTCATCTGACCATAAAACTAAACCCAGGTCAGGAATTAAGAAATGCAGGTATCCATACTGGGGTATTGGCATCAGGCCTTTCGTATCCTAATTCGAACCGGTGAATTTAGAGTTGCAAACTTTCTGTGAAACAAAAACATAAACAATACAGTCATGTTTAGAGAAAGACCTGAAACCGTGGCTTTCCCCTGGAGAGATCAAGCAAAGAATATTAGGGACACTTGCTTCCAGTGTAGTTTACTGTGCTGCTAGAACGAATCCCCCCAACCCTCTCTGGTAAGTAATAATAATGAAGAATTGACTTTTGTCTTAGGAACATCTCATAAATTGAAATTGGCGCCCATTTTGACTGTTCAGGAAAGGGAAACCCTTCAGTGCAAATTAGAATCTGAAACCCTTTGTATGCCTGACTTACTTCAGTACATCTTTCAACAAAGATCGTGTCCACTTGGAGTCAGGATTCAAGCATAGATTTGACTTAGTCTTCGTCCGGACTCTGGGAGAAAATAAACGGAAATAACAATAAAACAGTGTTACATTTTAGTCAATCCTGCACTCAATGAAAGACTTGAATATAAAACTAATTATTCCCAGAAGAAGCAGAATTGGAGAGGCAGGTTGAAATCTGTAGTAGGTGTTTTGTAACCTGAGGTCTGAGAAATAAGAACACCATTTGCAACTTACATGACTTCCATGTTTGGGCAACTGTTCCCAGGGGGAAAGATGTCAATGAATGAAACCATCTTGGGTTTGTTCCAGAATGAGACAGTTTTGGTGCATTGACACTTCAAGTTTGTATTTAAAGCCTCCAGAACACCTGTAACACAGAAGCAGTTACTTTAATGCCTTTGATATATAATTCATAACTAGCACGTAACTACTCATGGTTCATACAGCACGCTTGAGGACTTAAAAAAATGTTGTTGCTTCCACCTATGTTCCTTTAGTGTGTGTATTTCTGCTTGTCTTGACTTATTTGCAAATCTTGCCTACCAAAATCCAAAAAACAAAATTAGCTTTTTAAAAACACATCTATTGAAGTTTGTGATAAGAATTATATTGGCACTCGGGTCATTGTCCAAATAATAAAATTTGAGAAGCACCAGAATAGGGACTTACAACTCAGTTATAATTAATGCAGTAGAAAATCAACTGATCTTCACTCCTAACACAGAAGGTGAGAACAAGAACTCATCACAGAGTCCCTGAAATAATAACAAGCTGTAACAGTTCTCCCTCTTAGCATACCAAATGCCACCCAGCACTTGTCAATCTCTGTAGAAATATTACAGAAGATATTTTTTGTTTCTGTTTAATACATTGGTCCTCCATCTCAGTTGCAAATCATTACCAAATAAAAGCCATTAATAAAAATTCAAGACTGTTTTTTACTTTTTTTTTTTTTTTATCCTCACCCAAGGACATTTTTCCATTTTTTGCTCAGGTAGAGTGGGAGGGAGAAAGAGGAAAAGAGAGAGAGAGAGAGAGAAACATCGATGTGAAAGGGACACATCGCGTGGCTGCCACCCGCACAACCAACCAGGGCCGGGGACAAACTGCAACTGAGGTACGTGCCCTTAGCGGGAACCGAACCTGGGTCTCTCCGGACCGCAGGCCGACGCTTAACCGCTGAGCCAAACCGGACAGGGCTCAAGACTGTTTTTATCCAACCACTAGTTATTAGTACTAGACAAGTAGCATAGGTGACCCACCTCAGGTATTTTCGTGAACTCTTCCTTCTTTCGTCCCAGTGCCCGCCACCATGCTTGACATGTATTTGCAAATATAGGAGACCAAGCTCTCAAAGCGTTTACAGTTTAGCGGAGGAAACAATGAGCAAAAACTAAAATACCACAGAATGCTGTATTTCACCCAAGGTCCAAACTGCATAATGGGAACAGAGGGCATTGCCAGGAGCAATGGAAAAGCCTCCTGGAGGAGGAAAGAGATGAGGGTTTTGAAGAATGGAAATAACTTATGAAGCAACTAATTGGAAAAAAATATTTTCTGCATTTTAAGAACAAAAATGTGTCCTCTAAACCTGAGCTAAGTGTATCATTCTGCTCATGCATCTAATTCCTTCAGTGTATGAAAACTTACCACTTCAACTAATTATTTATCTATTTACACAAAGACCACCTTCCCTTTTAGACTTGGAAATCTGCTTCTTTGCAGAAAGCGTGTACTTAATTTCTCCTGATGTACTTTTAGTGGTTCGTGTCAGTGCTAACCCTGCAGAATTGCATCAGACGTTCCCTGCAGGAGACCAACACATTGAGGTCAATAATCTTTAAATCCTGTAAAGGATTTGGTCCGAAGGGGTAGCCCTGACAGGCCGACCAAAGAAGAGATACATGGAAAGAGAATTAGTGATAGCAGAGCTAAACCTGAAAAAGGTTAGGAATAGGAAAACCAAGTATAAGCCACATGGACATTGGACATCTAAAGCCCTCCCTCTATAGCTAACAATTGTAACAATATAAATGCTTCCAAGAGTTGAATTCTTAAGCACCTTGCTTTTAGAAACCTAGGAGCAGTGAGCAGTTTTTTCTTCCTGAAGTCATATTTCCCCCCATTTTCTAATTGAAAAACAACAACAACAACACAATTGAAATAGCTGAAGACCATTTCTGTTCAAAAGACAATGGAAACATAAGTGAAAAGTTCTCACCATGGACTGGAGAGAGGCTGGTGACCAGCAGCACCAGAAGCAGACATCCGGGCAAGAACCTCATTCTGCCTGAAGGTGGAGTTCAGACTTCAGCTCTGAGTCTAAACTGTGGGTTCTCAGCACAGAGACTCCTATTTATTTACACCAGAGAGGGCCCTCCCACTGCCTTTGTCTCCAGTAGGTCAGCTGCATCATCAGTTTTAAAAACCCCCAAATATTGCTGAGATTGCTTTTTATAACTTCTCTTGCAAATTGTATGAACTTGCTTCAAAACACTATTAGTGTAATAAAATGTTTCTTGCAAATGTAGCCGGTAAGTGGCAAGGATGCTGCAGGACTTTGGGGTGGGGGGAGGGAAAGGACCGCAGTGTGCAGGCTCCACGGGACTTTCTAGGGTCGCTGTCAGCAACTGCGAGTGCTTCTCTCCGTGAAGGGTCAGCAGACTTTCTCAGAGGCATTTGAATGTACGCTCCATGAAAGTGGGGACTCTGTCAGGCACATTATTGTGTCCCCAGCACCTGCAGGAGAGTCTAGGCTTTGGAAGGTGGCCTGTGAGTATTTGCAGATCTAATGAATGTCTCCTACTATACAGATCCCTATGCTGACTAGGTTACTGTTTCACTGCCAGACTTTCCTACATCTCATTTCACCATCTGCAATATAGGATTACTTCTACCATCTAACTGTCATGGAAACACTGGGGTCAAATATGTGTCCCTTCACTGGTGTGCCGGTGTCTTGATGAAGGAAAGGAGACAATGGCTTTGAGGAATTAAATCTTTCTGGCTCTGGGATACATTTATTGAGCTTAAGAACCTGGAAGGTGTCATGAGAATTTCATCAGATGCTGAACCCATATTACAGTTTGTTTAACAAAGCATATGTGCAATTTGGTTTTTGTCTGGCCAAACAACTCATGGGAGCAAACAACCCATTACCTTAACTCACTTGTTAGGAGCTCTCTGATTAAAAAAAAAAAAGAAAAGAAAAGTATGTGGACAATGGCTGGTGTGTCCTAGAGTACCGCTGGGCTGTCCTGGGAGCACGCAAGTGTGCATGTATGAAACCAGACCTATTGCTTTCCTAATAGTTCAGTCACTTTGTCCTAATTAACCCCTTATCGCCACATGAAAACAACTCTCAATGCTCTTTCATGTGATAGCACTCCAAGTATTTGAAGACATGGTATGTCAGTTGGGTCCCACAGGAAGCAGATGCTGAGACTGGATGGTGGAGTAATGAAAGTTTTTGTTTTGTTTTGTTTTGTTTTTCAGATTAACTTCTGTAATAGATAAAAGAGAGGAGGAGGCAGGAGTGGGCAAGAACAGCCTCAGATTGCAATGCCGATCCGATAAAGTCTCTGAGAACTCAGTGAGGAACTCCTGAGCAGCCTGGGGATTAGGGGAGCCCCACAATGGGTAGAGGTTTCCAGTTTCTACTACCTCTGCGCCGCTCAGCCACTGGCCGGGGCCTCTCAGAAACATCATGGTCTCTGTAGAACTGCAAAGCACATTCTGAGGGTGTGAACAGCTGGAGGCTGTCAGCTAACTGTACTTCTCACAGCAGGCCAGCAAGCTATTTCTTTAAGGGAGATCTGAGCAGTGAACCTCTGTGGTTGTCACACAGGGTTATAAACTAGAGGTTAAGAGCACAAACTACGAGGTCACCCAGTCAATGACTTTGGACAGGTCACTTAATTTATCTGTGTCTAATATTTACCAGTTTTCACATGGGAATAAAACTAATTTTAGAGGATTGTTTGGAGAAGAACACTATTTAGTGTATGTACAGTTCTCAGCAGAGTACCTAGCATGCAGAGCAAATTAAATAGATGCTGTATGTCCATCCATCTATCCATCCATCCATCCATTATCAATGTCTTACTAGCTTCCACTCTAAAACCCACATGTACACACTTCAAACGTAAATATCTCTGTCTTTCAACGTATAACACAATGTGAAGCTCTCTCACCATTTTTTTTCATCACTTATCTTCAAAAAGATGAACTACCATTTGGTTTATCTTTTTGAAACCTGTTTATCTTTGTCGTCGTTTCTCCTAGTTCACGTATGCCATTTCTTCTGCCTTCCCATAACTTCTCTGACTCATAGACAGACAGACAGACAGACACACACACACACACACACACACACACACACACACACACACACGGACATATATCTGAACACCATACTATCCCCAGAATGGCTTTGCCAATACGAAGTAGAGTGAGCCATTACCTTTTTGTCCTTAGGCACTACAGTTCTATTAATGCTTTCCCAGACTGAATAACAGTATTTTGATCACTTATATTGAATTGGCAGGCAGCAAAAATTTTGTTTCTTCTGAAAATGATTGATTTTTAACTGTGTCTCTTGCATTTTGCTCATTTGCAATTTGATCTTGGGACCCAAGTGTAGGAGTTTTACATTTACCTCTATTATACATACTATATATCTTCTTGTTGGAGCAAAAATGAGTGATGCTGACAATAACAGGAAGAGCATAGGGACAAAGTTACCTGAAAAATCTACCAAATTCCACAATGACTCTGTTGAAATAGGACTGCTGGGTTAAGTAGGGGATTCCAGAACCATCTAAAATTCGATTTCTGTCCTTTTAATGCCCAGAACTCTGGATTGAACTTGTACTGACCAAAGAACATTATACCTGCCTGCCTCAAGATGGGGTTGGAGGTTGCACAGCTCTCTGGTAGCCAGATGATTCTAGAAATTTCAAGTATGACTCCACAATTTCATTTACATCAGGGGTATAAATTTCAAAAGTTTGGAAGGCAAGAAGAAAAATATTTTGAACCAGTAGATTTAGGGCCCAAATGGAAACATTTTATTTTAAAAATATATTTTCATTGATTTTTTTTTTTAGAGGGAGAGAGAGCTAGAAACATCAGTGTGAGAGAGATACATCAATCTGCTGCCTCCTGCATGCCCCTCACTAGGGATCGAGCCTGCAACCCGGGCATGTGCCCTGACCTGGAATTTTTTGGGAACTTTCAGTCCATGGGACAGAGTTCAATCCACTGAGCCACACTGGCCAGGTCCAAATGGAAACATTTTATTTTTAAAAGAGCTGTTATAGATACTTTTGTTTGCAAACATATAAATGTATAAATTGATTTTGTCAAACCTGATTTTTATGACCAGATATATAAACTTAGGAAAAATGAGAAAATTATAGGGAAGGCTTTTCCCCTGATTTTTGTATCAAACCAGATTTTCTTTTTAGACCCAAGAAAAACTGAGCAATTTTGAGGATCTTAGTACTCAAATTGTGGTCCATGTGTAGTACAATCTGCTTTCCCTGAGAGCTTGTTAAAAATGTAGTATCTTAGGTCCTGCATTTTAATAGGATTCCTAGGTAATTTGAATGCACCTTAAAGTCCGGGAAGCCCTACCCTAGCATAGCACAAGCCACGTGTATATTCAAACTGTATTCAGAGAAATGTTTGCACAAGTCATTTCAGAGTGTGGCGTACAGATTCCTTAGTGAAAGCGGACAGGACGAATGTGCTCGCTGACAGCTAAATGCAGTAACAACAACAAGGAAAATTCTCCCTCAAGATGTCCAAGCGTGAAATGTCACTATAATAGAGGGGTGGTATAACTGCTCAAAGTATCTACCAGTCTAGCTAGCCAATAGACATTGAACAGAGGGCCCACTGTAGAGTTTAAAATGACTAACAGACTGATGAACCTCAGAGGGAAGAGGGGCGGTGGGAAGAGAAATATCAAAGAACTTACATGCATATATGCATAACCCATGGACACAGACAACTGTGCAGTGAAGGCAGGGGGGTCAATGAGGGGGAAAGGAGGGAGCATCGATAATACTTTCAATGATAAAGATAAATTAAAAATAATAAAATGACTAAAGGCATACAGTTCTTGTCATTTTAAGTAGTCCATAATAAAATGAGACACACAACAAATGCCACTGATCAAATTGAGAACCTTTTAAACATTTCATTTGCAAAGCAACTCAACTAGAAAACAGAAACTTATTCTATTCTGTTAACAAATGTTTTCACTTGCTGAAAATCTGACATCTATTTGCTTCCACACAACTTTCAGCATGACAGGAAAGTACTGTAACCTGGCAGGTAAGAGTTCAGGTTCCAAAATCAGACTATCTGGGGTTTATTTCCACTCCAACACTCACTTGCCTTGTTATGTCCCCTCGGCTCAGTTCCTCCTGCATGAGCAGGACTTCTACCAGTAAGGGCTCCTTAGAGAGTTGTGCAGGGAACGTAACATGCCAGGAGAGGGTTCTGCTCAGTGTTTGGGCAGATAAAAAATATTCAATAAATGTTAGATGTTTTTTACTTGTCTAACAACACAATAATTTATTGCTTTTATTTTTTGTTTTATTTTATTGTATCAAGAACACTTAACATGAGAACTACCCTCTTAAATTTTTAAGTGTCCACTACAGTATTGTTGACGATAGGTACAATGTTGGACAGCAGCTCTAGAACGTATTTCTCTTTCTTAAGAAGCAACTTTGGCTTAGTTTGTGATCGAAGCTCCTGACATGAATTAAAATGTCACGTGGGCCCAGCGGTGTGGCTCAGTGAATTGAGTGTCGTCCTGGTTCAATTCCTGGTCAGGGCACATATTCGGGTTGTGGCTCAACCCCCAGTGGGGTTGTGCAGGAGGCAGCTGATTGAGGTTTCTATCTATCTCTCCCGTCCTTTCTCTTTAAAAAAAAAAAAAAAAATCAATAAAAAAAATTTTTAAAAAAATGTCACTTGGGTTTCCATCAGACATAAACAATTCCTTGAGTATAAAGGTACCTTTGGTAAAAGATCTATTCCTCTGAAACTGATCACTCACACTCTGTTCTTACTCACGTTCAACACAAATATTGATCTGCTTTTTCTAAGATACCTATGTAGGTTTGTATCAGTTATCATGAGTCTCATCTCCACTGAATTGCTTACAACAGCCTGTTGTTTGCCAGGCAAGGGTGTCAAGACCCATCCCTGTGGGAAAGGTGTTTTTCAAAGGTAGTTAAATTTATATTTCGAGTTCGACTCAAAAACAGCGAATCCAAGACAAATGTAAAATGTGGCTATCTAAAATTGCTTCCTCTGTGTTAGGATGGCGCCTGCCACACGACTGCTAGGTGGCAGTGTTACTTACAGAAACAGCTTGCAGAAAGGGAAAGTCCTGTCCTCAGGTAAAGTTCCCGCAGTGCTGACAAGAGAGCTGAGTCGTAAACTATCTCAACATTCAGATCATTTCTCTGATTTGGTTTATTGCTTTTTAGAAAAGATTGTGAGGTTTGAGATTTTTTGATTAGGCTGAAATGTTAATGAAGGAGGGGAGAAAAACCCCTAAAAATCTGAAGTAATCCAACAAATTCTGGTCCAACTCCAACTTCTTGGCCCTGAGGTTGCAAAATCAGGCTGTGTCTCAGCTCCCTGGCAGGCACACTGGGCTTCAGCAGCAGCTGAGTGTGTGAACTTTCTGAGGCAAGAAAGTTTTCTGAGTACAGTACGGCCACCACATACCAGTGTCAAAGTGCTGGTCAAGTCTTCTGGTCTTCCAAAGCACAGCACAGTGAGAGTTAACAAAACAGTCCGCTGTTTCTCCTGTTCGATTCCATCATGCACAGATAATTTCATCATCTGCTCTTTTCACTTAGCATATCTTCATGTTATAACCATGTATGGAGTCCTGGGTGTTATAAATAAAAGTCAGCGGTTTCATTTTCCAGCAAGAGCAGTTCTATGTAATTTTGAAAGTGTTTGGCATATCTCTCTGTTCTTTTAATATCTGCTGATCCTTAGACTCAGGTGCCCCCAGGTATTCCTCTTGGTCTCATTTTCCTTTGCCGGTGCCTCCTCTTTCTCTAACCCAACATTAAGCTCCTCTTCTCACTGTGCACGCTCCCTAGGCAAGCACGTCTGTTCCCTGCTTTAAATTTAGATGTACATTCGCTCTAGTTGGTATTTATCCAACAGCCTACTGGTCATTTCTTGAGACAGACCTCTTAGGTTCCTCCAACCAATTAAATTGAAAAATGAACTTAGTTTCTCCAAAATCTGCTCTTCCTCAAGTATTCCCACTCTTAGTAAAGGGTATCGTCATTCACCAAGTTGCTCAGAAACTAGTAAATCATCTTTAGTTACTTCTCCCTAATCTCCATATTTATTCGGTCTCCAAGAACTGCTACTTGCATCTGTCACGGTGTCTTGGCGATATCTACTTTTCTCCCTCTCATTGCCCCTTCGTATTCCAAGCCACCATTGTCTCTTCCTGGAGGGATAATTGACATACAACATTATAATAGTTTCAGGTATGCAGCAATGATCACTTGAATGCCTGTGGAATGATCAGCACAATAAGTCTAGTTACCATGTGTCACCCAATAAAGCTAATACAATGTTAGTGAGTATATTTCCCTTGCTGTATATTACATACCATGAGATATTTTATGACTGGAAGTTTGTACTTCTTAATCCCCTTTACCCATTTACACCTTCTCCTCTGGCAACCACCAATCCCTTCTCTGTACCTATGAGTCTGAGTTTTTTGTTGTTTTTTTTTTGCTTTTGAGATCCTACGGATAAGTGAAATCATGTCATATTTATCTTTCTATGTCTGACTTATTTCACTGAACATAGTTTCTCTCTGTTTCTTTATTCTCCATTCTTCCCTTATGATTTGATGACTTTTTTCAGTGTTATGTTTAGATTTCTATCTCATTTCTTTTGTTATTTACTATAAGTTTGGTATTGTGGTTACCATGTGGTTTACATACATCATTCTATGTTTATAATGGTCTATTTTAAGTTGATAGCAATATATTTATTTTCAATATTTTTTCTTTACTGATTTCAGAGAGAGAAGAAGATAAAGGGAGATAGAGACAGAAACATCTATGAGAGAGAACATTGGCTGGCCACCGCCTACACTGGGAAATGGGCTCACGACCTAGGCATGTGCCCCGACTGGGAATTGAACCTACCACCTCTTGGTGCATGGGTCAATGCTCAAACACTGAGCCACACTTGACAGGCAATTGATAGCAATTTAAATTTGAACATGTTTCAAAACTTTACATTTTTACTCCCCTCTCAATGTTTCATGTTTTTGAGATCACTCTTTACATCTGTTTACTTTATATATATCCCTTAACTAATTTTTGTACTTTTAATTAATATTACTGTTTTTGTCTTTTAACCTTTCTAATACAGTGATACCTCGGTTCTCGAACGCCTTGACTTTCGACCAAATCAGTATTCGACCAGGAGATTCGAGAAACTTTTGTCTTGGAATCCGAACAAATATTTGGAACTCGAACTTCCGAGATGAGCCGAGTTGAGCCGAATGGCGTTCATTCAGCCCAGCGCGCCTTGCTTGCGTCACCAGTGTGAGTGCAGAGAGAGAGTCACGCTTTGTGGAGAGAGTCACGCTTTGTGGAGAGAGTCACGCTTTACACTGAATTTAACCCTTAGACATACTGTACACTTTTATTTCTTGTTGAGACTTATGTTTTTCTACATATTATATACAAATTAGGCCAGTAAATAGGCATTTTCTGGGGCTTGGAACGAATTAATCCAGTTTCCATTATTTCCTATTGGGTTTCATTGCTTCGGTTCTCGAACAATTTGGTTCTCGACCGTCCTCCTGGAACGAATTATGTTCGAGAACCGAGGTATCACTGTAGCTTTAAGAGTGATTGATCCACTATCTTTACTATGTATGTACCTTTTCCAGTGAGATTTTTACTTTTTTGTTGTTGTTACAGTTGTTTCTCCTTTTTTCCCCCATTGACACTCTTCTCCCCATCCATCCTACCCAGTCCCCAGCTTTGTTGTCTGTGTCGATCGGCTATGCGTACATGCGTATAAGTTCTGTGGTTTATATCTTCCCCCGACCCACTCTTCTGGGGATTGTCAGTCTGTACCCTACTTCCATGTCCCTGGGTCTGTCCTGTTCTTCAGACTGTTATGTTCATTATATTCCGCAAATAAGTGAGATCACGTAATATTTGTATTTCTCTGCTTACCTTGTTTTGCTTAGAGTAATACTCTCCAGATCCCTCCATGTCGTCTCAAAGGATAAGAAATCTTTCTTTCTGACAGCTGCATAGTACTCCATTGTGTATATGTACCACAGCTGTTTTAACTATTCGTCTACTGATGGACACTTAGGCTGTTTCCAGATCTTAGCTATTGTAAATAGTGCTGCTATGAACATAGGGATATATATATTCTTTCTGATTGGTGTTTCAGGCTCCTTAGGGTATATTCCTAGAAGTGGGATCACTGGATCAAATGGCAATTCAATTTATAATTTTTTGAGGTAACACCATAGTGTTTTCCATAGTGGCTGCACCAGTCTGCATTCCCATCAGCAGTGTACTAGAGTCCCCTTTTCTTCACACTCTCGCCAACACTTGTTGTTTGATGCTTTGTTGATGGTGGCCATTCTGACAGGGGTGAGGTGATACCTCACAGTCATTTTAATTTGCATCTCTCTGATGACTAGTGATGTTGAGCATTATTTTATGTCTCTTGGCCATTTGTATGTCCTGTTTGGAGATGTGTCTCTTTAGTTCCGCTGCCTTTTTTTTTTTTAATCCTCACCCGAGGACATTTTTCCATTTTTTGTTCAGATAGATTGGGAGGGAGAGAGAGGAACACAGAGAGAGAGAGAGAAACATCGATGTGAAAGGGACACATCGAGTGGCTGCCACCCGCACGACTGACCAGGGCCGGGGACAAACTGCAACTGAGGTACATGCCCTTAGCGGGAACCGAACCCGGGTCTCTCAGGACCGCAGGCCGACGCTCTAACCGCTGAGCCAAACCGGCCAGGGCTGGCTGCCTATTTTTTTTAATAGGGTTCTTTGTCTTCCTTTTGTTGAGTTGTATGAGTACTCTATATATTTTGAAAATTAACTTCTTATCTGATGTATCATTGGCAATTATGCTCTCCCATACAGTGGGTTGCCTTTCCATTTTGATGGTTGTTTCTTTTGCTGTGCAGAAGCTTTTGAGTTTGATGTAGTCCCATGTGTTCATTTTCTCCTTTGTTTCTGTTGCCTTGGGTGATGTATCCATGAAAATTCTGCTGCATATAATGCCTGAAATTTTGTTGCCTACATTTTCTTCTAGGATTTTTATGAATTCACAAGTCACATTTACGTCTTCTATCCATTTTGAGTTTATTCTTGTGTATGATGTAAGTGGATAGTCTCGTTTCTTTTTTTTTTTTGCCTGTAGCTGTCCAATTTTCCCAACACCATTTATTAAAGAGGCTGTCTTTACTCCATTGTATGCTATTGCCCCCTTTGTCAAATATTAATGGAGCATAGTGTCAAATATTAATGGAACATAATGTCTTGGGTCAATTTTAGGGTTCTCTGATCTGTTCCACTGGTCTATATGCCTGTTCTTGTGCCAGTACCAGGCTGTTTTGATTACAGTAGCTTTGTAGTATAAGCTGATATCCAGTATTGTGATCCCACCTACTTTGTCCTTCTTTTTCAAGATTGCTGTGGCTATTTGGGGTCTTTTTTGGTTCCATATGAACTTTTGAAGTATTTGTTGTAGTTCTGTGATATAGAGCATTGGTATTTTGATGGGGATTGCATTGAATCTATAGATTGCTTTGGGTTATATGGACATTTTAATGATGTTAATTCTTCCAATCCATGAACAAGGTGTGTGCTTTCACTTTTTTATATCTTCCTCTACTTCCATTATCAATGTCCTGTAGTTTTCTGCAAATAGGTTCTTTACTTTTTTGCTTAAGGTTATTGCTAGGTATCTTAATTTTTTTGCCACTGTGGTAATGGGAATTATTTTTTTAGTTTCTCTTTCTCTGAGTTAATCATTGGTATAGAAGAATGCCATTGATTTTTTGACATTAATTTTGTATTCTGCTACTTTGCCAAATTTATTTATTAAGTCTAGTACATATTTGATGGAGTATTTAGGGTTTTCTATGTATAGTATCATATCATCTGCGTATAATGACAGTTTCATTTCCTCCTTTCCAATTTGGATCCCTGTTATTTTTTCTTCCTGTCTGATTGCTGTGGCTAAGACTACTAGTACTGTGTTAAATAAGAGAGGCAAAAGTGGGCATCGCTGTCTTGTTCTCTGTTCTTAAGGGAAATACTTTTAATTTTTGCCCATTGAGTATGATGTTGGCTGTAAGTCTTTCATATATGGCCTTTATTATGTTGAGATATTATCTCTTTGTTGCCACATTGCTGAGTGTTTTTATCTGAAATGGGTGCTGGATTTTGTCTAATGCTTTTTCAGTGTCTATTGATATAATCATATGATTTTTATCTTTCATTTTGTTTATGTGGTGTATCACATTTATTCATTTGTGAATATTGTACCAGCTTTGCATCCCTGGGATGAATCTCACTTGGTCATGGTGAATGATTTTTTTGATGTATTGCTGGATTCGATTTGCTAATATTTTGTTAAGGATTTTGGCATATATATGTTCATCAGGGGATACTGGCCCGTAGTTTTATTTATTGTAGTGTCTTTATCTGGTTTTGGAATTAGAATTATACTGGCCTCATGAAACAAGTTTGGAAATCTTCCTTCTTCTTGAATTTTTTTGGAATATGTAGTTTGAAGAGAATAAGTGTTCTCCTTTGAAGGTTTGGTAAAACTCCCCTGTGAAGCCATCTGGGCCTGGGCTTTTGTTTGCTGAGAAATTCTTGACTACTGTACATCTTCAATTTCCTCAGTTGTTATTGGTCTGTTCAAGTTTTCTATCTCTTCCTAGTCAGTTTTGGGAGACTATATGTTTCTAGAAATTTGTCCATTTCGCCTAGATTGTCCAATATGTTGGCATATAATTGTTCCTAGTATTTGTTAACAATCCTTTGTTTTTCTGTGGTGCCAGTTGTTACTTCTCTTTTATTTCTGATTTTGTTTATTTGGGTCCTCTCTTGTTTTTCTTGGTGAGTCTAGCTAAGGGCCCATCAATCTTGTTTTTCTTTTCAAAAAACCAGCTCTTTGTTTCATTGATACTTTGAATTGTTTTTTTGGTCTCTATGTCATTTATTTCTGCTCTGATCTTTACTATTTCCTTCCTTCTACTTGCTCTGGGGATTTATTTTTGTTTGCTTTCTAGTTCTTTAAGTTGTGAGGTTAGATAGTCTATTAGAAATTTTTTTTGCTTCTTGAAGTAGGCCTGTAGTGCTATGAACTTCCCTCTCAGAACTGTTTTCTCTGTATCCCATAGGTTTTGTGTTGTTGTGTGTTCATTTTCATTGGTTTCCAGGAAGTTTTTAATTTCTTCCGTAATCTCCTCATTGTTTAATAACATGCTACTTAGCCTCCATATGTTCAAATGTCTTTGCATATTCTTGTTGCAATTGATTTCTAGTTTCATGCCACTGTGATCTGAGAAGAAGCTTGATATGATTTCAATCTTCTTGAACTTGTAGAAACTTAGTTTGTGTCCTAACATGTGGTCTATCTTTGAGAATGTCCCATGTGCACTTGAGAAGAATGTGAATTCTGTAGTTTTGGGGTGTAATTCTCTGTAGATATCTATTAAATCCATTTGGTCTAGTGCTTCATTTAGAGTCTCTGTTTCCTTGCCAATTTTTTGTCTAGAGGATCTATCCAGTGATGTTAGCAGGGTGTTGAAGTCCCCTGCTATGATTGTATTGCTATCGATTTCTCCTTTGAAGTTTTCCAGAAAATTTTAAATATATTTTGGTGCTCCTATATTGGGTGCATATATGTTTATCAAGGTTATATCATCCTGTTGGATAGATCCTTTCAATATTATGTAGTGGCCTTCTTTGTCTCTAGTTATGGCCTTCATTTTGAAATCTATTTTATCAGATATGAGTATTATTACCCCAGCTTTTGTTTTCTTTCCATTTGCTTGGAAGATTTTTTTCTATCCCTTCACTTTTAACCTATGTGAGTCTTTTGTTGAGAAGTGGGTCTCTTGTAAACAACATATAGGTGAGTCATGCTGTCTTATCCAATCAGCTACTCTGTGTCTTTTTATGGGAGCATTCAATCCATTTACATTTAAGGTGATTTTTGATATGTACTTATTTATTGCCATCTTTCTTTAGTGTGGTTCTATTTTTCTTCCTATTTCTCCTATTAATTACAACAGTCCTTTTAACATTTCTTGCAGTGCTGGTTTGGTGCTAATGTATTCCCTTACCCTTTTTTTTTTTTGTCTGGGAAGCTCTTTATTTGACTTTCTGTCTTGAATGATAGCCTTGCTGGGTAGAGTAGTCTTGGGTTCAGATCCTTGTATTGCATGACCTTGATTACCTCATGCCATTTCCTTCTGGCCTGCAATGTTTCTGTTGAGAAGTCATCTGATAGCCTTATGGGGGTTCCTTTGTAGGTAACCTGTTGCTTATCTCTTGCAGCCTTTAGGATTCTCTCTTTGTCTTGAATTTTTGGCATTTTGATTACTATGTGTCTTGGTGTGGGCCTGTTTGGGTTTTTCTTACTTGGGGTTCTCTGTGCTTCTTGAACTTGAATGCCTTCTTCCTTCACCAAACTAGGGAAGTTTTCTGTTACTATTTCTTCAAATATATTCTCTAACCCTTGCTAATTTTCTTCTTCTTCAGGGAATCCTATGATGCGAATATTATTACGTTTCCAGTTGTCCCACAGTTCTCTTAACCTGTCTTCCTGTTTTTTAATTGTTTTTTCCTTTTGGTTTTCTGATTGGTTGATTTTTTCTACCCTATCTTCTAATTCACTGATCTGGTCCTCTGCTTCCTCTACTCTGCTCTTTAGACCTTCCAATGTGTTCCTTATTTTTGATATGTCATTCTTTATTTCTTCTTGGTCGTTTTTATTTTCCTACTTGTTGATTTTCAACACTTCTATGTCTTTACTTGTGGTACTTATGTTATTACTCATGCTGTTGAGCTTCCTCAAGATCATGGCTCTGAATTCTAGTTCTGTTAACTTGCTTAACTGCACCTCATTTACCTCCTCTTCAGTAGAGGTCGCTTGTTCTTTTATTTGGCTTTTGTTTCTGTGTTTCATCATTTTGGCTATCACAGTGGACTTTGGAGTTTGCCAAATTTTCCCTGTGGGTGTTGGTGTTCTGCTGTTTGTGGCTTCCTCTCCTGGGTTTGGATGAGTGAGGGAGGACCCACTTTAAACACCAGTGTCAAGTCTTACTTTCCTGATTAGTTTGCTAGCCCTGGAATGATGCAGTTATCCTCTAGCTTTTTGCCTGGAGGCTATCAGTAGCAGTTACTTGAAGAGCCTTGGCTTCTCAGTTGAGTGAACTCTCTCAGGTGTTCAGCATAGGGGGATTTCCCGAGGGTGGGGCAGATGCTGGTTGTTAATGGGCCTTAATTTGCATTTCAATGGTCCACCTGGGTGGGGTTGAATCTCCAAGGGAGGGGCCGCTGCCTCTCCCCAGAGCCCTTGGAAGGAGTAAGATGACCACCGTCCTACATGGCTGCAACTCAGCAAAAACTCTGAGTGCCCTCCAAATCCCGAGTGTTCCCACACAGTTCCAGTCCAGTCCGCCCTCCCTCTGCCAGAGCCCAAGATGAGTGGCTGTGGCTATTTTACCGTCTGTCCCAGCTATACGCTGTGGAGCCACTTGGGAGTTTAACCTGAGGGCACTGCTCACAGCTAAGGCTGCTGCAGTCTCTGGGCTCCCAGCCCCCCTCTCACGCCTCTGCAAACCTACCAGGAGTCATGGTCCTTGGTTATATGGTCCTCACAAACTGCTTTTCTATTGCTTTTTCCTGACAATTGGTCTTTATTTTTGTTGTAATTCCAGTTTGGTCCTGGGAGATGGTCTGTGTAGCTTCCATTCACTCTGCCGCTATTTTTTCCACCTACAGTTGACATTCAATATTATATGTTTCAGGTGTACAGCATAGTAGTTAGGCATTTATATAACTTAGGAAGTGATCCTACCAATAAGTCTAGTACCCTCACCACCATACAGAGCTTAACAATATTATTGGCTATATTCCCTATGCTGTACTTTACATCCCTGAAACTATTTCGTATCTGCCCATTTGTATTTCTTAATCCCTTCACCTTTGTCATCCAGCCTCCCAGCCCCTTTCCCACCTGGCAACCATCCATTTGTTCTCTGTATATATGAGTGTATCTCTGTTCTGTTTATTTATTTTGTTTTGTAGATTCCACATATAAGTGGAATCATATGGTTTACTGTAATGCAAAAGGCAGAAAATGAACATCTTGTGATCATTGTTATTATTTAAGCTATCACTGTTTTGTTTTCCACTGGAAATATTTTTTCTATTATCTCAAGCAGAAAGTGTACTTTTAAACATGTTCCCTGGAACTTGCTTTATAGGCAGGCCTTTAGGACATGGCCAACATACTTTCTTAACCTTTGACTATAAGCTATGTGACAATGAAAGCAATTAAAACATTTAGTTAAACCTGTGCCTATATCTCTAGACTCTATGATCTGATACCTAAATATGTTTATTGTTAACTGCCGGTTTCATAATGGACACATTTTCTGAGTGCTTTTTCTTGTCAGCTTTAGCTCTTAACACACACCAGAAAAAATAACATTAGATTTCCTGTTACACTACCTTCTATCTGCTTCAGTGATAGACAATGGAATTTTGCTTTGTTCAAATGTAGGTCACATTTTTTTAGTATGACAAGGTCAATAAAGGAGTAGCATGGAGGCAGTCGATTCTCTATCTCTACCAAGTTGACAGACTATTTGGGACCATTGGGCGAGGATTGAAATGTCAAGTTGAGGATTCTCTATGTGATAATATCTCTGGATAGAAGAATACTTTTTTTTAAGGCCAGGGGACCTCGTTTTAAGAAGTAAGACAGAGTACTGGGGAGAAGGCCATTTCCTTGAACTGCTCTGAAAATAATAGTAAAAATCCAAGACTGTAAAGGCTCCGATGACAAAGGAGCATCTTCACAGAAGGCTCTTGCAAGACAGCTTTGATGCATCTTAACGAGGCCAGAATAAAAGTTGCTAATAGCCCTGTTCCTCGCCTCCCAGTAAGGTGCTCTTTGTGGGTGTGAGATAAAGATCCTGTGGACAAGCAGGACAGAGTTATAAAAGTGCAATTTCGATACAATACACATGGCTGCCGTTATATTTGAAGACTGTGATTTCACACCTTCTTGCTGCACTCTTCTGTGGGTCATCAACATCAATCTCACTCCATGATTCAATTTTACTTAGGGTCCATGAGTGAACTAAATCACTTATTGCTCTGTTCTTGCCTTCAAATAAGCAAACATTGGATTGTCTGCCATCTGCCAAGCATTATGCAATATTCACAAAAAGACGTGCTCTGTATCCTGTGCAAGTCAGCCAAGACTTGAGCACTTTTACTGCATGCACTCAGGTTTCTGAGCAAACACATCCTGACCCAGAGTTTGAAAGCACAAACTAAGATTACTTTTTTACTCAGAGTGTCTTGGGGTGGTTGAAATATTCTAACACAACCTGCTTTCTTAATAAAACATAAGAAATTTTAGTTGGAAACTCAAAATTAGCTGTTGCCTGTACTAAATTAAGTGAACAGAAGTTAGGGAAGCACGTCCACAGACCTTTTATATGCCTCAGTGATATGCAAAAAAGCCTTTGTTTTATTGGCAAAAAATAAACAAACAAAAAGAAGAATGTTGCTGGTCAATTTTTAAAAATATGTTTGTGTGTTTGTTTGATTGATTTTAGAGAGAGAGAAAAGGAAGAGAAAGAGAGATAAAAGCATCCATGAGAGAAAAATATTAATTGGCTGCCTCCTGTACACCCACAATGGGGGATTGAGCCCACAACCAGGTATATACTGACCAGGAATTGAACCAGCGACCTCTTGGTACATGGGAAGACCCTCGACCAACTGAACCAAACTGGCCAGGCTGGTAAATGTTTTAAAACCAGCTTTCTGGAAATTAATAAGTTCTGGCATGTGGCATTTGCCAATTTTCATGATGTAAACACTCTCACCATGGCCGTTTTCAAACTACCCACGTGAGGTCACCGAATGTGGAGTTGGGGATGGATGAGCACCGTGGGAGCTTGCCGGCACACCACAGGACTGCCCAGCTGCCTGCCGAAAGAGCCACAGCACTGTCGCTGGGGTTTGTGGCATAGAGTGTTTATTCTCTGCCTTGATATTCATCTTAGCAGAGGCCTGGTTGGGCTGGGCTGTTTTCTGCAAGTGGATGGCCAGAGGGAAGCTTTTGGGCTATGCCGCTGAGAGCTCTAATGATAAAGCTGACAAAATGGATGACTGTGATTCAACCATCAGTGATATTGACCAGTCCACTGTGTCCATATTTTTACAGCTGTCCCTGTTTGTGAAGGAGACAAATTGGCTCCACTGATATTGTCCTCCAAAGGAGTAGTGCTGTGAGGGCCTTTGCCCAGGACTCAGGGCACACGAGGATGCTCTGGGGACCCAGGTGTCCAGGGCTGAGGGAGAACCTGGGCCTCTGTGGACCTGAAGCTAGTTGTCTGTCCTCCTCTTTATAACTCACTCTGGTACCCAAACCTAGCCCTTCTGGCTCAAAATCCAATGCTCTTTTCATTAAGCTGAGCCCACCTGCATTGCAGCTGGTGTTGCCAGGAAGCAGATGTCACTTCTTTTTTTTTTTTATCCTCACCCGAGGACATTTTTTGATATTTTGTTCAGATAGAGTGGGAGGGGGGGAGAGAGAGAGAGAAACATCAATGTGAAAGGGACACATCAAGTGGTTGCCACCCACATGACCCAACCAGGGCCGGGGACAAACTGCAACCGAGGTACATGCCCTTAGCGGGAACCAAACCCGGGCCTCTCTGGTCCTCAGGCCAACACTGTAACCGCTGAGCCAAACTGACCAGGGCAGATGTCACTTCTTAAGGAACAGCAGTTTTGCCTGCTATGACATGGCTTTCAGTATGACTTCCATGTCTCCCAAGAGCAATGCTGACCTTTGGCTGGTGCTCAGAGAGTGTCACAGCCCTCCTTTACCCTCTCACCCATTCTCTGGGTTCAGTCCCTGATAACTGTTGGGGAGACCTCTGTCCTTCCACTTCCAGGCAGCTCTCTGTGTGTCCCACCTCCAGGGAGGTGATGGTCTTCCTTCCCTTCTACTGGTGGAAGACAGATTTTTTTTTGCTCAGCTGGTAATGCCTTTATGGCATGAGTTTCTTTGCACAAGAATGCCTTTTGTCTTCAAATCTGGATATCTGGATATGAAAGTTCATTGTTCTTGAACTGACTACTTAAACTCTGAGCTCCAAATTCTAGTGAAAGGGAATACAACATGTCTACACAGGGATGATATAAGATATTAATATGTGTAAACATGCTTCATAAAATAGAAAATGATTTTGAAATTTAAGGTATTTTACTACCTCTTCATTGCTCATTTGTGCATTTCCATTAATGTAATTCCTAAGGCCAACTTCCTCGAAGCCACACGGACTTCTCAGCTTTGTTTTTGATGGCAAGTTCTCAAGGGAATGTCCACTTATTCATCACGACAGCATCAGTGGCAAATCTCTGACTCTGGTCTGACTCCCAGAGAGGGCACATATGGAGATGATGTGAGGCAATGGTGTTACTCCTTCTTACTGTAAACTGAAGGTGATTCTTGCTGCTCTTCCAAGCCAATTTGGCTCTTAGAATGTTTAGTTTGCGTGAAGAAACATTTTTTTTTTTATCAACAAGTGACTCATAACAGCACACAATCGGGGAGATGGCGCAAGCTTTCATTTTCTAATAATCTCTTCTGGTCAAGAATTTTTTCTCTTGTTGGTTTGGAAGAACGGATGCCTGAGGCCACCAAAATCCCAGGGAATGATGAAAAGACAGAGCCTAAAATGAGTAGTGTAGAGAGAGAGAAAAGAAATATTTAAGTTAAAATCACAACCCTGCCCACTTGTATGTAAATTATTAACCTCTCTGCATTGCTCCATTTTTAAAGTAGAGCTAGCCATACTGTAACGTACCTTTAGCTGCCCAGCATGGAAAACGTCTTGTTTTGGAGAAATCTCCTATTGTGTGAGTCTTGGGGACTAGTAAGGTCTTATTTCCACTATAGCATCTGAAAGGCCTCTGGCAGTCAGGGCGTAAGACCCAGAATGGCAACCATAGTGTTCTCACCAACAGTTTAAATCTTGCATGACACAAAGTCTGCGTTTAACCGGACTGGCCCTGTGGCATGATCTGGGCATTGTTCCTGCTGCCCTGTTCTCCGTGGCTTCCCCTTAGGTTTGCAGCCTTCCTTTGGATTTCCAATGTCCTGTCCAACGTCCTTCCAAGTATTTATTTTAGCTAGTCAGAATTGGTTTTGTTGCTGTTGTTTGTTTGTTTGTCACTGATTACCCAGAACCCTGTGTAGAGAGATACTATACCCTTTTTATAGATAAGAACATTAGGAGCTCAGCGTTTACGTGATCAGTTAAAGAGAATAAACCCTCAAATCTAGGTGTCGTGATTCCAAAGTCCATCATTCAGCAGATATTTGTTTCATACTGACTCTGTGCCAGATGCTTGCACACGTGAAGGTCACCAAGGTGATGACATGGATGGGAAGTCAGTGCAGGGTTGTGCAAAGTGTGGCCTGTAGACATCTAGGAGTACTTACACACATGTGGATTCCAGAGTCCAGCTTGCTGCATCTGAATTTCTGAGGGTCAGAATAGGGAAGCCGCATGGTTAATACGCCCCTCGGGTTCTGGGCTGGGGTCTACCGCATAGCGTGGTGACTATATCAACAGTACTGTATCATGCACTTGAAAGTTGCTGAGACTAGATCTTAAGTGTTGTCATCACACACACAAAAAAGAAGTGATACTTATGTAATGTGATGGAATGTTAGCTAATGCTATGGTGGTAATCATTCTGCAATACATAGGTGTATCAAATCAACACATTGCACACTTTAAACTTACACAATGTTATATGCCAATTTTATCTCAATTTTAAGATGCTCCACAGGTGATGCTGATTCTTTCTAAAGTTTGAGAACCATTTCTAGTATGGTGACACAGGCTTAACTAGTAGGATATACATAGTACATAGCATGAGATAGGTAGCATTTGTTATGGATAACTTTACATGGCACGAAGAGTTTTTAACATGCCGTTTCTAGTCACAAAACAAAAATATTGGCCCTGTGCTGAGGCTTGGAGAATAGAACTACACTCATGCTAACCCACTGGTAGAATTAGTGAGTGGCATCTCTACAGGAGAGGGGATAATGCATGGGCTACTGGAATGCCGACGGAACTTACCTTGGCTGTTTGGTTTTAAACCCAGGAGCAGAAAAAAAAGGAATTGCAATGTGTCTTGTGTCCATGGAGAATGAATTCTTTAGGCTTTTTAGAGTTAAGTTTATCATCAACATTTTGATACTGCATTTTGCTTTATTAAATTATTATGACATGTGCAATTTTATTTCAATAATTTACTTTTTAAAAAAGGAATAATACTTGTATTGGCTGAAATTAGTGAAAAGTTCAAACTTCCCAAAAATTGCCTCTGTAATTCCCCCACAGCCATCAGCTTCTTTGAAGTAGGATGGTGACTTGAAGAAGCACTATTGACCTTGGCCCACACATCGCTCTACTGAAAGAGAAAGACTCCACTTTGCCTTTGACTGTTTCTTCCTCCTATGGAAACTGGTTTGTAAAGACAAAGAAGAGATATTCTCTGAAAGGACATTTCTGACATATGTGGTAAGTAGTTAGTAATTTATATGTAAATCTGGGAAGTCATTCTCTTCTTAATTAAAAATATATCTTACCATCTCGGGGAGCCACTGAATGCAAAGGTCTCTGACTTGGAACTTCTCAACAAACCCTGAGGGTTTATGATCACACTTTAATAAAAACCATCTTCCATGTACTTCAATCATCAACAAATTTCACAGAGCTTTTCCATGGGCCATGACCTTTTGGTTTATGGGAGATGAGCGTGGAGAATATAGATGTAGGTGTTTAGGGGATGAAGAGCAGTGTTACTCTTCTGATGGAGACACAGGCAGTGTGTCTGTGTGTTGTCTATTAAACTGAATGAACCTATTCCTATGTCTAATTGATTTTAAAAAAAGAAAAAACACTAGACAGCTTGAGCCAATTGAAGGCATGAACATCTTTCAAAGTCTCTCCATGACTCTAGAAAAGCAAGCAACCTCTCTCAAGCATTTGTCAGATGCCAGCTTTATACCAAGCCCTTGGTGCTTGGCCCTGGAGTCAGTAAGCAGAACTTTGATATAACTTTCAACAATTTCCTCCACCCCGCCTCTGATCAAACAAGACGCTTGCGAGAACTTCTGTAAATGACCAAATGTATATAGGCTATAGTAAGCTGTAGCCTATGCGGCCACATGAGCCTGACATAGAAACTTAGACAGAACTGAAAATAGAAATGGTTCAGAGGAAATTGCTCCAACCAGGAGGGGCAATGTTCATTTCTGGTAGTTGTAAAAGGGAACCTTCTAGCCTAGCCTTCCTCAGTTCGATTTACCTTTATGACTCCACTGGGTGGTTTTTAGGGTCATGTGCAGTGATTGCTATGGGGGTGTTCAGATTTGCTCTTGTTTATCTATATTTGCGATGAGGGCGGGGGCAGTGAGCAGAGCCTATGCGGTTAGCCCAGGAAAGAACTGGAGAAAGAGGATCCATGAGAGTAGACTAAAAGAATGAAGACCGAGTCAGATCCATATTCAGGCTGGAGATAACTCAGAGCTTACAAGACAGAACAGCCAGGTAGATAGTTTTGGGGAGAAAATTCACTGATGATATAGGCACGTGACAAGGACAAATAAGAAAAGATTATGAATTTAAAAATAACTCTTCTGGTATATTCCCTCAGCTGGCACCCCCATTGCCAGTGATATATAAGGCTGGACCTCTCTGAGGCTGAGCTAAGCTGGCTGGGGTATGAAGGATGAATGACCCTGTCCCACCAGAGCGGTGCTTCTCAGGGGCGGGCAGCATGTGTGGTACTAGGATCCCTGAGGGTCAGGACCAAACTACTTCTTCACCCACCCAATCCTAGTGACCCATTCTTCCTAATGATAGTTTGTCTTATACCTCAAGGGTGGGGTAGTGGTAAGAAAGAGTAGAATAAAGAATGTACCTAAATTCATTCAAACTTTTTTTGTGAGGACTATAATGGTGGAAATAGAGGGAGCTGGCCTCTTGGAAAATTAATGTAAGGGTCACAACATTTAACTGAGGAGAAATTTTTCTCTTTCCTGAATCTACCAAGGGTAAAAAGAGGATGTCAAGATCATGCAAAGGAAGCAAGACAAAAATCCCCTTGGCCACCAATGCTGGTACCCTGTGTTGTTCCAAAGGCCTTTAAGGAGCGAAGATGGGGCTAAGAAAGTGGACACACACATCTCTTAAGAGCAGTAGAAACGCAGGGGGAGGTAATCAATGCTAGTCAGAGTTCGTGCCAGTGCTAAGTGAGGACTACCTCCTCCATCCAATTCTGTCGCAACCAGATCGACCCTTTCCATAATCCTACTCCCCAGGCCAACGTACTGGGCAGTTTCAGGCTCCATCATTGTAGTCAAACCTAAGGAACACGACCACTTATTTTTATATATTTATTTTTATCTATTATCCTTAGCCAGACGGCAAGTTCCTTCAGGAAGAGGTCAAACCTCCCAGCTTTGTAGTCCTCACACTGTAACTGGGACAGGCTCAGTGAAAGTCTGTTGGAGCAGAGTTGTCCTTGGCTCGTGCCTGTCCACACGGTGCTGCCATCCCTTCACATGACCCTACTTCCCAGGCCAAATGTACCGGAGAGTTTCAGGCTCATTGTCCTTGCAATCAGTCACTTGGTGAGGAGTAGCAGAAAACTAAAAAGACAGACCTAGACTTAAATCCTGGCTCTACCTCTTACCAGTTTCATGGCCTTGGGTGTGTCATTTGCTTTCTTTGAGCCTTTGTTTTCTCATCTCTACAATGATAGTCACTGGAGAATTAAATAAGCTAAAGGAGGTGACATATTTGACACAGTGCCTGGCACACAGGTGTCAGCTTTTGTGAAGATTCCTTGTCTCCCTCCTTTGAGCCACTGTCCTACCAAGTAACCACTTCCATTATGGCACTCAACCCTAAGGAACACAACCACTTACATATTATCCTTCACTAGACTTGGAGTTCCTGCAAGAAGAGGTCAAACCTCGCAGCTTTGTATTCCTCACACTGTAACTGGTTCATGCTCAATGAAAGTCTGTTGGATCACTGAGGTTCCTCTGCTAGTTGAAGGCATAAGTGAGTGAATGAAGTGGGGATGGTGGTAGGGAGAAATGAAACTAGAGATCTTCATTCATCCAGGGGAATGTTCCAACATAGCATCCTTTTCTTGTTTTGACTAGTTTAGCAAGTAAGACATCAGACTTACTGGATTTTATTCAGAGTACTGTTGACCATCCTGTGAACAAAGGAAGTCTAGGCTGTATTTACTTTTAAAGAGCCAGGCAGGAAAGTCTTGACAGAGTTTCAATATGAGGCTGCTGAGTTAGGAGTGACTAAGAAGAAGAAGCCCCACACTGCCAAGACAGTGTGGTTTTACCTTGTCTGTCACTTGCTGACGAGGATGGAGCCCTCCACCTCTCACATTTCAGCATCACCTACTGCAGCTGGGTTTGCAGTTTGTATACAGGAGCTATGGGGTCCAACTAGCCTTCATTTTCACCCAGCTTTTAATTGCTGCCTAGATCTTGTCTTTCCTGGACTTTAACCCCTGCCATAAAATTTCCCATATTGCAAGCAGTAGGCCTACGTGAAGCTAATGTCTCAATCCTCTATTTACAGATGGAAAAGTGAGTTATTCTACTGAAGCCAGGGAAATACAGCTGCTCAGTAATCTGTACAAAAGTCCTGTCCTCACTGTCAGAGCCTGACCCGCCGATGCAGGTCTGTGAGCCTCGTTGTGTAGGTAATTGCCCACATCTCTTGCCCAGGGCTTTTTCTCTCGCTTTCCCTTGTGGACATATGAAATTTTATTTTCTTTCTTAATGTAAATTCTGTGTTTCAATTACAGTTGACATTCAATATTATAATTGTTCCAGTTGTACATCATAGTGGTTAGACACTTATATAACTTAGAAAGTAATCCTCCCAGTACGTCTAGCACCCACCTCACACCGTGCATAGTTATTACAATATCACTGACTGTATTTCCTATGTTCTACTTTATATCCCCAGGACTATTTTGTAACTACCAGTTTGTACTTCTTAATCCCTTCACCTTTTTCACCCAGTTCCCCAACCCCCTCCCTTCTGGCAACCGCCAGTCTGTTCTCTGTATCTATGTGCCTGTTTCTGATTTGTTTGTTCATTTATATTGTTCTTTAGATTCCACATATAAGTGAAGTCATATGGTATTTGTCTTTTTCTCACTGACTTGACACAAGGAAATTTTAATTCACTAATACATATTACCTGTTTTTTGAATTCTGTTATGCTCAGATTCAGCTGACTCGGCATGAAACACACAGCAAGCCACGCATAAATACCATGAAATCCCATGATAATGCATGATCAGAGATATTGCAACCTTGGCAAAGATGAAGAAAAACATTCTGCAACATCTTGGTTTTAAGACTAGCCTGCTCTCACCAAATTTAAATATCTTGTTCCTTTAAAAAAAATTAAAATATGATTCCATTGTGTTCCTTTGAGAGCAGAAGCCTAGCTCAGGATGACTCACCAATGAGGCCATTGCTGTTGGTCTAGGCCTCATGTCATCATATTAGACTTTCACCTTAACTGAAAATGAGGTTACATTTATTGTCATAGAGATCCAGGACATTTTTTTCATGCAACTATATAATTGTCATTATGACACTAGACAGCCTGAATAAATTTTTATAACTTTGTGAACAGCACAATTACATTGTATTAAGTTTCTATGTTTTACAAGTATTAACTTATTAAATGTAAACACAAAATACAATCCATTTTTGTAACCACATTTTAATAGTTTCTCTTTAAATATACTGGGGCTCAGCTTCTGGGAAGTGCTGGGTGTGTAGCATCTAAGGCCTCAGGAGATCCACCAGGTGTAGATTTTGTCTCTCATCATGATGCTTGCTGCATGCCCTGAGGAGGTGGGAAGGTTGTCAGTCAACTGTTTGGGGGCTTATTAGAGCTCAAATGTTTTGAAGCCTCCAAAACCTACATGGCCAGCTATTTTACTACAATTGTCCATTCTAAGAAAATATTCAAGCAGCTCTGGTAACCTACTAATTAGTAACCATTAGTCATGATGAAGCACAGCTTCTCTTTCCTTGACCCCCTGCATTTGAATGGAAAGGAGATGGGGTGTCAGAGGCTCTGCTGACTAGACTGCCTAGGTATTATTTCTGTATATATTACGGGAAAAGTTCCTATCGTGTGGCTGAGGAAGTTAGGGAATTGGTACTGCAGCTTCCTGGACGGTAAGCAGCACCCACTGGCACCAGCTCCAAACTGCTCTGCAGACCTCGAAATGTATCACAACTGATAGTAAACACTTTATGAAACTTAATTTTTCCTTAAATTAAACATGCCTAACCCAGTCAACTGAGTCCCCCTGCCCTTGAGCATCCGCACTTGGCGAGAGATTTTTTTAAAACCAGAGTATTAAACTAGAGACTTTTATTAAATGAAGAAGCCAATAGCTTTGGCAAAGTCTCTGCTTTCAGTGACCTGATGGAATTCTGGGATACGGCATTGCTGCTGGATGGTAGCCCCTTGTGCATGATTCAGGGCACTTTTTTAGAAGAGCTTGCGAGAAGTCATGGGCTTCTTCCGACAAAGAGTGCTCGGCCAGCTGTGTGTCTTTTCACTTTGCAGTGTTTGAAGAAGGAGGAATCTTGACTGCATATACTAAGTTCTGGACAGGTGTAGGTTGTAGCTGTCATTACAGCAGCTTGAGGATGGAGTGTAATTGAATGTGAGCTTCTTGGATTGCAATGCCTGGTGTAGCTCCTTGCATTTGCCATTATGGAAAACCCAGAGGAATGAAAGCAGATCAGAGCATCCTACTTGTCTCCATCCACTTGACTACAGGGTAGAAGTCCTTGACTGGGTTTTCCATCTCCTTACAGGCAATTCTTTCTTGCCCACAACTTCCCCAGACAGTCAGCGCTCTGGGTGTTCTGGGACAATAAAAATGCTCCTTCTCTCTCTCAGCAGACTCCGTGGCATTCCGGTAACCTAGGAAGTCAAATTCAACCATGGCTTCTGTTCAGTGAATTTCTCCATAATGTTTAAAATGTATTTTCTAAAGAGAATTCAGATTATTTGAAGCCTTTGAAACAATCTAAGATAACTTTTCCTTTTCTGTCAAACTGTGATATCATTTTGATTTCAGGTGACAACTAAGGAAAGAGTATTTATTTCTCTATTCTCTGCATATTGGAATACTATCGACATGCAATAATAGAAAGCCTGGAACGGCCTTCTTCCCACATACGTTTCATCAGTGGCATGGGATGGAGACTCCTCCATTTCAGGACCTAAATTAGAACAATCTCAGTGGCATCCTTAGCCCATTTCCTGGGTTCTGCTTTGGCTAGCACTTACTGAGTCTGAAAGGGGGAAAGTGGGCATCAGAGGGAGAGGGTGTGCCATGTAGTTCCTTAGGTGGGCTCACTGACATCTTAAACAATGACAGCAACAAAAAACAAAAACTAACAAGCAAGATAAGGCAAATCAACAACAACAACAAGCACCAAAGAAACCCGCCCAGCCTTTGAAGAGTACATTTCAGAGAGACAGTTATCCTCAGTGCCTTTACTACTTCTACCAGGTGCTTTTTTATAGTTGCCTAAAAAGGGCCTTGGTGGGGCTGAGCACCTACTGTTTTCTCTGTTAGTTGGAGAGCCCAGTAGAAGCTACATCATGTTTGTGTGCTGCTTAATCTGGTGAAGTAATAACAAAGCCCTAGAGCCTTTTGTATCCTTAAGCAACTGCATCTGGGATCCAGGGAAAGGACGACTCCGTACCACCAGGTGCATAAGAAGTGTTATACAAAAGAGCCCTAATTGAAGTGCAAAAATAAATAAGTAAAAAAGGGAAAGGAGTAGTTTATTCTGAAAAGGCTGAGGGGTTTATCCAGGAAAATTATTTCTCCATCCCTTATTCTTCTATTTTTTCTTCACTATTTAAGGCAGTGGCTTGAACATTGGTCATGCTTGAGTAAGACCATGAGGATAGCAGGAACAAGGGAGCAAGGAAGAAAGTGTTGGCAGAAAATGGATGGAAAAGCATCTCTAAGGGATTCTGTATCCCTACCAAGCTGCACTGATTTCTGTTCAATTCCCAAAGGGCTGAGGTTTCAGCCTAAACCTAGCCAGATGATCTAAATGGACCAAAAGTAAGCCACAAAAGCAACTTAGGTTTTTCTAGCTCAAGGCCTAAGCTACAAGCTCTTCTAATGGCCTCCTCAATCTAACTCTGGTTTTTCCTTGGTTTTGTGACCTGAAGGAAAGGTGAAAAGGGAACCTGTCACAGTCTGATTACTAAGGAAGAAAATGCTTTAAGTCTTTGTGGGTTTTTTTTACATCAAAACTTCAACCCTGACAACACCATGACTAACAATATCCTCATCTATGATCTAGATATGACTTTTGTGGGGGTTTTTCAGTTTGGAGGGAATGGAGCTAAGCCTTAAGGTTTTACCGATTTTTTGATGGTGTCCCCAAATCCATATGCCTTCTATTTATTTTACTGTCTTAATCTCTGTGGAATCTGGCAACCATTAACTCTCACCTACCCTATACATTAATACCTTCTCTTTCTTCTCTGACTCTTGTGCTGATTCTCCCCAAAATGCTGCAGAAGCATTTAAAAACAATATGTTGGTGTGATGATGTTCTCTGCCTTGCTTATAATTTTAAATGCCTTTCTCGGTTTTTAGGAAAAATAACGAAACTCTGATCATGGCTTGGAGGACCTTGTCTAATCTATCTAGCCTCATTTTGTAATCTCTTAGTCCTTATAACGTACTGTATTTTTCTTGTTCTGCGTGGAATGCATTCTCTTCCCTCTCCCTCTCCCTCTCCCTCCACCTTCCCGCCCCCTCTCTCACTTCCTGTGATATGAGAGGCAAAGGATAAGTAGAAGTTAACTGGGCAAACCCACCATCTATGTCATCTAGGAAGCTTTCCTTTGTCATAAATGGTTTCTAAGAACCATGCTCCTTCTTTTGACATTCTTCCCAGTTGGAAATTATATATTCATGTAATACTTTCCCAGACTCTAAACTCCTTGAGGACAGAGGCATGTTTGTCCTCAGGGCCTAGCTTAGTTAATTATTTGTTGAATGAGTGGGTCTCATTGACTACTCCCAGTATACACAGGGAGGGGAGTAGTCCTTGAGGGAGATCCACAAAATGTCAGAAGAGTTCTATCTGGGGGGGAGGAGGAAAACCCACTTTCCATGGAGTTTTTTTTTTTCCTGTTTTTTTTTTGTTCAGGTAGAGGGGGAGGGGGAGAAGGGGAGAGAGAGAGACAGAGAGAGAGAGAGAGAGAGAGAGAGAAACATCGATGTGAAAGGGACACATCGAGTGGCTGCCACCCACACGACCAACAAGGGCTGGGGACATACTGCAACCAAGGTACATGCCCCTAGCGGGAACTGAACCAGGGTCTCTCTGGACCAGAGGCCGACGCTCTAACCACTGAGCCAAACCAGCCAGGGCTCCATGGAGTTTTTGGGTTTTTTTTTATCCTCACCAGAGGATATTTTCCCATTTTTTGTACAGATAGAGTGGGAGGGAGAGAGAGGAAAGGAGAGAGAGAGAGAAACATCGACGTGAAGGGACACATCGAGTGGCTGCCACCCGCACGACCAACCAGGGCCGGGGACAAACTGCAACCGAAGTACGTGCCCTTAGCGGGAACCGAACCCGGGTCTCTCAGGACCGCAGGCCGACGCTCTAACCGCTGAGCCAAACCGGCCAGGGCTCCATGGAGTTTTTAAATAGTCATGTTAGAGGACTATATGATGATATTTTCCTTTTCTATTTTTCTATATTTCCCAGACAGAAATAGGCCAAAGCATTGAGGAAAGTGAGAATTGAGGAAAGGGCATTAAATTTGATGAGTTACTACTATTTTCTAGTGACCTTTAATAGGAGAGTTTCAGTAGAGTAGTAAAAGCCAAAACTGTGAGCCATTGAAAAAGTAAGAAGTAAAGAAATGACAGTGAATATGGGTTATTCCTGATAAGTTTGTAGGTAAAAAATGAAGAGGAAAGATAAAAAAAAAAGCTGACTTGAGAAAGTAGCAGAATCAATAGAAGATTATTTAGTTGCATGATTTTTTTTTTTAATAGAGACTGGAGAAGATCTATAAGCTAAAGAGGAAGAAAGTAGTGGAAAGAGATTATAGAGGTTTTGTCCTCAGATAGAAGGACAGAGAGAAGGTACATGGAACCTAATATATAAATAATAATGTAATAAACAATTCAAGTCAGCATGACAAGGTGCCCAGGAGAATTCAAATCTCATTAAAAGGGGCCCTAAGCAACTACAAGCCAGGCAGTTGCTCTCTAAAGGAATATGGGGCCCTTGATACTGGAGATTGTGACGTCAAGAAACTGGGTTTTCAAAAAATAAATAAATCTCTGGTAAACAAATATGCACCCAATACAGGAGCACCAAAATGTATTTAAAAACTTCTAGAGGACTTCAAGGGAGAGATCAACTGCAATACAATCATATTAGGGGACTTTAACACCCCCCTGACATCACTGGATAGATCTTCTAGACCAGCAGTTCTCAACCTCTGGGTCGCAAGCCCTTCGAGGGTCAAACGACCCTTTCATAGGGATCACCTAAAACATAACAGTAGCAAAATTACAGTTATAAAGTAGCAACAAAAATAATTTTATGGTTGGGGGTCACCACAACATGAGGAACTGTATTAAATGGTCACGGCATTAGGAAAGTAAAGAACCACTATTCTAGACAAGAAATTAACAAGGAAGCAGAGACCCTAAATGACACTCAAGATCAGCTGGATTTAATTAATATTTAAAGAACATTTCATCCCAAAGCAGCAGAATACACATTCTTCCCAGTGCATATGGGACATTCACAAAGATAGACCACATGTTAGCACACAAACTAAGCCTCTGCACATTCAAGAAGATTGAAATCACATCAAGCATCTTCTCAGATCACAATGGCATGAAACTAGAAATCAAGTACAACAAAAACACACAAAAATATTCAAATACATGGAGGCTAAATAGCATGTTATTAAACAATAGATAGGTTGCCAATGAGATCAAGAAAAAAAATATAAAACTTCCTGGAAACTAGTGAAAATGAACATGCAACAACACAAAACCTATGGGACACAGCAAAAAAAAGTCCAGAGAGGGAAGTTCAAAGCAATACAGACCTACCTCACAAAACAAAAAAAAGGTCTAATAAACTTCATAAAACAAGAAAAATGTCTAATAAACTATCTAACCCTAAATCTTAAAGAACTAGAAAGAGAACAGAAAGAAAAACTGAGAGCTACTAGAAGGAAGAAAATTTTTTTAAAAAATCAGAGCAGAAATAAATGACATTGAGACTAAAAACAATACAAAAGATCAATGAAACCAAAAGCTGGTTCTTTGAAAAGATAAACAAGATTGATCAACCTTTACCAAGACTCACCAAGAAACAAAGAAAGAAGTCCCAAATTAATAAAATCAGAAACAAAAGAGGTGAAGTAACAACTGATACTACAGAAATACCAAGGCTTGTAAGAAAATACTATGAACAATTGTATTCCAACAAATTCAACAACATAGGCAAAACTGATGAATTTCTATAATCATACAGTCTTCCAAAACTCAACAGGAAAAAGTCAGAAAACCTGAACATACTAATAACAACTGAGGAAATAAAAGCAGTAATCAATAAACTCCCAGCAAACAAAAATCCTGGTCTGGATGGCTTCACAGAGGAGTTTTACCAAACATTCAAAGAAGAACTAACACTATTCTCAAACTGTTCCAAAAAATTCAAGAGGAAGAAAGATTTTCAAGCTCTTTTTACTAGGCCAGCATAATCCTAATTCCAAAAACCAAATAAAGACACTACAAAGAAAGAAAATTGAAGGCCAATATTCCTGAGGAACATAGATGCCAAAATCCTCAACAAAATATTATCAAATTGGATCCAGCAATATATTTTTTAAATTATACACCAAGACCAATTGGCATTTATTCCAGGGAAGCAAGGCTGGTAAAATATCGCAAATTAATAAATGTGATACACCACATAAACAAAATGAAATATAAAAATTATATGATTATATCAATAGATGCTGAAAAATCACTTGACAAAATCCAGCACTCATTTTTGATAAAAACTCTCAGCAAAGTGAGGATAGACCATACCTCCAAGTAATAAAGGCCATAAAGGACAAACCTACAGCCAACAGCATACTTAATGGGCAAAACCTAAAAGCACTTCCCTTAAGAGCAGGAACAAGACAGGGATGTTTGTTTTCACCACTCTTATTCAACATAGTACTGGAAGTCTTAGCCACAGCAATCAGACAAGAAGAAAAAATAAAAGGCATCATAATTGAAAAGGAAGAAGTGGAACTGTCATTATTCACAGGTGACATGATATTATACATAGAAAACCCTAGACACTGCACCAAAAACTTACTAGATTTAATTAATGAATTCAACAAAGTAGCAGGATACAAAATTAACACGCAGAAATTGTTGGCATTTTATACACCAATAAAGAACACACAGCCCTGGCCGGTTTGGCTCAGCGGTTAGAGCATCAGCCTGCGGTCCGGAGAGACCCGGGTTCGGTTCCCGCTAAGGGCACGTACTTCGGTTGCAGTTTGTCCCCGGCCCTGGTTGGTCGTGCGGGTGGCAGCCACTCGATGTGTCCCTTCACATCGATGTTTCTCTCTCTCTCTCCCTTCCTCTCTCTCCCTCCCACTCTATCTGTACAAAAAATGGAAAAATATCCTCGGGTGAGGATAAAAAAATAAAAAAGAACACACAGAAAGAGAAACTAGAAAAAAAATCCCATTTACCATTGCAATAAAAATATTAAGATACTTAGAAATAAACTTAACCAAGGAGATAAAATACCTATTACCAGAAAACTATAGGACATCGGAAAAAGAATCTGAGGAAGATATTTAAAAAGTGGGCATATACCATGTTCATGGATTGGAAGAATCAATACCATTAAAGTGTCCATACCACCCAAAACAATCTATAGATTCAATGCAATCCCTATTAAAATACCAATGGCATATTTCACAGATTTAGAACAAATACTCCAAAGTTTATATGGAAACAGATAAGACCCCAAATAGCCACAACAATCTTGAAAAAGAAGAACAAAGTTGGAGGGATCACAATTCCAGATAATCAGTTTTTACTACAAAGCCGTTATACTCAAAACAGCCCAGTAATGGTACAAGAACAAACATATAGATCAATGGAACAGAACAGAGAACCCAGAAATTGACCTAAAACATTATGCTCAATTAATATTTAACAAAGGAGGCAAAAGCATACAATGGAGTAAAGACAGTCTTCAGTAAATGGTGTTGGAAAAATTGTACAGGTACATGCAAAAAAAGTGAAACTAGACCACCAACTTACACCATACACAAGAATAAATTCAAAATGGATAAAAGGCTTAAATGTCACTCATGAAACCATAAAAATTTTAGAGGAAAAGGTAGGCAGCAAATCTCAGACATCACATGTAGCAGAATTTTCACAGATATATCACATACGGCAAGAGAAACAAAAGAAAAAAGTAATAAATGGGACTACATATAACTTCAGAGCTTCTGTACAGCAAAAGAGACCAGCATCGAAATTGAAAGGGAACCCACTGTATGGGAGAACATATTTACCAATGATACATCAGATAAAAGGTTAATATCTGAAATATATAGAGTACTCAGGCAATTCAATAAACGGAAGACAAACAATCCAATTAGAAATTGGGCAGAGGGCCCGGCTGGTGTGGCTCAGTGGATGAGTGTCAATTCATGCACTAAGAGGTTGCTAGTTTGATTCCCAGTCAGGGCACATGCCCAGGTTGTGGGCCAAATCCCCAGTTGGGGGCATGCAGGAGGTGGTCAATCGATGTTCTCATTCATCAGTGTTTCTATCTCTCTCTCCCTCTCCCTTTTTCTCTCTCTAAAATCAGTAAGGAAAAAACAATTGTTTTTAATTGGGCAGAGGACCTGAATAGACACTTCTTCAAATAGGACATACAAATGGCCAAGAGACATTTGAAAAGATACTCAACATCCCTCACTAATCATCAGAGAGATGCAAATTAAAATGACTATGAGGTATCACCTCACACCTGTCAGAATGGCTGCCATCAACAAATCATCAAACAACAAGTGCTGGTGAGGGTGTGGAGGAAAGGACACTCTAGTACACTATTGGTGGGAATGCAGTCTAGTGCAGCCACTATGGAAAACACTATGGTGTTTCCCCCAAAAATTAAAAATTTTGCTGTCATTTGACCCAGTGATCCCACTTTTTGAAATATAACCTAAGAAGCCTGAAACACCAATCAGAAAGAATATATGCACACCTATCTTCATAGCAGCACTATTTATAATAGCTAAGATCTGGAAACAACCCCAGTGTCCATCAGTACATGAGAGGATAAAAAACTTTGGTACATTTACACAATGGAATACTAGACAGCCATAAGAAAGAAAGATCTCTTACCCTTTGAGACAACATGGAGGGACCTAGAGAGTATTATGCTAAGTGAAATAAGCCAGTCAGCGAAAGACAAGTATTATATGATATCACTTATTTGTGGAATATAATGAACAAAATAGATCCAGAGACATGAAAATATGGAACAGACTGACAAACCTCAGAGGGAAGGGGTGTTGGGGGAGGAGGGGTGGGAAGAGAAAAAACAAAGAACTTATATGCATATATGTATAACCAATGGGCACAGACAACAGTGCAGTGAAGGTGGGGGAGGGAGAGGATGGGAGCTGGAAGGAGGGTAACAATGGAGTGGGGGGATGGGGAGAAAAGATATCTCTAATAAATTAATTTTTAAAAGAAACTGGCCCTGGCCGGTTTGGTTCAGAAGTTGGAGCATCGGCCTGCAGACCAGACAGTCCCGGGTTCAGCTCCCGCTAGAGGCACGTACCAAAAAAAAACAAAACTGGATTTTTATGTGAGATTCATTTATTTTTAAAATTTCACAACTGATTTAAACAAAATTTAAAGAAAAGTAGTCAATATTCAGTCAATTGGCAACCACTTGGGAACCTATATTTTAGCATCTGTTTCCTCAGACCAGAGTTGCTGGTGTAATATTTAACAGTTTGTTGAGATATAATTAAAAAGTCCAACCATTTCAAGTGATTTTAATTCAACTTCATTGTTTTTAGTAAATTCACAGAGATGTACCACTATTATCACAGACAATTCTAAAACATTTTATCAACTCAAAAAGACCCCTGGATTCTTTAGCTATCATTCCTCTATCCATACCCACCCCTCATTACTCACCCCTGGCAACCACTAATCTATTTTCTGTCTCTATAGATTTGCCCACTCTGGACATTTCATTTAAGTGAAATCATATGTTACGTAGTCTCTTGTGACTGGCTCTTTCACTTAGGGGATGGTATTCTTAAAGTGAAGAAATAGGACGACGAAGAATGTGGGAGGCCTTCATCTCAGTGAAAGGAAAAGCCCAACAGTGAGGCAAATAGAAAGAAAAAAGTTTGTCAAGGCTTGAAAACCATCCTTGAAACCTGAGGGAAAGGCCAAGCTAGAAACAAGCCCTGAAGGCTCTCTGAAGCCATGTGTAGGTCACCTCAGGTCTGGTCTGTGTGAAAAACCTCCATGTGATCAACATTCTGCCGAGAGGCCACTGGTGTCTACAAGTCTGTCTGTATCAACAGTTTACACAGCTGAAGTCTGAGCCGATGCTGAAAATGATAAATATCACCCTGGTTGGCATAGCTGTTTTTCAGGATGTTATCCTTGAGTAAGTCCTTGGTTCTAGTCACCAGCATTGTTCAGAGCAGGTTAAAAAAAAAAAGGAGAAGAATCTAAGGATCCAGCTGCTTGGCCCCAACCTGTCCGGTGTTATCTCCCTGTAATAAAGACAATCATCCAAAAACATCCTCTGCAAAGAAGCAGAGCATTTTCAGGCAACTGAGCTCATAATTCCTCCAGGGGCTGGAGGTCTGATTTCGAGGGCTTAGCACTCATCAGAATTGAAAAGTAAAAAGTTTTCCATAGCAGCATACCTGGGGACATACTCTGGGATTTGCAGTAAAACCACGAGAGCAGGGAAGCATCTTTAAAATATAGGGTCTGACGTGGAAGTGGGGTACAGACTGACAATTCCCAGAAGAGGGGGTGGTAGGGGAGAGATAAACCACAGAACTTATATGCATGTATGCATGAACAATGGACATGGACAACAAAGCTGGGGACAGGGCGGGGAGGAAGGCGGAGGGGGGAATCAGTGGTGGGGGGGGGAAACATCTGTAACAAAAATAAATTAATTAAATTTTTAAAAAAGAAAAATAATTAAATAAAATACAGGGTCTGAGTTGGACACATAACTAACAAGGATTGCAAGACTAATGAGAAAACAACTTTCTAGATAGAATATAGTTAGGTCTGACAAAGGTCACTTCACTAGTGTTGGGGCTGCAATCAGACCAAGTGACAACCTTTGATGGGCAGAGGCCTACTTCCTTGATGGGATAAACAATAGCAATGTCCACCTCATCAGAAAAGTGGTCTCCGCCCTTGCTTTCCAAAATTCTACCCCGAGAGTGATTCCTTAAGACTCTTAAGGTTCTCAACCTGTGGGTCACAACCTCTTGGGGGTCGAACGACCCTTTCACAGGGGTCACCTAAGACATAACAGCAAAATTACAGTTATGAAGTAGGAACAAAAATAATTTTATGGTTGGGGGTCACCACAACGTGAGGAACTGTATTAAAGGGTCACAGCATTAGGAAGGTTGAGAACCACTGCAAGCCTTCTGGAAAAAAGAAAAGTGTTTTGTTCTGGTAAAACTCTACCATTTAGGATAAGATGGCTATGTCTACAATGAGACAGTAATGAGTTTTCCTGCAGGTGTCAGTTTGGAGGAGGATAGTCCCTGCCACGTGGCGAGCTTTCTTCAGTCTGGACATTCCAGGCCTTTTGCCTTGCTGTTCTGCTGTCCCCAGTGTGGCCCTTGCAGAGCCTCGAGTTTCAGTCTCAAAATCTTTTTTCAGGCAGCAGATGGAAGAACAGATGATGAAGAAGTTCAACATCACCTTCCCACTATTCCATACAGAAAGTCCAGAGACTGCCATCTAGCTCTTCTGCATGGATTTTATTGGCCAGACATAGTTATCTGGCCAGGTTCAGCTGCAAGCGAGACTAGGAGCTGCATCTTTGTTCTGGGTGATGATGTGAAACAGGAGTGTGATTACACTGGGGAAGCTAGAGAATGGGAATGTTAATCCTTAGTTACTGCGGCACAGACTGTTGGGTACTCCTCAACATCCAGCTTAAAAATGTGAAGGCATACTGGATTATTTTGCCATGTATTAGTGATCAGAAACTTAAAGAAATAGCATATTAAACACGTTTTGTTGCCCAGGGAGAAAGGGAAGGAGGCAAGGAATGATCACATAACAGTCATAGAGGGCATCTAGCCTGGTCTCCTGGGTTTTTATTGGGGATGAACGAGGCCCAGGAAGGCTACGTGACTTTTCAAAGGTCATGAAGCCTTCTGGTAACTAGAACCCAGGACTGATTCCCAACCAGGGTCTTCATGTGCTTCATGGATACCCAAGCCCTATAAATGAGGAGCCTGAGCACCTACAAGATTGCTCCCCCTCTAGGTGGCAGATTCGAATCTGCCTGGAGGCAGAGAGAGAGAAATTCCTGTTTATTACTATTGTGTCCCTTGCCAGCACTGGTCATCTAAGTCAAGTCCCCAGTATTAATTCTGACACTCTTCTGCCTCTGGACTTTGCTTCTGCTTGAAACTCTTCCTTGATGGGGGAGCTCCTTTGAGACAGCCTACTCTAACTATATGCTGCTTTAGTTGTTACCCAGTTTCTGATGGGAGAAGAAAGTAACTTCCTTCCATTTTGTGAAAAGGCTCTGAATGGATTATAAACCATGCTAAGAAGTACTTGTGGGAAGAGAAGTTACTATTCTTAATTTAATATCTAGATTTGGGATTGTGAATGGTCATCACCATGATAGAGTCACTATGTCAAAGAAACTAAAATGGAGCCGGGAGGTCACAAACAGGTTGCCTTATGTTTGTCCCAACTATGAACTGCAGAACCACTTGTGAGATCACACCCTGAACTTTGCTTAGTCCTCACCGTGACAACCAGACCATTTGCACTCTACATCTTGAAAGGAGGCAGTCCAGTTCACCATTTGCATAGAGGACCTAAATGAAGTTTGAGCTCTTGAACTTTTGTGCTTGCACAGAAAACGTCTTTGAACTTGTTTACCTGGAGTCTCACTGATCCTTTTTTTTTTAACCCCCACCCAAGGATCTGTTTTAATTGATTTGAGAGAGAGAGAGAAAGAAACATCAATATGAGAGAGACACATCAATCAGTTGCCTCCCATACTCTCCCTGACTGGGGATCAAACCGGAAATATTTTGGTGTATGGGATGCTGCTCTAACCCAATGAGCCACCCGGCCAGGGCCTGACCAATCTTTTTTGAACTAGTCATCATACCATATTAAACAGCTAACAGGAAAAGTTTATTTTGTTACAAACTATGTAGGTTTTGCCTTTCTAAATCCTGCCTTTTTTAATTCTCTTTAGAGCACAGTTTGGGTTGCTACCTAAATCTGTGTCTCTTGGATTCAAATCCTTAAAGACCCCAAAGGAATTTTCATTTCTTTTACAGTCTCAAATCTTTTTTAAAAAAAATTTTTTCTTTATTGATTATTAGAGAGAGAGTAAGGGAGAGAGAGAGGGAGAGAGAGCGAAACATTGATGAGAGAGAACATCAATTGGTTGCCTCCTGCTTGCCCCCTCTGGGGATTGGGCCCACAACCTGGGCATGTGCCCTGACGGGGAATTGAACCTGCGACCCCTTAGTGCGTGGATCAACACTCAACCACTGAGCCACACCAGCCGGGCTACAGTCACAAATCTTTATTGGTTGACAGGACATATCCTGGAATTCTGAAATTTCCCTTAATAACGTAATTTGTAACCTTACTTAAGAGGTACAACTCATTGAATATCTGAAATTGTTCTTACGGTTGTGTTTGTGAGTTCATAGGTGATTGGTTGATAAGTTTTCCTCATTTCTATTTAAGAGGCTAATTTAGGATAAAAGAGACAAGAAAACACTCTAAAATTGGGAGAGGATGGAGGGACAGGAGGCTCTGATGTATTTTGGCATTTTATATGCAAAAAAAAAAAAAGTGGGAAAAAACAAAAGCTACACTTTTTTTTTAATTTTCAAAAGTCTTGATGTTCACATTTCACATGCCATGTACTTATTTCTATAATTTAAAACAAGGTATGAGGGGAAGTTTTATTATTTTTTACCACAATAATTATTTTAAAGGGGGTGGGTATTGTGCAGGAAACAAAAACATAGCAGTTACACATCTTAAACTGTGCTTGGTCTCTTCTCTAGTCTGCATTACCTGAAGGAGCAATGTCAATTAGTGAGTCAAAGTTTTGTGCAATGGTTTGCTTTTGTGACAGGTGTACTTTTTAAAATCCCTAAATGGGAGGAGAAAAAATGGCGGTGGAGTGAATGGAAGCTACACAGATCACCTCCCAGGACCAAACTGGAATTAAAACGAAAATAAAGACAAATCGTCAGGAAGGGCCAACCAAAAGGCAGCTTGGAGAACCACATAACCAGAGACACTGACTCAATCCTGGTAGGCTTGCGAGGACGCGAGAGGGGGCCGGGAGCCTACGGTCCACAGCGGCCTGGGCTGAGACCAGCAGACTTGGTTTGGACCTGCGGGACCTGCCGCAGCCTCGGCTGGGACTAGCGGCCTTGGCTGGAAGCTGCGCCCTCAGCTGGGTCCTGCGACCTCGGCTGGGTGCTACGCCCTCAGCTGGGACCAGCAGCCTCAGCTGGAAGCTGTGCCCTCTGCTGGGTCCTGCGGCCTTGGCTGGGTCCTGCGGCCTTGGCTGAAAGCTGCACCCTTGGCTGGGTCCTGTGGCCTCTGCTGAGACCTGCAACCTCGGCTGGGTCCTGCGGCCTCGGCTGGGTGCTACGCCCTCGGCTGGGAGCTGCTGCAGCCTCGGCCACCCTTAGTTGGGAGCAGCACCCTCGGGTGAAAGTCCCAGGCAGCTCCACGGCGCAGAGCCAGTACAGAGGCTAAATTGGCAGCAGTCACTCACCTTGGGCTCCGGCAGACAGAAGGAAGACTGGATTGGAACTGTGTGGGGACACTCAGGATTAGGAGGGTGCTCAGAGATTTCGCTGAGTGCAGCCATGCAGGACTGTGGTCATCTTACTCCTTCCCACGGCCCTGGGGAGAGGTGGCAGCCCCTCCCTCGGAGATTCAACCCCACCTGGTGGCCATTGAAATGCTAAATGCAGCATCTGCCCCACCCTCGGGAAATCCTCTTACACTGAGCACCTGAGGGAGTTTTTCAGTCAACTCAGAAACCAAGGTTCTTCAGATGACCACTACGAATAGCCTCCAGGCAAAAAAGCTCGAGGATAACTACCATTCCCTGGGCTAGCAACTCTAACCAGGAAAGTTAAGATTTGACAGTGGTGTTTAAAGTGGGTCCTCCCTGCCTCATCCAAGCCCAGGAGAGGAAGCCACAAACAGCAGAACACCAACACCCACAGGGAAAATTTGGCAGACTCCAAAATCCCACTGTGATAGCCAAAATGGTGACAAACAGAAACAAAAACCAAATGAAAGAACAAGAGAACTCTACCAAAGATGAGATAAATGAGGTGCAGTTAAGCAAGTTAACAGAACTAGAATTCAGAGCCATGATCTTGAGGAAGGTCAACAGCATGTGTAATAACATGAGCACCATGAGTAAAAACATAGAAATGTTGAAAATCAACCAGCTGGAAATTAAAAACCACAAAGAAGAAATGAAGAATGACATATCAGAAATAAAAAACACATTGGAAAGTCTAAAGAGCAGAGTAGAGGAAGCTGAGGACCAGATCAGTGAATTAGAAAATAGGGTAGAAAAAATCAACCAATCAGAAAACCAAAAGGAAAAAACAATTTAAAAACAGGGAAACAGCTTAAGAGAACTGTGGGACAACTGGAAACATAATAACATTCACATCATAGGAGTCCCCGAAGAAGAAGAAAATGAGCAAGGGATAGAGAATATATTTGAAGAAATAGTGACAGAAAACTTCCCTAATTTGGTGAAGGAAGAAGGTATTTAATTTTAAGAAGCACAGAGGGCCCCAAGTAAGAAGAACCCAAACAGTCCCACACCAAGACACAGTAATCAAACTGCCAAAAATTCAAGACAAAGAGAGAATCCTAAAAGCAGCAAGAGAGAAGCAACAGGTTACCTACAATGGAACCCCCATAAGGCTCTCAGCTGACTTCTCAACAGAAACACTACAGGCCAGAAGGGAATGGCATGAGGTAATCAAGGTCATGAAAAACAAGAATCTGAACACCAGACTGCTCTACCCAGCAAGGCTATCATTCAAAATAGAAAGTCAAATACAGAGCTTCTCAGACAAAAAAAAAGGCTAAGGGAATACATTAGCACCAAACCAACACTGCAAGAAATGTTAAAAGGACTGCTGTAATTAGCAGAAGAAATAGGAAGAAAATATAACCACACTAAATAAAAATGGCAATAAATAAGTACATATCAATAATCACCTTAAATCTAAATGGACTGAATGCTCCGATAAAAAGACACACAGTAGCTGATTGGATAAGAAAGCATGACTCACCTATATGTTGTTTACAAGAGACCCACCTCACAACAAAAGACTCACATAGGTTGAAAGTGAAGGGATGGAAAAAAAATCTTCCAAGCAAATGGAAGGGAAAAAAAAGTTGGGGTAGCAATACTCATATCTGATAAAATAGATTTCAAATTGAAGACCATAACTAGAGACAAAGAAGGCCACTATATAATATTGAAAGGATCTATCCAACTGGAAGATATAACCTTGATAAACATATATGCACCCAATATAGGAGCACCAAAATATATTAAAAATCTTCTGGAGGATTTCAAAGGAAAAATCAATAGCAATAAAATCATAGCAGGGGACTTCAACACCCTGCTAACATCACTGGATAGATCCTCTAGAAAAAAAATTAGCAAGGAAACAGAGACTCTAAATGAAGCACTAGACCAACTGGATTTAATAGATATCTACAGAGAATTACACCCCAAAACTTGACAATTCACATTCTTCTCAAGTGCACATGGGACAGTCTCAAAGATAGACCACATGTTAGGACACAAACTAAGTCTCTACACGTTAAAGAAGATTGAAATCATATCAAGCATCTTCTCAGATCACAATGGCATGAAACTGGAAATCAATTGCAACAAGAACATGCAAAGACATTTGAACACATGGAAGCTAAATAGCATGTTATTAAACAATGAATGGGTTACAGAGGAGAACAAGGAAGAAATTAAAAACTTCCTGGAAACCAATGAAAATGAAGACACAACAACACAAACTATATGGGATGCAGCGAAAGCAGATCTGAGAGGGAAATTAATAGCACTACAGGCCTACCTCAAAAAACAAGAAAAATCTCTAATAGACTATCTAACCTCACAACTTAAAGAACTAGAGAGCAAACAAAAAGAAAACCCCAGAGCAAGTAGAAGGAAGGATATAGTAAAGATCAGAGCAGAAATAAACAACAGACTCCAAAAAAACAATTCAAACTATCAATGAAACAAAGAGCTGGTTTTTCAAAAAGATAAACAAGATTGATGGACCCTTAGCTAGATTCACCAAGAAACAAAGAGAGAGAACCCAAACACAAAATCAGAAATGAAAGAGGAGAAGTAACAACTGACACCACAGAAATACAAAAGATCGTTAACAACTACTTTGAACAATTATATGGCAACAAATTCGACAATCTAAGCGAAATAGACAAATTTCTAGAAACATATAGTCTCCCAAAACTGCACCAGGAAGAGATAGAAAACTTGAACAGACCAGTAACAACAGAAGAAATTGAAGATGTAATCAAGACTCTCCCAGCAAACAAAAGCCCAGGCCTGGATCGCTTCACGGGGGAGTTTTACCGAACATTCAAAGAAGAACTAACACCCATTCTCCTCAAACTATTTCAAAAACATCCAAGAAGAAGGAAGACTTCCAAACTTGTTTTATGAAGCAAGCATAATTCTAATTCCAAAACCAGAAAAAGACACTACGAAGAAAGAAAACTACAGGCCAATATCCCTGATGAACATAGACGCCAAAATCCTGAACAAAATACTAGCAAATTGGATCCAGCAATACACCAAAAAAATTATCCACCATGATCAAGTGGGATTCATCCCAGGGATGCAAGGCTGGTACAATATTCACAAATTAATAAACGTGACACACCACATAAATAAAATGAAGAATAAAAACCACATGATCATATCAATAGATGCCGAAAAAGCCTTTGACAAAGTCCAGCATCCATTTCTGATAAAAATGCTCAGTATTGTGGGAATAGAGGGATCATATCTAGATATATTAAAGGCCATATATGAAAGACCTACAACCAACATCATACTCAATGGGCAAAAACTAAAAGCATTTTCCTTATGAACAGGAACAAGGCAAGGATGCCCACTTTCACCACTCTTATTTAACATAGTACTGGAAGTCTTAGCCACAGCAATCAGACAGGGAGAAAAAAATAAAAGGGATCCAAATTGGAAAGGAGGAAGTGAAACTGTCATTATTTGCAAATGACATGATACTATACGTAGAAAACCCCAAAGACTCCATCAAAAATTTACTAGACTTAATAAATGAATTTGGCAAAGTAGCAGGATACAAAATTAACATCAATAAATCGATGGCATTCTTATACACCAATGATGAACTCACAGAAAGAGAAACTAAGAAAACAATCCCATTAACCATTGTGGCAAAAAAAATTAAGATACCTAGGAATAAACTTAACCAAAGAAATAAAAGACCTATTCACAGAAAACTACAGGTCATTAAAAAAAGAAATAGAAGAAGATATAAAAACGTGAAAGCACATACCCTGTTCATGGATTGGAAGAATTAACATCATTAAAATGTCCATACTACCAAAAGCAATCTATAGATTCAGTACAATCCCCATCAAAATACCAACGGCATACTGTACAGAATTAGAACAAGTAGTTCATATAGAACCAAAAAAGACCTCGAATAGCCACAGCAATCTTGAAAAAGAAGAACAAAGTTGGAGGGATCACATTACCAGATTTCAGGTTATACTACAAAGCCACTGTAATCAAAACAGCCTGGTACTGGCACAAGAACAGGCATATAGACCAGTGGAACAGAACTGAAAACCCAGAAATGGACCCAAGACAATATGCTCAATTAATATTTGACAAAGGAGGCAAGAGCATACAGTGGAGTAAGGACAGCCTCTTTAATAAATGGTGTAGGGAAAATTGGACAGCTACATGCAAAAAAATGAAACTAGACCATCAACTTATACCATACACAAGAATAAACTCAAAATGGATAAAAGACTTAAATGTGACTCATGAATCCATAAAAATCCTAGAAGAAACTGTAGGCAACAAAATCTCAGACATCATACCCAGCAGAATTTTCACTGATACATCACCTAAAGCAATAGAAACAAAGGAGAAAATGAACACATGGGACTACATCAAACTCAAAAGCTTCTGCACAGCAAAAGATACAATCATCAAAATGGAAAGGCTACCCACTGTATGGGAGAACATCATTGCCAATGATACATCAGATAAGGGGTTAATTTCCAATATATATAGAGTGCTCATACAACTCCACAAAAGGAAGACAAAGAACCCAATTAAAAAATGGGCAGAGAAACTAAATAGACACCTCTCCAAACAGGACATACAAATGGCTAAGAGACATATGAAGAAATGCTCAACATCACTAATCATCAGAGAGATGCAAATTAAAACAACAATGAGGTATCACCTCACACCTGTCAGAATGGCCGCCCTCAACAAATCATCAAACAGTGTTGGCGAGGGTGTGGAGAAAAGGGGACTCTAGTGCACTGCTGGTGGGAATGCAGACTGGTGCCGCCACTATGAAAACAATATGGTGTAACCTCAAAAAATTAAAAATTGAACTTCCATTTGACCCAGTGATCCCACTTCTAGGAATATACCCTAAGAAGCCTGAAACACCAATCAGAAAGAATATATGTACCCCCATGTTTGTAACAGCATTATTTACAATAGCTAAGATCTGGAAACAGCCCTAGTGTCCATCAGTAAAAGAATGGCTAAAAAAGCAGTGGTACATATACACAATGGAGTACTAGGCATACGTAAGAGAGAAAGATCTCTTATCTTTAGAGACTACATGGAGGGACCTGGAAAGTATCATCCTAAGTGAAACAAGCCAAACAGAGAAAGACAAGTATCATATGATCTCACTTATTTGTGGAATATAATGAACATAACAGTCTGAGGAATGGGATCGTCCCAGAGACATGGAAGTGGGGTACAGACTGATAATCCCCAGAAGAGTGGGTGGTGGTGGGGAGAGATAAACCACAGAACTTATATGCATGTATGCATGAACAGTGGACATGGACAACAAAGCTGGGGACAGGGTGTGGAGGGAAGGGGAGGGAGGAATCAGTGGGGAGGGGGAAAGGAGAAACATCTGTAACAAAAATTAATTAATAAACAAATAAAACAATATCCCTAAATGGACTGGGAAACAAGAGATAGGGATACGGATATCTAGCCCTGTCTGTTTCAGAAAATCTTAAATATACATTTTCTAGTAAATAAATATATTATCCCAGAAACCCTGCTTGCTGACACATGTTTTTATTAGATTTATATCAGTAAGGAAGGTGAGCATTCATGATTAAACTTGAGCTGACCTCTATGGAAGCCCATCTGCACCATAACTAAAGGTCTATAAATTGGACACCTAGACCCAGACGCTGAAGCGTGCATAGAAAAGAGGACCCTTCAGGAGAACACAGAAAGGCCAAGTGCCCTCAAAGAATGCTCTCCCAGCCCTGGCCGGTTTGGCTCAGCGGTTGGAGCGTCTGCCTGCGGTCCAGAGAGGCCCGGGTTCGGTTCCCGCTAAGGGCATGTACCTCGGTTGCAGTTTGTCCCCGGCCCTGGTTGGTCGTGCGGTGGCAGCCACTCGATGTGTCCCTTTCACATTGATGTTTCCCTCTCTCTCTCTTCCTCTCTCTCCCTCCCACTCTGTCTGTACAAAAAATGGAAAAATGTCCTCGGATGAGGATTAAAAAAAAAAGAATGCTTTCCCAGCTTGTGCGTTTGTTCATGTTACTTGAACCTCTATGTAGCAGTTATTTTATCTTCCTTGGGAAACTGAGTATATACCTACCAAGTGGTCAGTAATTTCTTTAAGTCCAAACCTGGCTGTCAGTCCTTCATCAACTGTCCCACATCACGGTGTGGCCATCAGCACTCACTCCTGCCTCTACAGTGTGAGGCAGAAGATGACGATTACCATGACAGGCACAGATAATTACTTAGGTCCTTTTACATGCTAGACTGAGAGTCCATTCAAGGCAGGCTCCATTGTGTTTTATATGTGTTAATCCATGGTCTAATAATTGTTGAATGCTGTAGGAAAGCAAAGAAAAGAGCAATTAATTTCAGCTCCTGCATGAAATTTCAGCTCTTTCATTGCAAGGGCTCCTGAGATGACCCTATAAAGATTTTCTTTTCTTCTGGAAGGACCTGGTGCAAACACTTTATTAAAAGAAACTTTTCTTAAACTAGAAACAAACTCACAGTTAGTGAGCAAACCTTTGGCATTGAGAAGATTCAAATATGTTTTGCTGAGAGTTCGACAAACACCAAATACCAATGTCATCGTCTTTTTATTGACCCAGGTTGAACTTGAGTTGTGTTTGGGGGAAGGGAGAGAGGGACAGGTGACCCACCAATAACCAATTCATTTTCTCTCAGTTGTTTTGAAATGACAGCCAGAGTGCAATCAATTGCTTTTAAGCTTTTATTTTTACCTGCAGAAATTCGTCTTCTTTTTGCAAACAAATTCTTACTCCAAATCCCCAGGTTAAAGCAGGTGAAAGTGGAGCTGCTCAGGTGGAAGCAACAGGAGGTGAAGCCCCTCCATGGGGCCCCCTCTCCCCAGAAGGCCTTTGAGCCATGTCGGCTGAATCAAAGACTCGGCAGAACGTTTGAAGACCAGTGACCATCTGACATAGCCTGATGAAAATCCATGGAAAATGTGCTTGTGAAGAGAAATGGGTCCAGGAAAACCCCACAAGGCTCCCCAAGGTCTGCAAATATTTATTTTCTGCTGCCCCCCACCCACCACCCCCCGGGGAATGGGGAACTTCGCTGCACTGAGGATTGCACCACTGGGGACAGCCTTTCCTCTTTCAGTTCTCCACCGGGGTCCTTTCAGCACAAAATTTGCTTCATCACCCCCTTGCCTTAACAATCAAAGCAGTGACCGCAGAACTTAGACCAAATGCAAATGAAAAGTTGTTTCACTGGGGAGAGGAGCTATATGCTGTAATTAAGAATTTGGGCTCTAGAATATGACTGCCAGGGTTCAAATCCAGGCTCTGGGACTTGCCAGGTGTAGGAGCTTAAGCAATTACTTACTGTCATTTAGTCCCAGATTTTCTCCCTGTTGGTGTAGGGACAGTAATAGAACCTCCTCACAGGGTCATTGTAAGGATGAAATGAGATGACTGAGAGCCCCTGAGAATAGTCCCAGGCACAGAGAAAGGGTTAGGTAAATACTAGATATCAATAGGAACACAGACTGTTTGCTTGCCTGGTGCATGATCACTAGCTCCAGTGGCTCACTTCTCTTGCTTCAATTTTCTTAGTCACCTGAACTTTCCTTGCTGGTTCTTTTTTTTATACTCACCCGAGGACATTTTTCCATTTTTTGTTCAGATAGAGTGGGAGGGAGAGAGAGAGAAACATCGACGTGAGAGCGATAACATCGAGTGATTGCCACCCACACAACCCAACAGGGCCAGGGATAAACTGCAACCGAGGTATGTGCCCTTAGAAGGAACCGAACCCGGATCTCTCTGGACTGCAGGCCGACACTCTAACCGCTGAGCCAAACCGGCCAGGGCTCCTTGCTGGTTCTAAATCAAACCTGTGGTCTCATGTATGTGGTATTCATGTTCCTATGCATATGAAGTTTGAGAAGTACTACAAGTGTCCAGATGCCATGGATTTCCTCCTGCTCTTTATGCAGCAAACTTTTAATGACAATTCCCAGAAGTTTCTAGAAAGTCTAACATTTGTTGGTTCTAGCTTTCTCCCAAAGATAACTTACAGTCCTTTTTGCTTGACTTCTTCTTGTATCATGAAAATTCACATTTTGTTTTATTTTTTTTATCCTCACCCTTTTTTTCCTCCAATTTTTATTAATTTATTTTTGTTATAGATGTTTCTCTATCCTCACCCTTTTTGCATTTATCTTCAGACAGAGGGGGAGGGAGAGAGGGAGGAAGAGAGAGAGAGAAACATCGATGTGAGAGAGACACATCGACTCCAGCGGGGGCCAGAGACAAACTACAACCGAGGTACTTGCCTTTAGCAGAACCGAACCCAGGTCTTTCTGGTCTGCAGGCCTGAGCCAAACTGGCCAGGATGAAAATCCACATTTTAAACAATTCTAAATTAGTACACATAGGACTGGCTACATAATTTTCAGAACCAAGTGCAAAATTAAAGTGCAGGGTGCCTTGTTCACAATTATTAGAAATTTCAAGGCAAGGACAATAGAACCTAAACCAAGTGCAAGGCCCTCGGTCACACGTTCATGAAGCTGGCCCTGAGTACAACCTCAGCATCTATAAAGCCTTTATTTTGTTTATTTATGCCACTGTCTGGATGTGATGTTCAAATTACACGATGAAATTTCCCTTACTTTTATGTATGAAGGTTTGAGGGACATAAAAGATGTATGTCCCAAAGACACTTGTCTATTCCTCCCACAGAAATAGTTGTAAACAAAAGACAAGAAATTCTGTCTAAAGACCCATAATGACAGATTTCTACAGAAGTAAGAAAATCACCTCATCCCTGTCTCTCTACTGGGGAAGGAGTTAACTCACTTTTTATTTTCCTTGAATTCCCCTGTGACACTTCATTTTAATAAATGTCCCAGAATTTCATCTTGCAGTTGTCACCAGACTCAAAAACAAATCTCAGTATCTTACAGTTGTTACACTCATCATGTAGGAGGAAGTGCTGCTATTAGTTTTGTGGGAGCAATCTCTCAGTCTCTCATAGGAACCAAGCTTACCTTTCTGCTGTTTTAATGCTGATGCTCCCTGAAGCAGAGCCTGAGATAAGGACTAAAGTATCAATTGTTTATTGGGAGAAGCAGAAAAGTAGGAAAGGAGAGGCAGCCAACAAAGAGGTAAATGATTAAGCCAGCTACCACAGTGGTGAGTTGAAAATTAATCCTGCAGAAAAACCCTGAGATATGGTGTAAAACACACGCCACAGAATTATCTCACTTGCAAGCTCAGGAGACTGGGGTCTTCAGGCACCAGTTCCCATCAGTCACTGAGTGAGACCGGCTGAGGGGCCGGGGGCGGGGCGGCGCTCACTGCAGCCAGTGGGTCTGGGATGGTGAGGTCTCCAGGAAGGCCGCGTCTGCTACATCTGCAGCAGAAAATCAGAAAGGGGGTCCTCAAAGCAGATGGCTCTGGATTCCAAGATCAGTGCTACTGATTTGAAGCAGAATGATCCGGGGTAAGTTAACATCAGCACCTCAGTTTCTTGCGTGTAAAATAGAAATACCACCACTTACCTACCTTCAGTATTGTCGGAATGATTAGAACCGTTGAAAGCATCGGGCATAGCCCGTTTGTATACAGAGCTGCCATTAAATTGGTTTTTAAACCAGTATTTTTCAAACCTAAATATCCTAGCAGTCACTTGAAGATTTTATTAGAATGCAGATTCTGATTCAGTGTGCCTGGGCGGGGCATGAGGTTCTGTATTTCTTTTTTATTATTGTTGTTATTAAATTTATTGAGGTTACAAGCTCCCAGGTGATGCTGCTGGTTCACAGACTAAATTTCACAGAGCAAGATTTTAAACCATTTTAAAATTTCTCTTTAACCACTATATACCATAAATCACAAAATATTTTCCCTGGTCATGTTGAGTTTAATCATAGCAAAGAAAAAAAAAGAAGAAGTTTGAGCATGAGAGCTGTTATATGAGACATAACAACCAGCTGTGTTAATCACTACTAATAAACTTAACTGCCTGGGTTTCCCAGCGCAGAGTTACACAAGAGAGGAAGTGCAGAATGAAAAATATATAGGGTAGATAAGGATTTCAGTATCATGGGAAACCTAAGAAAAGATAAAAGTTGCATCATTATTAGAGAATGAGGAAAAGAAGAGAGCCCAAAGGCATTTTTCTAAGCAATTCATGACACTAATACAAAATTGATGTGATGTGTTTTGAGATGTCTCCTACGTACAATTCATTATGTAGGGTAGAGATATAAAAGAGTGCATGTGATGTTGGTAATCTGTTGAAGGGAGTAAACACATATATGAAGATATTAAGCAGTAAAAATGGGAGTAAGTAGTTTTCCTTAGTGGGAGAGCTTTGTTAGGCACAGATTATTTTGGTCTGGAATACCTAGGAAAAGAACAATTAGAAAGGGGGATTCAGCTGAGCCTTCAGAGGATCGCTGAGTCTCAGTTTTGAATATAGTAGTAGGAATGTATCAGGAAATGGTCATAGCTTTAATAATACGTTTCTATAAGAAGTACCGCAAATTGGGCATTGTTTAGGAGGATACGCTTATTGGCCTTGGCTGAGGGAGGTGGAGGTCAAGAAGCAGGTGGCCAAAGGGAGTCTCACCGCTAAGAATATGGAATTTGGAATCAGATCTGGGTTTACAAACAAATTTCAACAAGAACTAGCTGTGTAATGTGGGAACAGTATTCACTCTGAATTTCTTTTTTTTTTTTTACCCCCCTCACCCGAGCACATTTTTCCATTTTTTGTTCAGGTAGAGTGGGAGGGGGAGAGAGGACGAGAAAGAGAGAGAAACATCGATGTGAAAGGGACACGTCGAGTGGTTGCCACCTGCACGACTAACCAGGGCCGGGGACAAACTGCAACCGAGGTACATGCCCTTAGCGGGAACCGAACCCGGGTTTCTCTGGACTGCAGGCCGACGCTCTAACCGCTGAGCAAAACCAGCCAGGGCTTCACTCTGAATTTCTATGTTCTTATCCACAGAATGATGATTTCATGCTTTCTAAACAGGATTGAAGTAATGATTAAATAATTCATGAATGACAATCCATCTATACATCTTAGCACAGAGCCTGGTTCATATAAGTGTTTAACAATAATTAGTAACATTGTTGACATAAGAAATGTCTAAACCTACCCTGGCCGGTTTGGCTCAGCGGTTAGAGCGTCGGCCTGCAGTCCAGAGAGACCCGGGTTCGGTTCCCGCTAAGGGCACGTACCTCGGTTGCAGTTTGTCCCCAGCCCTGGCTGGTCGTGCGGGTGGCAGACATTCGATGTGTTCTTTTCACATAGATGTTTCTCTCTCTCTCTCTCTGTTCCTCTTTCTCCCTCCCACTCTACCTGAACAAAAGATGGAAAAATGTCCTCGGTCAGGATAAAAAAGAAAAAAAGGAAAGAAATCTCTAAACCTGTAGAGAATTTTTATGAGTTTATTTAAGCCAAGCTGACGACAATTACTAGGAAGCAAAATCTCAACAGCTTGAGAAAATGTTCCGGGGAATGGCAGTTTATTTTATACATTACAATCAAAAGAGAAGGCACAGGAGGGTTACATAAAATGTATTGGTGGTAGATTAGGGAGGCGAGAGAAAGCAAAGTGGGGAAATCTCTGAGATTGGATAAAGAGTAAAATGTGACAAATACTTCTTTTACATTGGTGGGGCCAGGAGAGCTCACTTTTACAGCACATAGAGATGGTATGTGGGGAACAAGGTACCAATGAGGAGTTCTACGGTCTCCTGCTCTGATGGAAGATTGTGCCCTGAGAAGTCTGTAAAAAAAAAAAAAAAAAAGAAAAGAAAATTACTCTGACATTTCAAAAGTAAGTTATTGTAGATGCACAAAGACAACAGACAGGGTCAATTAAGGTAAAAAATGATCTTCATCAAGGAAGATCCCAGCCTAGAACATGACATAACTCATTTTTAGTTAGAAAGTTTCCATGTTAGACCGTTCTATGTGGTTACTTTAGATCTCATTCTATGTGCTACTTTAGCTTCTCAGTTTTAGTACATGGCCCCTTATTTGTCCACAACATATTCAAAACAGAAAGGAGAAAAGCCAGCTAAATTTTTTTTAAAGAAGAAAGAAACCTCATTGTGGCCACAGTAGTGCTAAAACCAGGAAGTTCTAGGAGGTGATGGGGTCACAAAGACTGGAGCTCCAAGATTCCAGGAAGCACATAGCTTCAGTTTGTACTGTCAGGACACACACACACAGCAAATTTTTGTCCTTACATAGAAGAAAAGGGTGATTGCTATGATATACTGCCCCAACCCCCGCCCCCTCGGGAATAAAGAAACCAATGCTCCTAAATTGGAGTGCCTCTGGCTGAATAGAGCCACTTTGCCCAAAGTCACACCCCTTCTCTGGGTGGCCATGTCCAGTGGCTCTTTAACACAGGGATATAAAGTTTCAGCCTTCTCACCCCAATTAGGAACAGCTCTGAAAAATCTTCTCATCTTCAGAAATCTCCACAAGGTTGACTGAAACTTCATTTAGACTGCATCCTATCTCAGTTTTCCCTCTGTCCAACCCTATTTCCTTCTCTTCCCTTCCCTTCCCTCGGGTCTTCAAGTCAAAGGCACTCCCTAATTAACCCCTTGCATGATAATCTTCACCTGGAAGATCTTCAGTCTGCTTCCTGGAGAATCCAACCTATGATAGGTGGTTCTGCTGGTGGTAGGGAGAGGACAGATAGCTCCTGGCACAAGGTGATAGTGCAGGTGTTGAATGACCACAGGTAATGAAGCTGGATGGCATACTGGTGGGAGAAAGTACATTGGCTCATGCTGGTTTCTGCCACTGAAGAAATATGGTGGAAAATACTAACCATAAAGGCAATGGACTTGGGTGGCTTCTCTAACTCAATTGAGGCTTTGGAAGAAGGTAAGCTAGGGGTGAAAGGCAGGTGTTCTCAGTAGTTATAAAGAAGCTCTCATCTCCCTCAACAGAAGAACTGATAAAACTGAGGATGAGGCTCAGGAATTAACAGAAGAGTAGCTAAACTTCAAAGAAGGTTAAATTCTTAACTTTGACATGTCTGCTATGCTAAGGTCATGGCTTTGATTGAGTTAAAATTAGACCCTTTCATGTGGGCAACACCTGGGTTGATACCCCAACTCAAATTTTGAATCTCCGGATTCCCAAGAGCCCTACAGAAGTAGCACACCCCTCCCTACTGATGACTAGCACTCTTCTCTTGCTTGAAGACTGCAGACGTATTTTTCTTGCAAGATGGCATGTACCAGTCTCAGGATTTGACCCTACCTACCCACTTGGCCACTAGGCCTATGACTATAAGTTGTAGCAACCATACCCATGCTAGGTATGATAGGGTAGAAAAAGGACTATACCCCAAAGGAGCTGTAGGACCTAGTCATCTTTCATTAATACAAACTAGAAGATTATAGATGGAATTGGTTTCTAAAGGTGCTGGAGTAAGGGGTGGGGGCAGAGAATATTGTTTTTAAAGAGAGTTTATCAATTTGAGAGATCTTTAATGATACATGATCTATAATTCTACCAAGGACACCAATATGCAAACACTCTCCTAAGATAGCTCCTAGAAGCAATAGCTTACACTAAGTGGGAATAGCAATATCAAAGTTGTCATGGTAAACAGTAGAAGAGAGTAAAAGGCTTAGGGAAGCAAACATGCTAGAGTGGGTACATTATATATGGTGGAAAACCCATCAGACATCAATGTTCCAAAGGATACACTATTTACTGAAGCAGTGAGGATCACCCTGGTAGGAGGGCTACCAACATCAGTAAGAAGTTCAGTGTTAGCATTCTTTAGCAGACCAGAGCTGACAGTAGAAAATTCCATTACAGAACTGGGCTCACTGATAATAGGACATTCTCCCTAACCCCCATACACACGTGCACAATAGAGGACAGGTGGTGGTACTTAATTATCTGAAGCCAGAAAGATGCAATTTTCCTAATGTAAGGCAAGGCCAAAGGGTAATGGATGGATCTGACTTGAAGATAATTATGGAGCTGATTAATAGAAAACTGTCCCCAGGGGAAAAATAGAAGGGCAATCAACAAGGGTACTAGATCTATATACAATATAGCACTTCATAACAATGTTTCCATCAACAGTGGACCGCACATATAATGGTGGTTCCAAAAGATTACAATGAAGCTGAAAATTTTCTATCACTTAGTGACATTCTAGTCATTGTAAGGTTATAGTGCAATGCATTACTCTTTTGTGACAGTGCCAATTTATCAATAGTAATGCTATTAGCTAGAAATGCCTGTGGCACTCATCTGGTACTGGTGAGCTTTCCACAAACAACTCCCCTTTCTAAACCAATGTTAAAGTTAGACCAACTCTTGTGGTTCTTATTACATTGCAAGATGCCCTTCAATAATAACCATTAGGAATCTTTAAAGAAAAAAGTTTATTATTTCTAGGCCCTAGAAATTACAAAGCATATCAGGGGCACACAGGGATATGGTGGGGAGCGGGGTGAGAGAGAGCATGAGCAATTGGAGTAGAGAGCAAGGGGCCTCAGATTTCATGGGTTCACTCTTTATTGGTGAATTTAAAACATAATAACTTGAATTTAAAGTGCAGAAGAGCAAAAAACAAGTAGCCAAATGGCCAATTATAGAAATCAACCAAGAGCTAAAACAAAAAGCCTCAGTGAGGGGAGGCAGCCTGGCTTGTTAGTATGTGGTTGGCAGTGTGTTTTTGGAGATAGCCTTTGTCAAAGAGGATACTCTTTGAAGTGAATGCCACAGCAATCAAAGTTTAAGCCAGTCGCATGCATTACAAAACAAAAAGCCAACTGTCAGGGCTTACACTACCATTACTCAAGCCTTTGTGATGATGATGGTGTAAACAAACCCATTGCGCTGCCAGTTCTATAAAAGTATAGCATGTCCAATTACAGTAGTAGGCTATGCCATCTAGATTGTGTAAGTGCACTCTGTGATGTTTGTGCAATGATGAAATGATGAAATCGTCTGGTGATTCATTTCTCAAAACATATCCCAGTTATTAAGCAGCACATGACCACAAGTCCTTAATCAAAAGACATCAAGGATGGATGACTGAGTGGACGACAGCAGTTGCTCCAGTATGTAGTAATAATCCATTGTCCAGTTTCCAGATCTGAACTATTTTCAGTCCCTGAACCCAAAGACTAAAGAGGCCAGGTACAAAGGACTGCAACACCATGGCTAATGTGCATAGAGATGATTCCCCCAGTCCTTCTCCAGGGCCATTTATGTAGATTAATGTACACTATGGAAAGGAAACCACTGGACAGGGTCTGAGTTAATATTCATACCTTAAGCATTATCTTGGTCCCATTAGAATGGAGGCATTATGGGTCCAAGCTATAAATGCATTCAATGGATAAACCAACAACATTTCAAACTGAAGAGTTGTATCTTCCTTATAGTCAAGAAATTGTTTTTTCTTTCTTCCATTTCTCATTTTCTGGATGATGGACCTAACCTGGACTCATCTTTGAATTGTTCTCATATTTTATGTCTTTATAATATGGAAGCATCCTTCAACTTTATATTTTAATATTTTTATCAGTTTATTTTACAATAATGTTTAAATCAACTTCATGGAGGTTTAATGTACATACAATAAAATGAATCAATTTTAAATGTTCCATTTGACAGATTTTGACACATATATGCATCTATGCACTTACCACCCCAGTCAAGGTATAGGACATTTTCATTACTTCCAAAAGTTTCCTTATGCCCCTTGATTGTCAATACCTTCTCCCACCTCAACAAAATATAAGTAACTACTGATCTTTTTCTGTCATTGTACTTTTCCCCTTCAAAAAATGTCACATAAAAGGAACCATGCAAACTGATTGTATAAGAAAGCATGACTCATATATATGTTGTTTACAAGAGACCCACCTCACAACAAAAGACTCACATAGGTTGAAAGTGAAGGGATGGAAAAAAATCTTCCAGGCAAACAAAAAGGGAAAAAAATCTGGGTAGCAATACTCATATTCAATAAAATAGACTTCAAAATGAAGCCTATAACTAGAGACAAAGAAGACCACTACAAAATATTGAAAAGATCTATCCAACAGGAGGATATAACCTTAGTAAACATATATTCACCCAATATAGGAGCACCAAAATATATTTTAAAACGTCTGGAGGACTTCAAAGGAGAAATTGACAGCAATACAATCATAGCAGGGGCTTCAACATCCCACTGACATCACTGGATAGATCCTCTAGACAAAAAATTAACAAGGAGATAGAGACTCTAAATAATGCACTAGATCAAATGGATTTAATAGATTTCTACAGAGGATTACACCCCAAAACCACAGAATTCATACTTCTCAAGTGCACATGGGGCATTCTCAAATATAGACCACATGTTAGGACACAAACTAAGTCTCTACAAGTTCAAGAAGATTGAAATCATATCAAGCATCTTCACAGATCACAATGGCATGAAACTAGAAATCATTTACAACAAAACATTCAAACACTTGGAGGCTAAATAGCATGTTATTAAACAGTAAATGGATTACCAAGTAGATCAAGGGAAAAAAATTAAAAATTCCTGGAAACCAATGAAAATGAACACACAACAACACAAAATCTATGGGATGCAGCAAAAGCAGTCCTAAGTGGGACTACTTCAAGAAACAAGAAAAATTTCTAATTCACTATCTAACCTCCAAATTTAAAGAACTAGAAAGCAAACAAAAAGAAACCCCCAGAACAAGTAGAAGGAAAGAAATAGTAAAGCTCAGAGGAGAAATAAACAATATAGAGACTAAAAAAACAATTCAAAAGATCAATGAAACAAAGAGCTGGTTCTTTGAAAAGATAAACAAGATTGATGGACCCTTAGCTAAAATCACCAAAATAAAAAGAGAGAGAACCCAAATAAACAAAATCAGAAATAAAAGAGAAGTAACAACTGGCACCACAGAAATACAAAGGATTGTTAACAAATACTAAGAACAATTATATGCCAACATATTGGACAATCTAGGTGAAATGGACAAATTTCTAGAAACACATAGTCTCCCAAAACTGACTGGGAAGAGATAGAAGACTTGAACAGACCTACAGAACAGACTACGGAAATTGAAGATGTACAGTAGTCAAGAATCTCTCAGCAAGCAAAAGCCCAGGCCCGGATGGCTTCACAGGGAAGTTTTACCAAGTATTCAGAGAACTAACACCCATTCTCCTCAAACTATTTCAAAAAATTCAAGAAGAAGGAAGACTTCCAAACTTGTTTCACGAGGCCAGTATAATTCTAATTCCAAAACCAGATAAAGACACTACAAAAAAATAAAACTACAGGCCAGTATCCCTGATGAACATATATGCCAAAATCCTTACCAAAATATTAGCTTATAGAATCCAGCAATACATTAAAATAATTATTCACCATGACCAAGTGGGATTTGTCCCAGGGATGCAAGGCTGTACAATATTTACAAATCAATAAATGTGATAACCCACATAAACAAACTGAAAAATAAAAGCCATATGATCATATCAATAGATGCTGAAAAAGCATTCAATAAAATCCAGCACCCATTTCTGATAAAAATGCTCAGTAATGTGGGGATAAAGGGATCATATCTAAACATAATAAAGGCCATATATGAAAAACCCACAGCCAACATCATACTCAATGGGCAAAAACAAAAAGCATTTCCTTCAAGAACAGGAACAAGACAGGGATGCCCACTTTCACCACTCTTATTTAACATGGTACTGGAAATCTTAGCCACAGCAATTAGACATGAAAAAAAAATAAATGGGATCCAAATTGGAAAAGAGGACATGAAACTGTCATTATCTGCAGATGACATGCTATTGTACATAGAAAATCCTAAAGACTCCATCAAAAACCTACCAGATTTGAGAAATGAATTTGGCAAAGTAGCAAGATACAAAATTAACATCAAGAAATTAATGGCATTCTTATACACCAATAATAAACTCACAGACAGAAAATTTTTTTAAATAATCCTATTTACCATCACGGCAAAAAAATTAAGATACCTAGGAATAAACAACCAAAGATGTAAAGGACCTGTTCTCAGAAAACTGCAGAACACTGAAAAAAAGAAATAGAGGAAGATATAAAAAAGTGAAAGCATATACCTTGTTCATGGATTGGAAGAATTAACATCAAAATGCCCAACAAAGCAGGAGGGATCACAATACTGGATATCAGGTTATACTACAAACCACTGTAATCAAAACAGCCTGGTAGTAGCACAAGAACCGGCACACAGTTCAATGGAACAGAATAGAGAACCCTGAATTTGATCCAAGACGTTATGCTCAATTAATATTTGACAAAAGTGACAAGAACATACAATGGAGTAAAGGCAGCCTCTTTAATAAATGGTGTTGGGAAAATTGGACAGCTACATGCAAAAAAAAAAAAAATGAAACTAGACCACCAACTTACACCATACATAAGAATAAATTCAAAATGGAAAAGAGACTTAAATGTGACTTGTGAATCCATAAAAATCCTAGAAAAAAATGTAGGCAACAAAATTTCAGGCATCACACGCAACAAAATTTTCACTGATATAATGCCTAAGAGAAAAAATAATAATAATACATGGGACTACATCAAACTAAAATGCTTTTGCACAGCAAAAGAAACAACCATCAAAATGGAAAGGGAACCCACTATATGGGAGAGCATAATTGCCAACAATACATCAGATAAAGGGTTAATTTCCAAAATATATAGAGTGCTCATACAACTCAACAAAAAGAAGACAACCTAATTAAAAAAAGGGCAGAGGACCTAAATAGACATCTCTCCAAACAGGACATACAAATGGCTAAGAGACATATGAAGAAATGCTCAACATCACTAATCATCAGAGGTGCAAATTAAAACATCTATGAGATATCACCTCACACCTGTCAGAATGGCTGCCATCAACAAATCATCAAACAACAAGTGTTTGCGAGGGTGTGGAGAAAGAGGGACTCTAGTAAACTGCTGGTGGAAATGCAGGCTGGTGCAGCCACTGTGGAAAACACTATGGTGTTTCCTCAAAAAATTAAAAATTGAACTGCTATTTGACCCAGTGATCTCACTTCTAGGAATATACCCTAAGAAGCCTGAAACACCAATCTGAAAGAATATATGTACACCCATGTTCATAGCAGCACTATTTACAATCCCTAAGATCTGAAAACAGCCCAAGTGTCCATCAGTAGATGAATGGATAAAAAAGCAGTGGTACATATACACAATGGGGTACTATGCAGCTATAAGAAAGAAAGATCTCTTATCCTTTGAGACAACATGGAGGGACCTGAAGAGCATTATGTTAAGTGAAATAAGTCAATCAGAAGAAGACAGATACCACATGATCTCACTTATTTGTGGAATATAATGAATAAAATAAACTGATGAACAAAATATACCCAGAGACATAGAAAGGAGTATGGTTCAGATTGACAAACCTAAGAGGAGGGGGCGGGGAGGAAGGGATGAGATAAACCAAAGAATTCATATGCATGTATGTGTAACCAATAGACATAAACAACAAGGCTTCTGGAGGGATCAGGAGGGGGCAGGGGAGGAGAAACATCTGTAACAAAAATTAATTAATAAAAAATAATAATAATAGCTCTGGCCAGTTTGGCTCAGCGGTAAGAGTGTCGGCCTGCAATCCAGAGAGACTCGAGTTCCGTTCCCACTAAGGGCATGTACCTCAGTTGCAGTTTGTCCCTGGCCCTGGTTGGGTCGTGCAGGTGGCAGCCACTCCATCTGTCCCTTTCACATCAATGTTTCTCCCTCTCTCTCCCTTTCTCTTCCTCCCACTCTATCTGAAGAAAAAAATTAATGGAAAAATGTCCTCAAGTGAGGATAAACAATAATAATAATAATGATAGTAAATTATTAAAAAGAACGAGAATGTAATGTGGTAACCAAACCCTACAACAAGACGGAAAGATAACACTGAAAAACAAAGGGAATTGTGGGAAACAAGACAACTGCTCTCCACAAGTCCCAGTTGTTACTGATCAATAAAACCTGATGAATGTGAAAGAATCTAACAGTAAAAATGTGTTACAGCTGAGTGTGTTGTAATGCAAGCTAATGGAATTAAGTGCTAAACACTTAAAATAAATATATAAAACTATTTGTATCTGCTGTAACTCACACCACTGCAAGAGCTATTGCCAGTTGCTAATAAAATAGTAATGCATTAAAGAAAAGAAACCATACAATACATATTCTTTGGTGTCTGAATTGTTTTGCTCACCATGTTTTCGGGATACATAGTGTGTGTATCAATAGTGTGTTATAACCATGTTTTTGAGATCCAGTGTGTATCAGTAGTCTGCTAATTTTTATTATTGCGCTGTCTTTTATTGTATGGATATACCACAATTTGTTTTACCATTCATTTGTTACACTTGCGTTGTAGAAAGTTTTAGGTTAATAAGAACAAAGGTGCTATGAACATTCACATACAAATGTCTTTGTGTGGACATATAGTTTCTCTTCTGTATATATTTAGGAGTGGAATTGATGGGTCACATGGCAAGTGTAAGTTTAACTTTATAAGGAACTGCCAAACTGTTTTCCAGAGTGATTGTACAATTTTATATTTGCCCTACAAATATGTGAGAGTTTTCATTGCTCTGTATCCTCCCTATTGTATATTCTTTGTTTGTTTGTTTGTTTGTTTGTTTCAGTACTGTTGTATTTTTAGCCTTTCTGTGGGGATATGATAACATGCCAGTGTGGTTTAACATGATGACTGAAAATGTTGTGCATCTTTTCATGTATGTACAGCCATATTCATATTTTATTTTATTTGTAAGGATCAAAATATTTGCCCAATTTTAAAACTGGGTTGTTAGTCTTCTGATTATCAAGTTATGAAAGTTCTTTATGTACATTCTGGATGCAAGTCCTTTATCATAAATATGTAATGCAAATCTTTTCTGCCTGTCCTATTGGCTTATCTTTTTTATTTTCTTAAAGGTGACATCTGAAATACCAAAGTGTTTGATATTTATGGAGTCTATTTATTAATCTTTTCTATCATATTTTGTGTTTTTATATCTGAGAAATCTTTGTCTATCCCCAGCTTGTAAAGATATCTTCCTATGTTTTGCTGTATAAATGTTATAATTTTTATTTATTTATATTTATTTATTTTTTAAAAGTAGTTTATTGATTTTTAGAGAGTAAGAGATAAGAGAGAAATATCAGTGTGAGAGCATCGATTGGCTGCCTCCTACACGCCCCCCTCCAGGAATGGAGCCAGCAACCTTTCGTGAACAAGATGATGCCCAACCAACTGAGCCACACCAGCCAGGGCTATAATTTTAATTTTACATTTCAGTTTGTACTCCATTTAGAGTTATCTTTTGCATTTGGTGTGAGGTAAAAGTTGATGTTCATATTTTTTTTATATGATAATCTAGTTTTCCAAGCACTGTTTATTGAAAAGACAATCTTTTCACCATTGAATTCTTTTGGCACATTTAATTTCTTTGATAAATACGGGCTATTAAAAATTTTCTATTTGTTTTAAAGCTAGTTTTTGTAGCTGTGTCTTTCAAGGTATTTTTCCACTGCATATAAGTTGTCCAATTTATTGCACAAATTTTTTCCTTTTTTATTCTTTTAATGTCTTACAGTGATGTCTCTTTTTTCAGTCCTAATTTTGATTATTTGTATCTTCTCTCTCTCTCTCCCTTCCTCCCTCCCTCCCTCTCTCCCTCTTTCCCTCTCTCCCTCCCTCCCTCTCCCTCCCTCCCTTGACTGGTCTGATTAGAGGCTTAATGATTTTTCAGAGACGCAGCTTTTGGTTCATTGATTTTTTTTTCCCTATAATTAATCTGTTTTCCATCCCATTGATTTAACTCAATTCATATTTTTACTATTTCTCACATTCTATTTATTTTGTGTTCCATTTACTCTTCTATTTTCTAGCTTCTTGATGTAGGATTTTGCATCATTGATTTTAGACTTTTATTCCTTCATAATATAAGCATTTAAAGCTCAAAATTTTTCTCTAATCAGTGCTTTATCTGCATCCTACAAATTATGATGTGTGGTGTGGTTTTCTTCATTGTTATTCAGGTAAAAATATATCCTAATATTTCTTGTGATATATTCCATACTACATGGATTATTTAGAAGTGCATTGTTTAATTTCCAAGTATTTGTGGATTTTTCAATACCACTTTATTATTTTTTTTTCAATTACAGTTTACATTCAATATTATTTTGTGCCAGTTTCATGTGTACAGCTTAGTGTTTTCTGTTATCCCAGTACCCGTCTGGCACCATACATAGTCACCACAATATCATTGACTATATTCTCCATGCTGCACTTTACATCCCCATGTGTATTATGTATACTACCCATTTTTACTTCTTAGTCCCTTTGCCTTTCACCCAGTTCCCCAACCCCTCTCCCTTCTGGCTACCATCAGTCTGTTCTCTGTGTCTGTGAGTCTGTTTCAGTTTTATTTCTTTATTCTGTTCTTTAGATTCCACATATAAGTGAAATCATGTGACATTTGTCCTTCTCTGACTGATACTTCACTTAGCATAGTACTCTCTAGGTCCATCCATGCAAATGGTAAGATTTCATTATTTTTAATAGTCAAGTAATATTCTGTTGTGTGTATGTACCACAGCTTTTTTCTCTGTTGGTCTATGAATGGGCACTTGGATTGCTTTCATATCTTGGCTATTGCAAATAATCCTGCAATGAAGATAGGGGTATATATATACTTTTGAATTGTTTTGGGTTTCTTTAGATAAATACACAGAAGAATACCACTTATTATTAATTTATTCTGTGTGGTCAGAGAATACATTCTATATGGTTTCAATGCTTTTAATTTATTTAGACTCCTTATGGTCCAGCATATAGTCTGTCTTGGTGATTGATCCATATACATCTGAAAATAATATGTGTTCTATTGTTGGGTGGAGTGTTCTATAAACATTGTTCTATAATGGTCTAGATCAAGTTGATTGATACTGCTGTTCAATTCTTATATATTAAAGGATTTTCTCTCTATTTATTTTACCAATTACTAAGAGAAGAGAGTTGAACTTTTCATGTATTATTTCCATATGTGTATTATAAAGTTGAACTTTCAATTCTGTCAGGTTTTGGTTCATGTTCTTTTATCTCTAGTAGTATTGTCCTGAAGTGTCACACTCATTTTCTTAAGATAAATGTTTACAAAGTATACATTTTTCCTTTATCTTACCTGCATTTTAAATTTTTATTTATTGTGGGTTTCTTTACAAACTGCATATAGTTGGATTTTGCTGAACTTTGATTCATTCTGTTGAGTGGTTTTATATCTTGTACATTAGGATCTGCCATAAATGACATAAAGCCCAGATAAAGATTGCTCTAAAACACTGAGTGCAAGAAATATTATGTGTCTATTTTTCAAAACAAAACAAAAGTTATATCAAGTTAGTTTCTTCTCTCATCAAGTTGATAAGCATGACGATGTCTCTGTTTTTTTATGACCCTTCTGACCCAGTGGTGTTCAGTCACTTTGGGATGCCATTGCCGTTGGTCCGTGCCCAGACCCTCATGCTTCATTGGAAGTTTTCCAGCTTTGGTACGACTTATCCTCTCCCCCTGTGCTGACCTCAGACATGGACCCTCCACAGCATCTCACAAGGCTGAGGGGATTCATGCTTTCCTTGAGTATCCAAACAGCCATCTCTACCAGTAATTCCTCCATGTCCGGGGAGCACCATCAGAGTGAACCAGACCATTTCCCTCTTCTACTTCTGAAGTACAGAGCCTTCATCATCTTTTTTTTCAAAGCCAGACTAATTAATCTTGCCTTCTACAGTACAGGGGTAGAAGTTGGGGATGGGTGTAGAGAAAAGGAGATGTTTTCTGATTTCTTCTGGGAAGAGCCCATAGCTGCTCAAAAAAGAAAAGGAAAAAAAGAAAAAGAAAAACACCAAATAAATCTCTCAACAATTCCCTGTTACTCCCTCAAGTTAAGCAAAGTCATGAGACATCCTTCACTGATTTTTAAAAAGTTTAATAACACTGAGCAGGGACAGAACTCCTTTTATGAAAGCTTGCCAAGCAGCCTAAGTCAGCCATAAAATGAGCCACAGGTATCCTGACCACGAACTGCAGAAATGACTGTGTTTCTGACCAGGGGACGAGTGGTGTAATCCTGAGATCTAGAGAAATTCTGCCCATTACCACACAGGAAAGGCTATGTAAGTAATTCCCCTGCTCTGCCACTTCCCTGTCTAGTGACTAAATTGTGGGTTCAGTGTTAATTCAGCTTCATTGAGATCCTGTGCTTAAGATGGAAACAGAGAAGAAAACATGAAGAAAAAGGAAGAACATTCCAGTGTTCATAGAGGATGGAGAGAAACAGCTGTGAAATAAAAGTCCTAGTCAGCTTTCTCTCTGCAGGAGGAGATCAAATGAGCCAGGGAACATGACCATTTAATGCTTTTTAATTCTTATTAAAGAAATGTTTAACGTCTATGTGCAAAGAACTGCACCACAGATCTGTGTATATAAAGTACTTAGAACAGGATCTAGCTCAATAAATTCTAGCTGTTATTAGCATTATTGACCGCAGAATCTTATTTGCACTAACTGCTGGTCTTTCCCATTAGGCTATAAGCCCTGTACATTAATGGTTATCTTCAGAAGGAGAGTGATGTTAGAAAGAAAAAAAAGAATGAGAAGGAGAGAGGGAGTGGGGGAGAGAGAGAGAAAATAGAAGAAAATAAGAAAATTTTTTTTCCTTTTCCATATGCATATTTATTCTCTGTTCGAAGGTGGAGCAGGAACCACAGAGCTAAGTATCATTAGAACTGGGCTCATTCCCTAAGAATGAATATAAAAGATTGCTTGAGCACTCTGTTTTAAGAATGGACTGTTCAGTATATTCTTGGCAAAACATTTTTAAAAGATAAATTGAGAAATGCTTCATAGTTAAAAACGAAAAATATCCATCATTGTCTTTACTTTTAATTTTTTTTCTAAATTAAATTTATTGGGGTAACATTGGTTAATATTACTTAAGTCTCAGGTGTACGATTTTGTACATCATCCTTCTACTGCTTTATGTGCTCACCACCCAGAATCTATCTCCTTTTGTCACCATATATCTGATCCCCTTTACCCTGTCTATCCTCCCCCTTCCACCACTTCCCTTACCTTCAGGTAACCACTATATTGTTGTCTATGAGTTTGTTTGTTTTGTTTGTTCATTTGTTGCTTTCAGGTTTATAACACACATACAGTAAAAGCACATGGTTCTTGTTCTTGTGCATTGACTTATTTCACTTAGCGTGATATTCTCAAGCTTCATTCATGTTGTTGCAAATGGCAATTTTTCATCATTATTATGGCTGAGTAGTATTCCATTGTATATATGTACCATATCTTCTTTATCCAAACATTATCAAAAAACATTTAGGATAGTTTCATAATTAGGCTACTGTGAATAATTCTATAATTAACATAGGGGTACATATATCTTTACAAAAAAGTGTTTTCAAAAATTTTTTACTAGATACCCAGTAGAGGGATTGCTGGCTCATATGGCAGCTCTATTCTTAATTTTTTGAGAAACCTGCACATTCTTTTCCATAGTGGTTCTATCAATTTACATTCTCACCCATAGTGTATGAGGGTTCCTTTTTCTCCATATCTTCTCCAACATTTGTTCTTTTGTGTCTTATTGATAATAGCCATTTTAACAATTATGAGGTGGTATCTCATTGTGGTTTTCCTTCGAATGTCCCTTATAGCTAGTGAGGTTGAGCATCTTTTCATACATCTGTTGACTATCTGACACCATACACAAAAACTAACTAAAAATGAATTAAAGACTTGAATATAAGACAAAATTATAAAATATAATATAAAATATAGGTACTAAACTTACAGATCTTGATCTTAGAGGGGGTTTTGTGAATTTATCTCCAAAGTCAAGGGAAGTAAGAGCAAAAATAAATGAATGGGACTATATCAAACTGAAAAGTTTCTGCAAAGCAAAAGAAACCATCAACAATGCAAAAAGCCAACCAACCAAATGGGAGAAGATATTTGCAAACCATACTTCCAATAAGGTGCTAATATCAAAAATATATAAAGAACTCATACAATTCAACAAAAACAAACAATCCAATTTAAAAACGGACAGAAGACCTGAACAGGTGCTTTTTCCAAGAAGACATATGGATGGCCCATTGTTCTCTTTAAATAGAAACCTTGAATGATGCTAAAAAACACTTTCTAGAAGTGAAGAAATGCTTTGCATAGCTAGCATCCTCTAGGAAAAGTTTATATAATGCAAAATTAAGAAATAAAATATTTAGTGATAGCTTAAGACAATTTTGCCTCTTAAGACCACAGGGCTAGTTTTTTCTTACATATTGGGTAGTCAGTACAGCTAGATGCCACTCTAGGACTTCTTTCAACCTATGACCCCTATTACCCTAGATAGCTTCCTTCTGCCACTTTTATTGCAAAAAAAAAAAAAAAAAGACTTCTAACTGGTGAACTAGAAACAAAATGGAAGTGATCAACTCATATAATTAAAATATCCAGAAGTATCCTAGCTGTATGCACAGTAAGTTCCATTGTTTGAAACTCAGTTTCTCCATTACTACTCTGCTTTCTTCTCTGTTTGTATTCTTAGATTTTCACTGTGTGAAGGCAGAGATGATGTAATCATCTAAGCTTTGGGCATAGATTCCATGACCTTAGGAATTTCAACAAAATGTAAGAGACACTTTCCTAATAGTTATAGCAAAACTTCAAGACTGAAGCTCGTTGACTGGTTTAAATGAAGCACCAGTCCCTGTACACAGGAGAAAATGCTCACAGGGACATGGGACATAAAAATAAAAACAATCAAGTAGCTATCCATTACACACTACTTAACAGAAAATATTTTAGAGTTTAGCCAAATACATGTACTCTTCTATGCTGGAGCAAGGGGATGGACAACTCCTACCCACCACACTACTGAAGCACGCTTTCTGCTCTGTCTTCTGTTGCCTCTCTAGACCACTGACCTAGGAGGCTGATTTATAGGATTACAACAACTCTTTTCCTCTGGCTTCTATTTGGGTTCAACCCACAGGCAACACCGACAATAGATTGGACATTTGAAAGAGAGTGAGGTTGGGGTATCTATTCCGTCTGGCTTCCTATTGCAGAGTTTCATGAATCACCTATATCCCTTGATGGAGCTCCTCTCTGCAGTCCTCTCCATACAGCCTTCTCTGCAGGTCCCACTGTCAACACTCTACTCTTACATCCTCAGGTCTAGGGATGGTAATAGTACCCACATGGTTAATAGTCCCAGAGAAATGCTCATCCTTTGTAATTTCTTGATGCTTTGCCTATGTCTTTATAAATATTCCCTTTAGTAAACCTTTTCATGATGCAATAATACAATTTAGTATGCCATTTATTTCTTGCAGAAATCTGGTTGATAATAGTGGTATTTATCTAAGGATTATTTATTTATAGAACTATTGCTTCAGATTTTATCCCTTTTTTAAAATGGAAGCTAGGCCCTGGCCGGTTTGGCTCAGTGGTTAGAGTGTCGGCCTGCGGTCCTGAGAGACCCGGGTCTGGTTCCCGCTAAGGGCGCGTACCTCGGTTGCAGTTTGTCCCCGGCCCTGGTCGGTTGTGCGGGTGGCAGCCACTCGATGTGTCCCTTTCACATCGATGTTTCCCTCTCTCTCTCTGTCCCTCTCTCTCCCTCCCACTCTACCTGAACAAAAAATGGAAAAATGTCCTCGGGTGAGGATAAAAAATAAATAAATAAAATGGAAGCTAGGAAGAGATTACTAATGTAGCAGACCTACCTGAAAGTTAGTGTACCCTAATAATGAGAACTCAATAGACCACACACACCTCTAGCTCATAAAAATTATATAAGGTAGTTTTCTATTCCTTCTTATCCACTATAGTCACTCTTTAACCTCTTTTATCCTGATAAAGTCAACTTTGTAAAGAAACCTAAGGATAAGAGACAAGGCAGCAGCTATTGCTCTTCACAGAAGAAAATGAAGGTAAAAGGAAAGACATTTTGCTGCTTTTCCATCTCCTGCTTCTCCCTCCCAGTTTACACACTGAAGTCTTCCCCTCTTGTTACAGTAATAGATAACACTTAGAGTGTTACTGTCCCCCAGCACCATGCTATTTTACATAGATTAGCTTATTTAATCTTCACAACAAACTTATAAGGTTGGCAATATTTTTACAGATGAAGAAACTAATGCACAGAGAAGCTAAGGGAGTCAACCAAAGTTACACAGCTAGTTAACAGCAGAGCCAGGTCTTGAACCCAGGCAGATTGGCTCCTGAGTCTATGTTCCTTCCCTGCACTCCTTCCCCCCCACCAAGCTTTACTGAGAAACAATGGACATGCACATTGGGTACATTTAAGGTGTACTATGTGATGATTTGATATGTTTATATACTGCATAATGATTACCACCACAGTGTTAGCTAACACCTCCACCCTGTCACATAATTACCAGTTCTTTTTTGTGGTTAGAATATTTAAGATTTACTCTCAGGAACTTTCGAGTATATGATACAGAAATATTAACTAGTATCACCATGCTGTACATTATATTTCCAGAACTTATTCATTTTATAACTGAAAATGTGTAACCTTTAACCAACATTCTCCAGTTCCTCAACCCCAGCCCCTGACAATCACCATTCTACTCTCTGTTTCTGTGAATTTGGTTTTTTTTAGATCCACATGTGATATCATACAGTATTTGTCTTTCTCTGTTTGAATTTATTTCACTTAGCACAATGCCCTCAAGTTTAATCCAAATTGTTGCAAAAAGCAGGATTTCCTTCTTTATTATGGCTGAATAATATTCTTGTGTGTGCATAAAACATTTTTAATTCATTCTTTTAGTGGTGGACACTGAATCGTTTCCATATCTTGACTATTGTGAATAATGCTTCGATAAATATAGGAGTGCAGATGTCTTCAGGATCCTGTTTTCAGTTTTCTTGGATATATTCCAGAAGTGGGATTTCTGCATCATATAATGGTTCTATTTTTAATTTTTTATGGAAACTCCATACTGTTTACCTTAGAGGATGTACCAACTGACATTCCCACCAACAGCGCACAAGGGTATTTCTTTGACTTTTAAATGACGGTCATTGTAACAGGTGTGAGGTGATATCTTATTGTGGATTTGATTTGCATTTGCCTAATGATTGGTAAAGTTGAGCACCTTCTCGTATACCTGTTAGCCAATTGTATGTCTCCTTTGGGGAAATATCTATTTGGGTCCTTTGCCCATTATAATCAGATTATTTGTTTTTTATTTTTGCCACTTAGCTGTTTAAGTTTTATATATGTTGTATATTAACCTCATAAGATATATGATTTGTAAATATTATTCTACCATTTTATAGGTTACCTTTTTATTTTGTTGATTGTTTCTTTTGCTGTGCAGCAACTTGTTAGTTTGATGTAATTCACTTATTATTTTGTTGCCTGTGCATTTGGTATCAAATTCAAAAAATTGATGCCAAGACCAGTGTTAAGAAGCTTTTTCCCTATGTCATTTTCTGTTTTATGGTTTTAGGTCTTACATTCAAGTCTTTAGTCCAATTCATGTTAATTTTTATGAGTGGTGTAAGATAAGGGTCCATTTTTATTTTCCATATGTCGCTATCCAGTTTTCCCAGCATAATTTGTTGAAGAAACTATTCTTTCCCCATTGAATATTCTTGGTGTCTTTGCCAAGTATTAGTTTACCATATATGTGAAGATTTATTTCTGGTTTCTAAATTCTGTTCCATTGATCTATGTGTCTATTTTTATGTCAGTACCATACTGTTTTGATTATTGTAGTTTTTAGTATAGTTTGAAATCAGATTGTATGATGCTTCAGGCTTTAAGTTCTTTCTCAGAATTGCTTTGGCTACTTGGGGTCTTTTGTGGTTCCATATAAATTTTAGAATTATTTTTTCTATTTCTGTGGAAACTGCTATTGGAATTTTAATAAGGATTGCATTGAATCTATAGATGGCTTTTTCCAGATCTTAGCTATAGTAAATAGTGCTGCTATGAACATAAGGGTACACATATTCTTTCTGATTGGTGTTTCACACTTCTTAGGGTATATTCCTAGAAGTGGCATCACTGGATCAAATGGCAATTCAATTTTTAATTTTTTGAGGTAACACCGTAGTGTTTTCCATAGTGGCTGCACTAGTCTGCATTCCCACCAGCAGTGTACTAGAGTCACCTTTTCTCCACACCCTTGCCAGCACTTGTTGTTTGATGATTTGTTGATGGCAGCCATTCTGACAAGTGTGAAGTGATACCTCATTGTTTTTTTAATTTGCATCTCTCTGATTATTAGTGATGTTGAGCATTTTTTCATATGTCTTTTGGCCATTCATATGTCCTGTTTGGAGAGGTGTCTCTTTAGGTTCTCTGCCCATTTTTTAATTGGGTTCTTTGTCTTCCTTTTGTTGAGTTGTGTGAGTACTCTGTATATTTTGGAAAGTAACCCCTTATCTGATGTATCATTGGTAATTATGCTCAAGTGCTCATCAGTAGAGGAATGGATAAAAAAGCTGTAGTACATATACAAAATGGGGTACTATGCAGTGGTAAGAAAGAAAGATCTCTTATCCTTTGAGACAACATGGAGGGACCTGGAAAGCATTATCCTAAGCAAAACAAGCCAAGCAGAGAAAGACAAATATCACATGATCTCATTTATTTCTGGAATATAATGAACTAAACAAACTGATGAACAAAATAGACCCAGAGACATAGAAGTAGGGTACAGACTGACATTCCTCAGAAGGGGGGTGGGGAGGGAAGGGATAAACCACAGAACTTATATGCATATATGCATAACTGATGGACATAGACAACAAAGCTGGGACAGGGTGTGAGGGGATAGGGAGGAGGGAGTCAATGGGTGGGGAAGAAACATCTGTAACAAAAAAATAATAATAAAAATATTTAAATAAATAAATATAGATGGCTTTTGTAGTATGGGACCAGAGAATGTGCTCTTAATGATTCAGCTGTACTATTTCTTCATGAAATGCCAGAGCTAAAAGGGAACTTAGGAATTAACTACTTCAAACATCTCATTTTACATATTCAATTAAAGGATGAGTAATTATTGCTGTTTACTATTTATCCTATCATGGACCAAATTTAGGGATCCTAATGTTCATCCCATCTATTTCATATTATTGTTGAAATGAGACAGAGTATAAATGAGGCTCCAAAGTTCACTGGGTATATCTGCCAGTCTCTCCAGATCCACACTCCACCCTGCTTCCTGACCCAGGAAGCTGATTCATGTGGGTTACATCAATGGGCTGCCTTCTGTATGGATTCTAGTTGGGTTTGGCCAGTGGGGTGCACTAGCAGAATAGTGAGGGAGGAGAGTAAAGCTTGGGTATTTATTTTAACCAGCCATATAGTTACTGCTACTCAAATAACCCCCATTTCAAGGCCTAAAATAACCACTTATTATGTTCACAAATGTTGTGGGTTAGGAATTCAGACAGAGCAGAATAGGAATGACTCATCTCTACCACACTGTGTTTAGGGTCTTATCTAAGACTCTAAGGCTAAAGGTGGTTTCACAGATGGTAGCTGGAATTATCTAAATACATGTTCACTCACCTGTTTAGCAGCTGATATTAGTTATTGACTAGGACCTCAGCTGAATGTTTGGCCAAAATATCTACATGTAGCTTCTCCATTGCCCTCTTCTCCTGAGTGAGTTTGGGTTTCAATGCAGTATGGCAGCTGGATTCCAATAGTGGGTGTCCCCAAGAAAGAAGGTAGAGGTGTATGGTATGTTTATATTCTCGCCTTGGAAATTGCATAGTGTTTGTTTTATCATATGCTTTTGGTCAAGACAGTCACAAGGTTCTGCCCAGATTTTGGGGTGGGGCACATAGACCCCAACACTTTATGGGAGAAATGTCAAGGTCACATTGTATGAAGAGCATGTGGAGTGGGAGAGGTTTTTGTGGTCAGCTTTGGAAAATTACAGTGGGTCACAAGATTGAGGTTTGAGGACAAAGCTTGTAAACATGAATATGGCTCAACTGGGAAGACATGCCTCGAGGGGAAGAAATATGTTGTAGAAAACATGAAAATGTCAGAATAAGAGTATGTTGTATACAATTTATTCAGGCTACCTCCAGGGTTTTTTTTTTTAAGAGAGATATAGAACAGGGTTCCTAAAAAATCCCCCTATGAAAATGTGTGTTCTTGACCTCACTGTGTGTGCCTTCTGAAAGAACTTCTGTCTTCCCTGGTCTGCATTCTCTCTGAAGAAGGATATCATGAGACGATATGGGTGGGGAGATTGTTTAGCCAGGAAAGAAAATGCTCAGCATTTCCCCTTTTTTAACTCCAGTAATCTTACTGTATTATGCAAAGCAGTTTTCAGGAGGATAGGAAGGCAGGATCTGTTTCTTCTGGAGTAATGCTAGAAAGGCAGTTAGTGCTGTTTCCATAAGATTTTCAGAAGATCTCTGATAAATATGGCAAGGCTGAAAATAAGGTTCCAAAAATGTGTATAGCTCACTCTAGTAATGAAATCGTAAAAGCAAAAAGAGACCTTAGAACCTGTTTATGGCCCAAACCGATTATTTCGCAGGCATGGAAACTAGGGATGAGAGATTAAGTGGCACACTTAAGGTCTATACTACTTGGCCCTTTGTCATTTATGACAAATCTGACCCCCCATAAGTCCCCAACTTAAACTTCCTGCAGTTCTCAGAGGTAAATATTTTAAATTAAACTTTTTATTTTAAGATAATAGTAGATTTACATGCAGCTATAAGAATAATAGAGATTCTGTGTTTTCCAGCTTCCTCCAATGACAACATCTTGCAAAACAATAGTGCAATATCATAACCAGGGTAGTGACATTGATACAGTGAAGATACAGAACATTTCCATCATCACAAAATCCCTTATGTTAACTTTTCATAGCCACTCACACTTCCTACTTTCCCACCCCCTCCTTAACCCCAAGGAAACACTAATTTGTTTTCCATTCTATAATTTTGTCATTTTGAGAATATTACATAAGTAGAATCATATAGCATGGAAGTTCTTGTGATTGATTTTTTTACTTAACACAATTCTCTGGAGATTCATCCAGGTTATTGAGTATATCAATAATTTGTTCTTTTTATCACTGGATAGTATTCCATGGTATACATATACCACTGTTTAACCATTCATCTGTTGAAAAACATCTGGGTAGTTTCCAGGTTTATGCTATTACAAACAAAGCTATTCTAAACATTATATTCAGGGGTTCTGTACAAACATAGTCTTCATTTGTCTAGGATAAATGCCCTAGAATGAAGTTCCTGGGTCATATGGTAGTTGCAAATTTAGGTGGGTTTTTGTTGTTGTTGTTATTGTTGTTTGTTTTAAAAAACTTCCAAACTATTTTCCAGAGTGGTTGTATCATTTTACATTCCCACCAGCAATGTATGCGTTATCCAGTCTCCATATTCCCACCAGCATTTGACATCATCACTATTTTTTGTTATTGTTGTTAATCCTCACTCAAGGCTATTTTTCTATTGATATTTACATAGAGTATAAGGGAGGGAAGGAGGGAGAGAGAGAGAGAAAGAAACATTGATGTGAAAGAGACACATGCACTGGTTGGCTCCCACACGACCCAACCAGGGCCGGAGACTGAACCACAACTGAGGTTCGTGCCCTTGACAGAAATCAAACCCACAATTTTTGGTCCGTGGGCTGACACTCTAACCACTGAGTCAAACCAGCCAGGGTCATCACTTTTTTTTTTTTAATTTCAGAGAGAGAGGAAGGGAGAAGGGGAGAGAGATAGAAACATCAATGAAAGAGAACATCGATTGGCTGCCTCCTACATGCCCCCCACTGGGGATTTGGCCCACAACCTAGGCATGTGCCCTGACCAGGAATCAAACTGGAGACCTCTTGGTGCATGGGTCAATGCTCAGCCACTGAGCCACACTGGCTGGGTGCCATCACTATTTTTATTTTAACTATTCTAATAGATGTGTCATGCTATCGCTTTGTGGTTTTATTTTTTTCCTTTTTATTGAATTTATTGGGGTGAAAATGGTTAACAAAATTATACAGGTTTCAGGTACATAATTCTATAATATCATCTGCGCACTGCATTGTGTGTTCACCACCTTTGTAGTTTTAATTTGAATTTCCCTAATGATTAATGATGTCGGGCATCTCTTCATATGCTCTATGCCATCTGTATATCTTCTTTGGTAAAATGTGTCACAGGTGTATTTTTAAGTGTTTACTATGAGTGAAGTCTATCTATCCAGTCTTCCACTCACCTTGATGGGTCTTGTTTGCTGAAGTTCCAGTCCCTGATATTCACAAAATACAACCACCTCGCCCACCGTGCTCCAGCCGCCCTCCACCCCCCGCCTCTGCAAGCACCGGGAGCATATCAAACTCTTGTTGGAGCAGCGAACACAGCAGCTCTGAGACCCATCTGCTGGGTTCTCCTTGTGGCTGGCCCTTCTCAGCTTTGAGTCTGGGCTTCCAGGCCACTCCTTAAGAATGGTTTCCTCTGACCTCCTTATGCTGGTCTGTCTTGTAGCTCTGGTTTCCCTCCTCTTGTGTTTACCCCAGTGTTCAGCTTTACTCATCTGTTTGCTCGTCACTCTGTTCACTGACATCAAGTTGTGTCAAGTCCATTAGGCCAGGGACCTTGTGTTTTTGCTCACTTGAAGCTCTGGCACTGGGCTAAGTGCCAAGTATGTAAGAAATCCTCAGATTTGGTCAGTGAGTGAGTACATTTCAGTGTCATTTATCCAGGTTTCAAGTTACCACAGACTTTTTCCCCCTTGAATGTATTTTGTATCATTTTCCTTTTTAAGATTTTTATCATCATCATCACGATGCTCAGGAAAAAGCTAAGATATACATCATATTTTACCATGTGAAGATCTCAGTAGTATAAAAGTCTATTTTAGATTCAGTTGGAGTTCAGCCACTAAGCATATTAGATGAATATTTAACATAGAAAATTTTTTATTTCATGTATTTGTGTTATCTGGTGCATAATCTAATTCCATAAAGTAAAAATGTTTATGATCAATGTATATAGGAATGCACACTAAAGTAGTGTTATGAACTGAACTATGTTCCTTCCAAAATATTATATGTTAAAGTCCCAACCCCCAAGTACCTCAGAATGTGACTATTTGGAGATAGAGTCTTTAAAGAGGTATTCAAGGCTAAATAAGGCCATTAGGGTGGGTTCTAATCCAATATGAAAGGTGTTCTTATAAAAGAGAAAATATGGACACAGATATACACAGGAAAGACCATGTAAAGTCCTTGGGATACAGCGATTTACAAACCAAGGGGAGAAGCCTCAGAAGAAACCAACCCTGCTGACACCTTGATCTTGAACTTCTAGCCTTCAGGTGTGTTAGAAGATAAACTCCCGCTATGTAAGCCACCCAGTCTTCATAATGGCAGCCCTAGCCAATGAGTACAAGGGACCCGCAGCAGTATGTGGCAGAATTATGGGAATTTACTGTCTGATTCTCCGAACTTTCTAACTTCCATAAAATTGTCTATAAATTTTGTTACTAAAACTATTATAATACTACCCTGCCCTGAGCCGATAGATGAAATTGAGTTGAGATGAAACTAATGAGGAAATAATAAATAAATAAGGAACACATTGACTAATTAACCCTCCTTTTGGCATTGAAGAATCTGAAAATAAAAATCAAATTCACAGTTGAAGTTGATAGAGCTTTTTAAAGTTTTGGTCAAAGGAAAGTCTGGTGAACAGTGGGTCCTCTAAACAGACTGATCACCCAGACAAAAAGGCCTGTCTCTCTTCCCTGGAAGAGGATCTTCCGTGGGCTCCACAGCACAATGCCCCGGGTACTCTGCGTGGGGCCTCCGAACTCTCGATTTGAGACTCACAGAACAAACAAACTGCATACACTTCTTAGTGGTTACTTGGAAACAAACCCCAAACCAGAGCTGCCCATGCCAAGAGGAATGACGGACACTGGCTCTGGAAGCTAGCCAGGCAGTAGAGTTTGTAGGGCTGACGCGTTCACCCTCTCACCTCATCAGCAAGGTCAGTTTGTTCATCCATCATCTTCTTTCACTCCCTTGCATAAATGTAACAGGCCAAGAGTAGCCAGAGATGATTAGATAAAATCTGTTGGACCTGAGGACCTTCATCAACTGGACCAATCCTCATTTCACAAGGGAGACAAATAGGACCCCAAAATGCTCAGAGTAGTGTGTGTGCACAGATGTACATGCAGAATATTTATTGCAGTCCACCTCAATCTGAAGTTAGAGATAAAGAATCCTCAGAGATGTACCAAGCCTAAAATTTCTCATGCTGTGAATAGCACTTTGGATTCCCTTGATAGGCCTCATCTAATATCTCAGGGGGAAATACATTTAAGGGATGTTCCAAAATTAATTGCTGATCATACAATGTTGGGCTAGAAGTTAAAATCCTATCAGTACTACATCTGGAAAATATAAAGAGATTAATACTTGATTAATAGTTGGAGAAAGCTTTATTCTACATGAAAAGTAACTCAATCTCACCACTGAATATTGTGCAATAATTACTCTTTTGATAAATTAGTTCCTCTCTTCGGCATGCACAGATGCAGGTACTTGTTTTATAGTACTTTGGAATGGATAAAGTAGGAAACAGATTAGTTTGAGATCTAGACCTAAAGGATTAAATATGTACTAAACTATAATATATTTCTACCACATATGCTCTAATTCTCAGAACTTAACAAAATGCCTATGCACTATAACTTTTTAAAAAATAAAATTTGATAGGATGGTCTTTGCCCTTAGGGGGAGCTCAGTCTGGTGGCAGAATTGGACACATGAGACATTGAGTTGAAGAGGGGGTCTCAAGGCTGTGATCAGAAATGGTATTCTGCTCCCCAACTAGCTGTTCTAACTTGCTCTGGAGAACAAGTCTTTCTTGCCCCTTGGAAGAAATCTGGAACAATCTCGGGACTCTTTTTGGTACGTCCCAAATAATGAAGTCCTCTGGTCAATTCTAGAGGGGAAAAAAGTCTTGTTTTCAGTAATTTATACCGTCAAAAGTCCAAATTTCATTTAAAATTTAAAATTTAAAATTCTCCTTCCTCCAGTGTGAGCCTACTCCAGAGGCCTGGGCAGTGTCTCCGTCTCCCTCCCAGAAGCCCATCCCTCCTTCCCCACTCACTTAGCTGCCTCTGGGTCCTGTAAGGCTGGAGCCTAAAGTGAAGGTGGAGACTGGGGCTGTGCTCAGAGGCAGGAACGGGATTGGCAGGCACTCAGGTAATGTCACATTGGTTTCCTCAGGCCAGGGCAGATGTTTGGTGACAGAGTCTCCTGTGGGGTATCTGGAGGCCCCACACTGAGAACTTCAAGGGAACCTCTTCTGACATGGATGAAGTTTTTTTTTGGGGGGGGGGGGTGGCTGCTTATTATATCTCTTCACTTGGAGTAACCACCCCACCCCCAGGGGAATCCCTTTGGGCAGAATTTGAAATAGCTCTGAGCTGGCTCTCTCCATGCACCCGGCAGGAACACTGATCTGGCAAGGCAGTTGCAGCTGGCTCCCAATGCAGCCTGGCCAAGCTCTCTTTGTTCCGCTGCATCTGGCTAATTACCATAGTTTCTTGCCTTTAGACCCTTTAGACTCTCCTAGTTCATGGAAGCCCTGATCATTAAGCTTGAGGAAAGAGAAAGAACCCTCCACTCTTCTTTCATGATGTAGAAAAGGCCTTACAGCGCATTAATAACCCTCTCTAAAGAAATCCTCTTTCCTAAGTTCCAATTTCTTGACTGAATTCCTAATTCTCAAGTATATGGCCTAGATATGGCCAGGGAATAAAACCTGTTTTTTATTTTTATTTATTTATTTTCAGTGAAAGTTGACATACAATATTATGTTAGTTTCAGGTATACAACATAATGATCAGACATTTATATAATTTAGGAAGTGATCAACCCTGTAAGTCTAGTACTCATTTGGCATCACATAGTAATTACAATATTATTGACTATATTACCTATGCTGTACTTTACATCCCCATGACTTTTGTTGTAACTGGTGATTTGCACATCTTAATTCCTTCACCTTTTTCACCCAGCCTCCCAAACTCCCTTCCAACAAGCAACCATGAGTTTGTTCTCTGTATCTATCAGTTTGTTTCTGAAGGTGTTGTTGTTGTTGTTCATTTTGTTTTTAGATTCCACATATAAGTGAAATCATGTAGTATTTGTCTTTCTCTGTCTGACTTACTTCACTTAGCACAATACCCTTCAAGTCCACCCATGTTGTACAAATGGCAAGATTTCATTCTTTCTTCTGGCTGAGTAATATTCCATCGTACCTGTGTACCACATCTAATTTATTCATTTGTCTACTGATGGACACTTAGGTGGCTTCCAAATCTTGGGTATTGGAAATAATGCTACAATAACCATAAGGCTGCATATGTGATTTTTAAAATTAGTGTTTTGAAATTCTTTGGATAAATACTCAAAAGTGGGATTGCTGAGTCATATGGTAGTTCCATTTTTAATGCTTGAGAAACCTGCATATTGTTTTCTATAGTGACTGCACCAATTTACAATCCCACAAAAGTGCACAAGGGTTCCCTTTTCTATACATCTTTGTCAATATTTATTGTTTGTTGATTTATTTATGATAGCCATTCTGACAGGTATGGGTAATATCTCTTTGTGGTTTTAATTTACATTTCCTTACTGATTAGTGATGCTGAGCATCTTTTCATATACCTATTGACATTCTGTATATCCTCTTTGGAGAGATGTCTAGTCAGGCCTTCTGACATTTTAATTGGATTATTTGGGGGGGGTTAAGTTGTATGTTTCTTATGTACAAGGGTTGACAAAAATAGGTTTACATTTGTAACACAAATAAATAATACAATAATTAATAAATAGTGATACAAGAATAAACTGCTCAACCAGTGTGGCTCAGTTGGTTGAGCATTGTCCCATGCATCAAGAGGTTGCCAGTGCAATTCCTGGTCAAGGTACATGCCTGGGTTGCAGGCTCGATCTCCAGTAGGGGGCGTGCAGGAGGCAGCCAATTGATGATTCTCTCTCATAGATGTTTCTATCTATGTCCCTCTTCCTTCCTCTTTATAAAATCAGTTTTGTAAAAAAGAATAAATTGTGTTTCACATACTCATAACTGTAAACCTAATTTTGCCAACCCCTGTATATTGAGTATTAACCCTTTATTGGATATATTGTTGGCAAATATTTTCTTCCATTCAGTAGTTTGTCTTTTCATTTTGTTGATGGTTTCCTTTGCTGTGCAAACACTCTTTAGTTTGATGTATTCCCATTTGTTTATTTCTTCAGTTTTCCTTGCCCAAAAAGACATATCCAAAAAAATATTAAGAGCAATGTCAAAGAGTTTAATGCCTATATTTTCTTCTAGGAGTTTTATGGTTTGGGGTCTTATATTTAAGTATTTAATCCATTTATTCTTATATATGGTATAAGATAGTAGTCTGATTTCATTCTTATGCATTTAGCTGTTCAGATTTCCCAACACCATTTACTGAAGAGACTATGTTTACTCCATTGTACATTCTTACATTCTTTTTTGTTGTTGTTGTTAATCCTCACCCAGGGGTATTTTTTCATTCATTTTCAGATAGAGTAGAAGGGAGGGGCCAGGAATCAAACCTGAAACCCAGGTACGTGCCTTTAACCGGGAATTAAACCCACAACCCTCCAACCACTGAGCCAAACCAGCCAGGGCTCCATTGTACATTCTTGCCTCCTTTGTCATAGATTAATTGAACATATAGGTGTGGGTTTCTAACCAACTCCTTTGCAAGTTCTGCATAGGCCTACAGTACCTCACTTTGGATACAGGATTGGTTGGTTGCCCCTCAGCAAAAACTGAGACAGAGTCCCATCTTGTAATACTACCATATATATCACTAATATGATGAGTGCTACTATAGAGACATACAAATCTTTTGCGGCAAATAATACTAGTCCTTACTAAGGAAGGGAGATGTTAGTAAGTTTCTCATCATGTTCAGTATCTCTCCTGAGCTGAGTTCCAAGAGATAAGAGAATCTAGCAAAGAGGATAGAAGACATTCCAGATTAGTTTGTTTTCAAATGCAGGATCTGTTTGAAATACTTGGGGCTCTTTGCTACAATAGCTAGTATTTCTCTAATATTCTGCATTTTTACCAAACAAAACACCATTTAATACTATAAAGTGTTCTGATAGGAGAAGTTGAACTTGAATCTAGAGTCTCTAGTGCAAGCCTTTACAGAAATTACAGGGATAGAGGAACAAATTAAGAGACAACAACACAAGGAAGCAAACTGACGAATCCAGAATGGGGCACATTTTGCAGAACTGACTCACTTTCTGCAACAAGACAAGGATGTTGGGAAAGGGAACAACTCTATAAGCAAGATATACAACAATCAAATGTAATGCATAGATTTTATAGATGATACCAAAGAATTGTTAATAATTTTTTTAGGTATCATCTAGTATTGTGGTTAAGTAAGAGCACATTCTTTTTAAGATCTGCATAGTGAAGTATGCAAGGGTGAAATGACACAATTTCTGATATATACTTTGAAATATTTTAGCAAAAAAAAAGACAAAGGGGATGGTCAAGCTAATATGGAAAGTCTTGATAACTGTTGTATCTGGGTGATGGGTAAATGTGATTCATAATTCTCTCTAATTTTGTTAATGTTTTAAATGTTTTATAACTTTTTTCAAAGTTTATTTCTTGTGATCCCCTAGTTGGTAGGATGCTTTTCTCCTCATGATGACCAGGGGCCCCAACTCCTTTCACCTTGTGGTTCTACTATGCTGTAGGGTGTCTGAGTTATCTGTGTTAGATAGGTAGGGGAAAGGGAGAATATTGAAATTCATATACTCACTTCCACTGACATCCATTAGTGAAACCTTGTCATATGGCTTCACCTCAATATAAATTAGTCCCTGATTGCACAGCCACTTCCAGCCTGTACTTGACACAAAGTGGAGCTAAGCTCCTCAGTGGGTGGCTCATTGTTTCTGCTCCATGCAGATCCCTGGGCTCCAACAACAGGCATTCTGATTTAGCAGGCAGGACGGGCCTCAACACTCTGCTTCTTTAACAAGTCCTGAGGTGATTCTACTACAGGGCATGCGAGATATCTTTTTTTAAATCTTTATTGTAGAGAGTGTTACAGATATCCCCTCCTTTTGTCCCCCCATTGGCCCCCTCCCCCTGTTTTCTGCCCCACCCCAGGTCTTTACTACCCTGTTGTCTGTGTCCATGGGCAATGCATATATGCATATAAATTATTTGGTTAATCTCTTTCTGCTCCCCACCCCCACCCCCCTTTGCTCTGAGATTTGTCCATCTATTTCATGTTTTCATGCCTCTGGTTCTATTTTATTCATCATTTTATTTTGTTCATTAGATTCCACATATAGGTGAAATCATATGGTATTTGTCTTTCTCTGCCTGGCTTCTTTTCTGTTTTTTTAGGAAAGAGTGTGAACACAGTTCCCAACTACCACAAAGTATGCAGTTGAATTTCCCACATTTGGGGAAATGGCAGGGGTCAGCACATCTGGAAAGCTGCCTTGCCCTGGGAAAACCACCTTTGTGATCATGGTATCCCCCCTGCCAGGTATGTATGACTGGCTTATTTCGCTTAGCATAATAATTTTCAGGTCCAGCCCTGGCCAGTTTGGCTCAGCGGTTAGAGCGTCGGCCTGCGGTCCGGAGAGACCCGGGTTCGGTTCCCGCTAAGGGCACGTACTTCGGTTGCAGTTTGTCCCCGGCCCTGGTTGGTCGTGCGGGTGGCAGCCACTCGATGTGTCCCTTCACGTCGATGTTTCTCTCTCTCTCTCCCTTCCACTCTATCTGTACAAAAAAAATGGAAAAAAATAAAATAAAATATCCTCGGGTGAGGATAAAAAAAAAATAATAATAATAATTTTCAGGTCCCTTCACGCTGTCTCAGAGGGTAATAGATCCTTCTTTTTTACAGCTGCATAGTATTCCATTGTGTAAATGTACCACAACTTTTTTTCAATCTTTATTGTTGAACGTATTACAGACATTCCTCATTTTTCCTCCATTGACCCCCTCCTCCCCACTCCCGCCACCCTCCTGCCTTTTCCCACACTGTCCTCTGTGTCCATTGGTTATGCATATATGCATATAAGTTCTTTGGTTTATTTCTTCCCATCTCCCCAACCCCCCTTCCCTTTGAGGTTTGTCAATCTAGCAAACAATTTGTACTTCTTAATCCCTTCTCCTTTTTCACCCATTCCCCCAAACTCCCTCCCATCTGGCAACCAACAAAATTTCTCTGTATCTATGAGAATGTTTCTGTTCTGCTTGTTCATTTTGTTTGTAGATTCAATTGTTGATAGATATGTATTCATTGCCATTTTGTTTGTTCATATTTTTTATCTTTTTCTTCAAGAAGACCCTTCAAAATTTTATATAATAATAGTTTAGTGGTGATGAACTCCTTTAGCTTTCCTTGTCTGGGAAACTCTTTATATGGCCATCGATTCTAAATGACAGCTTTGCAGGATAGAGTAATCTTGGTTGTAGGTTCTTGTTTTTCATCACTCTGAATATTTCTTGCCACTCCTTCTGGCCTGCAAAGTTTCTTTTGAGAAATCAGCTGACAGTCTTATGGGAACTCCCTTGTAGGTAACTAATTGGTTTTCTCTTGCTGCTTTTAAGATTCTCTCTTTGTCTTGAACCTTTTGCATTTTGATGATGATGTGTCTTGGTGTGGACCTCTTGGGGTTCATCTTGGTTGGTACTCTCTGTGCTTCCTGGACTTGTGTGTCTGTTTCCTTCACCAAGTTAGGGAATTTTTCTGCCATTATTGTTTCAAATAGGTTTTCTATTTCTTATTCTCTCTCTTCTCCTTCTGGCGCCCCCAAGATGTGAATGTTGGCACGCTTGAAGTTGTCCCAGAGGCTCCTTACACTATCCTCATTTTTTTTGGATTCTTATTTCTTTTCGCTGTTCTGATTGGGTGTTTTTTGCTTCCTTATATTCCAAACCAATGTTTTGCTTCTTTGCTTTACCTACTCTACTATTGAATCTGTGTAAATTATTCTTTATTTCAATTAGTGCCTCCTTCGTTTCTGACTGTGCATCCATCATTTCTGACTGGTCCTTTTTTATGCTCTTGAGGCCCTCCCTAAGTTCGCTGAGGTTCTTACTAAGTTCATTGACATCCTTATAAGCAGTATTTTGAACTCAGCATCTGTTAGGTTGCTTATTTCCATTTCGCTTAGTTCTTTTCCAGGGGTTTTGTTCTGTTCTTTTATTTGGAACCTGTTTCTTTGTCTCTTCATTTTGGCTGCCTCCCTGTGTTTGTTTCTGTGTATTACTTAACAAGAGGTATGGGGCTACCTGAGACCAGATACTGCTTGTTTGAAAGAATTTAGGAAAACCTGAAGCAGGATCCAAGACAGGCCAATCCTATGGATAAGCAACTGTCAACAGCTTGGCTGGGCCTGAAAGTTGTGTGGGGCGGGGCCTCAGGGAATCACCAGGGCAGGGCAACCAGTGTGAGCCAGGTTGCTGGAGTCCCAGATATGGCGACTGTCTGCCGTCCCTGGGAAGGGCTCACCAAAGGAACAAAGACCTCTGACAGCACATTTGTCCAGGAGAAAGCCCCCTCTCCAGTCCTCGCTCCAATGCCAAACAACTCAGTTCTTCCCTGTATGTCTCTGTTGCCCCTCGAGCTGCCTCCCCTCCAAGCTTAGAGGAAGTGAGTCCGATAAGTCCGTGCGCCGGCCCTTTAAGGAGCTGCCTGGGGCTCCAGCTGCCTCAGCCTCCCTGAGCCTCAGTTCCTGCTGATTTTTCCAGCCAGAAGTTATGGGGACTTCTCTGCCTGGCACTGGAACCCTGAACGGGGCACCTGGTGTGGGACGGGGACCCCTCCGTCCTCGGGGAGGACCTTCCCAGCCGAGGTGTCCTCCTGATTTGTATCCGCCACACGTGGGTGTGGGACCAGCCGGTCCACCTCTACCCGTCCTACCGGTCTCCATGTGGCTGCTGCTTTAATTTCGTAGTTGTAGGACTTCCATTCAGCTTGATTTCAGGTGGTTTTGAATGATGATTGTGCTATAGTTTAGTTGTAACTTTGATGTGGTTGTGGGAGGACATGATACTGTGTTTACCTACGTCGCTATCTTGACCGGAAGTCCTGTACCACAGCTTTTTATCCACTCGTTCACTGATGGGCACTTGGGCTCTTTCCAGATCTTAGCTATTGTAAATAGTGCTGCTATGAACATGGGGGTGCATATATTCTTTCTGGTTGGTGTTTCTGGGTTCTTATGATATATTCCTAGAAGTGGGATCACTGAGTCAAATGGCAGTTCCATTTTTAGTTTTTTGAGGAAACTCTACACTGTTTTCCATAGTGACCGCACCAGTCTGCATTCCCACCAGCAGTATGCTAGGGTTCCCTTTTCTCCACATCCTCACCAGCACTTGTTGTGTGGTGACTTATTGACAGCAGCCATCTGGCAAGTGTGATATGGTATTTCATTTACTCTCCCAAGCCACATTTCTCCTTCCCCATTCTGTGCCCTAGGGGCTGACCACCATGGATTGCATCAAGGAGCTCCCTTGCCTTGTGGCATCCAGTGGGGTTCAGCCGAAAGCGAGCACTTGCAGAGATGGAAGAAAGGGGATTGAAGGGAGGAGACCGAAGAGAGGAGACTTTGTTTCCAACTCCCCCCGAGGAATTGCCATTCTGAGGTTTTGCTTCTGTACTCAAAGTGTCACCACTCATTCAGCTGACTGTCTTCATAGCTTTCTGCTTCCAGGTTCTGATAAGGGTTCCTTTCCCTCACACCTTCCAGCCTAGGGCCAGGACCAATGCCCCACCAGAATATTACTTTATCTATGCGGGTGCTCTACACCTCCCACACCCTAATAAGTAGTGCTGTTTATTCAGTTCTCCTCAAATCCCCGTCTGTGTGCTGGGACCTCGGCTGATACAAGTGGGTACATGGACAACATTGAACAACACCAGGTCAAGGCAGGATATGCCACACCCCTACGGAACCTGAATGATACATCTACAGGCTGTTTACTGCAGCTGGAGGAAATGTGAGGACTGCGAGGTGAGAACAATGAAGTGAGGAGGGTCCACACCATGAAGGGCCTCTCTGCCATGCTGGATAATTCTGACAGCAACAGTAAGAGTCATCAGGAGGGTTTGCCGTGACCAAGGTGAGAAATGCGTTTCAATGAAAAGACAGTAAATAGTGAAACAAAGAAAAAGAAAATCAGGGTCCTGTCGTTTGAATGTACCAAGACATTACCAGAGCTGCACTTGTGGACCAATGAATCCACAAGCATTAAAAAAAAAATGCTTCTGGAGAGAAAATAAAAAAGAGGTAGCTAAAAGATGATCCTGATGTTAGGGAAAGTACAGGAAGAAAAGCACTATCAGAACCATATTGTCCCTAATATCATGTAGCTAATCTCTACATTAATTCATTTGTCACCAAAACGTTTTGCTCAAACTCTGGAGGTTCTTTCCTCCCTCATGAGAAGAAGATTGCCTATCAAAGGACCATTTGTTATACTAAAGAAAATGAAATTTTTTTGTATAGTCAGGTTTGCTAATCTACATTTTTATGTGAAATGAGAACTATCCCAAACTAGAAAAACTAAAAACTATAATGAGGAAGTTTTTTGTTTTTGTTTTGCTAAACAGCATTAATGATTTAATGTTGCAGAGGCCTGGTGCTATAGAGATCTCTCATACAGTACTCCTAAAAACACCTAGAATGTATGCATAATTGGAAAGAATTCAAAACAGAAATTTCATGTCTTCCTTTCTCTCATTCTCTGCCTAGGAATTGACATCATTACTTCAAGGTAAAAGAACCTTGTACTGTTATAGATTTGCGTAGTTATTTTCAACGAGTTGCTTAAGGATGTTTTTTCTCTTTCCTACTTTCTACCTAGAGTATCATGATTTTAAAAAATAGAATTCAAAGAGCTGATATGTGAGTTTTCGGTAACATTTTATCATCAATGTTTTCCCTAATCATAGGGCACTAGAAAAATATTCTGGCTTCGCTCATGAATGTGGTGTTGGTTGTGACGAGGGAAGCAAAAACCTATTTGCCTACCTCCCTTCATGTTGTGGGTGTCATAAAACTTTCTAATTGTTTATGAATCTAAACACTAAAGTTCTTGTCTCCTTCCCCCTTTTAAGTTATTTTGGCACTGACCTATGGAGAGGGGTCATGGTAGCAGTGTCAATTTCATTGAAACAATGCTGGATATATTTCAACACGTGCTATACTTCTCATTTGAAGGTACCTTGCTAATCTTCAATCTGGCTGTGGTTTGTAGCCAAATGGAATATGCTTTTAAAATTTAGGCATGTTCTAAGTTGGAACTTAATTAGGATTAGAATAAAAATTCAAATCCTGTGCCAGGTTCACCCACTGCTACTGGACATGTCAGTCGGTACCTGCTCTACTTACAGCCCACAGTGAATGGGCAGCTCTAGGTGATGGTGCTTGATATCACATGACCAGCAGACAAGACAAAGATGGACACTCGATGAAAGGGCCACCAATCCAAGGCATGGATGTTGATACAACTCATCTTTTTTTGCTGGGCCATGTTATAGGTCAGGTTCTCTCAGTAATTTGAACTAGGAATTACTACTAAGAAGAGGGATAAATAGAGGTGTCAGCAGCTGTAAGACCATGAGGTGGGGTTTATTGTTATCAATACTACAGATCTATCACCTGGGATCATTATAGCAGTCAGAAGAACCAAAGCAAAACATCATCTTAAAAGCAAAAATGGGGGAGGGGGGGAACATCTGTAACAAAAACAAATTAATAAAAATAATTTAAAAAAGAAAGCAAGGGCTTTAGCAGATGGCTTCTGCAAACTACTCCAGTCACCCCTACTCCCAACAAAAATCACAAAGTAAAATAGCTTGAGTCAGTCACATTATGTCACCTTGTCTTACCAACTGCCACCCAAAAGTGCCCTATAATTCAAGAACTCCTTGTATTATATATTCATCCTACCTTTGGAGTACAGATTTTTAAATGTGTGTAAAGCCACATTTAAGCCTTTAAATGAAAATTAATGTGAAAATATATCATTACTAATCATGGTTTCTGGTCAGCTCAAGAGATTCACTGTTTTAAAGGATTCCCATAATTCCAGACAAAAGCAAAGAAACATCATTTGAGGGTATTTACAAAAAAAGTACAAATGTTAATAAACTCATATACTCTTCTATTGAAAGCCTAGATCATGGACCACTGTACTTCTTAGGTTCCCTCAAAAGCAGACTTCAAGATTTAGTATCCAGGATGTTGATTAAGAAGCACCCTTGGGATCCAAAAGCATGAAAGGGAGGGGGAGTTCTAGCTGTGATACAGGGTCAGTGACAGCCTCAGCTGGCCCCTCAGGGAAGCTCTATAGCTAGATGGACCCAGATGGCCAGGCCTGTTACACTCCCTCACAGATCTGTCATTGGATGTGAGCCATGCTGCGAAGGGACATGACCTTACACTAGATAGCTCTCTGGAGCTGAGATCATTGCTGAAGATTCTGATAGCTAGACTATCTCATAGGGTGACCAACCATTCCACGTTCGCAGGACTATGCTGATTTTAGCACTGGAAAATACCAGGTAAACAAGAAGGATTGGTCACCCTACCGTCTGCCAACAGCACTTCAGCAGCTGAGGCAACACATCTTTCACTGAACGATGTGTGTCCATCTCAACACCTTTGCTGATCTCCTAGGATCCCAGGGATCTCATGCTGGAGTACATCCAATATTGCCAAAGCTGGGCAGATGTTAAAATCTCCTGGTGTTAAAGGTAATTGCTATGTTTGGATGATCATGCCAACAGGACTTGTTTAAAACCAAAAAAATGATCATACTATCTTCTCTCCTACCTCCCAAAAAATGGTGGTCACACAAATTCAGATCATTTTGGAAAGGACTCACAAACCAAGGAAATAACAACACCAGAGTTTAGAACTCTATCAAGTTACTCCACATGTTCCTTTCCCCACAAAGTCTTCTCTGCAGTATATTTTCTGTTTTCTGCTGGGCACAGGACATACCTCTAAGACCAGGCAGCCTGACAAATAACAAATATGCCTGGAGACAATTATTCTGTGTCAAAATCTAGAAGAAACAGTTTGTCTCGATGTCAAGAGAGGATAATACTTTCTAGTTAAAATTTGCCACATATCACAGGATTGTTACTTCATTAACTAATGTGTTCCTCACCAAAATTTAGTTTGCACTATTTATGTTGAAGTTATACATAACATAGTGACCAGATATACAGTTTGGCATAAGAACACTAAACAAAATGATTAGTTGAAATGGAGATATAATAGCTTTGGCTTTGGAGGTGAGAATGTAGAACAGAGCTTGACCCCCCTTCCCACACAAGCATCCTGGCCTGACCCCTTTCTCTCTACCCTCCTCCCTCCTCACACCTCAGCCCAAGAAAACTCTGTTTTGTTCCATGTCTCTTCCTGGCTGTCTATAAGAGCCAGATATTAGAAATGCAAGGAGGCAATACTCATTTAATAGTAAATAGCTGAGTGGCATTCTTGACAGAGTTTAAAATAAAAGTAATATGCCATCAGGTAAACTAGCAAACCCACATGCTCAATACAAACACTTCGTTGATAGCACCTTAGATTCAAGCATAATAGGTTATCAAAAATGAAACATTCATATAGCTTTGAGAAGAATATATGTCAAAATGCCTGTAAATGTGCTTTGGGGAAATGGAAACGTAAGTAACCTTCATGTGGTCAGTCTTGGTAACTGTGCAGAGTGGCCATCTTTGCCCCATGTGTTTCGCACTCTTAAGATAATAGATGTCCAAGTAATTTTCTGTTGATCTAGTGTGAGTGCAACTCAAAACCAGACACACACCTGCAAGGATGGCTCTATAACTTGCAGTGAGTTGATGGATAGTTGTTGTTGGGTTTTGGCCAGAGTCCTGATTTTTCAAACCTGTAGCTTAAATATCAACTTTAATGCAAGGACATAAATCCTTTTTAACAAATGTTACCCTACTGCTCATTCTAACTATATAAATAATTCATTATAATCTCCTCAGTGAAAAATGAGCTTTCCCATAAGTGGATCATTTTTAGAGATAAGAAAACAAGTTGTAATTTAGTGAATTTGGGGAGCAACCATTGCTTTTAAAAAGAAAAATTAAGCTCTGATATTATAATTATACACAGAGGAAAAATATAGAATTGAAAATATTATACATTTCATTTTGGTCAGATTATGAGAAAACTGGAGAGAATATTGAAAACCTATTTTCTAACAAGGAAAGTGGAGAACAAGCTTGTCTAATGTCAACCCTTTTATTCATTGACTTTTAAAAGCTGGTAAAAATTGAATTTTCTAAAATGTTAATTTTACTGATTGGTATCAAATAACTATACATTGGGAAAAGGTTTTTTTCCCCTTTTATTAATGTGGCAAAGCACATAGAGTGGTCCCCCTGCCACCCGCCCATTTATCTGCAGTTTTGCTTTCTGAGATTTCAGTTACCTGTGGTCAGCTTCAGTTCAAAAATATTGAATGAAATATTCCAGAAATAAACAATTTATAAGTTTTAAACTGCACATTGTTTTTTAACGTAAGTATTTACAGCTTTAAATGTCCCCCTTTTAGCACTACCGTCACTGTGTCCCATGAGTTTTGGTATGTTATATTTTTCCTTTAATATTTGTCTCTAAGTATTTTCTAGTTTCTCTTGTAATTTCTTCTTGGATCCATTGGTTGTTTAAAAGTGTGTTATTTAATTAAGTTGCACAATTTTGTAAATTTTTTCCTTCATGTTACTGGTATCTAACGTCATCCCATTGTAGTCAGAGAAGGTCATCTATCCTTTTAAATCGATGGAGACCTAATTTGCAGCCTAACATATGGTCTATCCTGGAAAAATTTCCCATGTGTACTTAAGAGGAATGCTATTGTCCAATGGCATGTCTGTGTAGGTCTGTTAGATGTAGTTGGTGTGTTGTTACATTGTCTATTTCCTCGCTTATCTTCTGTCTGGTTGTTCTATCCCTTGTTGTGAGAGGGATATTGACATCTCCAACTGTTTTTGTAGAACTCTATTTCACCCTTCAATTCTGCCAGTTTTTACTTCATCTATTCTGATGGTCTGTCATGTAAATGTTTATAATTGTTATATATTCCTGCTGCATAAAACCTTTTACTAATATATAATGTCCTTCTTTGTCTCTTGTAACCTTTTTTATTTTATTTTAAAGTCTATTTTATCTAATAATAGCATAGCTCTGCCTGCTCTCCTTTGGTTACTATTTGTCTGGAATACCTTTTTCCATCCTTTCACTTCTAACCTTTCACTTTGTGTTTTTTATCACAGTTGAGTCTCTCATAGACAGCATATAGTTGAGTCATGTGATGTTATCCAGTCTGCCAATCTCTCTCTGATTGGAGAGGTTAATCTATTTATATTTAAAGTAATTACTTGTAAGGAGGGACTCTGCATCTTTCTTTTTTTTTTTTTTTTTTATCCTTACCCGAGGATATTTTTCCATTTTTTGTACAGATAGAGTGGGAGGGAGAGAGAGGAAGGGAGAGAGAGAGAGAAACATCGACGTGAAGGGACACATCGAGTGGCTACCACCCGAACGACCAACCAGGGCCGGGGACAAACTGCAACCGAAGTACGTGCCGTTAGCGGGAACCAAACCCGGGTCTCTCCGGACCGCAGGTCGACGCTCTAACCGCTGAGCCAAACCGGCCAGGGCGACTCTGCATCTTTCTGATCAGAAGCAGCAATCTTTTCCAGCCAGTGTGGCTCAGTGGTTGAGTGTCAACCTATGCACCAAGAGGTCACCAGTTCAATTCCCCATCAGGGCACATGCCTAGGTTGTAGGCCCAATCCTCAGTGGGGGGCATGCAGGAGGTGGCCACTTGATGTTCTCTCTCACTGATGTTTCTCTCTCTCTCTCTCCCTCTCCCTTCCTCTCTCTCTCAAATCAATAAAGGAAAAAAGAAGCAGCAGCAGCAGCAATCCGAGCACATGCAGATCCCCAGGACTTGGAGGACAAGGTTCTTTTTGCTCACTGCTGCTCCTGCAAGTCATGTGCAGGCTCAGCACAGCTGCCTGCATGTGCCTGGGGCTGGGGGAAGAGCAGCTGCTACTGTGCTAAGAGCTGAAATTGACCAAAATTAATCTCAATTTATCTTCCAAGTCTTCTCCTAGAAGTTGTAAGCCTTCAACAGACTCCAGAGTTCTAAAATAGTTACATCACACAGATCCTGCCAGTGCAATAGTCACCTAGGTGGGGAGACGGATTCCTGGTGCTTCTTGCTCTGCCATCTTCCCAGAACCCTTTCTCCTGGTAAAGTTATTTTTAATAAAGTATTTTCCCTTTCCACTCAAACAGAAATAATTCTTTACTTGGCACTAAGCAAAAATAATGAAAAACTTGTTAGTCATTCAACAGAGTCCAAGCAAGTTGAGCTGTCTTATGTATACACACAAAATAGACACGGCTCACTGTAATCATATCAAATCGCAGCCCATTGCTTATTACCAATGTGACTGGTGTTAAATTACAAAGCACAGGGAAAGCCAAGTGGAACCTCTGACTTGAAGCAATGCGGATATCCAAACAACTCACTGTGCTGGAATCAAGCACTGAGTTTCTCATTCCAGAAAAAGACAGTGGAGAAAATAAAACTGGGAATAGTCCAACTATGCAACTGTTAGCATTCTGCCATTTAAAAATGGTTGCTTAGCCCTGGCCAGTTTGGCTCAGCGGTTAGAGCGACGGCCTGCGGTCCGGAGAGACCCGGGTTCGGTTCCCGCTAAGGGCATGTACCTCGGTTGCAGTTTGTCCCCGGCCCTGGTTGGTCGTGCGGGTGGCAGCCACTCGATGTGTCCCTTCACGTCGATGTTTCTCTCTCTCTCTCCCTTCCTCTCTCTCTCTCCCACTCTGTCTGTACAAAAAATGGAAAAATATCCTTGGGTGAGGATAAAAAAAAAAAAAAATGGTTGCTTAGTAACTATTTGATGATGGAAGCTGAACAAACTATGGAAACAAATGTTTAGGTGGCATAAGTTGTCTAATTCTCTTTAATCAGCAAATAAGAACATCTACTATGTGGTAGACCCTTGAATACAGAAACAATAAGACCATTTCTGATCTCAAGGAACTAGCAGGAGAGATAAACATGGTGCAGAACCCAGAAGAAGGGGCCTCTGTGGGTGAGGATGGTGTTACAAGGGAGAGCTTGTCAGGAAAGTCTTACTTTCCAAGAATGTTAACACTTGATCAGTTTAATTAAGTTAAATATTCCTAAATTAACGAATTAGAAAAGGGTAGTGTTTCAGGCAGAGGAAATGCATATTTGGGGAAATTACAAGCCCTTTGGTATGGTAGGAGCAAATGGTACAAGTAGAGGTATGGCAAGAAGTGATGCTGAAGAGGCTCCTGTAACTCAGACCCCAGGGGCCTTGAGAGCACACGATGGAGCTTGGGCACAGTCCTGCAGACATGGGTGAGACGGACTGTGGTGTATGTGCAACCCAAGGCATGCAAGCTGCTCTTCACCCTTTCTGCTCTCCAAGACTGTGTCTGAAACAGGGGCAGGTATGATCCCATTCAAAGTCCTTGTTAAATTCTGGGGGCAGGGGTGGGACGGGATCGGGAGGAGGGTGTCAATGTGGGAAAAAGGAGAAACATCTGTAACAAAAATAAATTAATAAAAAATAATAATAAAGTCCTTGCTAAAGTTATTTACAAGGAAAGAATAAGTGGCTTAAAAATAATGGGATGGCCCTGGCCAGTTTGGCTCAGCGGTTAGAGCGTCGGCCTGCGGTCCGGAGAGACCCGGGTTCGGTTCCCGCTAAGGGCATGTACTTCGGTTGCAGTTTGTCCCCGGCCCTGGTTGGTCGTGCGGGTGGCAGCCACTCGATGTGTCCCTTCACATCGATGTTTCTCTCTCTCTCTCCTTCCTCTCTCTCCCTCCCACTCTAGCTGTACAAAAAAAAAAATGGAAAAATATCCTCGGGTGAGGATAAAAAAAATAATAATAATAATGGGATGAAGGTTTTAATTATTTATCTTAATAATAAATTACTTATAACACTACATAGTGACTCACAACGTAGGCCGTGAGTATATATTTGAGGTGAGACTGTTACAGCTGGTGGAAAAGGATAAAAGGGATTTCATGAGGAATGAAGTGATATGATTTGAGTGTTTCTGGACTATCTGCCATCCTTAGTCTCCTAAACTGTTTGCCAGGGCAATCCTGAGCAAGGTGCAGAAGGTGAAACTGATCTTGTGTCTCTTCTCTTAATGCCAAACGGGTGACTCTGAGGAGGAATCTCACCCCACTTGCCAGCCCACCAGGACTGCCTTTCTCTGCTCTCCCTCCCTGACTCACCCACGAACACACAGATGTTTTTCATCTATTTGCACTTTGATGAGAGAATAAAAACATTCAATCCCAATAAACCCACTAGGCAATAGCAGTAGCCTCTACCCTGCAGAAGACCTTCACATTGAAAACGATCTACTGTATGGTAACTCAAAGAAGACATCAGTCACCAAAGCTGCCTAGACAGGGAATATTATGTTGTAGGAATGAGACTTGGGGGCACTGTTTCTGTGGGTCCTCACAAATAACCAGAGGTAATCATCACTTGCATAAGCCTCCAGCCTTGGAGCTGTTGAGTGTTTGAGTACTCAGATAGTTTCCCCTCCTTCCGCAGCACAGCCTCTGGGCCTGCTGGCCATCCTCTGTGTGTGAGTAGCAGGCTCGGAGCCAATGAAGCACTATTTAGAGGATGTGCTTTTACACATGGTGAGCAATCAATCTGGTGGAGTGTCCTCCTGAAGCATCCAGAAGGGGCCAGGGTTGGATCAAGAAGTGGGTGAACAGGAAATGTGGAGGCGGTGTCTGTGTAGAATGAGATAAATGACACACTCTAAAAGCTCTGATAAAAATATCCTCATGGGAATGGGCATTCAACCATCTACTGCTCTTCTTTGCTCTTCAAGAATGTGAGGTAGCAGATGGTGGGGCTCAACTATATTCAGAGTCCAGGTCATCAGAGATGGTGTACCCTGCAGCAAAACGGAATGGTGGGTGACTTGCATTCTTGAAGGAGTCCTAGCTCGCATGTCGTTGTATTTTATAGAATCTACTTGTTGTTTTTTTAAGTTGTATCTGTTTAAGGTGAGGACAACAGACAGTTACTTGGAATCCCAGATCCATAAAAAGCTCACTGCTTTATGTAGATGCCACATTCTGGACTCTAGATGGGAAAAGCCTTGAAACGCTGATGTATTGTGACATTTGGGGATTTTTGAACTCTGTTTCTAAGTTACACAATATAGCACTATTAAGAATCATCTATCAAAGTGAAGATGCCCCAGGGACCACCAACTAAGCACTGGATCGGCTCTTGACCACTAATTGTGATTGCTAGTGTTTCATTTTTAAATGTTTTTTTAATCCAAAAATGTTTCAAAAAGTACCAGTTTTCCAGAATTTAAAAAAGAAAATACTTTTTCTCTTGCTACAAATAAGCTTCAAACAACATAAAACCAAGGTTGTTGTTTTTTATTTTTATTTCTTAAATATGTTTCATTGATTGTTATTTATTTATTTTTATTTTTTTAGAGAGAGAAAGGAAGGGAGAGGGAAAGAGAAACATCTATTGGCTGCCTCCTACAAGCCCCCTCCTGAGGATCAAGCCCAAAACCAGGCCATGTGCCCTGACCAGGAATCAAACCAGTGACCTCCTGGTCTATGGGTTAACACTCAACCACTGAGTCACACCCACTGGGCTTAAGGGTGTTTTTTAATGCAGTAAGTGAAACAGGGTGGCTTTGGAAGGGGGGATGCAAACATGAAGTTATAACTTGCTTAGTAATGTATTAATTTGTATTTCTTTACCTCTTTTCCTGCTTCCCTTCCCTTCTTTTACTCTTGCTGCCCTAGGATTGCAACTGCTAATGACATGTTTGCATATAAACTTTGCCTCAGACTCTGTTTTCTACGGCTAAGACAGTAATACTTTCTGTGTTCACCTGAAGTTTGAACTAAGTACAATTTATTTATGTATTTAGGTTGGTTATCAACTTATTATCCCTGGATTTGTCCAAGATGGGAATCCAGAGGGCACCCAGTCCACAGCATTATGGAAGGAATAACTTAGGTCCATTGCTGTTTAGATCTCTGTTGAAGCCACTGCACCACCAAAAGCACTGAAACTGATGTGGTTGCTGGAGGGGAAACAAGCTTGATGTTCCCTTCCAACATGCATAAGGTCCTTCCCTTGAAGAACCAGTCAGATTGGTTTTTCCCTCCTGCATCCCAAGAGCACAAGCCCCCAGTTAGGGATGCCCGGTAAGAGGCTGATGAATTTGGATAAAAGAAAATATAACTTTGTCTGCCTTTCTTCCTTAGATGCTTGTGCTTTATCAAGAAGTACAATTTCAATGTAATAGGTACAACCTACATGAACGAAGTTCTTGGGAGTCCTCAATAATTTTTAAGACTGTAAAGGAATTCCGAGACCAACAATTTAATAGCTATCTCCAGGGCTGAGCATAATACCTGGAACAAAGAAAAGTCCTGTAGCAGAGATTTCTAGAGCCGATGTCACCACCCCTTAGCCTACTCTGGTTATCCACTGTTTTGTGGTGCTTTGCAATTTGCAAATAGCTGGTAAGGAGGCAGTTATGTTGAGTTACCAGGAATTGCTATACTCATATATCTTCTTGCTAACAAAATTAGCGAGAAGATTTTACTTTGAGAGCTTAGCACTTCAGCATGTGTATTTCTAACCCCTCCACCATTGGACTTCAGTGTTATTGATGCTATTCTTCTCTTCCTAAAGGGCTGCCACACTCGGGCTCCACAGCACACAGCCAAAAGAGCTCGTCTTACATCTACAGTGAGAAATGTGGTGTTTAGGGAGCAATGTAGAGAACTACTACGCTGAGTGGAATTTGAGACTCCACTTCCATTTAGGGATATGATATAATTTTTCTTTTTAATTCTCACCCGAGGACATTTTTCCATTTTTTATTCAGATAGAGCAGGAGGGAGAGAGAGGAAGAGAGAGAGAGAGAGAAACATCGACATGAAGGGACACATCGAGTGGCTGCCACCCGCACGACCAACCAGGGCCGGGGACAAACTGCAACCGAGGTACATGCCCTTAGCGGGAACCGAACCCAGGTCTCTCTGGACCGCAGGCCGACGCTCCAACCGCTGAGCCAAACTGGCCAGGGCAAGATATGATATAATTTTTAAACTTAGATATCTGCCCTATAAGAATTTTTTTCCTCCTAAGATTAGGTAGAAAGAGCAGTGCTTCAGTGTTTGGTATGAATAATACCTAATTCTTATTTTCTCCTTTTAAAAAGATATACCTAACACATTAGTATAAAGTCAAATAGCACTAAAAGTCTAAAACATAAAGTGTGCCAAATGCTAAAATCATTGGCATTTAAATCTGACTAAGATGTGGGACTCCAAGAATATAGAGGATTAATTTGATTTAGTTTGATGTTTTATAAAAATTTTCACTACAATATGGTATTTTCATTTAATTCAAAGTTTTATGCCAGAAATACTAATGTCATCAACACATAAGCTTGCAAGATGAGCTTATAGCATGGCCTGACTACCAGTTTAGGAAATTGTATCACATCTAGAAAACCAGAGTTCGTCTGTGGAATTGGTCACTGGTCACTCTCACTCTCATTCAGTCACTCACTCAATGCGCACACCTCCCTTAAAGCAACCTAAAAACCAGAAGTCTAATCTGGAACACTGATTCTTCCTACTTCAACACAAGTGCACACCTCCCTCCTCAAAAAAATAAGTCATGGTTCTTCTAATGTTCTTGCAGGCTCACACACAGGCATACATGAGTTGAGTTTTTATTTCCTGCTGCCCTTTCTTCTGTTTTATTGAGCATCTATATTCTTTGTACCGTGGTAAGATTTATGTTTACAATAAACAAAACAGAAAACCAATAAGTAGGAGAAGATGGTGGGGGTAGGCCCGGAGGGAGGGTGAGTGTGTAAGAGTGAACTAGTGTGCGAGAGAGAATGAGTGGACATGAAGGTGGATGACCAAACTCGCGCAGTGCAGAGACGCGGAGCAGAAGGTTCCTGTGCTGTGGACAGGAGCAGCCAACTACCGCAGGAAGCATCTCTTCAGGGCACTTCTCCCTGCACCGCGAGAAGGTCTCATCATTTTGGAAGATCCCGGGTCTTCCCTGGGAGGAGGCAGTGCGAGCGGCTAGGGCCCAGCAACCTGACCCCACCAGTGCACCTGGCACCATCGGACCAGTGGACACTCTGTGTCAACACAGACCAGTGCACAGAAGTGAAGCTGCCAAGGTACTGGTCTCGGAAGCTGCAGACGGCCGGGAGCCCAGCACCATCCCCACAGTAGCAGCCCGATCAGAGTCAAGATATACCCCCAGCAACAAAGGCTGGGGAGCAGACATCCATCCCCAGGCAACAGAAGCACAGATCAGCAGCTGAGACCCATCCCCCAAAACTACAGCGAAGGCTGAGCAGGAGCTGAGCCCCACTGGGCAGCAGCACTCCCCAGCCACCAGCGGCGGGACCTGGGGCTCCACAGAGGCCTGTGCTACACAGCTGCCCACAAGAGCGGTGGGAAGCTGGGTCTCAAGAGGGGACCAATGAAATCCAGCTGCCCACGGGACCGGAGGCAAAATGGGGCACCAGAGAAGCCTGTGCGACCCAACTGCCCACAAGATAGGCATAGAGCCGGGTTTCCAAAGGGACTGTGCAATCCAGCTGCCCACAGGACCTGCAGGAAGTGGGGGCTCCAAAGGGGCCTGTACAATTCAGCTGCTCACAAGATCAGCGGGGAGCCAGGGCTCCAGTGAGGCCTGTGCAACACAGCTGCCCATGGTGCAGGCAGGAAGCACAACTCCAGCAGGGCCTGAGATATACAGCTACAGGGGGCACCAGTGACCAGCTGGGAACACAGCTCAAGAGGGGCCCACATGATCCAGCAGCAGCACCTACCAGGACACACCAATACCAGCCCCCAGTAGTCAGTCCTCCAGGATACACAGCAGGCAAGAGGCAACACGCAACAGAACAGTCTGGGAGGCACAGTAGCCTTATTTGATATACAGTGAGCTGCCTACACATCCAAACATCCCTAACCGAGTATAGAGCTACCAGACGGCTAAAATAGGGAGACAAAGAAACAACACCCAAAAGAAAGAAAAAGAGGAATCACCAGAAAAGGAACTACAGAAAAAAGACAGCAACTTGTCAGATGAAGAATTCAAAGCAATGATTTTAAGGGTGCTCAAACAATTTGGTGAGAACTACAAACAACTTAATAAGAATTATGAAGAGCTCACTGGGAACTACTTCAGCTTAAAAAAGAGGTAGAAGCTATGCATAAAAATCAAGAGGAAATAAAGAATGACATAGCTGTTACGAAAAATACCTTAGAATGGTTCAGTAGTAGAAGAAGCAGCTGAAGACTGAATCAGCGACTTAGAAGACAAAGCAAAGAAAAACACCCAATTAGAGCAGCAAATGGAAAAAAAATTTAAAAAGCAGAAGGAAAGTTTAAGGGAGCTGTGGGACAATACAAAATGTAACAACATTCGCATTTTAGGGATACCGGAAGGAGAAGAATCAGAGAAAGGAATAGAGAACCCGTTTGAAGAAATAACAACAGAAAACGTCTCTAAACTGGTGAAGGAAAAAGTCACACAAGTCTGGGAAACACACAGAGTCCCAAGCAAGATGAACTCCAGAAGATCCACAGCTAGACACATTATAATAAAAATGGCAAACATTAAAGACAAAGAAAGAATCTTAAAGGAAGCAAGAGAGAAACAGAAAGTTACCTACAAGGGAGCTCCCATTAGACAGTCAGCTGATTTCTCAATAGAAACAAGCCAGAAGGGAGTGGTATAAAGTGTACAAAGTAATGCAAGGCAAGGGTTTGAATCCAAGACTACTCTATCCAACAAGGCTATCATTCAAAATTGAAGAAGAAATAAAGAGCTTCACAGATTTAAAAAAAAAAAAAAGCTAAAGGAATTTACCACCACCAAACCAGCACTGCAAGAAATGCTGAAGGGACTGTTGTAAGAGGAAGAAGAAACAGAGGTGGGGTGGGGGTGGGGGGAACACAGGCAAAAAATTAAAATGGCAACTAATAACTATCAATAATTACCTTAAATGTAAATGGCTTAAATACTCCAGTCAAAAAACATAAGTTAGTTGATTGGATAAGAAACATGACCCATATATATGCTGTCTACAAGAGACCCACCTCACAACAAAAAACTTACACAGGATGAAAGTGAAGAGAAGGAAAAAATTTTCCAAGCAAATGGAAATGGAAAAAAACCTGGTGTAGCTATACTCATATCTGACAAGATAGACTTCCAAACAAGGGCCATAATAAGAGACAGAGAAGGTCATTACATATTATTAAAAGGATCAATCTAACAAGAGGATATAACCCTGGTAAACATATACACACCAAATACAGGAGCACCAAAATATATTTTAAAACTTCTGGAGGACTTCAAGGGAGAGATCAATAGCAACATGATCATAGTGGGTGACTTTAACACACCACTGACACCACTCAGTGAAGTGGGAATAAAGGGATCATATCTCAACATAATAAAGACCATATATGAAAAACCTATAGCCAACATCATACTCAATGGGCAAAAACTAAAAGCATCCCCCTTAAAAACAGGAACAAGACAGGGATGCCCACTTTCACCACTCTTATTTAACATAGTCCTGGAAGTCTTAGCCACAGCAATTAGACATGAAGAAAAAATAAATGGGATCCAAATTGGAAAGGAGGAAGTGAAACTGTCATTATTTGCAGATGATATAATATTGTACATAGAAAACCCTAAAGACTCCATAAAAAATTTACTAGACTTAATAAATGAATTTGGCAAAGTAGCAGAATACAAAATTAATGTCAAGAAATTGATGGCATTCTTATACACCAATAATGAACTCACAGAAAGAGAAATTTTTTAAAAATCCCATTTACCATTGTGGCAAAAAAATTAAGATACCTAGAAATAAATTTAACCAAAGAAGTAAAGGACCTCTTCACAAAAAACTACAGGTCATTGAAAAAAAAGAAATAGAGGAAGATATAAAAAAGTGAAAGCATATACCTTGTTCATGGATTGGAAGAATTAACATTATTAAAATGTCCATACTACGCAAAGCAATCTATAGATTCAATGCCATCCCCTCAAAATACCAACAATATATTTCACAGAACTAGAACAAACACTCCAAAAGTTTGTGTGGAACCAAAAAAGACCCCGAATAGCCACAACAATATTGAAAAAAAAAGAACAAAATAGGAGGGATCACATTACCAGTTTTCAGGTTATACTACAAAGCCACTGTAATCAAAACAGCCTGGTACTGGCACAAGAACAGGCAGATAGATCAATGGAACAAAATAGAGAACCCAGAAATTGACCCAAGAATATATGCTCAATTAATATTTGACAAAGGTGGCAAGAGCCTACAGTGGAGTAAAGACAGCCTCTTTAATAAATGGTGTTGTAAAATTGGACAGCTACTTGCAAAAAAAATGAAGCTAGATCACCAACTTATACCATACACCAGAATAAACTCAAAATGGATAAAAGACCTAAATGTAACTCATAAATTCATAATTCTAGAAGAAAATGCAGACAGCAAAATTTCAGACATCATACAGAGCAGACTTTTCATTGATACAACACCTAAGGCAAGAGAAACAATGGGAAAAAATGAACACATGGGACTACATTAAACTCACACGCTTCTGCACAGCAAAAGAAACATCCATGAAAACGGAAAGGGATCCCACTATTTGGGAGACCATAATTGCCAATGATGCATCAGAAAAGGGATTAATTTCCAAAATATATAGAGTGCTCATACAGCTCAACAAAAGGAAGACAAAGAACCCTATTAAAAAATGGGCAGAGCTAAATAGACACCTCTCCAAACAGGACATACAAATGGCCAAGACATATGAAGAAATGCTCAACGTCACTAATCATCAGAGAGACAAATTAAAACAACTGAGATATCACTTCACACCTATCAAAATGGCCGCCATCAACAAACCATCAAACAACAAGTGTTGGCAAGGGTGTGGATAAAATGGGACTCTAGTACACTGCTGGTAGGAATGCAGGCTGGTGCAGTCACTGTGGAAAACACTATGGTGTTACCTCAAAAAGTTAAAAATTGAGCTGCCATTTGACCCAGTGATCCCACTTCTAGGAATACACCCTAAGAAACTTGAAACACCAATCAGAAAGAATATATGAACCTCTATGTTCATAGTAGCACTATTTACAGTAGCTAAGATCTGGAAACAGCCCGTGTCCATCAGTAGACGAATGGATAAAAAAGCAGTGGTACATATATACAATGGAGTACTATGCAGCTGTAAGAAAGAAAGATCTCTTATCCTTTGAGATGACATGGAGGGACCTGGAGAGTATTATCCTAAGCAAAACAAGCCAAGCAGAGAAAGACAAATATCACATGATTTCACTTATTTGCAGAATATAATGAGCTAAACAAACTGATGAACTAAACTGACCCAGAGACATGGAGGTGGGGCACAGACTGACAAGCCTTAGAGGAGGGGGATTGGGATAAACCACAGAACTTATGTGCATGTATGCATAACCAATGGACATAGACAAAAAAGCCAGGGAAGGGGTAGGGGGGATGGGGAGAAGGGTGTCAATGGGGGGAAAAGGAGAAACATCTGTAACAAAAACAAATTAATAAAAATTATGTTAGAATATAGTCTAGTTCACCACTAGTCCGGCAAATATAACTTAGCACTCATACTTTTCTTTTCTTTCCCAGTAAGCTTCTTGGTGTACTACAGTATACATATCTGCCAAGTTGCTTTCAGTTACAAGTATCAGAAGTACTGATCTCAAAGTGGCAAATGTTTGGAGTGTGCTTTTCTCAAGTAATGAGAAATCCAGGGGTAGCTGGTTTGTCTGGAAGCTCAACAATATCACTGAGAAATATAGTGTTTTCTGTCTGTCTTTTCTACCATCCTTAGGTGTCCATCAAAGCGATCGGTCAGAGCTACCACATGACAGCAGAAGCTCCAAGCATCATGTGCTCACATGACAGAGTCCAAAAGCAGAAAGGGAATTCCAGGGTCTCTTCATTGGCCTCTCTCCTTTTATCAGTTAAGGAAACATTTTTCAAAATTTTCCTATATCTCCTTGGTCATAACTGGGTCACTTAGCCACAAATACAGCTAGGTGCTGGTGACTGGGTAACTGAGTACTTGCTATATTCAGTCTCAACTGAGAAATAAACAATGGGGGATGGGAGTGCACACTAGGCAGGCAACCAACAGTGTTTGCCACAAAGAGGTATTCATATTTGTTAAATGAAGGCCATGGGAATAGATGGTCAAAAAACAGACTAGAACAGTGACACGGATGATGGATATGCTTAGGATGACAGGTGTCGAGTCAGAAAGGATGACCTTCTCCAGCTTCCCAAGGCTTCAATAAATCTGTGTGCCTTCACAAATTTGGGAGGTTCCATAAGATGATAGCAACAATGACAGGGATGACGAGTTCTTGAGGAAGGTTTCCAGAATGGTTGAAGATATATAACCTGGCTATGGACAGGGTTCCAGGCCAAGATTTAAGGTCTTCTGGGAGAAAGGGTAGATTCTCAAGTGAGTCCAAGAAATTGGCATCTCTGGGTTAAAGTGAGAGAAAGAAAGTATAGAGGTTGTGTATTTTGCTGTGAACTATATAGGAAAGTTTATTTACAGAAAAAATGGAAGTTACAGTTGGCAGTGGAAATGGTTGAAAGAACGTAATCACAAAGATGTGGTTTAAAGGGCAGAGAGAGGAGAAGGAAGGAAGGAAACTCGGATATGCACATGAGCAAAAATCAATTTCCTGCAAGATTTCTACTTCAGGTCTTGGCAAGAATCCAAGAGAATGAGAAATCAAGATAAAGGGGAAGCTTATGATTAAATTTAAGCAGCCCTATAAGTTATGACTCTAGTGTCAAGTAGACCAACTTTAACTATTTTTTTTTAAAGAGGGGGGATGTTGAATGAACTCTAAGGTTAAGAAGTCAGCTGGACCTCTGAAAGTGACAAGAATCTAAGCCTGGTAACTTGCCAGAACTTTCCCATCTCTGTTTCTACATATTCAGATCATTTTCTCTGCTCTCCTCAGCTATTGATAGAATACAGCCAACTCCACACTTCTTAAGTTCACATATTTTCAGCCACCCACTAACATGCTGACTTGATACCATGTCCTTGGAGAGAACCTAATTGATCCTCTTTGGGTCAGACAGGCTCTACCAGCCTCAACTAATGCCAGGGAGACAAAATGTAATAATAAGTATGACTTCACTCACCCCCAAAAATTGGACGAAGGACTGTTTTAAGAGAAAAAAGGATTATTATGTGCTGTGTAGACATCCCAGGTATTTATTATAGTGTTGAAACCAGAGATACTTGGTGTGGTATGAGTTGGGACAGCTCAGGCCTTAGGAGTCTCTGGTGATCACTGAGGCCTGCAGTGGGATTGGATTTATCCCATCCTCACACTGGATTTCGTATTTCATTTAGTTATCCGAGTGAGTGGCCTGGCAGGAAAAGTAGAACATGGAAAAGTAAGTTTAACTCCCAAGAATGTGTCACCTATGTTATGTAAGAGAGTGTTTGGGTAAGAGAGGTAGGGAAGAGGTTGGAAGAGAAGGAAGAACCACCCAAATGTCAAAAGCAGGGATGATACTAATTTGTTCACCAACAAAGATCTCTGGCTGGACAGTCCTGCTACTGCAGAAAAGGGATGTGTGACTCTCATCGTAAGATCACAAATCATGCTAATGTCAGAAAATGGTGGTTGGAAGTGACCAATAGCTGACTCCATAATTTTTTTTTTCCAGGAAATTGTCTGAATTTTACTACTTCCATTATTACTCTAGCATTTTTTGTGTCTTTCAGAAAACACTATAGGAAAGAATGTCTTTTAACTTTCAATGTATTTGATTGTTTTTAAATTTAAAGAAGTCATCTAGATCTGGAAAGATAGCATGAAAAAGCGGAAAGAACCCTGGATTTGAAATAAAAAATCCAGATTTGGAATTTACTACACACCTCGAGTAAGCATTTTTTTTTAAATAAATAAGTAATAACAGAGAGATTAAGATCTTTATGACCTATGACCTCACATGGCTGTGAGAATAGACTGAATTGGCATAATAGCCTGAACTCAGTGCAAATGTTAGTAATGACCCCAAATTGGAGGAGATCCACATAATAGATCTCACTTTAGTTAATAGTCACTCCTATGGAAACCAAATGCCTTGGGGGTTGGGAGGATGCACAGTGAATACTGACAGTGCAGAGCCAGTCTTGTTCAGGGTAGGTATTAGCTTTAAAACTTTACTTTACAAGAAGTATATTTCTTTATCGTTGAGCAAACCTCTTTGCAGCATTTTTGAAGGCACAAAACCAGGTGGAAAAACTTGCAAACTTGAATGGTATAGACGGGACTCACTTGGTCAAAAGTATAAGGGCCTCACAGAACAGTCTGTTGGTTTGGGTATAGAGAATTCTGTCCCAAAGACTGAACTTGGGCAGGGGTGGGGAGGCGGAGAGGGCTGGAGGGGAGGGGTAGAAAAGTCTTTACTCAATATCCCTGGACCCCTTGTGCTCGGAAGCCTGTGGGTGGGAGAAATATCCTAGAAATAAGTGCTTGGGGATTTTTTTGTTTGGGCATACATCTGTTTGATCTAGAGGTCAGCAGGGCCACGACAGGAACATCCAAACACAGACAGACTTGCCGTCTGCTGAAAGAATCTTGCATAGGGAAATCTGTTTGCTAGCTTCAGCTCTGCCAGGAGTCAGGTGGGTTTTTTCAGGCAAGCCTCTTAAACCCTCTAAGGAGCAAACCATCCACACTTCTTAAATTTCAATCTTATATTTGTAGTCAAGAATCTCAGGATCCTCACTTAAAAGTTGGGGCAGATAGATCTTGAACTGTCCAGCACAACAGAGCATTCTGATTCTCTGACTGGTCTGCTAGCCAGAAATGTGGTCCTCTCAGAGTCTTTGTCTCAAGCATGTACTAAGGGGCCATGGAACTCTGCTAGCAAGACTGCTCAGGATCCCCCCACCTCCCCCCGCCCCATAGCTTAGCACCCTTCTAACGCCCCAAGCAGTGAGAACATGAGCGGTGGCTGTCGTACACATCAAGATGGTTGGTGGGTGATCTAACCATTAGACAGGGATGGGCCCACAAGTATAACCTTGCCTTGCTTATTTGAAGATGAAAGAGACAGGAACGATTAAAGCAGGAGAAAAATGGGGGAAGAAAAAACCTTATGTTCAGAATAAAGTCTTAAAAGTCCACCATAAGCCAAAAGGGGAATCCCACTCTTTTTGCATAAACTTAGTTCCTCTTTTACATATTTGGGAGGACGGTATAATTAGCTTAGGACACCGAACAACCTCAAGGCATTTGGAAGTCCCCTCTGGCCCCCATTTCAAAAGGAGGCTCTTAATTTGGTTCAGAGTCCTAAACATCAATGTGCTGAGTCAGGCACTGGATGCCTTCTGTCTGCCAGCAGGAGTGGGACTCTTGGAGGTACCCATTAACAGGAAGCCTAATTCACTTTCTGGTAAGAAAAATATAGGGAATGACCCTAAATTTTGAATTGCACAGGCATGCTCAGATGATGGCCTATCAGCTGCTGGTTGTATAGTGGAATTTTGGCCTCAATTATTGCCACCTCTTTGCCAAAACACCAAAAAGGAGAGTAAATGAGTCAGAGCAAATACTCATTGCTTGAATCATTATCTAAACATTCAAAATTATATTAACATAACATAACCTAAGTTCCTACCCTATAGCATCACTCTAAATAGTGTGTACATGCCCAAAGGCTATGTAGAATAGCAAAGTAAATGTGCTTTCAGTCTATTGAGAAATTAGAATTTGTTTCACAGGCTAGGAAAATCTGTGAAAAGAAATTGATTGGTGGACCCAAGGAAACTTGGAAAGGACCCCCAGTGGACCCATATTAACATAGTGGTAGGTACATAGACCCATCCAAACATCAAAGGGCTCAGTTGGGAGCAAATGTATATCCCAGGTATAAGAGCAGAAACCACTGTCCTACCTAAAAAAAAAAAAAAGATAGTATCATTTGAGGTAACAAACTCAACCCCAAAATTAGCTAGGGTATAAATGAACCTAGAATATTAAATTATGGAAAGGGTAACAAGAGATCATGATTTTCCACTGAGGCAACTAACATCACACTTTTGCTCCTGTATTCCTGATTGTTTTTTATTATGTGTATTAAGGAGTATCCTTGTGGGCTGTTCTAAGAATGCCATTCCGTATGAGCCATTCCCTTAGATGATTATGGTTTGTGGTTGTGGTCTCCCTAGTGATCATCCAACAATCTTGCTTATTATGATTATTTGCTCACCTTGTTCAGAGCATTAAGTATGGCCACTCTGCCCTTCTGGGACTCTATCATCTCCACGCTTCCAGTGAGCACAGTTCCATAAGAGCATTACTTACTGTCAGCTCCAGCTCATAGAGGGTAGCTTGTCATCAGTGCTGGTACCGTCTTACCAATGCATCCATTATCATCTCATCTCATTAAAAAAGTGTCCTTTAGACTCTGCTGAGGGACATTATTAGCTCTTATAAAGTAGAGCATGGTTGTCTTACGCAGGAGATCCATTCTAGCATGATCCCTTCCTCAGTAGTCTTGGCAGTTCTGGTATCTCTGCTTCATTCGGTGTGGGCCATCACTTTTTCTAAGCTCCAAAAGCAATCCCAGCTGTCACCCAGGGTTCTTTCCAGGGAATTCAGTCCTGTGCCAAGGGTGAGTGTCCTCATTTTAACAAACTCCCCCTTACCCAGATTTATATTCCTCCTCCAGTGAACTCAGCAACCTCAGGATCCATTCCCATGTATGCTCTCCTGGTTCCTGCCTGCATATTAGCCAGGTCCTTAGGCTCATTGACATCTCTCACCCACCTTTATAGGCCCAGCACATTTTCAAGAAGTTTCTGCTAAGATTTGATCCTTATTATAGGTCTGGTGGACAGGAGAGTAGGTGGGGACAGGTGCTGAGGAGAGCAAATGTTTTATCAGGATGTGTCTAATTTGAGGTTTCTATATAGTTTTCAAGGAAGGGAGTGAGCTCTACCTTTCAACAAGGGATAGAAACTACTTCTGCAAGCCCAGAGGACTCAGAGGATTATGAGATTCAAATTTCTCAAGTACGTCTCCCCAGATATCCCGATTCCAAATCTCAAGGTCTTATTCCTTCCCTATTAGAGCCAGAATTTTGGCATAGAATTCTTGACCGGAATGGTAATCCAGCCTTCTCTGAAGTTCTGCTTTGTTAACATTAACTCCTGTTCCTGCTCTTCAGATGTAGATTTGAGAATGGGATAAGGCAATTGAAGCACCTAGAGTACAAAATTTAAGGCGGAACTCATCCTCAAGGTCATGCAAGTACTGGCCTTGCACTAGTACAACCCTGAGTATAAGCATCTCCTAAAATTTTGTTCCCTAGGTACTCTACCCCTGACCCTGTTCATCTCTCTTCCCTTCTGCTGCAGAAGATATGGGCCTTTTAAAATGTCAAGGAAGCCATTTGACTCTTACCTTGCTTTAAGTCATTGATTAATATATCTGAGTCTGTCATTTTCTCTCTTTAATAAGTCAATGGCACTTAGAAACTATAAAGATGCACAATGGATGTTTGTTGCTCTCTTCACCATACCTTTCAAATGTCTAAGGCACTGTACCAACTAGAGCCTCCTCTTCCACCTGTACCTCATTTCAATTCGCTTTAGCAATCACATAGTTCCCAGCATGCCAGGGACTATCACTACTTCACAAACTCATTGCCACACCGCTAGTGAGCAATCAAACTTCAGAATTCCATCCTTAGAATCTGCTTCCTTTACCAACTGTCCTAAGTTGGGTTCCCTAGAAGCAGATTTAAATACGGGTTCTTAAGTGATTGATTGGATGAATGTTTTCAGGGAAAAGGCAATGAGAGAAGCAAGACAGAGCAGAGGAAGAAGCTAAGCAAGAATGTGATCCCACTGAAGTCTCACTTCGGTCTGATCCCTCTGGAATTCTGAAGCATAGATTGCATCATAAAACTAGCTGTACCTCAAAGCAAGGGGGTTGGCCCCTTATGTCCTGAGTTAGTCATTGGCCCAGATCTGACCCAGGTGAGAAGGCGGGTGGAGGGAGGAGGGCGTGTACTGCAGCCTCCCTTAGGCTTCTGTTTGCCCAGAACCTTTTCTCTAAAAAATGAACAGCTATAGACTGTTGCTGGCCAACATTCAGAGAGTCTGGGGCATGGGTATACCAGCTGGTAAAGGGGACATGAGTACAGTGTCAAGAGCATAAAGAACACCACTATACACCTTAAAGACACAATCTGTTTGACCAAAATGGAAGGTTCCTATCGTACCTAGACAGCCAGCTGGTGAGTCAAGGAATTTATTTTAGGCTAAACTGTGCCGTTAACTAGCTCTGCCACTTTAGCCACTTTGTGCCTCAGTTTCTAAATCTGTAAAATTAAAAAGAAAGTACAGTAGACATGGATAGTTTTGCCTGTGATTTCTAACCTCCGTTGCTGTGGTAAGTGGGATAGATGTGCTGTAGCATCACAACTGCTAAAACTGCCTTCTGTGGTGAGCTGAGCTGATACAGGTAGAAGAGAATGCACTGGCTTAGGCAATTTATAGAGATATCAGAACAATGATAGGTTTAGGGACCATGATGCCGGTTGAGTTTAAGTGCCACTGGTGCCCTTAAGGAAGAAAATGATAGATTCAGGACAACTAATGACCAACGCAGTCACAACCTGAAAGCTAGAGGGCATCCCCAATAGCACTTAAAGAGGCTGCTTCCTGGAGCTTGAGAGCAGACTGTGCTGAAAATCATGCCCATTGCCTGATTATAGAATAGAAGAATTAAAAATAAGGCTGAACTCACAGTCCCAGCAAATCTCCTGTGCTAAAAGATAGGGTCCTGAGACCCTCTAAGAAAGGAGTACAGACCTGTGATGGGAACATCTGGAGGGATGCACTTAAGGACTTTATTTATTTATTTTTTTATCCTCACCTGAGGACATTTTTCCATTTTTTGTTCAGATAGAGCGGGAGGGAGGGAGAGGAAGAGAGAGAGAGAGAGAAACATCGATGTGAAAGGGACACATCGAGTGGCTGCCACCCACACGACCAACCAGGGCCAGGGACAAACTGCAACCGAGGTACGTGCCCTTAGCGGGAACCGAACCCGGGTCTCTCTGAACCACAGGCCGACGCTCCAATCGCTGAGCCAAACCAGCCAGGGCCACTTAGGACTTTAAATGTCCACATTCCCCTCAACATCCTGGGGAGGGCAGAAATGCCCCCATGGTCCCTTTTACAACAGCCTTCCACTACCTGGAAATATGAAAGTTCTCATCTGAAGCATACACCTTGTAAAATGATATTTGCTCTTCTAAATTGTTTATCCAATCTCCTCTAGACCAATCATGAGGATCAAGAGCCAGCATGGCCTCCTTAAGAAAGTACTACCCATACTTTAGGGGGGGGGGGGAGTTATTCACCAAAAATGGTTTCAGAGCCTGGTTATTATGTACTGGCAGGAATGGAGAGAAAATACCTGGAAATAAATCTGAAGGGTGCTGGAATGGGACCCTCCAGGGAAGGGGGAGAAGACATGAAGTATAAGACTGAATAAGGGGAAGTGTTGATGAGACTATGTGGAGGGTCATCTCCGAAGACTCAGGAGCAGTTCTATAAGTTCTAGTTCACTGATTGGATGACTTGTGGAAGCTTGAAAATAGTGATGGCCAAATAGAGCTAGGGATGCCAGACTATCTCAGCAGAGTATTAATGAGGGGACCAAAATTTTTAGAGAGGTGGGCATGCTCATATGGACTTATTAAAATACATGATGGTAGCCTAATGTGCACCTAACCAGGCTCTTGTGCCAGATGTAGTGTCTTTGCTAGAATAGATCAACCGTTCTGGTTGGTATGTGGCACTTAGCATGTGGCTATTGGTCATGGGCTGTTGCACGCTTTTTTCATTTCTAGCAGGAAAAAGTATCAGAGCAGTTTGAATTCACTTGGAATAGACAGAATTATGCATTCATGGTCTTTCCCCAGGCTCTCTATCACAACACAGTTTGAAGGGTCTTAGTTGTCTGGTCATTCCATAGAACATCATATTGATCCATTTAACTGATGACATCATGTCAGTTAGACTTGAAGAGCAGGAATTGGTAAATACTCAGAATAGCCTGAGACACAAGCACACCAATGGCGAGCAAGAAAATCTGTAAGGAATCAGGTGCCTACCATACTGATGATGTGTTTAGGGGTCCAGTGGTCAGAGGTGTGCTGAAACATCCTTTCCCTACCACAAAAGATGCTTAGCACTTGGTAGGCCTCTTTGGATTCCCAAGAAGCCATACTTGGGAATATTACTCTGGCCCATTTGTTGGGTGGTAAATAATGCTGTTTCATAAAAGGAATGAGAGCAAGAAAAGTCTCTGAAGCAAATTCAGGCTATGGCCCTTCATTCTATAGCCACGGAAGCAAGGTTAGCTATAATGAGGAGAATGCTAAAAGTACCAGGGAACCAACCTACCCAGCGGTAACCCTCAACCCATGAGGAATGGGAGTAGATGGATAAATACCCATTTCCTTGCCCCTTGATAGGCAATGCAAAGTGTATTCCACGCAGTTCTTTGAGCATCTCCAGTAGCATGAGTCCTAGTTGCCTACAGTAGTAACCCAATTGTTAAAGTACCTTTTTTTGTTTTACTCTCTTTCCTGTATCATCTCCTATCTCTTCACTTTGCTTCCTGGGATCTCCTTCAAAATGACTGGAGGATATAAATCCTAATCTCAAAGTCTGCTTTCAGGAGAATCCAATCTAAGACAAAGCTCATTTGTCTGGAATTCAGTGGGGGAGGGGAAATGAAATGAAGGGGGATGGAGAAGCAATCAGGAGCTAGATCATGCTTGGGTTTGTTTAGATTTCATTCTAAAGGCAATGAGAAGTCAAAACATGTTTTAAATAGGGAAATTGCATAACTAATAGAATAACACATTTAAGTCTCTAAAAAAAAGATTATGCTGTCTGCTTTGAAGAGAATTATCTGCAAGGAACACTAATGGATGCAACTAGACCCCTTGTGGAGAGGTGCTCAGGTGGGAAAAGCACAGTGAAGAGGAAGGAATGGGCTGATACCAGGTATTTTAGAGTTTAATTCTACAGGACTGGCTGATGAATTGTTATGAGGGCCAAGGGAAGATGATTGTGTCATTCACTGATATGGAGAGGATGGGATAAGGCAGGCTTCAAATTTCAGAATAAATATTCCGCCTGCTTTATTCTTGAACCTTTTTGCCTAATGAGGTCCAGGATCCACGTATTTTTGGACAGGTTGAGGTAAGTGGATTGTAAGAGATCAGGGGACACTGACAGAATTTTTTTTCATAAGTTGGGGAGGTAAATAGTTAAGAGATACATATATTAATATTTTTGTTTGTCATACTCATTTTCTGTTTCTTTCCCCAGGTTTATTTTATTATATAATTACAGTTTTCTTAAGGACAAAAACAGTCAGTTACAAGTTGTAAGTATCTTGACTCTTGGCCAAGTTCCAGCACACAGACTATGAGAAGTGCATATTCTAAAAAGGGAAAAGTAACTCCGAGTTGAGCCATGTTCTGTTTGTGCAGGAAGAGGACCAGTCAGCGTCCTGGACAGCACAGGCTATCTGCGGGAGAGAGCAGATGGCGTGTGCATGAGTCCTGCAGGGCAGAGGCACACTGGAGAATGGTCCAGAAGCCATTGCTTTCTAGACAAAACACAGAAGTACTTCAACAGTCTGCCTCCCCCGGCCAGCTCTTTAAGTCCCTTCCACTGGACCCATGGTGTCCTAATTTCATCCAAGAAAGGAATAGTTCCTATTTAACTGAAGGAAGAAAAACAAACTCTCCTCTGCATCAGCTGTAGGCCAGCAATCATTAAGGGCAGGCTTACACTTAGGAGTGGTGGACTATATAAGAAGCTCCACTTCTAGAAATCTGTATGTAGGCATTCACATGCCTAACTGTCATGTCTGTAAGTCACACCAGATGTGTGGAGGTTGGGGGAGGGATGTGCTCCTGCAGGACAACCCCCAGTGTGCTAGGGCACTTCAAGTCCCATCCCTTTCAAGATTTCTTCACTGCGTGTGGTACAGAATGGTTGGTTTTGAACTACTGGATGACTAGGAAGAGGCTCAAACTCCTCCCAGAGCAAAACATTTGTTCTTACAAAGTAGACTCCATATCCCTATTGAAAGTCAAAGGTTGTTCTAAATGTACCCTCAGTTGCACACTCCTGCCCACAGTGGGATTAATGTCTCACATTGCTCACAGCCCTATCAGCCAGCATTCACACTCCATTCGTTCTCTGCTACTGAAATGAATACTGACATTCGCGTTTGCTAGAACTAGACCAATCACAGGCTAATATACCCATTGATGAGAACCCAAAAATGCAGCAGAAACTCAGACTTCTACTTAATTTCATCTTAAACAGATGACATTGCTGGGCATATTCAGGGGTGTGGAGATGCTGTTGATCCCACTCTACATGCCCCTGGTCACTTCCAAACTGGTCTACAGCTACAGTGGACAACCTCCCACCTCAAGCATCTACCTGAGCTTTTCTGTCTGAGGGTTTTCTCTGGTGCTTAATGCCCCTAGGGGTTATCCCTCAAACAGTGATGGATGGAAATCAGTGAAGAAAGCTGCATCCTTTGGTAGGACAATCCTAAGGCATATTGTGAGTAAATGCTCAGCTTCCCAGAGGAACTGAATCTTAGTTGTCCATAGTGGTATTCTGCTCAAATGCATTGACTTTCTTCCTGTAGGTAGACAAAGAAATGTATCATCCTGATCCAGAGTATGACCAGCAGCTCCACATATTACCTCCTTCGGGTCTACCCTAGTTCCAGAATTGTCTCTCCTGAGGTCATGCCCTTCCTGGGCATCTCACATGTGACGACTAAGGGAGAAAAGGTACGAAGGTGTGGCCTTTGCTCCAGAGCTCCTTGTCGGGCTGGACAGGCTTTGTCAGGCCTGCATCATGGTGTGACTGCCCATCCTGCTTCCTCGTCCCTCCTTTCACAGATGTCAATCCCTAAGAAACATTTTGTACCCCAAACCCTGCTTAGAACCTGCTTCTAGGAAAAACAATCTACAACACATTCTTTCCCATCTCCCCACTTCACTTTACCTGCAGAGACCACAAATAAACCTCCTGCTCTCAAGTGTCTGACTGTTTGGAGGAGACTCAAACTAGAACCAGAAAGAAAGAGGAGAAGGGTCCTTCCTTGTTCCAATTTTCCTTCCACGTAGAGGAAGCGCAGTTGCTAAGGCACTCTTGGCTTTTCTCTCACCTCTCCTTTCCTCCTCCCTGCAGGGGCAATCTAAGTATGGATAGCCCAGACTGTTCCTCTTGGTTTGGAGGGTAGTCAGGCTGCTCACAGAAAACATGTTCTCCTCCATTCCTACCTGCTCGCAGTTTTCCAGAGACAGCTTGTGACTTAGAGTTCTGTAGTGGTTACTGTTTCTGGACGGTCTAAATGTCCAATTCTCGGCTCAGTTTTAAGAAGCCCACTGGCTTGTAGATATAAATCACATTCTTCAACATCTGGTTTATCAGTAGAACAGACAGTATTCTGGCTACCATCTGCTGACTTTTGTCCTGTGTTTATATTGTTTAAGAATCCAAGCAAGAAAAAAAATGATAATCTGTTAGGTTCTACCAAACCCCTTCCCTCACGTAGAGGGGAAACTCCAGCTCTGCTGCGAGTTACCTGGTTTATATCCAAGCAAAGAAACCGTGGTAGCCAGGGAGGAGCCCCACTCAGATGTTCCATCAAGAAACTAGCTGCAGAGAACATAGCTGACTGGCAACCTCAGCAGCTGCCTTTGGATCCACTGTGACATTTACTCCGAGGCCAATGGGGCTGGGGCTCACCCAGCCATCAGGGCTGTGACTGGGCACATCAGGAGTTCTAGAGCCAGCCAGTTCTCCTGGGTGCTGGTATCATCTCACAGGCAACTTTGGCTCGAGGATTCCCATCAGCCTGGTCACAGATTTCTCAGAACTGCACCTGAGGTTGAGGCTCTTCCCAACCAACACTTTCTTCCCTCTCTCCTTTCGCAGGTATCAGACCTTCATGGTGGTCTGAAGTCTCTCTCTCTCTGCCTACTCCCACTCCTTCCTACTTTATACTTCATGGGAATCTCCCTATATCTTTCGTGTCTAATCCATCCTGGTTCTGACTCTTGGAGGGACTGAACTGACACACAGAGTATCTGCCCAAAGCAGAGACAGAGGATCGTCGGGGTGCTGCTTCCTCCCTCGTGTTAGAATTTGTTTCACGTGGCCCTTTTGTGTAGTGGTACCAGGACCTGGGCACCCCTGTCTTAACTGCAGGACTTTTCCATTTCACCATTGTACATTTAGTATGATGTTAACTATGGGCTTGCCATATATAATCTTTATTATGTTGACATATATTTTCTCTCTACCAAGTTGAGAGTTTTTATTATAAATGAATGTTAAATTTTGGCAAATGACTTTTCATTTTGTTAAAGTGGTATATCACATTGATTAATTTGTGGGTGCTGAACCATCCTTGCATCCCTAGAATAAATCCCACAAGATCATGGTGCGTGACCCTTTACATGTGCTATTGAATTCAGTTTTCTAACATTTCTTGATGATTTTTGCATCTATGTTCATCAGGGATATTGGCTTATAATTTTACTTTTTTAGTAGTGCCCTTGTCTCACTTGAGGGACAGGAGTGAACTGGAGAAAACATACCCTGTATAAGGGGCAGCTGCTATTCCCTGCCATTGAGTGTTGCCACGTGGGATTTTTCAAAAGAATGCCTTCTTTTGAATCTGGCAGAAAGCCAGATTTTCTGTTAAAATTTATGATTTAAAAAATCTGGTGTGGGCCCTGGCCAGTTTGGCTCAGCGGTTAGAGTGTCGGCCTGCGGTCCAGAGAGACCCGGGTTCGGTTCCCGCTAAGGGCGCGTACCTCGGTTGCAGTTTGTCCCCGGCCCTGGTTGGTCGTGCGGTGGCAGCCACTCGATGTGTCCCTTTCACATCGATGTTTCTCTCTCTCTGTCTCTTCCTCTCTCTCCCTCCCACTCTATCTGTACAAAAAAAAAAAAAAAAATGGAAAAATGTCCTCGGGTAAGGATAAAAAAAAAAAAAAAAATCTGGTGTGGAACAAACCCAGCATATCTGTAGACCAGACCTGTCCCACTGACCATCATTTTTCAGTCTCTGTCCTACAATTTATACAGTATGTTCATATTCTTCTCTGACTTTCACGAAAAGCCCCAGGAGATCTTTTTGTTTTTCAGACGAGGAAATTAAGGCTCTGAACAGTGGTCTCCTCATCATCAGCCAGTTGTGGATGAGACAGCTAGAGAGCAAGTTCTTTCCTGTAGGTTCTTGAAGATTCAATCACATAATGTCCTCCTTTCCTTCTATTGGGAGTATGGACAACTTAAGCCACGAATAATATGCTGAAAGTTTAGCACTACTTTCAGAAAAGGCATGGGTTTTTCGTTGTTGATGTTGTTTTCTTTTTGTTTTTATGAGCAGTTAGTACTACTCCAGTTAGAAATGACTGAAAGAGGTCCTGTGGAAGAGAAGCTATAAGGCTTCCATGTGGGGTAGAATCCTAAGGAAAAGAAAGTTCAGGCCCCAGTTAACTAGGCCTATAAATGGCTCAACGTGGTAATTACCTTTTTCAAGGTCTGTTCAAGATGTCTTCAAGATGCCTCAGGAAGTGGGGGATTTAGGCCTTTAATTAAAATAATTTCTCTTGGCCCTGGCCAGGTAGCTCAGCTGGTTAGAGTGTTGTCCCAATATGCCAAGGTTGCAGGTTTGATCCCTGGTCAGGGCACATACAAGAATCAATCAATGAATACATAAAAATAAGTGGAACAACAAAAATCAAAGCTTCTCTCTCTGCCCCCACCTTTCAAAAAAGTTTTTTAAAATCTTATTACAGTTTTTGTGATGAAGTCTATTTAATTTGATGTAATTATAGCTACCCCTGATTTCCTTGGTTTCTTTTTTCATGGAATATCTTTTTCCATCCCTTCACTTTTAGTCCTTACATCTGAGGTGAGTCTCTTGTACACATCATAGTTGGGTTTTGTTTTTGCATCCATTCAGCCACTCTGTCTTTTGATTAGAGAATTCACTCCATTTACATTTAAAGCAATTATTTATAGGCATGGACTTACCGTTGCCATTTTGCTAACGCTTTTGTTCCTTTCTCCTTCTCTTGTCTCTTCATTTGCAATTTGATAATTATTCTGTAGTAGCATGCTTAGATTCCTTTTTCTTTAGCCTTTATGTGTCTGCTATAGGTTTCTGTTTGTAATTACCATTAAGCTTATATAAGAAATATTAATAACAGTCTATTTTAAGCATATGTGTTTAATTTTAAATGCATACTGAAGCTCTATATTTTTACTTTCCCCTCCCTCCAAGTTTTATGTTTTCAGTAACACAATTTACATATTTTTTCTTGTATTTCCATTAGGAATCTATTGTGGTTATAATTATTTTTACTACTTTTATGTTTTAATCTTTATACTAGATTTATAAGTAATTTACCTCCTACCATCACTACATTAGAGTATTCTGAATATAACTATACATTTACCTTTACCAATAAGGTTTATATTCTCATATGTTTTTACTAATTAATGCCCTTTCAGTTTAACTCAAACAAGTCCCTTTAATATATCTTTTAAGGCTAGTTTAGTGGTGATGAATTCTTTTAGTTTTGTTTATCTGGAAAGTGTTTTTTGGTTGGCAGTTTGTTTCTTTCAGCATTTTGAATGTATCATACCACTCCCTTTTGACCTGCAACATTTCTGCTAAAAAATCTGCTCATAGTCTTATGGGGGTTCCCTTGTATGTAACAAGTTGTTTTTCTCTTGCTGCTTTAAGATTCTCTCCTTGTCTTTTTTTTTTTTTTTTAATTACAATGTGTCTTGGTGTTGGGTCTCTTTCAGTTTATCTTATTTGGGACTCTCTGTGATTTCTGGATTTGAATGTTTGTTTCCTTCCTTATGTTATGAAAATTTTCAGCCATGATTTCTTCAAATAAGTTTTCTGCCCCTTTCTCTCTTCCTGTGGAACTAACTATAATGTGAATGTTGGTCTGCTGGATGTTGTCTCATAAGTCCCTAAAGCTACCTTTATTCTTTTGCATTCTTTTTCTTTTTGCTTTCTGATTGGACAGATTTCTCTACACTGTCTTTGAGTTGCTGATCCTTTCTTCTGGTTCATCTAGTCTGCTCTTGAATTCCTCTATTGGATTTTTTTTTTTTTTTTCCAGTTCCATTATTATATTCTTCAGCTCTGTGGTTTATGTTTGGTACTTTTAAAATATTTTTCATCTCTTTGGTGAAATGCATACTTTTTTCCACCTTATTCTCCTGACCTTAGTGAATATCTTTATAACCATTACTTTGAACTCTTTATTAGGTAAATCACTTATCACTTTATCATGTAAATCACTTGTATTAAGGTCTGTTTATGGAGTTTCATCTTTTTCTTTTGTTTGAAACATATTCCTTTGTTTCTTCATTTTCTTTGAGTCTCTGTGTTTGTTTATACACATTAAATAAAACAACCACTCTCCCAGTCTTGAAAATGTAGCCTCATGTAGAGATAAATCTTATTGGCTCTTGTTCCTGGTTGTCTCTCAAAATTTTGTGATTGTCCAAGCTTCCTTGTTTGTCTTATTAGCTCCCACTAGTTGAAGGAGTTTCAAAACCTATCAGTGTCCAAAAGGGAGAATCTCAGTCAAAACCTAGATGAAAGATCCTTAGGCAGCAGCACTTCAGGTATCAGGGAGACCTTTTTCAGAGAAAGAAAGGGAGTTGGGTGTTTCTATTTGCTCCCTCTTCACTGAGCTCTAGGGCATAGCTGGTTAACAACTGGTGACTCTTTGTTTGCTCCAGTCCTGTGGGAATGGAGAACACAAGCCATACTTGACCACCAGAGCTAAGTGATCAAGAGGTGCATCCTCTGGCCAGCATCCACAAAAGAGCTCTCCAGGGCTCCAGATGTATGTACAGGCTCCTTTCAGGGAGATACTAATGACCTGTATCAGGGCAGAGGGAGAATGTGAATATGGCTCTGGATGTTCTCTCTGGTCTCAGTGGTGGATAGCTCTTGCCCCTCGATATGTGTTAAATTAGGAACCTGACCCTCAGGCTTCAGCTTTTAAGATATGCAAATAAGCTTCTTTCAGTAAAAGATGATGAGAAGGACATTTCTGACTGGTCCCTCTGTGCAGAGCCTTGTGGGGATGGCTGGGGGTGGGAGGGTTGTCAGAAACCTGTTAAGAACTCTTTCTTTGTTTGCTATATAGTCTGGTGCGTCTCATGGATACAAGCTCTATTAGCATTTAGAGCTGGGTGTTTTGGGGGCACATACCTCAGGTGGAAGTTTTAAAAGTTAAAGAGCTGTCCAGCCAGTGTGGCTCAGTGATTGAGTGTTGATCCATGCACCAAGAGGTCGCCGGTTTGATTCCCAATCAGGACATATGCCCAGGTTGTGGGCTAAATCCCCAGTGGGAGCATGCAGGAGGCGGCCAGTCAGTGTTCTCTCCCATCAAAGTTTCTATCTCTCTTTCCCTCTCCCTTCCTCTCTCTCTCTCAAATCAATAAAGAAAAAAAAATTTTTATCCTCACCTGAGGACACTTTTTGCATTTATCCTCAGATAGAGCGGGAGGGAGAGAGAATATCGATGTGAGAGAGACACATCGACTAGCTGCCACCCACACGACCCCAGCCGGGGCCGGGGACAACCGCAACCGAGGTACTTGCCCTTAGCAGGAAACAAACCCGGGACTCTCTGGTCCATGGGCTGATGCTCTAACTGCTGAGCCAAAGCAGCCAGGGTGAAAAAAAAATTTTTTTAAGTTAGGGTACTAAATGTTGGGTCCAAACCCTTCACTTCTCAGGGAGAAGCTGGAAATTAGGAATTCCCTTTCAATTTTATGGCACTGTGCCAGGGCTGGGTTTATGGCAAGAGTGTATCATAGTCTGTCCTGCCTATTTTGATGTGAGTTTTTTCTCATTCACTCCACGTGTAAGTTTTTCAGCGTGTTTCTGCACTTCTTGCATGTATAACTGCTGATTCAGTGTGTCTGTGGGAGGAATTAGATTCAGGAGCCTCCATGCTGCCGTCTCAGATTGGAACCCTCTGGCCAGGGTGCTAGTTGTTTAAGGCAGTCTCCCTCAGCCTCTCGATCAGAATCACCAGATAAGCTTAGATCTCCCTACATCTAAGACCAAAGCCACCCTTTTAAATAATGAGAAAACAGCAGTTGTAGAGGGCAGCAAAGACAGGATCCGCACCAGGGTTTATTGGCTCGTACAAGACTGAATAGAACATCTAGGGAAAAGAAAAAAAAAAAAGACCAGCCAAAGAATCATGGCAAGGCTCAAATAAGAGAAAGCATACAAAGCATGTTAGAAACCAGTTTCCTATTTCTTCACCCACAGAGGAAACTTAAAACACTAAATGAAATTTCCCTGAGGTCAAGAATCATCTTCACCTCTGGTCTCTTCTTTTTTTTTTTTTTTTTTTTTGTTTATTACTGAATAGTGCCTTACTGTGGTTTTATAGTTCATGATATGTTTTTCCCTCGCTCACTTTTTTAAATTATAGGGTTCTGTGTGTTTTTGTAAGTGACCTATATCCTAATTGTAGAGCTTATGTCTTAGTTTGAGTTTCCTTAGTTTGATAAGGACTTGAGATGACCTCCTAATAAACTCCCTACATCTGGAAATAGGGAGCAAAAAAGGAGAAGTGTGAGATAGGAAAAGCCAATGTAAGGTGCAGTGTTAAACTCCATCATTTCACCTTTGCAGAGGATCTGTATGCTTCTCAGAAACAACTCCTCAGCTCTTCCACGCTGCACATAGAGAAGGGCCTGGATTGGCAAAAGCCAAGTATATGTGAAAGGTCTAGTGTGAGCACACTGCCAGCATGAATAAGACTAAAAATATCCTACAGATGTAAATGAAGTCATAGGTGGCTAAGGCAATGTCCCATGAGCATCTGGAAACTGTTTTGGCCCATTTCACCCAAACTAAGTGTTTAAGATAGGTCATTCTTTTTATTAAAGCCATTGTCTTTCAACAGAACATGGTGCACACAAGAGAAACAACATTGATCTGGATGTGAGCTGCTCCAATGACTTCAGGAAACAGAGGGAGTTCAACAGGTTAGCAAGTTAGGGGATAGGGTTTATGAAGGTAAAACACTAAATTAGAGACACTAGATGACATGTTTTATCCAGATCTGGTCCTACCATAGGGCTTTCCAAGGTTACCACCAGGATATGTCCCTCAAAGACCCCCTAGTCTCTAATTCCATGACTACTGAAAAGTTCCTGCCTGGCCGGTGTGGCTCAGTGGATTGAGCATCATCCCATGGACTGAGAGGTCCTGGTTCAATTCCTGGTCAGGGCACATGCCTGGGTTGTGGGCTTGATCCCCAGTAGGGGGTGCGCAGGAGGCAGCCAATCCATGTGTCTCTCTCACATTAATGTTTCAATCTCTCCCTTCCTCTCTCTCTAAAAAAAATTAAAAATCAATTGAAAACATATTTTTTTAAAAAGTTCCTTATGGCCTTGGAGGCCAATTATTTTGTTCCATGGCCTGGCTCCCTGCCTACTGATGGCTCCTTCTCCAGGGGTTTTTCTATGTGTCTGTCATTCATCTGGCTCTGAAACACAAAAATCCAAGAAAGTCAACAGTGGTTTTGCATCATGAAACTAGGAGAAAACGGAGCCCACAACAGGCACTGCAGTATTTTGGATAGACTTCAAGGATGATTTATGTTCTACAATTAGGTGTTTGGAGGGATTTTTAATGCAGAACCACTAAGCTTGTAGGGGGGATGGGGCACCACTTTCTTCAGTCCCAATACCTAGAGCAAGGTTCTGTATGGGTGGAACAGAGCAGGTCTGTCCACCTCAGTTTCCTGATCACCATCGGTTACCTTCTCACAAAAGAGTGCTCCAGAGGTTTTACTAACATTAAAAATTTCTAAGCTTAATGTATAAACCAATGAGACCTGAAAGAGTACATAGATATGATTCCTGCTTGTATAACCTAGCGCGTATCATGGTGTATGGACAAAGTTCACTGGACTAAATCAGGAGTCCTGGGACCCAGAGCGGGTCCAGCTCTCAGAGCTGAGGTGCCCTGGACAATAATTTACTCATATGCTCCAGATGTGGTTACCAACAATAGAAAGTGCCCCAGTGAGTCACTGATTTCCAAATGGAATTACATAAAAACCTTTATATAAGTATACACCAGTATTTTAATGTTTTAATATCATATTTGATGACCATGGAACAAAATAAGTGAAACTTAAGGCCATAAATTATGTGTTTTTAATAAGTAAAATGATAATAAGTATTTAAAACCACTGTTTTATAAGTATAAACCACTATCCTATAAGTTATTTTCTTAGATATTTTATCTTGCAAGCTAATTACTAAAGCTCACTGGGCTTATAGCTTAGAATCAAGGTTGCTATGGTGATACTTATTTAGGTTATTTTCTTTCTGTGGAACATAGTATTTCTCATCTCATAAACCCCGCCCCACAGCCCCCCACCCACGCCATTTCCATTAGAGTAGAACCCAGATCAAGACATACAAACCTGGTACTATCATGCTTTGGGCAAGATATACAGGTGGGATTGCTGAACCACTGTCAGGAACATCCCTCCCTAGGCAGCTAAGAGAGATCAGGTGCCTTAACCAAAAAACAGAGGTCCACAACAGAGGGCACAATCTGTGTCTTGCTCACCTGCTGCCACTATGCTACCTCAGTATATGTTTGGAGCATATTCTATTTGTTTAGTGAGGGAGGGAAGGTCAACAAAGCCATAAGCACTGGTGCTTTGAAAATGTGATCCCACAATTTCCCCACTAACAGAACCAGTCTTTTCTCTGGCTTCCCTGGTTGGTTCTCTTCTGAGACCTATACCTGCTGATCCAATTCTTGCTTCTTTTCTGGCTTGTCTTTGCTCTACTTTAGCCTTTCAGGATTCTCTTCCTTTTCTTGGGGTCCTTTCTGCTAATTAGCCTCTGATTGGGTCACTTAACTTAGACTGGTCATTCTCCTCTCAAGAACTATCTCAAGTCCCACAGTTGTAGAACTCAGGCGTCCTTCTAAGACTACTTGAGACAGTCACTGCTGGTAGTTTCTTCCCAGAAAGCCCTCTCAGAAGCTACCCAATTTTGGCTTCATCCAGTCAAGGTGCCTCAGGGCTCAGTGAACACTGCTGTGCAATTAGACACTGCCATCTCCTGGTCGAAGCACTGCACTTTGTCCCAGCTGGTCTGCCCCAGCAGCTCATCTAGGACTTGTGTGCACTACTCATCCACACTGCCCGTCAGAACTAGAGAGATGCTCCCGACACCCTGCCCCCTTCTTATCAGGCTTAGGACACAGAGTGGTAACTGCTAGTGCTGCCCAGTGGACCCACCTAAAGTCCACACCTGCCTCAGAGTCCAAATGCATCTTGTCCATTGAGGAACATCAACTCTGGACCCTGGACCTCATTATTTTGTCTTCAGCCTTAGCTGGTCAAATGAGTCATCTGAAAGGTATCTTAAAAGTACTGTCTTGATTTTGAATACATAACTTCCTTTCACATGGACTTCTGAGCATTCTCTCCTACTAACCAAGGTTAGGTTGGGTTTCTATACAGTAGCTTCTGGAGTTATATTTCCAAAGGATGATTCCACATAAACATAAAACAGTCTCTTGCCCTGGCCAGCTTGGCTCAGCGGTTGAGCGTCGGCCTACGGACCAGAGAGTCCCGGGTTCAGTTCCTGCTAGGGGCATGTACCACAATAAAAAAGTCTCTTGTGAGTTTCTAGTCTGTTTGGCAGATGAACTACAGCAGGCATAAAGAGCCTACTTTCCCAAAAGAGAAACTGGCCACATGACATATTCGGCATTTGTATCAAAGCTAAGGAGCTGAGACCAAACGTGCTAACTACCCACTCCAGTCTAAGTCTAAGCCAGCTGGCCCTGTAGATATTATCCCCTCCCATTCCTCATCCTCAGACTCTAATGGTGCACAGGATCCCCCTGGGTGGAGCTAGATCTTCCTGCACCATTTGCCAGACTTAAGGAATCACCGGCTCTGCTTTAGGATTTTCCTCAGGATCTCAAAGGGGAAAGATCTCTGTTCTTCTGGCCAAAAATATCTGGACACCAGAGGGCAAATCTAGTCCCTGAAACCAAGTAGGCCTTCAGGGATTTAAAATAACTCTCAGAGGTGGATTTCTAGAAGTGAGTAAAAATAACCTGTACCCTAAAAGTCTAAATGTATGGGCACTGCTCCAGCCTATAGTTGAGTATTCAGTAAAGTTGGGACATTAATAACTTCTAGCTTTGCCTATTGAACCTCCAAGGCTGTGGCATACAAAAGAGAGATGGAAATTCATCTGGGTCAGAGGCCAGGGTTAGTCTGCTGAATTATCGTAATGTTAAGTATTAACTTTACCCCATATTCATTTGATTTTTTAAGTATTGGATAAACTTTGAACAAGCACAATGATTCTTCTCTACACCCATCCCAGAGGTTAATTTCAAATGTCTGCTGCCTCTTTCCAAAAGACTAATGGAAAGAAGTGATGTTTATGAAAAATTGGTTGGAGGTCATGTAGCACTTTCGATTCTTGTTATTCCACATTCCACTCTCAGACTGAACAGGACCCCCATGTGCTGGGGCAATATTTTCTTGGCCTCACACACAGTCACGTTTGCTGTGTTATGTTTTAGTGCTGTGCCTTTCACTTTCATCCAGGGATGCTGGAGAGGCGCTGGCTAATGAAAGTCATCACTCTCTTTGTTCCAGGAACGTGGAAGACACTGCCACTCCATCCCTCAGCTCATGCTCTAGAAAGTCCCTCATGAAAGTTTTCTGACCCAGTATCCTGCTAGGAAAGGCCATGTGTCCTTTGAGTACTAGGCACCATTTTTCCTCCACTGATACGAGCCTAGTAACTCTCTCCTCTGGTACTTTGCCAATCAGGAACTGAGAGCCTTATTTAAATAAAGGTTGGAGATTCAGACTCCAATGGGAAGGCATGGTTTACCTAACACTAGCACTGACAGAGTTGTTTCCTAGATGGGGGAGGAGACCCCAGACCCAGGAGGCTAAAATATCCTGCTCTAGGCTGTCCAGAATGAGGTCTCAGTCCATGTGGCATCTGAATTTTATTTTTTTTATTTAACTTTTTTTTCCTTTATTGATTTTAGAGAGAGAGGGAGACAGAAACATCGATGAGAGAGAACATCGATTGGTCGCCTCCTGCATGCCCCCACTGGGGATTGGGCCCACAACCTGGGCATGTTGCCCTGACTGGGAATTACATTGGCAACCTCTTGGTGCATGGGTCGACACTCAACCACTGAGCCACACCTGTGGGCTTAATTTTATTTTTTGATGAAGCTTTCTTTGCCAACCCATGAAATTATTGAACTTTGGGCTGATATAGGGCCATCCATTGAGGTTCCTAGCTAATAGCTAGTGGTACACTTCCTTTAAAGGCCAAGTTATTGACCTAGTTCCCACAGGCATTTTTGTCAAAAGGGGAGGGGCAGGGACACTGACTTTTAGCTATTTGTGAAGGTACCACCTCACCTGTACTCTGGAATGATTCAGATTTTGACCCCAAGCTCTTTACCTGGCCACTGCATGTTGCTTCCTTCTGTTACTGACCCTGATGAGCTCATCACTTGTCACTGCTGAGCAGAGTCTCTTATGGTGACCCCCATTGTGTCCCCATCTCAAATTCAGGGAGGCAAGAGTAACAACTGCATGTCCAAAATGTCAGTCCTGCCCCTTGGGGTGTGGAGGCCGGTCCTAGAGGATCCTGGCTGCTCTGGATGGGGTGGTTCTGCAGTGCCCCTGGTGCCACCGAACGAGACTGGGTGTTCCCTCTCATTCCTGCCTTTCTCCACAGAAAACTCACACTACCAGCAAAACGACTCCAACCTTTTCACCCCCCCCAGTCCAAAAACACATCTCATTTCTTACTCCATAGTTAATGTGAAAATGTCTTTCCCCTATCCCCAGGACCCATGGTGTGGTCTCACCGGGTTACTATGGTGTGGTCTTGTGGTGTTGGTGGTACGTTGGTGTATTTCCTTAAACCTAGATCATCCCACATCAGCTCTGGTCAGCTTGCTATCCTAGAAAGGATCTTCTAGAGATGGGGTCAGGATTTTAACAAAACAGAACCTGTAATAATGTTCATATGTAAATCCTAGTTAATACTTCCTACAGTAAGTATGTCATAGTATCAAAATAGTATGTGATTTTAAAGTGATGAGTGTACCAACTATGATTTATAGCTTTGGTTTTGATCATAATCTTTGCATCAGTATATTGACATAGTAAACCATTCTAATGCAAGGATGAACCGTATCCATCTTCTTCATGACCTCGATGTCATGATCTCACCCCCCAACCCGACCAGAGGGTATCCTTTCAAGCTGTCCCATGTCTATAATTTGATTACTGATATTAAAATTCTATATATTTATAATAAAATTTATGGATTTTCTGCATTAAGGTCTAACTTTAATATCTTGGAATGAGGTATTTCCTTAGCTGGAATAACTGACATAATTATTGGCAGCCAGCCTATAAAATCATACAAAGATTATATATGAGTTAGTCAGCTGTGGTAGCACCATCATTTTAGATATCCTTTGCCTTTTATAGCAATCGTCCTGATTTCATGTTTTGGCATATATTTCCCAGAAAATTAAAATCTTCTTTAACTTACCCTCAGGGCTTGATGATTAAGTAAACAATAATTATAAAATACATTTGATTAATAGAGTTTATCCAAAGGAGAAGGCTGTTCAACTTTAATTTATCTGGAATTACTTTAATATCTCAAGTTATGTAATATAAAACAATAACCTGAGATGTTATTTTTACCAACATTTTGTCACTGCCTGATTAAATTCCAAGCAAGACACTAGATTTCGAGAGATGCCAGATGATGATTAAACGCAACCCCCAATGTCTGATGAATTTCACAACCAGGTTAATTTGCTCTCAAAATATATGGGCATGGAATTGTGATTCCCCCCAAAGCCACATCATAGTGGAGCTGTCATCTTATCCCCTGGTCCTCCTCACAGTGGGCCCTCAGGCAGGACAAGCAGGGGAGTAAAATGGCTCAGATTCTGTGATGGCCTTGCCAAACTTTTCCTAGAACTGCACTCCGTCTGAGAAGATTCCGTGCAGCCTTACTTCTTTCCACAGAAGGTTGGACAGGCACTTGAGGCTGATGGCTCTGTCAGCCTCACCTGGCTCCCTCTCTGTTCTGATTGGCATTTTCTCTAATAAATGTCTTTCAGGTTTAATCCTGTCTATCTTAGCATCTACTTCCCATGTGATACCAGAAGTGGCCTGAGAAAAAATACAATAGAGGGAATTTAGAATGGGCTCACCCACTGCCCATTCTAAATCCAGTAGGCAAAGAAAACCCCTTCCTGGTAGATGGGACACAAATAGAATCTGTCACAAGATTCTGGTTTAATTGGTAAAGACTTCACCAAAAGAAGCCCGAGAATGCCCTGGTGGAGGGGAATGCTGCAAGTGCAATGATGCCGGCTTTTGAAAAATCCACAGGGAGAGGAGAGGCTGGGGACTGTTAATAAGCAGTCTGTGAGTAAACGTGCGTCACATGGCCTCGGTGTTGGCTCACAAGGAGGCCTGCATCTCCTGCAGTGGAAGGGCAGACGCTGTAGCTGAGCAATAGTCTACAGACAAGTTGTTAGAGTCACAGAGCTCCAGAGATGTTGGAGTGCTCAAAGTACTTTTGTTATGCAAAAGTCAAGGCCCTTGATGGGGAAAACCTGGGACCTTAAAACTTGGGATCTGGACACCTTGATGGATGCCCATAAAGGCCTTAACTCTACAAGACCCTCTGGGATAATGGAGGTCGTCCACCCTTCCTAGGAAGAACTAGCAGTTTTCCTGTGGTGAAGACGCTGCAGACGTCTCTCATCACAAGACCACAGCTGCCCCCAACCCCACCCTGGCTCTACCTTCCACTTCCTTTCCTGGTTTCTAGGCTGGTAACCAGAGTTAAACCTCAATAATCTAGTGGATGTGCTGGGCCTGCTACGGCAGGGGAAAACTATACACCTGTTGCAAGAATTAGCTAGCATGTACTATCAGAAGTTAGGGGGGTACAATTGGGTTTGGATTTTGAGGGTGCCTAATGAAGCAGCGCTAAAATATAAGCCCGGAAAACTAAGAGTTCATTGATTTCAGGGCACTTTTTTGAGACACTGAGTTTAATACACTAGCAAGGACCCCAGGGGGCGGAGCAAACTTGCTGCTGAGATGGCAATTAGAATCCCATAAAAGGGGGTGCCAGAGGGGAGAGGGTTGGGGGGCTGGGTGAAGGGATTAAGAAGTACAAATTGTTAGTTACAAGATAGTCATGGGGATGTAAAGTACAGCATAGGGAATGTAGTCAACAATATTGTAAGAACTATGTGTACCAGGTTGGTACTGAATATATTGAGGGGACCACTTTATAAAGTATGTGATTGTCTCTCCGCTGTGCTGTGTACCTGCAACTAATACAAAATAATATTAAATGTAAACTGTAATTGAAAAATAAAAATTTTTTTTAAGCAGTGGGTAATACTCAATGAAATGAAAAAAGCCTGAGTTGCCCAGCAGAGAGCAGAGGGAGAAATATAGACGCTAACAGAAGTGGGCTTGCTGGGATACCCAATACCACTGGAGCCCTAAACATTTTATTGATGCAGTAAAACAAATCTTCAGAGTTTATCTCTCACTCTCACCCCTATGCATGTGTCTTACCGAGGCCTCCAAAGTATTAGCCACTTTTTATTCCTCTAGCGAGACTGCCATGATGTTATCTAAATAGTGGATCCATGTTACATTCCACAGGATGTCCTTCTCGTTGAGATCTCTTTGGGCCAGACTGCAACCCTCTGGCTGCCCCTCTAGCCATGCTGCTGACTGTAATGATTGTGCCCACTCAGCTTCTGATGATTATGCCCTATCACCTGCTTCTACTGTTTCAGATTCTGATCATGCCCCTTGCTCTCAGTGGTCTCAGGCCTGTAACAACATCTACTGTCTGCTCCGGCCTACAGAGCAGCCCCCACTGGACTTCCTAGTGGTGCTGGTGCTCCCCTTTCTCCTGCACTTCACTCGTTGCTTTGGTAGACAGTGTCTCCTTCCTGCCATCATGGGGAGCAGTTTAGGCCAGCTGGAACTCTTCAAGGATTGACATCCTTTTTCTCCCAGCCCATGCTATGGTCAGAAGGGGCCCTGACATGGCCTTAGGTGTGACACGAGTGTGACAGTGACAGTGACCTGGAGGTCTGAGCTGTGCTTTGCTGCCCTGTCCTCCAGCCCTGCTCATGTTTGATCTTGGACCTGCCATTCCACCTGACAGTGGATTATTGCTGAGCCCACCCAATCTAACAATTTTGGGGTTCTGCTCTAAACCAGTTTCGGAAGGATAGCGTTGGCCACATAGTCCTGCATGCTGTGCTCACATGCTCCAGGGCTGGGAAGAACTGCCAGCGTCTCCAGCTCTGCCTATGATGAGTGAGTAAATCCAATGTTGGGTGAAGAGTTTACAAGTCTTTTTGACCTAAATCTAAATTACATTTCTCCCAACAGCTTAAAAAAAAGGGAGAGGGAGGCAGTCTTTGATCTCCATGTCACCAGCTCTTGCCTCTATGATCCAATCTGTTCTGAACCAGGTAAAAAAAAAAAAAGTGGTTAGGCAGCCACTGTGGTTCCCCTTGAACTCCCCCTCCAGAGGATTCCCCAAGGAGGCAGTGCCGGCTTCGGGCCTGGGATAGACCTGCGGAGGAGGGAACAGCCATGCACAGACCATGGGTTTCAAACCTGAGGCTGGAAACCTGATACTCCTTGAGAAGAGAATGGGGTGCGTGGAAAATGGCAAGAGAAGCAAAGGATTTTAAAAAGGACCCTGTAAATGTGAAAAAAAAATATTTTTGGATGTAAAAATGGCCGCGGGGTGAATGGAAGCTACACAGACAATCTCCCAGGACCAAATGGGAATTGCAACTAAAATAAAGACAAATCTTCAGAAAAAAGCAACAGAAAAGCAGCGAGACAGGGACACTGGTAAAATCTGCAGAGGCGCAAGAGGGTGGCGGGCTGGGAGCCCACTGACAGCAGCAGTCTTAGCTGTGAGCAGCGCCCTTGGGGAATAAAGACCAAGCCCGCTCCACAGTGCAGAGAGCTGGTACACAGCACTGAAATAGCCACAGCCACTCACCTGGGGGCTACGGAAGAGGGAGGGCAGACTGGGCTGGAACTCTGTGGGGACACCTGGGATTTGGAGGGCACTCAGAGTTCTTGCTGAGTTGCGGCCACAAAGGACAGTGCCAGGGTGCTCCTTCCCAGAGCTGTGGGGAAAAGCAGTGGCCCCTCTCTCTGAGATTCAGCCTTTTCCACATGAGGCAAAAAAATGCAAATTGAGGCTCATAAACAACCAGCCTCTATCCCGCCCTCTGGAAATCCTCTTATGCAGAACATCAGGGCTACATTCCAAGGCCCTTAGTAACTGAGACTACTACCCTCCAGGCAAAAAGTTTGAGGATAATTGAACCTTTCCTGGGCTTGCAAATCTACCCAGGAATGTAGGACTTGACAGTGGTGTTTAACATGGGCCAACCCAGGCTCATCCAAATCCAGGAGAGGGAGCCACAAACAGCAGAACACCAAAACCCACAGGGAAAATTTGGCAGGCTCCAAAACTCACTGACATAGCCAAAATGGTGAAACAAAGAAACAAATCCCAAATGAAAGAACAAGAGAACTCTATCAAAGATGAGATAAATGAAATGCAGCTAAGCAAATCATCAGAGGTAGAGTTCAGAGCCATGATCTTGAGGAAACTCAACAGCATGAATAAGGACATCAGCACCATGAGTAAAAATATAGAAACATTGAAAACCAACCAAGTGGAAATGAAGAATGACATAGCAGAAATTACAAACACATTGGAAGGACTAACCAGCAGGGTAGAGGAAGCTGAGGACCAGATCAGGGAATTAGAAGACAGGATAGAAAAAAATCAACCAATCTAAAAACCAAAAGGAAAAAAACAATTTAAAAACAGAAAGATAGCTTAAGAGAACTGTGGGACAAACGGAAACATAATAACATTCGCATCATAGGAGTCCGCAAAGAGGAAGCAAATGGGCAAGGGTTAGAGAATATATGTGAAGAAATAGTGACAGAAAACTTTCCTAACTTGGTGAAGGAAGAAGGCATTCAAGGTCAAGAAGCACAGAGAGTCCCAAGTAAGAAGAACCCAAACAGGCCCACACCAAGACACATAGTAATTGAAATGCCACAAATTAAAGACAAAGAGAGAATCCTAAAGACAGCAAGAGATAAGCAACAAGTTATCTACAAAGGAAACCCCATAGGGCTATCAGCTGACGTCTCAACAGAAACACTACAGGCCAGAAGGGAATGGCATGAGGTAATCAAGGTCATGAAAAACAAGGATCTGAATCCAAGACTACTCTACCCAGCAAGGCTATCATTTAAAATAGAAGGTCGAATAAAGAACTTCCCAGACAAAAAAAAAAAAAAAGGAATATATTAACACCAAACCAGCACTGCAAGATATGCTAAAAGGATTGCTGTAATTAGTAGAAGAAATAGGAAGAAAAATAGAACCACACTAAACAAAAATGGCAATAAATAAGTACATATCAATTATCACCTTAAATATGAATGGTTTGAATGATCCGATAAAAAGACACAGAGTGCTGACTGGATAAGAAAGCATGACTCACATATATGTTGTTTACAAGAGACCTACCTCACAACAAAAGACTCACAGAGGTTGAAAGTAAATGGATGGAAAAAAATCCTTCAAGCAAACGACAAGGGGAAAGAAGCTGGAATAGCAATACTCATATCTGTTAAAGTAGATTTAAGAATGAAGACCATAACTAAAGACAAATAAGGCCACTACATAATATTGAAAGGATCTACCCAACAGGAAGATATAACCTTGGTAAACATATATGCACCCAATATAGGAGCACCAAAATATATTAAAAATATTCTGGAGGACTACAAAGGAGAAATAGAAAGCCTTACAATCAAGCAGAGGACTTCAACACCCCACTGACATCACTGGATAGAGCCTCTAGACAAAAAATTAACAAGGAAACACAGACTCTAAACGAAGCACTAGATTAAATGGATTTCATAGATATTTATGGAGAATTACAGAATTCACAAAACTACAGAATTCACATTCTTCTCAACTGCACAGGGGACATTCTCAAAGATAGAATACATGTTAGGGCAAAAACTAAGTCACTACAGTTCAAAAAGATAGAAATCATATGAAGTATCTTCTCAGATCACAGTGGCATGAAACTAGAAATCAATTGCAACAAGAACATGCAAAGACATTTGAAAACATGGAGGCTAAATAGCATGTTATTGAACAATGAATGGGTAACCATGGAGATCAAGAAAGAAATTAAAAACTTCCTGGAAACCAATGAATATGAACACAAAACAACACAAAATCTATGGGATGCAGCAAAAGCAGTTCTGAGAGGGAAGTTCATAGCACTACAGGCCTACCTCAAGAAACAAGAAAAATTTCTAATAGACTATCTAACCTCACAACTTAAAGAACTAGAAAGCAAACAAAAAGAAAACCTCAGAGCAAGTAGAAGGAAGGAAATAGTAAAGATCAGAGCAGAAATAAAGGACATGGAGACCAAAAAAAAAAAAACAATTCAAAAGATCAATGAAACAAAGAGTTGGTTCTTTGAAAAGATAAACAAGATTGATGGACCCTTAGACTCACCAAGAAACAAAGAGAGAGAACCCAAATACACAAAATCAGAAATGAAAGAGGAGAAATAATAACTGACACCACAGAAATACAAATGATTGTGAACAAATATTATGAACAATTATATGGCAACAAATTTGACAATCTAAGCAAAATGAACCAATTTCTAGAAACACATAGTCTCCCAAAACTGAACTGGGAAGAGATAGAAAACTTGAACAAACCAATAACAACAGAAGAAATTGAAGATGTAATCAAGATTCTCCCAGCAAACAAAAGCCCAGGCCTGGATGGCTTCACAGGGAATTTTACTGAACATTCAAAGAACAACTAATACCTATTCTTCTCAAATTATTTCAAAAAATTCAAGATGAAGGAAGACTTCCAAATCATTTTATGAGGCCAGCATAATTCTAATTCCAAAACCAGAAAAAGACACTACAAAGAAAGAATACTACAGGCCAATATCCCTGATGAACATAGATGCCAAAATCCTGAACAAAATACTAGCAAATCGGATCCAGCAATACATCAAAAAAATTATTCACCATGACCAAGTGGGATTCATCCCAGGGATGCAAGGCTGGTACAATATTCGCAAGTCAATAAATGTGATACACCACATAAACAAAATGAAAGATAAAAATTATACGATCATATCTGTAGACGCTGAAAAAGCATTTGACAAAATTCTGCACCCATTTCTGATAAAAACGCTCAGTAATTTGGGAATAGAGGGATAATATCTCAACATAATAAAGGCCATATATGAGAGACCTACAGCCAACATCATACTCAATGGGCAAAAACTAAAAGCATTTCTGCCTTGGCCAGTTTGGTTCAGCAGTTAGAGCATCAGCCTGTGATCCAGAGAGACCCGGGTTCGGTTCCCACTAAGGGCAGGTACCTTGGTTGCAGTTTGTCCCAGGCCCTGGCTGGGTTATACAGGTGGCAGCCACTCAATGTGTCTTTCACATTGATGTTTCTCTCTCTCTTTCTCTTCCTCTCTCTCTCTCTCTCTCTCTCCCGCTCTATCTGAACAAAAAATGGAAAAGTGGCCTTGGTTGAGGATAAAAAAAAAACAAAAAACTAAAAGCATTTCCCTTAAGAACAGGAACAAGACAAGGATGCCCACTTTCACCACTCTTATTTAACATAGTACTAGAAGTCTTAGCCACAGCAATCAGAAAGGAAGAAAAAATAAAAGGGACCCAAATTGAAAAGGAGAAAGTGAAACTGTCATTATTTGCAGATGACATGATATCATACAAAGAAAACCCCAAAGACTCCATCAAAAATTTACTAGACTTAATAAATGAATTTAGAAAAGTAGCAGGATACAAAATTAACATCAAGAAATCGATGGCATTCTTATAAACCAATGATGAAGTCACAGAAAGAGATACTTAAAAAAAATCTCATTTATCTTTGCAGCAAAAAAATTAGAATACCTAGGAATAAACTTAACCAAAGAAATAAAGGACCTATTTGCAGAAAATTACAGGTCATTGAAAAAAAAAATAGAGGAAGACATAAAAAAGTGGAAGCACATACCTTGTTCATGGATTAACATCATTAAAATGTTTATACTACCCAAAGCAATCTATAGATTTAATGCAATCCCCATCAAAATACCAACAACATACTTCACAGAACTAGAACAAGTACTTCAAAAGTTCATCTGGAACCAAAAAAGACCCCTAATAGCCACAGTAATCTTGGAAAAGAACAAAGTAGGAGAGATCACATTACCAGATTTCAGGTTATACTACAAAGCCACTGTAATCAAAACAGCCTGGTACTGGCACAAGAACAGGCATATAGACCAGTGGAACAGAACAGAGAACCCAGAAATGGACCCAAGGCAATATGCTCAATTAATATTTGACAAAGGTGGCAAGAGCATACAGTGGAGTAAGGACAGCCTCTTTAATAAGTGGTGTTGGGAAAATTGGACAGCAACATGCAGAAAAATGAAACTAGACCATCATTTTACATCATACACAAGAATAAACTCAAAATGGATAAAAGACTTAAATGTGCCTCATGAATCTATAAAAATCCTAGAAGAAAATGTAGGCAACAAAATTTCAGACATCATACGCAGCAGAATTTTCACTGATACATCACCTAAAGCAACAGAAACAAAGAAGAAAATGAACACATGGGACTACATCAAACTCAAAAGCTTCTGCACAGCAAAAGAAACAACCATCAAAATGGAAAGGGATCCCACTATATGGGAGACCATAATCACCAATGATGCATCAGGTAAAGGGTTAATTTCCTAAATATATAGAGTGCTCATACAGTCCAACAAAAGGAAGACAAAGAACCCAATTACAAAATGGGCAGAGGAACTAAATAGACACCTCTCCAAACAGGACATACAAATGGCTAAGAGACATATGAAGAAATGCTCAACATCACTAATCATCAGAGAGATGCAAATTAAAACAACAATGAGGTATCACCTCACACCTGCCAGAATGGCCACCATCAACAAATCATCAAACAACAAGTGTTGGTGAGGGTGTGGAGAAAAGGGGACTCTAGTACACTGCTGGTTAAAATGCAGACTGGTGCAGCCACTATGGAAAACAATATGGTGTTACCTCAAAAGGTTAAAAATTGAACTTCCATTTGACCCAGTGATTCCACTTCTAGGAATATACCCTAAGGAGCTTGAAACACCAATCAGAAAGAATATATGTACCCTCATGTTCATAGCAACACTATTTACAATAGCTAAGATCTGGAAACAGCCCAAATGTCCATTAGTAAATGAATGGATAAAAAATAAGTGGTACATATACACAATGGAGTACTATGCAGCTGTAAGAAAGAAAGATCTCTTATCCTTTGAGACGACATGGAGGGACCTGGAAAGTATTATCCTAAGCGAAAGAAGCCAAACAGAGAAAGACAAGTATCATATGATCTCACTTATTTGTGGAATATAATGAACATAACAGTCTGAGGAATGGGGTAGTCCCAGAAACATGGAAGTGGAGTACAGACTGACAATTCTCAGAAGAGGGGGTGGGGGAGAGATAAACCACAGAACCTGCATGCATGTATGCATGAACAATGGACATGGACAGCAAAGCTGGAGACAGGGTGGGGAGGGTAAGGGAGGGGGGAATCAGTGGGGGGAAAAGGAGAAACATCTGTAATAAAAATTAATTAATTAATTTAAAAATTAATTAATTTTTTAAAATAAAAAATTTGATTATATGCAAACTCATTTTGGAAGGGCTAATTTTCCTGTATAAGTAGCTGACACAACATTAACTTTACTTTCTTCGGTCTCTAAAGATCTTTCCATTACTCACTGGTACATTTGAGTATTATCAAAAGAAATCTCATTACAAGGTAAAAAATTTCAATGAGCTTTGGAATTTGATCATTATTATATTAAATGCCATTTTCAGTGCAGTCAATGACTAGATATTATTTTATAATTTCTACTTTTCTTTATGAGTTTTTTTTAGTTTTTGTTTCCTATTAGCTAGTTCTGTTTCTATTTTAAGGAATTAAATATATCTCTCTCAGAATTTATTTTTAAGAGATCTCTCATTGAGTAATAAAAAAAAGACCAGGAAAAAATTAATAAATGGGACTACATCAAACTAAAAAGCTTCTGCACATCAAAAGAAACAAGCATCAAAATGGAAAGGGAACCCACTATATGGGAGAGCATAATTGTCAACAATACATCAGATAAGGGGTTACTCTCCAAAATATATACTCAGACAACTCAACAAAAGGAAGACAAAGAACCTAATGAAAAAATGGGCAGAGGACCTAAATAGACACCTCTATAAATAGACATACAAATGGCCAAGAGACTTATGAAAAAATGCTCAAGGTCACTAATCATCAGAGAGATGTAAATTAAAATGATTATGAGGTATCACTCTCATTTATGAAATAAATGCCAATTAAAAGTACACTTAGCTCTTCCTCTTTTTTTCCTTGGAGGTAGAAATGTGAGGCTAAGGACAGGGTGGGGATAAGAAGGTGTCCGGAGGGCTGGTGTGGAGCCAAGAAGGTACCAGCATGATCAGCAGATTGGTTGCATACAGAGAGACTGAACAATGAGAGCTGAAGCAGGGATTTACACACAGGGGTGAGGGAAGGCTAGAAAGAACCTGAGGTATTGGATTGGAGTTGCAGATAAACAGTGTGAACGCATAGCTTTGAAGTATAAAGAAATAGATACAATTCTGTTGTCTGTGTATATATACATATATTTTTAGCTCTATTTCTTGCTAGAACCAGAAGTAAGATATGCTAATAGCAATGAGTATACTACATTCCCAGGTCTTGGTTTCAAAGAATCATCCTCAAAACATATAAACTTCCAGTTATAAGATAAATAAGTCCTGGGGATGTAATGTACAGCATGATGGCAATAGTTAATAAAACTCTACTATATATTTGAAAGTTGCTAAGGGATAGATCATAAAATTATCACAAGAAAAATATTTGTAACTATGTGAGGTGATGGATGTTAACTAAACTTTTTGCAATGTATTCATACAGGGTAGGCAAAAGTAGTTTTACTATTGTTCGTATGAAGAATATACTAATTAATAAACAATACAAGAATAAACTCTGTTTCGTGTACTCAAAACCGCAACCTACTTTGCCCCATATATCAAATCATGATGTTGTACACCTAAAACTAGTACAATGTTATATGTCAATTATATCTCAGACTTTAAAATGTAAACAAATAGCCCTGGCCAGTTTGGCTGAGCGGTTAGAGCATCGGCCTGCGGTCCAGAGAGACCTGGGTTTGGTTCCCGCTAAGGACATGTACCTCAGTTGCAGTTTGTCCCCAGCCCTGGTTGGGTCGTGCGGGAAGCAACCAGTCGATGAGTCCCTTTCAGATCAATGTCTCTCTCTCTCTCTCTCTCTCTCTCTCTCTCTCTCTCTCTCTCTTCCTCTTCCTCTCTCTCCCTCCCACTCTATCTGAACAAAAAATGGAAAAATGTCCTCATGTGAGGATAAAAAAAAAAAAGTAAACAAATACTATTCTTCCCAATCTGGCCCCTGCCTGAGGACGGCACTGGGCACGCGCACGCCCGTTCCTTTCGCACTGTCTACGGCACCACTACAGCAGAGTTCAGTAGTCGTGGCAGAGCTCCATGGTCTGCAAAGCCGAAAATATTTACTGTTGAGTCCTTTCCAGAAAATGCTTGCTGACCCTGTGACTTAAACCAGGGATCCTTGGAGAAACGGATGATTCCAGGGCTAGGTCAGGAAAGTACACGATCCTGGTATATCTAGTGCCAGAAAGTAAAAATATGCTCAAAGGACATCAGCTTTAAGGGGCTCCCACTAGCCCAATCTGGGACAATTTGAGAATCCATTGAATAAAATTGTAAACATACATACTGATATAAACTAATAAGTGGAGAAGGAATGATGGGGAATGTGCCTCACCATTTGACAACCATTGCAATCATGACTGGTTCAGTGGGAGTCATCAATGGATACTAAGGCTGGTGGGTGGAATTTTAAGACTAGGCTAATATCCTATTTTTCATCAGAGATCTTCCCATAAAATATTTCTCAATTACAAAGGGGAAAATGGCAGGCTTCTTCACCTGTAAATTTATCAGACACCAACTTGAGCAGGTGATTAACATCATCAGTGGTGAAGTGGGCCAGTGTCCTGTCTCCCCGCCCCCACCCAGTCACCTTGCCATGCACTGCCCGCATTGTTTTTGGACAGTAGTGTTCTATCAGTGTTGATATCCTGATTTGGATGGTTGCACTATGGCTTTATAAGTAAGAGAGGGTTGTTGTGTTCCAGAAATACATACTGGAGTATTTAGGGGTGAAGGGGGCATCATGTTAGCAACTTGCTTTCAAGTGGTTTAGAAAACAATGACAATGGGATATTTATATACAGAGAGGAATGTTTAGATACAGAGAGAAATATTTATATACAAAGATAGTTACAGAGTAAAATTAAATAATTATTAATAATTAGGGGATCTTGGTGAGGGGAATATGGTAGTACTTTACTATTCTGGCAACTCTCCTGTAAATTTGAAATTTTAATTTTTTATTTATTTATTTTTTATCCTCACCTGAGGACATTTTTCCATTTTTTTTTTTTTTCAGATAGAGTGGGAGGGAGAGAGAAGAAGAGGGAGGAAAAGAAACATCGATGTGAAAGGGACACATCAAGTGGCTGCCACCTGCACGACCAACCAGGGCCGGGGACAAACTGCAACCAAGGCACGCGCCCTTAGCGGGAACTGAACCTGGGTCTCTCTGGACCGCAGGCCGACTCTCCAACTGCTGAGCCAAACAGGCCAGGGCCACAGATACCTTTTGAAAAGCCATATGTTTATAATATGAAATGGTTTGATGATTGCCATTTTGGCTAGGGGGTGGAAGAACAAGTAATTACATAGATTTCTGGATGGGAAGGTATATCAGTACTATTTATTATGGAGGGCTCTTCATATGCATGTGGGATAATCTTCAAGTCACATGAACTTCAAGTAATCAAGTGCAGAATTGTGTGACATCTGCAACCATTTGTGTACAAAGGAACCGGGCATACATATTTACCTTCAAGTACTGATGATATCTAAGATAATAGAGGAAGCTAGGAGGCTAGGTGAAAGGGTGAACGAGATTCTGTCCGTCATTCTAAAAGTGAAAAGAGTGTAGATACAGAAGATGTGGAGAACTGAAGCTGTTTTGGGAATCAGTGGTAGATGCCACCTCTTGGCGGGGAAACAGTTTCCCCATCCCTTGACTCTGGACTTCGGCCAGTAGAATGTGGTAGAACTGCCAGTGTGTCAGTTCCAAGCCTAGGTATTAGACCTCTGCAATTGCCATGAGAACGTGCCCAGGGAATTGGGTTGGAAGATAGAATACACAGAACAGAGCCAGTAATCCCAGCTGAGACCATTCTAGACTAGCTAACAGCCAGCCAACCACCAGAGTGAATCCAGCCAACACCAAATAAACTGTCCTACTAAACCAGCAGAACCATCTAGCAGATCCATGGTCTTGTGAACACAATAAATGGTTGTCTTAAGCCACTAAGTTTGGGGTCATTTTTAATGCAGCATTATTGTGGCAATACATAATGTATGACAGCATGAACCCCCTCTCATTGGGTCCTATGGGAGTCTTGGTGTGCAACAGCACTTAGCTCCTGCTACTCACCTAGAAGTCCAAAAGTATATTCAACTTCCCCTTGTATTCTTGGCAGCTGGGCTCAGTTCATGCATGTTTGCATATGGGACTTGAGTGTAAGTTGCATATGCTAATAAAAGTGCCACAGTTCTCAAGTCTCTGTTTCTTGGGGCTGCTTGTTCCAGATTCACTGATGGTGGCACTGCCAGCGGCACAGGGCCCTGCACGGACACTCGCATCCTCCACCGATTCTGTTGGTGAGTTTTTTCAATTTAAATTTTAGTTTTTAATTACAGTTTACATACATTATTTTATATTGGTTTCAGGTGTACAGCATAGTGGTTAGACAAATCATATACCTTACAAGGTATTCACCTGATATTTCCAGTACCCACCTGGCACCATACACAGTATGAGCAATCTCGTTGACTGTATTCCCTATGCTGTGCTTTACATCCCTGTGACTGTTTTGTAACTGCCCATTTGTACTTCTCCATCCTTTCACCTTTCACCCAGTTCCCCAACCCCCTCTCCTGTCAACCATCACTTTGTTCTCTGCATCTATGAATCTGTTTGTTTTGTTTATTAATTTATTTTGTTGTTTAGAGTTCACGTACAGTATAAGTGAAGTTATATGGTAATTTTCTGTCTGACTTATTTCACGTGGCATACTATGTGGTGAGTTTGTAACGCTCTGCTTCTATTTACACATTTTTCTGAGCCCAATTCTCCTACTCCTGATAATTCCATGAACTGTCCAATATCCTCCATTAAGTTCATTTTCTGTTTACAGGTCCCAGTGGGCAATTTTGTTTTTAAGTTGAATGTCATTTATTGAGACAACCTTTGAAATTGATTAGCCATGGATCTACTGGTATGAACAGTTCAAACTGTCACATTGGTGAAGTTACAATGAAAAAAGGCAGGGGAGAATTTTGGGAGTGAGGATGTTATTAATGTGCCTCTACACCATTTGCCTTTGAAACATAAGCAAAAACATTAGCACAATGTATCTCAATTACTGTGCTATAGTACAATCGAACTAGAAATCATTTATTGTGAGTCTTTGCGTTGGAAATGAATTGTTCCAAGACTCAAGTGCTAGCAACCTTTTACATTAGTAATGACCAGGGTTCACGCTTTGAACTCTAGTCTTAACCCATTATTTATTTAGGTTTAAGATTTATAAGTTTTGACTGCTCTCACACTGTGCTGAAAAGAAATTCAGAATCACAAGTATTAGCAGTCAGTCTAGATGCCTTTCATTGTCCCTGAAAAAGTGCCTTGGATATGAATCTCAAATAAATCAGGGAATCTTGAACCAGACAAGAAATTGGATAACTACCAATTTTTCCATCTCTTGGCTGCCAGTTGAGTTTGAGTCCCAATTAGTTTGAGTCTCCACAGAACTGGGACCCTGGAAAAGGTTCAGCTGGCGTCTGTTCAATCTGTAAATCTTTCAAATCTATCATGTCTCATTCCATAGCTTAGGCCCTCATCACTCATCTAGACAATTACAGCAACTTGAGACAAGACGGGAGGCAGAGAGACCAAGTTTATAACAGGGAATAGGCCTTCTGTGATTTGGTTCCTGCTTACTTTCCACTCAACTCCTGCCAATCCCAGGACAGAAACTAGATATTTGCCTGGTCATACCGATTATTTTCAAAACACTGAGCACTTGTACACACTGTTCCCAAGAATGCCCTCCCCACTTGATAAACATCTACTGTCTACTCATCTTTCAACTCCCAACTCAAGCATCACCCACATGTAAATCTCCAAGTCGAGTTGACCGGTCACCTTCTCTTGTAGCCCTGCTGTCCATCTGCCCCTACCTCTGCTATACCGGTGATTTCCTCGTCTCTCCCATTCTCAGAGTTCTTCCATATCTCATGTCATAGGCTATTATACTGGAGTACTCAAATTATATCTACGACAGCAGCCTTGGAGGAAGAGAAAATTTTTAAAAAGGAATCTGAACTTCATGGGGCTCAATTCTCTATTCTAGAAAAAACTTATAAATGTTCAGCCTGACAACAAAAATGTCCCTGACATTTAAGTACCCTACTTAGAAAAAGAGTGACAAGATGAACATGCATGACAGTCACTGCCTAGGCTTTAAAACATTATTCTCAAGAAATGTATCAGTCACAGTAATAAAGGAAGAGCCCTTTCTTCCTTGTGAAGGCTGTAATCTGAAAGACTGGCAAGGCATCATGAAAATTTTATGACCACTGGCATCAGCAACGGTTTGAATCTGGCCTTAGATAAATGTCTTGCCCTCTGGATCTCAGATCCTTGAATTAAAAGGATTGTTTTGCACTGTTAGTAATCTTCCTTTTGTTAAATTATTTTTTATTGAGGTAGTATTAGTTAATAATATATGAATTTCAGATGTACAACATTGTAATTTGATATCTGTATTCTCTGTTGCATGCTCACCATCAAAATTTCCATCTGTTACCCATATAGTTGACTTCCTTTACCCATTTTTGCCCTCTCTCCATCTTTCTCTTTCCCTCTAATAACCATCGTTCTATTTTCTGTATCTATGAGATTTGTTACCTTTTAAAAATATTCCACATGAGTGAAATCATACAGTTTCTGTCCTTTTCCATTTGACCTATTTCACGTAATACCATCAAGATCCATCCATCCACGTTGTAGCAAATGGAAATATTTGCTGTTTTATGGCTTAGGAGTATCCATTGTGTTTGTGTGTGTATGCTATATCTTTTTAAAAATATATATATGTTTTTATTGATTCTTTTAGAGAGAAAGGAAAGGGTGCGGGGATCAACACTGATCCGCTGCCTCCTACACACACCCCTGCTGGGGATTGAGCCCAAAACCTGGGCACGTGCCCTGACCCGGAATCAAACCAGTGCTTCGGTCCATGGCACGATGCTCAATCCACTGAGCCTCACTGGCTGGGCTATATCTTCATATATTCATCTGTCAATGGTCACATATGTTGTTTCCATATCTTGGCTATTGCAAAGTATATTCATTGTTTATAATACATTGAGGGAACATATATATTTTTGAATTAGTGTTTTCATATTCTTTGGATAAATACCTAGACGTGGAATTGCTTGATCATATAATATCTCCATTTTTAATATTTTGAGGACTCTCCACACTGTCTTCCTTACTGGCTGCACCAATTTACAACCCCGCCAATAGTTAATGAAGATTTCCTTTCCTCTGCATCCTCTCCAACATTTAATTATTTCTTTTCTTTTTTATAACAACCATTCTGAGAGGTGTGAAGTGATATTTTATTGTGGTTTTTATTTGCATTTTCCTAATAATTAGTGATGTCAAACATCTTTTCACATGCCATCTCTGTGTCTTCCTTGATAAATGTCTATTCAGATCCTCTGCCCATTTTTTAATTAGTTTGTTTTTTTACTATTGAGTTGTAGGAGTTGCTTATATATTTTGGATAGTGTCCCTTTATGAGAAGTAATTTGCAAATATCTCCTCCCATTTGGTTGTCTTTTTGTTTTGTTGATGGTTTCCTTTGCTGTGCAGAAGCCTTTTGGTTTGATATAGTCCCATTTGTTTATTTTTGTTTTTGTTTCCCTTGACTTTGGGGTCAAATTCACAAAAATACCTTTGAAACTGATGTCCAAAAAATTAGTGCCTATGTGTTAGTGCCTATTTCAGGACTTACATTCAAGTCTTTGATCCATTTTGAATTAATTTTTGTGTATGGTGTAAGATAATGGTCTAGTTGCATTATTTTACATATGCCTGTCCAGTGTTTTCAATTTACTGAAGAGGTATTCCTTTCTCCATTGTATATTCTTGGCTCCTTTGTCATAAATTAGTTGCCCACTCTTGTGAAAAACAATATTGGGATTTTTTTTGTTGTTGTTGTTATCCTCACCCGAGGATATTTTTCCACTTTTTTTTGTACAGATAGAGTGGGAGGGAGAGAGAGGAAGGGAGAGAGAGAGAGAAACATCGACGTGAAGGGACACATCGAGTGGCTGCCACCCGCACGACCAACCAGGGCCGGGGACAAACTGCAACCGAAGTACATGCCCTTAGCGGGAACCAAACCCGGGTCTCTCCAGACCGCAGGCCGACGCTCTAACCGCTGAGCCAAACTGGCCAGGGCCAATATTGGGATTTTGACAGAGATTGCATTGAATCCGTAGATTGCTTTAGGTAACATGGACATTTAATAATGTGAATTCTTCCAATCCATGAACACAAAACATCTTTCCATTTTCTTGTGTCTTCTTAAATTTCTTTCAATAATGTTTTGTAGTTTTCAGTATATGGTTTTCCACATCCTTTATTAAATTTGTCCTATGTATTTTATTAACTGTGTTACTATTGTAAATTGGACTGTTCTCTTCATTTCTCTTTCTGATAGTTTGTTAGTATATAGAAATGCGACAGATTGTTGTATACGACTTTGTATCCTGCAACTTCACTGTAATTATTATTTCTAATAGTTTTTTGATGGAGTCTTTAGGGTTTTCTATATGTAAAATCTCATCATCTGCAAATAGTGAGAGTTTACTTCTTTCCTTCCAATTTGGATGCCTTTTATTTCTCTTTTTAATTTTCATTATGGAAAGTGAAGCTATTTTTAATTAATATAATATTGCATGTCAACTATACTATAATTTCAGGTGACATTTATATGCTTTACAAACTAATTACCATGAGAAGTCTAGTAATCATCTACCACCATAAAAAGTCATTGCGATATTATTGACTATATTCCCTATGCTGTACATTATATCCCCATGACTCATTTATACATTTGTACCTCTTAATCCCCTTCACTGTTTTGCATATCCTGCCATCACCTAACCTTTTGACAACTATCAGTTTGTTTTGTTTGTTCATTTGTTTACTTTTTAAATTGCACATATAAGTGAAGTGATATAGTATTTGTCTTTCTCTGACTTATTTCACTTAGCATAATACCTTCTAAGTCCATTCATGTTGTTGCAAATGGCAAGATTTCATTCTTTTCTGTGGCTGAGTAATATTAATTACATTTTATGTATATCACATCTTTGTAATTGATTCATTGATGAATAGACATGTAGGTTACCTCCATATCATGGCTATTGTAAACAATGCTGCAGTGAGCATGTTGCCAAAGAAATTAAAACTATAAAAAAGAACCAAACAAATTTTAGAGCTGCAAAACTCAATGAGATGAAGGATGCATTGGAAACAGTAGACCATAGGGAAGACAGGATTAGTAAAATCAAAGATCATTTTTAGCCCTAGCCAGTTTGGCTCAGCAGCTACAGCATCAGTCCATGGACCAATGAGTCGCGGGTTCAATTCCCGTCAAGGGCAAGTACCTCAGTTGTGGTTCATGCCCAGCCATGGCCGGGGTCGTGTGGGAGACAACCAGTCGATGTGTCTCTCTCACATCGATGTTTCTCTCTGTTTCCCTCCCACTCTGTTTAAAGAAAAATGGAAAAATATCCTCAGGTGAAGATTAAACAAAAATATATATATATATGGGGGGGATATGAGACCAAAAGTACAAGGAACAAAAGTAAAAATCAACAATTCATTTATCACATGCTTCACAATATAATTTATCAAATAATACCCAAAATATATAAAGAACACACACAATAACAAAAATATATGGATAAGTTGGCAGAGGTTGTGGAAAAAAAGGAACCTTTGTGCATTGCCAGTGGGAATGCAAATTGGTTCAGCCACTATGTAAAACAGTATAGAGGTACCTAAAAATAGCCCTGGCTGGTTTTGCTCAGTCGTTAGAGCGTCGGCCCTCAGACCCAAGAGTCGCGGGTTCGATTCTGGTCAAGGGCACATACCTCGGTTGCAGTTTGGTGTCCAGCCCTGGTCAGGGTTGTGCGGGAGGCAACCAGTCAATGTGTCTCTCTCACATTGATTTTCTCTCTGTCTCTCCCTCCCTCCTACTCTGTCTGAAAATAAAAAGATCCTCGGGTGAGGATTAAAAATAAAAATAAAATAAAAAATTATAAACAGCATTTTATCATGTGATCCACCAATCTCACTTCTGGTTATATACCCAAGGAACATTAAAACAGGATATCAAAAAGATATCTGCACTTCCATATTTATTGCAGTATTATTTACAATAACCAAGATATGGAAACAACCTAAATATCTGTCAACAGATGAATGGATAAAGAATACACACACAATGGAATCTTGGTCAGCTATGAGAAAGAGAGAATCCAGCCATTTGTGACTACATGGATAAACCTTGAGGATATTGTGCTAAGGGAGATAAATCAGATGGAAAAGTCAAATGCTGTGTGATATCACTTATATGTGGAATCTAAAATAGCTGAACTCTAAAAACAAAGTAGAATGGTGGATTCCAGGTGCGGGGATGGAAGAACTGGGGAGACATTGTTTAAGGGTACAAGCTTACAACTAGAAGTTGAATAAGTTCTGCAGATCTAATGCACAGCATAGTGATAATAGTCAATACTGTATTATGAACTTCAAAGATGCTAAAAGATTATATCTTAACTGTTCTCACCACAAAAAAGAAATTATAATTATGTGGCATGGTATGTGTTCGCTAATGTTATGGTAGTAATTATATTGCAATTATAAACGTATCAAATCAGCATTGTACACCTTAAAACTTATCCAAAGCTATATGTTAATTATATTAAAAAACAAAAACAAAAACAAAACAAAAAACGCCCAAGCAATTAAAGATTAAGTATGAGATCAAAGGGCCTCTTTCGAGATTTTGGCCTCTTTATAACCAACAGTGAGAGAACAGACAGGACAGAACAACACATGGAAGATGGAGAAGCAGAACTCCAGTGACATTTTAATTTCCTGCCAAGGCAGGTCTGCTACACTCAAGTCAGGGCTCTGGTTGGGGAAACTCAAGAAGACAACATTTGAATAGAGTCCCCCGAGAGTGTCTCTGTAGAACCCCCAAACCCTCAGAATTTACAGATATGGCCCAGTAAGAATTACCATTTTCCATTAACGGATTGAGTCGCCAAGGCCATCGGGAGTGTGTTGCATGGTACACCAGCACCACTGAGAAGTTCCATCTGTTGCCGTGAGTGACATTGATTTAAATGTCCCTCCTACAAGTCAGAATTCCTTGAGCTGAAAACCGCTTAATTTAGGGTAGTAAACTAGTGTGCTGAAAGGAAGAATGTTAATATTCCAGCACTGTCAAAGAAATGTGGTCCAAGCAGCCACAGAGACCTCCAATGAGCAAGCTTTGTCCTCCCAGTTGAATTCTCTACCTTAGAAGCTGCTAGATGTGCTGATTCTGACCATCAAGATGGCTCTAAGGAGCTGGTGGCCATTTGTCTTTGTCCTATACCTCTCCCCCAAGATTTTCCCTTTTATCTCTTAATGTATTTCTTAAACTTCTGATCCAAAGTGATTATTGCTCAGGCTTCATGAGTTTTTCTGCAGAAAGATGTTGGTCAAAGTTGACACCATTGAGCCCTTCTGAGTTAGTTGAGATCTCTGGGAAGCAAACACCAAGATGGAGTTTGGAGTGTAACAGTCTCTTGAGGATAATGCCTGTGAAAGACAGAGAACACAAGGTTGAGCAGGAGTATTAATTTCCTATTGCTGTTATAATAAATCATTACAAATTTAATAGCTTAAGATATAACCTTCAGAACCATAAGATAGTGAATTTAAGTCTAAAATGTGTTTCACTGGGCTAAAAATCCAAGTGTCAGCAGGCTACATCCCTTCTGGACGTTATGGGGGAATGTCCTCTTTCTTACTTTATCCGGCTTCTAAGAAGCAGCCCACATTTCTGGGTTCATGACTACACATCATTCTGGCCTCTACTTCTCCTTCTTACTGATTTCCCTCTTTCCCTTCTAAGTACCTATGTGATGACATTGGGTTGACCCATACAATCCAAGATAACATCCCCATCTCAACATCCTCAATTTAATCACATCTGCAAGTCCCCTTTGCTATGGATGGTAATATTCATAGGTTCATGGGATTAGGATGTGGACATCATTAGGGGGCTCTTTCTGCCACAGCAGGGAAAGACTTCAGGGGGCTATGCAGATCTGGCATGTCCGACAGGGAGGCAGGGAGAGCCTCCACTGCTATGCAGATCTTACCACGTTTTAGCCAACCCAATACGAAGCTACAGATTAAAGATTGTTGTTAGCAGGATCACCCATCTGGGTAGAGATAGGTCTTAGTTATAACCGCCATGTTCAGTCATTGGCTGGAGGCTACCCAGAAAGACCATGCCTTTGCTCAAAAGCTGAGGTGGATCCTGAAAGACCAGCCTCTGGAGGCTGTCTACCATCTGTACTCCCAAAAGCTGAGTGGGAAGTTCTTTCTTGAAGGGAGATCTATGCAGAATACTTTCATGGCCATACTGTCTTCGATGACTGTCCAAGCTGAAGGGTAGACAGGAATATAAGAGAAAATGGTCAGAAGACCATCCTGGGCCAGATTTGTTACTTCTGGCATTGGACAAGTGACTCAGCATCAGTATCAAAAAGGGGTTGTTGCAATTAACCTACCCTAAGAAATACTGGCACAGAGAGCAAGGCTGGAGTTTGTTCACTGCATTATTTTTCATTGCCAAGATGCTGGACAAGACTATATGTTTATCAATAAGAAGATTAAATAAATTATGGTCAATTTATACTGTAGAATACTGGGCATACATTAAGGAGTGAACAGATCTTTATTGAAGAATAACCATGACATATTGAGTGTAAAGGAAAATTGGAAAAAAATGTACATTGTGATCAAATTTTTGTAAAATAATTCTTGTGCTTCTCTAATTCTTTATGTTCCTTTGTAGTTGCTCAGCCTTCTGAACCATGACTCTAGGTGACTTTGACAGTGAACACCCGTTAAGTGGGATGGGGACGTGGGTAGTGAGAAAGGATGGATTTTGACTTTAAACCCCAAAAGAGAAATATACAAGGCTTTCCTACAGAGAAGATATTGCTATTCTTACTCTGACCTTTTTTTAATCCTCACCCGAGGACATTTTTCCATTTTTTGTTCAGGTAGAATGTGAGGGAGAGAGAGGAACAGAGAGAGAGAGAGAAACATCAACGTGAAAGTGGCTGCCACCTGCACGACCAACCAGGGCCGGGGACAAACTGCAACCGAGGTACATGCCCTTAGCGGGAACTGAACCCGGGTCTCTCTAGACTGCAGGGCGATGCTCTAACCGCTGAGCCAAACCGGCCAGGGCTGAACTTTTAATATAAAGAAATAAACACTTATTCTAACTTGTCACAGATATTCACATTCTAAAGTATGTTTTCAGCTAGGAAGGTAACATGTTACATGTTTAACTACTCAATTCCAATTATTAGAGAAATCTGATTCGCTTGGTTGTAATCTTGGCATAATTCCCCTATTTTCTTATGAGATGGTGACTCCGCAGAATTGCTTAAGAATTTTGAGGTGCATTCCTTGAGCAGTCATCACTGTAAACTTCCAACTATTACCACAAGATGGCAGAAGAGGATAAATCATAGGGCAGCAGACACTGATTTGGGTAAGTCACTCTCTCCCCTGGAGTGGTTGAAACTACTGTAGTTAGGGAAATGGTTTTTTAGTATTGGATGTTATATCAGATACTTAACAATACGTGTCAGCCAGGGTTCGCCAGTGACAGAATCAGTAGGAGATACATATTAAGATATTGACTGCGAGGAATTGGGTTGTGCAGTTGTGGGGGCTGGTAAGGCAAATCCAGTCTGTAGGGCGGGCTGTTAGGAAGGCCTGCTGGAACTCTTAAGCATGGCTACGACTTGTGCTCAGGCAGTATTTCTTCTTCAAAGAAGCCTCAGCTCTACTCCTAAATCTTTTAAACTGGATCAGGCCCCTAAAATTATCTAAAATAATCTCCCTTACTTAAAAACAATTGATTATGGACTTTCATTACATTGCCAAAACACCTTCACAGAGGTTAATTTTTTATTGATAAACTGGGGACTGTAGCCTGGCCACACTGACATATCAAAAGACAACCACAGTCTGCCCCTTGTCGACGTGGCAGCCCATACAACACTTTAAGCCATACTTAATCTCAAGTGACATCACCAAATTACAGGATAGAAGACTCCAGTCTCTGTCCCCTAACAAAGATCAACAATTATTCAGTTATCCATGAACAGAAACAGCTCTAGGAAAGTTTTGGAGTCCACTTACGAAACTAGCAATACAACCTGGCTAGTGTGGCTCAGTGGTTGAGCATTGACCTATGCACCAAGAGGTCGCTGGTTCGATTCCCAGTCAGGGCACGTGCCCAGGTTGTGGGCCAACTCCCTAGTGGGGGGAATGCAGGAGGAAGCCAATCTATGTTCTCTCTCGTTGATGTTTCTTTTTTTTTTTTTATCCTCACCCGAGGACATTTTTTTTTTCATTCATCTTCAGATAGAGTGGGGGAGAGAGAGAGAGAGAGAAACATCGACATGAGAGAGATACATAGACTGGTTGCCACCCACTTGACCCCAACCGGGGCTGGGACGAACTGCAACCGAGGTACGTGCCCTTAGCAGGAACTGAACCCAGGTCTCTCTGGTCTGCAGGCTGACACTCTAACCGCTGAGCCAAACCGGCCAGGGCTCTCATCGATGTTTCTATCTCTCTTTCCCTCTCCCTTCCTCTCTCTCTAAAATCAATAAAGAAAAAAATTTTTAAGAAACTAGCAATACAGTAGAACAAAAATCCTGAGAAAAACCACACAAAATGAAAAGGATGACTATCATCCCATCCCCCAAGCAGGTATTGTCAGTGCTAACAGGAAATTCATCCAGAAAGAGCTCCTCATGCCAGGAAAGGAAAGCAGGGTGAGCAACCAGCTTCTCCGGCCTTTAGGGCACTGCATGAATGTCCAGCTTCAGTTCCACCCACTCACAGACCAACTGTAGAAATGGCTAGGAAAATAGGGGTGCCAATGGCAGCCATGCACCCAGTCTCCAGTGACCTGCTCTGCCAACAAACCCAGCTGACTTCACTGCTGAGAAACTAGGGGCCAGCATCCGCTGCACACCCCTGTAGAGTCCACCCTCTTTAGCCCCACAGGTATTCTCGTTTGCTGACACTCGCCATCTGAGCCCCTCCCTGCTCTCCTGCTCCCCAGCCAGGACACACAAAACAGGGTGTAATTCACCATGCAAAAGGAAATTGTCATTTTCAACAACATGAGCATTATGTTAACTACTTAACTCGAGTATAGAGGTTAAATAACAAAAGTATTAAAGATAGCAATAGCTTCAACAATTTGTTAATGGAAAAATTATTGGGATTCCAAAATGGCGGCAGAGTGAATGGAAGCTACACAGACCGTCTCCCAGGACCAAACTGGAATTACAACTAAAACACAAACAAATCGACGGGAAAAAACAACAGAAAAGCAGCTTGCGAGGATCATATAACCAGGGACACTGAGACGATCTGGGTAGGATTACGGAGGCCCGAGATGGGGGCTGGGAGCCCATAGACAGCAGCGGCCTTAGCTGTGAGCATCGCCCTTGGGTTAAACTCCCAAGAGGCTCCACAGCGCAGAGCCAGGACAGAAGCTAAAATAGCCACAGCCACTCACCTTGGGCTCCGGCAGAGAGAGGGCAGACTGGACTGAAACTGTGTGGGGACACTTGGGATTTGGAAGGGACTCAGAGCGTTTGTTGAGTTCCAGCCACGCAGGACTGTGGCCATACTGCTCCTTCCAAGGGCTCTGGGCAGAGGCAGAAGCCCCTCCCTTGGAGATCCAACCCCACCCTGTGCGCCATTGAAATGCAAATTGTGGCTTACTAACAACTAGCATTTGCCCCACTCTTGGGAAATCCCCTTACTCTGAGCACCTGAGGAAGTTTTTCACTCAACTGACAACCCAAAACTCTTTAAGTAATCTCTATTGCTAGCCTCCAGGCAAAAAGCTAGAGGATAACTGTACCATTCCCTGGGCTAATAACTCTTAAACGGGAAAGTAAGACTTGACAGTGGTGTTTAACATGTATTCTACCTCGCTCATCTAAACACAGAAGAGGGAGCCACAAATACCAGAACACCAACACCCACAGGGAAAACTTGGCAGGCTCCAAAGCCCACTGTGATAGCCAAAAAGGTGAAACACAGAAACAAAAGCCAAATGAAAGAACAAGAGACCTCTACCGAAGATGAGATAAATAGGGAGAAGTTAGGCAAGTTAACAGAGCTAGAATTCAGAGCCATGATCTTGAGGAAGCTCAACAGGATGTGTAAGGATATAGAAAGGGTTAAAATCAACCAATTGGAAATTAAAAACCACCAAGAAGAAATGAAGAATGACATATCAAAAAAAAAAAAAAAAACACATTGGAAGGTCTAAACAGCAGACTAGAGGAAGCGAATTAGAAGACAGGGTAGAAAAAATCAACCATGAGAAAATCAAAAGGAAAAAACAATTAAAAAACAGGAAGACAGCTTAAGAGAACTGTGGGAAAACAGAAAATGTAATAATATTTGCATCATAAGAGTCCCTGAAGAAAAAGAAAATGAGCAAGGGTTAGAGAATATATGTGAACAAATAGTGACAGAAAACTTCCCTAATTTGGTGAAGGCAGAAGGCATTCAAGCTCAAGAAGCACAGAGAGCCCCAAGTAAGAAGAACCCAAACAGGCCCACACCAAGACACATAGTAATCAAAATGACAAAAATTCAAGACAAAGAGAGGATCCTAAAAGCAGCAAGGGAGAAGCAACAGGTTACCTACAAAGAAAACCCCATAAGGCTCTCAGCTGACTTCTCAACAGAAACACTACAGGCCAGAAGGGAATGGCATGAGGTAATCAAGGTCATGAAAAACAAGGATCTGAATCCAAGACTACTTTACCCAGCAAGGCTATCATTCAAAACAGAAGGTCAAATAAAGAGCTTCCCAGACAAAAAAAAAAAAAAAGGCTACGGGAATACATTAGCACCAAACCAGCACTGCAAGAAAAGTTAAAAGGATTGCTGTAATTAACAGAAAAAATAGGAAGAAAAATATAACCAAACTAAACAAAAATGGCAATAAATAAGTACATATCAATAATCACCTTAAATGTAAATGGACTGAATGCTCCAATAAAAAGACACAGAGTAGCTGATTGGATAAGAAAGCATGACTCATCTATATGTTGTTTACATGAGACCCACCTCACAATAAAAGACTCACATAGGTTGAAAGTGAAGGGATGGAAAAAAAATCTTCCAAGCAAATGGAAAGCAAAAAAAGCTGGGGTAGCAATACTCAGATCTGATAAAATAGATTTCAAAATGAAGGCCATAACTAGAGACAAAGAAGGCCACTACATAATATTGAAAGAATCTATCCAACAGGAAGATATAACCTTGATAAACATATATGCACCCAATAAAGAAGCAGCAAAATATATTAAAAATCTTCTGGAGGACTTCCAAGGAGAAATCGATAGCAATACAATCATCACAGGGGACTTCAACACCCCTTGGCACTACTGGATAAATCCTCTCAACAAAAAATTAACGAGGAAACACAGACTCTAAATAAAGCACTAGATCAAATGGATTTAATAGATATCTACCCCAGAGAATTACACCCCAAAACTACAGAATTCACATTCTTCTCAAGTGCACATGGCACATTCTCAAAGACAGACCACGTGATAGGACACAAACTAAATCTCTACAAGTTCAAGATTGAAATCATATCAAGCATCTTCTCAGATCACAATGGCATGAAACTAGAAATCAATTGCAACAAGAACATGCAAAGATATTTCAATACATGGAGGCTAAATAGCATGTTATTAAACAATGAGTGGGTTACGATGGAGATCAAGGAAGAAATTAAAAACTTTCTGGAAATCAATGAAAATCAACACACAACAACACAAAATCTATGGGATGCAGCGAAAGCGGTTCTGAGAGGGAAGTTCATAGCACTACAGGCCTACCTTAATGAACAAGAAAAATTTCTAATTTTCTAACCTCACAACTTAAAGAACTAGAAAGCAAACAAAAAGAAAACCTCAGAGCAAGTAGAAGGAAGGAAATAGTAAAGATCAGAGCAGAAATAAATGACATAAAGACCAAAAAAACAATTCGAAGGATCAATGAAACAAAGAGCTGATTTTTCGAAAAGATAAACAAGATTGATGGACCCTTAGCTAGACTCACCAAGAAACATACCCAAATACAGATAATCAGAAATGAAAGAGGAGAAGTAACAACTGACACCACAGAAATACAAAAGATTGTTAACAGCTACTATGAACAATTATTTGGCAACAAATTCAACAATCTAAGCGAAATGGACAAATTTCTAGAAACACAGTCTCCAAAAACTGGACCAGACTTGAACAGACCAATAACAACTAAGGAAATTGAAGAGGTAATCAAGACTCTCTCAGCAAACAAAAACCCAGGCCCGGATGGCTTTATGGGGGAGTTTTACCGAACATTCAAAAAAGAACTAACACCTATTCTCCTCAAACTGTTTCAGATAATTCAAGAAGAAGGAAGATTTCCAAACTCGTTTTATGAGGCCAGCATAATTCTAATTCCAAAACCAGAAAAAGACACTACGAAGAAAGAAAACTACAGGCCAATAGCCCTGATGAACATACACACCAAAATCCTGAACAAAATACTAGCAAATCGGATCCAGCAATACATCAAAAAAATTATTCACCATGACCAAGTGGGATTCATCCCAGGGATGCAAGGCTGGTACAATATTTGTAAGTCAATAAATGTGATACACCACATAAATAAAATGAAGAATAAAAACTACATGATCATATCAATAGATGCTGAAAAAGCGTTTGACAAAATCCAGCATCCATTTCTGATAAAAACACTCAATATTGTGGGAATAGAGGGATCATATCTCGACATAATAAAGGCTATATATAAAAGACCTACAGCCAACATCATGCTCAATGGGCAGAAACTAAAAACACTTTCCTTAAGAACAGGAACAAGACAGGGATGCCCACTTTCACCACTCTTATTTAACATAGTACTGGAAGTCTTAGCCACAGCAATCAGGCAGGAAGAAAAAATAAAAGGGATCCAAATTTCAAAGGAGGAAGTGAACCTGTCATTATTCGCAGATGACATGATACTATACATAGAAAACCCTAAAGACTCCATCAAAAATCTACTAGACTTAATAAATGAATTGGGCAAAGTAGCAGGATACAAAATTAATGTCAAGAAATCGATGGCATTCTTAAACACCAATGATGAAGTCACAAAAAGAGAAACTAAAAAAACAATCCCATTTACCATCGCAGCAAAAAAATTAAGATACATAGGAATAAACTTAACCAAAGAAGTAAAGGACCTATTTGCAGAAAACTACAGGACATTGAAAAAAGAAATTGAGGAAGATATAAAAAAGTGGAAGCACATGCCTTGTTCATGGATTGGAAGAATTAACATCATTAAAATGTCCATATTACCCATAGCAATCTATAGATTCAATGTAATCCCCATCAAAATACCAACGACATATTTCACAGAACTAAAACAAATACTTCCAAAGTTCATAGAGAACAAAAAAAGACTGCAAATAGAAACAGCAATCTTGAAAAAGAAGGACAAAGCAGGTGGGATCACAATACCAGATATAAGCTTACACTACAAAGCTACTGTAATCAAAACAGCCTGGTACTGGCACAAGAATAGGCATATAACCAGTGGAACAAGATAGAAAACCCAAAAATGGACCCAAGGCAATAGGCTTAATTAATATTTGACAGAGGTAGCAAGAGCATACAGTGGAGTAAAGACAGCCTCTTTAATAAATGGTGTTGGGAAAATTGGACAGCTACATGCAAAAAAAATGAAACTAGACCATCAACTTATACCATACATAAAAATAAACTCAAAATGGATAAAAGACTTATATGACCTGTGAATCCATAAAAATTCTAGAAGAAAATTTAGGCAACAAAATTGCGGACATCGTACGCAGCAGAATTTTCACTGATACATCACCTAAGGCAACAGAAACAAAGGAAAATGAACACATGGGACTACATCAAACTAAAAAACTTCTGCACAGCAAAAGAAACAACCATCAAAATAAAAAGGCAACCCAGTGTATGGGAGAACATCATTGCCAATGATACATCAGATAAAGGGTTAGTTTCCAAATGGAAAGGCAACCCACTGTATGGGAGATCATTGCCAATGATACATCAGATAAGGGGTTAGTTTCCAAAATATACAGAGTACTCATACAACTCAACAAAAGGAAGACAAAGAAGCTAATTAAAAAATAGGCAGAGGAGCTGAATAGACACCTCTTCAAACAGGACATACAAATGGCCAAGAGACATATGAAGAAATGCTCAACATCACTAATCATCAGAGAGATGCAAATTAAAACAACAATGAGGTATCACCTCACACCTGTCAGAATGGCCGCCATCAACAAATCCTCAAACAACAAGTGTTGGCGAGGGTGTGGAGAAAAGGGGACTCTAGTACACTGCTGGTGGGAATGCAGACTGGTGCAGCCACTATGGAAAACACTATGGTGTTACCTAAAAGGTTAAAAATTGAACTTCCATTTGACCCAGTGATTCCACTTCTAGGAATATACCCTAAGAAGCCTGAAACACCAATCAGAAAGAACATATGTACCCCCATGTTCATAGCAGTACTATTTACAATAGCTAAGATCTGGAAACAGCCCAAGTGTCCATCAGTAGACGAATGGCTAAAAAAAGCAGTGGTACATATACACAATGGAGTACTATGCAGCTGTAAGAAAGAAAGATCTCTTATCCTTTGAGACGACATGGAGGGACCTGGACAGTATTATCCTAAGTAAAACAAGCCAAGCAGAAAAAGACAAATACCACATGATCTCACTTATTTGTGGAATATAATGAAGATAACAGTCTGAGGAATAGGGTAGACCCAGAAACATGAAAGTAGGGTACAGACTGACAATCCCCAGAAGAGGGGGTGGAGGGGGGAGGGAAGATATAAACTACAGAACTTATTTGTGGGGGTGATGGGGAGAAGGGTGTCAAAGGGGTAAAAAAGGAGAAACATCTGTAACAAAAATAAAATTTAAGAACATTTTGTTAATGAATATACACTACAAAAAGATGTAAATGGTGACATCAACAACATAAGGGGGAATAAAAAAATTTTTTGTATTATCAAAGTTGTTATCAGAATAAAATCAATGTGTGTGTGTGTGTGTGTATGTGTGTGTGTGTGTGGTTTTCTGTAAGCTTTGGGGAACCACAAAGCAAAAATCTACAATAGTTTCACACTTGATAAAGAGAAGGGAATCAAAACATTCCATTATCAAAAAATTATCAATTCACAAAGGAAGACAGCATGAAAGGAAAAAAAAGGAAAATGAAACTGTGATACAACCTGAAAACAATGAGATGGCATTAGTAATTTCTTACCTATCAAAATAACTCTAAATGTTAATGGGTTAAATTCTCCGATCAAAGGCAGAGTAACTAGATGGATTAAAAAACAAGACCCATTTTTATTTTTGTTAATTTTTGGAGAGAGAGGAAGTGAGAGAGAAAGAGAAAGAAAGATCAATGTAAGGGGGGAACATGGATCGGTTGCCTCCTACACACCCACTACCGGGGATCGAGCCCACAACCCGGGCATGTGTCCTGACCAGGAATCGAACCAGCAACCTTTTGGTGAACAGGACAGTCAGTGCCCAATCAACTGAGCCACACCAGCTAGGGCAGAAGTCAGGGCTTTAGATGGTGACATAAAAATGTCAAAAGAGCTAATGTCCTTGATGATGTCATGGGACTATCAGAGTAGCCCAAGACTCCATATATCTAGGTTTATTTACAGAAAAGAATGAACCCTTATGTGTTTAAGCTTCTGTTATTTTGCATTTTCTATTATTTCTATTATTCGTAAGTAAAGAGACAAGGACCATATTTCTTCCATAGAGGCTAAAAGTATTCTCTTTTTTCCTAAAAATAAGGGTACAGGAAATCTAATATTTATATGATATTTCTCAGTACTATTCAATATACTAAAAAATAAGCAGATGGGAAAGGATAACTATATCATTCTTCCTAGAACTGTTCCATATTACTGCTTTGAGAGATCATCCCTCAGTACAACCATAAAACAATGCAATTCAAATAACTTCAACATAAATCATATTGGGAATAACTGATTTCCCCCCCAGAACTCTTTGATTCCCACTACCTGGGGAGTCCTTATCAAATTTCAACTGAAGTCTGACCAAAAAGTGTTACCTCTATGGTGATCTAACCGATCAATTTTATTTTCATTCAGTAGACTTTTAACATCAAAATATCAAGTCTTAACCCACACTGACAATCTACTTTACAACTACAAGAATGACTATAATTCTTTTTAAAGGGAAAATAGTGTTGGTGAGGATGTGGAGAAAACAGAACCTTCACACATTGCCGGAGGGAATGTAAAACTGCGCAGCCACTGTGAAAAGTCTGGCGGTTCCTCAGAAAGATGAACACAGACTGCCACTGACCCAGCAAGTCCACTCCTAGACACAGATCTGAAAGAACTGGAAGCAGAGATGATTAAAACAGATACTTGTAGATCAGTGTTTATTGTAGCATTACTCACAATAGCCAAAAGGAAGAAATAACCCAAGTATCCATTATGGATCCATCAGCAGAAGAATGGAAAAGCAAAGTGCAGTATATGAATACAATGGAATACTACTCAGCCATAAGAAGGATGGCAATGCTGATACATGTAACAACACATACAAATCTTGAAAATGTTATGCTAAGTCAATAAACCAGACACAAAAGAAAAAAAAAAACAAGACCCAATTGGATGCTGCCTACAAGAAACTTCAGCTTTAAGGACACACAAAGGTTCAAAGTGAAGGGATAGCCAAGCATTCCATGCAAGTAGAAACCAAAGGAGAACAGAGGCAGCTGTAGTCATCAGACAAAATAGCCTTTAAGCTAAAATCAGTAACAAAATTACCTCTTTTTGAAAAATGTTGCCATCTTTTTGTTGTTGTTTTTTATTGATTCTAGGGAAAAAGGAAGAGAGAGGGAGAGAAAGAGAAATATTGATGAGAGAGAACATAGATTGGCTGCCTCCTGCATGCCTCCCACTGGGGATTTGGCCCACAACCTGGGCATGTGACCTGAACGGAAATGGAACCACTGACCTCTTGGTACATGGGTCGAATGGATCGATGTTCAACTACTGAGCCACACCGGCCAGGCAAATGTTGCCATCTTTTAATGTTGGAAAGAGAATAGTTAAGTTGAAGTTAATGGAAGTACCAGAGTATCAAATTATTTTGGTTCTGTCATGTTTTTCTATACTCAAATAGATTATTGTAAGATAATGCATTAAATGTACTCGTATTAACTTATAAATGGGCAGAAGAATTAAATAGACAATTCTTTTTTTCCAAAAAGACATCCAAACGGCCAACTGGTATATGGAAAGATGCTAAACGTTACTAATCATAGAAATGCAAATCAGAACCATAGTGAGGGATCACCTCACACCTGTTAACAGGGTTGTCATCAAAAAGACAAAAAAAAAAAAAATGCATTGGCAAGAACTTGAGAAAAGGGAGCACTCATGCACTGTTGGTGGGAATATAAATTGGGAGAAAAGGGAGCACTCACGCACTGTTGGTGGGAATATAAATTCGTACATCACTATGGAAAACATCATGGAGATGCCTCAAAAAATTAAAAATAAAATAATCTATGATCTAGCAATCCCATTTTGGGGGTTGAAAACAGGATCTCAAAGAGGTGTCTACCTACACTCCCATGTGCATTGCAACATTATTCAAAATAGCTAAGACACGGAAAGGACCTACATGTCCATCAATAAATGAATGGATAAAACAGATGTGAGATACACACACACAAACAGGGTATTACTCACCATGGAAAAGGAAATTCTGTCATTTTCAACAACATGGATAAAACTTGAGAGCATTATGCTAAGTGAAATAAGAGAAAGACAAATACTGTATGATATCATAAATGGGGAATCTTAAAAAGCCAAACTCATAGAAACAGAAAGTAGAGTAGTGGTTACCAGGGGATGAGGGAAATGGGAAGACGTTGGTCAAAAGGTACAAACTCTGGTTACAAGATGAATAAGTTCGGAGGCTATAATGCATACATGGTGATTCTAGCTAATAAATGCGTAATCGGCCAGTATCAATAGATTCAGTCTATCCAACTCTATTTTCTTTCCATCATACTCCCACACCCTTGGGATCCACTCCTACATACTCCCCAAAGTAGGAGTTGGAAAAATTATGCAGTTATGTTTGTGTGTAGTATACCTCTTCATGGTCACCCTTTGGACCTCACCCTTTGGGAGCACCAGGGTCTTGAGCCTAGTTGGTCTGCACATTTAGTGAGCTAGAGAAGTAGCAGGGCTAGGGCCGAAGGAGAGTTAGCAGTGCTAGATTGGTGACTACCTCAAGCAGAGGAGCACCAGCCTCCTTAGGCAGGGCTGTGGAAGGACTACTACTGGCAAAGAAAAGTCAGCAGAATTTAGGGGTTTGATGCCCCCAGGCGGTTGGGATCTGCCCAAAGGTCCCCATTCCAGTGTTTAGGACTCCATTCCTTATCAGTGCACTCACTCCAACAGAAGACACACCATGAGGCTGGGAATTCTGTTTGCACCGGGATTTAACTACTCATACAAGGAGACTCTGGGTTGGGTTTTCAGGAGTCTGGGCGTTGCAGCCACAGCAGGTGAAGGTTTCTTTTAGGACATATGAAAGTTTTCAGGGTTTTTTTATACAAAGTTTTGGTTGGGAATTTGAATTCCTGACCTTATTGTTTTCTTTTTTTCGTTCTCCAGGGCAGTCAGAAGTATCCTGTAATACTCTCAATTTGACAAAAATGTGTTACAGTAGCAAATACATGCTCCCCCACAACCTCACCGTGTATATGTAGTTGACTAGGAATGTTCAGAGGCACTAGTTAGCCATTACTGGGGCTGGTTAGGCATGTTCGACACCCATAGGGAAGGCTGTCAGGAAGGGCAGGCGGAAACCCAGGTACAACTGAAACTCTGTCCACAGGTAGAATCCCTTCACCAGAGGAGTCTCAGTTCTGCTCGTAAGGCCTTTCAATTAATTGAATTAGGCTCATCAGATTGTCCAAAATAATGTCCCTTACTTAAAGATCAGACTATTGTAGCCTTGGCCGGTTTTGCTCAGCAGTTAGAGCGTCGGCCTGCGGTCCAGAGAGACCCGGGTTCGGTTCCCGCTAAGGGCATGTACCTCAGCTGCAGTTTGTCCCCAGCCCTGGTTGGGTCATGCAGGAGGCAGCCACTCGATGTGTTTCTTTCAGATCAATGTTTCTCTCTCTCTCTCTCTCTCTCTCTCTCTCTCTCTCTCTTCCTCTCTCTCCCTCCCACTCTATCTGAACAAAAAAAAAAAAAAAAGGAAAAATGTCCTCAGGTGAAGATTAAAAAAAAAAAATCAACCTATTGTAGATTTAATCACATCTGTAAGTTACCTTTACAACACCTAGATAAGTGTTGTATTGAATAACCTAGGATTGTTGTCTAGCCAGGTGAGCACATAAAAAATTACCATCATAGAGGAATAATCAGGGAGAAGTCACTTTTTCTAGTACTACATAAATAAAATGCATCCATTCATGACTGGGCAAGTGGAAGGCTAGTAATTCCTTGTGTGGTGCTGAGCCAGGTTGTAAAGGATAAGAAATAGGAAGGAAATAGAAAAATAGGTACAAAATTTGGGGGTTTGGGTCAGAAAGGACAATGGCTAGCTGGCGGGATGGGATCAAGGATGGTACTCTAAGATGGGAAAGAGACAGTCTTATTTGTGGGCTGAGGAAGAATCACCAGGGGCAAGGGAAGCTTGAAGACCTAACAAGAATGCATAATTGATGGAGTCAGGTGTTAGGCAGGAGGTGTTGATTAAGAACTCTAGAAAAGTTGGCCTTGAACCCAAGATATCCTCTGAGATTAGAAGAAAGAAGAGAAGAAAGGAAATAAATGTAGGTAAATTTATACAGGGATAGGATGGGGGAGAAGAGACATGGAAATTGAGCAGGAGACATGGCAAGTGGAGTTTTGGAGTTGTGACTGAGGAAGAAGGTCAAAGAAGTACACTGTAGTCATTCACAGTCAGTTTACTGAACTAGTCTAAACTCTACAGATATTGTTACTTTCTTTTATTCTCTGACCCCAGTCGTGCTATATCCAGTCATTATTTTCCTAGATGATACCATAAATTTAACCCGACTGAGTTCAATCCAGTTTAAAACTCATACCACCAGGTCAGGTTTGAGATAAGAATAGGGAAGGAGGTGAGATGTAGGGTCTAACCTCTGGTAGTGGGGTGTTGAGCATGTTCTCTCTTTTTTTCCCTCCTCTGATTCAAGGTCCTCCAGTGGAAACTCAACAGAAGGAGTTAAAGATGAAGAACAAAAGTCTTTCTGCTCAGTTGGATCCTTGGTTGCAATCCTTTGCAAGTATTTCTGCTGCCTTTCCTTGGAGCCACATTACTGAGCTCACTGGAGTGACCTATGGTACAGTCACCTGTCACAGGTCATCTGACTCCAGAGATACCTCCACCAAATTCCCAGCCACATTCTTGCTCCCAGTCATATTGTACCCTGTTCTTTCTCTGGAGGCAACCTATCCCATCCTGCAGGATCTGTGTGGTTCTGCAGGGGTCAGCCTAGTGAATTAAATAGAGCCGTGATGGGAACTACCAACCCTGCATCACTTAAATCCTTAAGTGTGACACTTATTTTCACCAATGGAAGTCTTTCCAGCATCTTCTATTTGGCCTACAGGTAGGAGATATCATAGTGAAGAAGGCCAAGAACTTGATGTGGGGATTGCTCCAAATTCCCAGCCAATTCCAGTATATTCAAGGACTAGGGACATGACCACTGGGCTGATCCAGGGACAAAGTGGACCTCTAATAAGCTGAGCTTTGGCCAAGACTGTATACATATGGCCCTAATATGTCCCCACTCTATCAGGGAGCCATGATGACACTCTGGATCTCCAATGTCAATGGAGCTTAGCCAAAATAAGAATGAAGACTATTTGATACTTATCAAACATGCTATGTATTCTATCAGCTAGTGCATTATCCTTTACCAGTGTACACTCACCAGAGAAACCATTTAATAATTGCAGCCCTGTCTTATGGCCGGCTGTCTAGACTCCATCCACCACCAATGATAAAGTCCTCATGGCTAGCTGGACCGTGAATAATCTAGCCTAAACTGAACACCATATTATCACCTGCTTTCTTGGACCACTCCTGACACCAGCCGTCTCAGGTGAGGTTCTCCAGACAGATGCTCAGAAAGAATTGGTGTGGGGGGTATTTGTTAGGGATGGACACTTATGGAAGGGCAAGGTAAGTACAAGAGTTAGCCAGAGGGAAAAGTCAAACTGCAATGGAGACCTGGAAAAACCTCAGCCAGTCCCACAGAGTTCTGGAGGATATACTACTCAGTTGCCCCACAGTGGACCCAAATGGCCAGGCCTTTATGCTTCCAATACAATCGATTTTTAGACGTAGAAGGGTTATACCTCAGAGTGGTGTGTCTCTGCAGCCAGGGAAAACTTTGAAAGAGCAGACAGCTGGAGACAACGCCTCCAGGAGCTAGGACAAGTCATTCCTTAAAGGAGAATCTTAACATCCTAGTAAAGATAAAAGAGCCAGCCCAGCCAGCGTGGCTCAGTGGCTGAGCATCGACCCATGCACCAAGAGGTCACCAATTCAATTCCCAGTCTGGGGGGGCACGCAGGAGGCAGCCAATCGATGATCGCTCTCATTGATGTTTCTCTCTCTCTCCCTCTCCCTTCCTCTCTCTCTCTCAAATCAATAAAGAAAGAAAAAGTGATAAAGGAGCCATCCTAACAGGGTACCATATAAGCACAAAAAAGGATTGCCAAAGTATTTCTGGTATTTCCACCTTATTTATAGTAGGCTAGGTACTGAGGAAATAGCCAAAGTTTCAGATTTGGGTAAGCTATCTATCATGGAACTATCATATAAGACCAGGGAATCAAAACTGCAATTATTTCCCCAGGATGGCCTGGAAGATGCTCCCCTCACTGAAGAAATAAGAATTATGCTAGCAAGGGGAGCTTTGGAATCTTTAATAAATTCAGTGCTGGCTGTCCTGTGTAGGCCAAGGTTGATGACAAAGGGAGCACTGCTATAGAACTGTCATCACGGGTGACAGGGCTCTTGACTAGCAGCAGCAATACGTCAGCATTTGACTGGCAGAAGCAAGGTGGACGGAATTACTTTGCGAGGCAGCAGAGCCGCAGTGACTGACTGGCCCTGAACCACAGGATCCCTGGTGATGGCTAATAAACCACCGCACGTCTAAAGGTGAAATAGACAGCCAATAAGAGCACTGCTGGAACTTGTAATTAAATATATATATTCAGTCCGGCTGGTGTGGCTCAGTGGGTGAGTGTCGACCCATGCACCAAGAGGTCACCAGTTTGATTCCCGGTCAGGGCACATGCCCAGGTTGTGGGCCAGATCCCCAGTGTGGGGCATGCAGGAGGCAGCCAATCAATGTTCTCTCTCATTGATGTTTTCTATCCCTCTCACTCCTCTCTCTCTAAAATCAATAAAGAGAAAAAAATGTGTGTGTGTGTGTGTGTGTGTGTGTGTGTGTGTGTGTATTCATTCAGAGGCCTACCCTAGAGGCAAAAGCTACTTCGGGCAATTACTATATATATATGTTAATTCTATATTTTTATTTTTTCTTTTAAGTCTGCCAGTATCTGTTAAACCAATTCCTGTAATTAAATTATGTTCAAATAACTGGTATGGTTTCTGTTTTCTTGACTGGGCCCTACAAATATGGGATGCAATACAATATTGCATTATAGTTTTTAAATGAGTTATTTTGCCACATGCCCTAATATTCCTGATTATGAAGGGAAAACAGGGCTCTTATTACACAATGAGACTTTATATCTCCCTTTTTGGGAAAGAGGGAATACTTTGGGGTTGCCATTTTGTTGGATAGAAACGAGTTATCACTGCTGTTGGGAATGTGATATGTCTATGGGCTGTGAGTAGATGTTAAGAAACCAAAGGGGGAGATTATGGTAGATACTCGAGGCCATGGAGCAGAAGTAGCACGGGCTTCCGGCCTCTGGACACTGCTGTGGTGGTGCAGCTTTGAGCAGAGTCCAGTGCTAGCCCCCTGATTTTAAGTTCCTTAGGGCCTTCTAAGCACTTTGTGAAGACCTAATTCCTTGTATTATAGTCCTGCTTGGATGACCTGGAGGTTTGGTGTTGACTGCATTAAATCTTGTCTGAAACTAAACCTAGGGTGATTGATTTACAGGATGGCTAGTAAATTGATACATCCTGGCACAAAAAGGTTAGTTTGATCAGTCCTCTTATATACTCATCCTGAGAAATACCAAGAGGAAGAGGCAGTTAAAGATCTGAAAGATTGTGAGGGAGAGCTGTCTATAGCAGGGGTTGGTAAATTAACACCCCCGGACCAAACCCAGCCCACTCCCAGTTTGAGTTTCACCAGAATCCAACCGCAGCCGGTGTGTGTCGTCTCTGGCAGCCTTCACACTACAAGAGTTCAGTAGTTGAGACAAAGATTGCATGGCCTGCAAAGCCTGAAGTGTGTGCCCTGCCCCTTCCAGAATGAGGCTCACCACCCCCAGGCCAGAGAGTTGTGATAGGCCCCTGGTTTCTGCTCACAGTTCTTATGGCTATGCCCTACTCACAAACCAAACCCACAATTTGAAGTTACTTGACTAAGGCTGTGCCTTGCAATATAAAGAAGCCAAAAGCAAGAGAATTGGAAACCATAAAAAAAAAAAAAAAAAAAAAATGAAACCATGAATCATGAAAGCAAGAGGTTCCTCTTATTAGACAGACAAACAGCACTGATGACTCACCGAGCTGCACCAGCCTTCCCCACAAGACAGGTGGAATCGAGCTTGGATCAGCCATGTCACACACACCGTCAGACCGATTCCAAAGTTCGCAGAGTTCCCCACAATTTAGGGACCCCGCTATTTAGTCACTATCCTTTTAGACACCAAGTTTATATATATCTGCCACCAACATTTCAACATTAAATTAGGAAAAGATAGAAATGTTTTTACTGCCAGTTAGAACTTCCAATCAACACTAGAGAATCAGTGTTCTCACATCTATTCCAATAAAAAGCAGAGAAACTTGGTTTTTGAATTTATATATCAAAAAGCTATGCAGGAAAATGAATATGTTTAGCCATTTTGAAATGTGAAAAGCATGGCTCACAAACCCCCATTACTACCTTTTCCAATCCCCCAAAGTTCTAAAACCCTAAGTCAGGAACCAGTGTCCGAAGTTCAAGGACTTCTGTTTAAAAAAAAAAAATTAAGTATGGCAGGAGTTTTGCTTTCACTTATGATGTAGAAAGTGATAAGACAGTTTCCCTCATTGCAACAAGGAGAAAAAAACAAATATTCTACAAGACCATAACTGTCCTGGAACCCCACGAGCTGAGATAACAAAACATAAGGAATTCCAAAGAATGACAGGCCCTTCCCTACGTCCTCTCTCCTTGTCAGAGCACAGAATGACGAGGGGCCCACAGGCCATAGTTTGCCAGCCCCTCTTCCAGACAGACAGATGAGGAAAAGTGGGAGAACACAAGTCACTAATATCGAGGAAGAGGTGACGTCACTCCAGATTCCACAGAAGGAAAGAGGAAATACAGGAGATTTTATGCCAATGATTTAACAACTTATATGAAATAGATAAGTTCCTGGATAGATGGACAAATTGGCAAAGGTCACTCAAGAAATAGGTAACCTGAATGACCCTTTACCTATTGAAGAAATAGAACGTAGTTAAACTCTGCCACAGGGAAACTCGAGGCCCAGAAGAATTCAGAGAAATTCTAACAGGTCAGAGAGAAACGAAACCAATTCTCCACCAAGACTCCCAGAACACTGAAGAGGAAGGAACACTTCACAACTTATTCTATGAGGACAACATCACTCTCCTACCAAAAGCGGTCAACGATATCACAAAATGCAACAAGCCAGTCTCCTTTATGACCAAAGATGCAAAAATTCTAAACAAAATCAAATCCAACTCAAAAGTAAATCAAATTCAGTAGCATTCAACATTGTCCTGTAGGTTCTTGCCCGTTTGTAAAGAAGTAGAACTATCATTATGCATAGGCAACATAATCACTGCTCAATGCCAGAAAATTTAAAAGATATACTAGACCCAGTAAATAAGTTTTTAGGATACAAGGTCAATATACATAAATGTTATTTTTATATTCCTTTAACAGATTTTTCTATATTACAATGAGGAACAGGTAAAAATTGACATTTACAATAGCATAAGATAACATGAAATACTTAGAAATCTTGTTAGACTTGTGTCTATGTTAACCTATAAAACATTGTCAAAGTATACCTAAATAAATGAAACACTATACCTTACTCATGGGCCAGAAAACTCAATATTATTAAGACATCAGAAATTTCCCCAAATTGATCAATAGATTCAAGCAATCCCAATCAAAATCCCAGAAGGCTTTTTAAAATAAGATTGACACACTGGGTCTGAGAGATGATATATCCATTCAAAATAAAACAGATCACTGTTTTTCTGTACTCCCCTCCATCAGCATTTCCCATCCTTCTTTGCTCTTCTGCACGCCCAGTTGGGCCCATTGCTTGCTCTTGGGTTTGACAATAGGAGGCACCTGAGGAGATTAGTGGATGATTAATTCCCACATTCCCCCTCTGCCTCAGCACTTCAGTATTTCTAGCAGCTCCATTCCCTCTTTATGACCAGGGCTCCTGATGAGCAGCTACCTTCCATAAACCCCCCTTACCTGACTCAGTTTACACCTTTCCTCCCCACTGCACTAGCATTTCCCAGTAGTAATGGCCTCCACCTGCACTAGCTCCTGGATGTTGTCACATCCTTATTAAGGTAACCCTTCTCCCATCTCTGCAAACATTCACCACAAAGTCTAAGTCTTTACAGAACGTTCTTGTTTTCTTCCGGGACCCTGATCATCCTCATGAAGTCTTTATGAACAGGATTTGTGAGTATATTTTCAATTGCTATATTAGATTATATTCAAGGTAATAATCAACATGTATATTGACCAATTAAAAGTATACCTGAACAGCCCTGGCCAGTTTGGCTCAGCGGTTAGAGCATCGGCCTGTGGTCCAGAGAGACTCAGGTTCGGTTCCCGCTAAGGGCACGTACCTCGGTTGCAGTTTGTCCCCGGCCCTGGTTGGGTTGTGCAGGTAGCAGCCACTCGATGTGTCCCTTTCACATGGATGTTTCTCTCTCTCTTCCTCCCACTCTATCTGAAAAAAAAAAAAGGAAAAATGTCCTCAGGTAAGAATTAAAAAAAACAAAAAAAGTATACCTGAACAGCTAGAAGAGAAAGATAAGTACATGTAACACATAAAAAGATTTCTCTTTGGGGAGAAATAATTCAAAATTCCCTTCCTTCCTTCATGTTTTCGGACCTAGTAAATAATACCAATCACATAGCATTCACTGAAATTTGACCGAACTGAAGATACAGACTAATTCCTGCAGCCAGTTTTCAGTGTCACTGTAGATCAAGGAAGTTCTAGGGAAAAAAATAAAATGATTTCCAGTAACCTTTCTTTATTTAATTTGTGACTTTGAAAACCTAACAGTCCTCAGAAATCTTTATTCTTATGCTGCTTTATTTTTCTTACTGCTTTTCTAATTAAGTAACTAATTAGGCTTTACTGCAAACTAATGTCTTCTATCACACTGCTATTTTTAGAGATGGAAAATAAGCAGTGATTTGCCTTGCTGTAGTTGTAGTTACTTTTAAATATTAATCTAATACTATTATTATGCCTACATATAATGTTTAACATGAAAGTAAATATATGATCTTCCGGTCAAGATGGTGGCGTAGGTAAACGCAGTACCGCGTCCTCCCACAACCACATCTATAATACATTCAACAATAAAGATCAAAAAATAAAATAAAATAAAGTAAATATATGCATTTTCTTTATTAGAATATGCTAATGTTGAACAAAACGGTTCAAGATTTTGTTTTGTTACTGAAAAGTGGCTTTGAATAACATCAATTCTGGTCCTTATTGTGTGTATTCTTAAAATTGTCCTGTGAGCCTTAAGAGCCAGTAAATGTTTCACAAGTACATCAGACCAAATTGATCCTGTTGTTAAATTTGCTCAGCCCCACCTGCCTCTTCAGACTTGGACCTTGGCTGCAGGCTCAGTGGAGAGCCCTAACTTCCATCATCATTTCCTCTCTGGCTTTATCATCCCACTATGTTCCCCCAGGAAGAAGGCAGGACTCTGACACTGTGCATAGCACCTGCCAGGGGGACCAAGCCCAGCCTGACGGGTCTCAGAGACTCCAGCTCCCCTTACCACTTGTGAACTTGGGCAGAACACCATGAGCCATGGGGAATGAGACCTGGCTTTTCCAGCAGCTGCCTAGAGGGGCCAGGTGACAACCTGGAGGTGCAGAGGATTTGATGCCAATAGGAAATGAGAGATAAGTGGAAGCTAATAGATAGATAATTCGCCTTCCATCCCTCCAGACTAGCCACTAAGGACTATCATACTTTGGGAAAAAAACAGACATTGTTGAGGACATGGAGATTTTTCATCCAGATTCCCATTCAAGGACAGACTTGCTTCTAAACTGGGGAAGTACTATTAGCAGACAGCCTCTAAATGATCCCTGCAGAGAACTCAGTCACCAAAGGTCAGACCCTTCCAGGGTAGCCTGGACCTGGTGCCTGACCATTGTGTCCTGCTGCAGGACACCGATGAGCAATAGGAGCTCCAGAGTTCTCCACCCGGTCGGGCCAGCCTGCATCACATTTCAGTTCTCTCTGCCAAGTCCTGCCTCCGTTCCTGCCCAGGTGGAGATTCCTTATACACACTTTGTATCCCAGACTCCATCTGAGCAGTGACTTCAAGAGAACCCCAGCTGTGATCAACATGATCAGCAAAACAGGACCAGTTTGGTAACACAGCACATAGCACGTTTTTGCTTTTCCTTTTTCTGCAACTCCGGAGAAGTGAAGTTAAAGCAGAAAAGCAGGATGGAAAGCAAAAATACAAAGTTAGAAATTGATGTGTGATTTCTGGGATTTCTAGTTAGAGGACAAGATTGTCAGGCCTGGATTTTTTAAGCACTTGCATATGATATTTAAGTATCTGATCCCTTAAGTTTTAAGTGTATCACTTTTAAAGTAAAAAAATAGAAAAACAGGAACTAGGAATGTATCAACAAAATTGCTACCATAGTTAAAAGTCAAGAAAAGATGATTACTTGAGATAAAGACATTACCTAATTTTAACAACTTTCAATGCACCAGAAATACATTTTAAGGTTATTAGATTCACAGAGACTTAAAGTTTACAATTTAATTAAGATATTGGCCCTGGTCCATTTGGCTCAGCGGTTAGAGTGTTGGCCCAAGGACCCAAGAGTCATAGGTTCAATTCAGCCAAGGGCACATACCTTGGTAGCAGTTCGTCCCCGGCCCTGTTCAGGGTCGTCAATGTGTCCCTCTCACACCAATGTTTCTCTCTCTCTCTCTACCCTTCCCTCCCATTCTATCTGAGAATCAATGGAAAAATATCCTCCGGTGAGAATTTCAAAAACAAAAAAAGAAATTGAGCCCTGGCCGGTTTGGCTCAGCGGTTAGAGCGACGGCCTGCGGTCCTGAGAGACATCGGTTCGGTTCCCGCTAAGGGCGCGTACCTTGGTTGCAGTTTGTCCCCGGCCCTGGTCGGTCGTGCGGGTGGCAGCCACTCGATGTGTTCCTTTCACATCGATGTTTCTCTCTCTCTCTCTCTTCCCTCTCTCCCTCCCACTCTACCTGAACAAAAAAATGGAAAAATGTCCTCGGGTGAGGATTAAAAAAAAAAAAGAAAGAAAAAGAAATTGAACAGTCCACCGTTACAATCAGAAATGCTAGGCACTGAGGGACACAGCAGCAGACAGTAAGTCCCTACCCCTGTGGAGTTTGCATTCCAGTGGGAGAGACCATCAGAAGGGGATACAGACTATGAAGGAAACCGCGCAGGATACAGAGGGGGAGTGTGAGGAGGAAGGAAGGCTGTCAATGAATACAGCAGATCCACTCTGATCTGGCATTAACTGAGATTTAATGACCACAGTTTGCAACATTTGCTCTCATGTTCCATTTTTCCTTATTTTACCTGGCACATACAATAGCTTTTGTGTACACTGCTGGGATTTGCATAGTATCCATGTTGGGGTTTAGCTCTAAACCAAAAGAGAACTGTCGTGACTTTTACCACAACTCTCTGAGCGTAGAAGGCCAGTGACCGAGCACACGAGCTCCGGAATGGAAGATGGGTGGTTTGGGACTGGTGGGTGCTGAAGATCCCCCAGCTTGTAGTGATCGTAATAAGGAACCAGCCTTGCTTTGAGACAGGGTCAAGAAAACCCCCAATTAATTGAAAGAATCCAGCAAGTTTTGGTCTAAAAGGTATAATTTTTCTGCCATTCTCCTTTAAAAGTGTATCCACTTTTAAGAAGTGAATATAGTTCATTGCACTTAAAGTGCTGTCTTACACATCTCTTGCTCCTCATAACTATCTGGTAGATTAGGTATGATCCCTGAAAAATTAGGAAATAAAACTCCCTCAGACAAAGAAACTCCCTCAAAGACTCATGGCATATAAGTAAAGGTGGGACCTGAACTCAGATCCATTACTTCCAAATATTTACCACATCCATGATTATAGAAAAATTTTGAGTTGCTGTAGCTTTAGTTTATCTATAAAAGTGATACAATTCTTACTCAACATAAGTTTTAAAAATTCCAAAACCAGTTGCTTATATTATTTGGTTTATTGGCTTAACAAGGGTATGTAATGTTTTCATTTATATCACAGTATTACAAGAGTTAGCAGTTTGAGACTTTGAGATGTTTAGGCAAATGTCCAAGTAAGTCCTTAACTTCAGGCATGAGATTGAGCTTGGTTTGACAATAAGAACACCTGATGGACTCTGAAGGGCTGGATTTGGACAGATACAGCCTACATTTCCTCGGTAGAAGTACTCAGCCCAATGGGTCAAATTCTTCTTGCTGTGACAGTGTTTACACAAGGAAGGAAAAGCTTGAATTACACTAGAAATGTTTACACAGACGTGGGCTGCAGCCAACAGGCTAGATGTTTGCTTGTCAATGAGATAGCAAGGACCCTACTCTTTTATATCACACGTTATCAACTGTAAAAACAATCCACCCCAGAAAAGATACCAAACCCCTGATCTCAGGTTCCACTTTTGGAGAATCCAAAGTGAGACAGCAGTGCTCTATGTAACTGATAGGAACATATCTCCAAGATACATCAGAAAGAACTATAAATTATTTTGAAAGTGCTATGGTATAAAATAATGTTTGTACTATGATTTTACTTTGTGGAAAATTTAGTATATGTGTAGAAATTCTGGAAGGTAATAAAAATGCTTTATTTTAGAAAAAGGAATCGTGATTTCTAGGGGAAAGGACAGGGAAGAGACTGAGGTTTTTCAGTGAGTGATATATGTAAACACAAAATTCAAAAGATATTGAAATGTATACAGCAAAAATTAAAAGTTCAAATCAAGCTGATAAAGAAAAAATGAGGTAACAGACTGAGGTCTAATATCTCCAATATTCAAAAATTTTACAAATAAAACACTTAAAGGTGAGATGTACAGGACATGCATAGGTAATCTATGGGAACACAAGTAGCCGTTGAGGGTATGAATTAAACTGACATTCACAAGTAAGAAAGGAAATATGCCCTCTCAGACTTTCTCATTGCAAAAATTCTAGGACTAAACGTGGTGCTCACCTGCCCTCACAACCACATCAAATTACAAGTAAATTATAGAATAACCGTCATTTAGACCGGCCTGGAATATAAGGTGTCCCCCCAAAAATATATACACACACAACTGGAGATTCTATTACATTTTTAAAATGAAATGTATTTTAATAAACAGTGCCTTTATAATTATTTGAGGTAAGTATACATTTTGGGGGGGCACCTGTATAGATGAAAAGAGGCCCTACAACTAAGGAATTAAAGAAAAAGCCACATCCAGTTCTATCCTTGGTAAGAGGGGCCAAGACTCAGAACCAGCTGGTCCCACACCCATGTGTGGCAGACAAAAATTCAGAGGAATATCTTAGCAGCAGAGGTCCCCTCTGAGGAGTGGGGGGTTGGGTCCTAGCTCCACATCAGGTCCCCCAGCCCAGGGTTTCAGTGCCAGGAAGAAAAGTCCCCATGACTTCTGGCTGTAAAAACCAGAGGGGAGCCCTGGCCGGTTTGGCTCAGCGGTTAGAGCGTCCGCCTGGGGTCCGGAGAGACCCGGGTTTGGTTCCCGCTAAGGGCATGTACCTCGGTTGCAGTTTGTCCCCAGCCCTGGTTGGTCGTGCGGGTGGCAGCCACTCGATGTGTCCCTTTCACATCAATGTTTCCCTCTCTCTCTCTTCCTCTCTCTCCCTCCCATTCTGTCTGTACAAAAAATGGAAAAATGTCCTCGGATGAGGATTAAAAAAAACAAACAAAAAAAAAAAAAAACCAGAGGGGACTGTGGCTGACTGAGGCTGCTGGAATCCCGGGCAGTTTCTCTTGAAGGGTCCACAGACGGACTTACTCGGACTCCTGAGCTCCGGTGTTGGGGCAGCAGTTTGGAAGGCACCAGAGACATATAGAAGGAACTGAGTTGTCAGCACGAGGCGAGAGCTAGGGGAGGAGGATCTGTCTCCCAAACAGAAGTACTGTTAGAGGCCACTGTTCCTTTTCTGAGCCCTCCCCCAAGAGCCGGCAGGTGGTGCCATATCTGAGTCTCCATCAAACTAGGCTCACAGTTTGCCCCACCCTGGTGATTCCCTGAGACCCACCCCACCCAACTTGTGGGCCCACCCAAGCTGTTTCCAGTGGCTTTTCCATACAGATGGCCTATCTTGACTCATGCTTCAGATTTTTCTAAAATTTCTCAAGCAGCATCTGGCCTCAGCATGCCCTGTATCTGTCACTAAGTGGCCCCAGGCCTAGCATTAGCAGCAGCCAGCCTTGGTTCACAGCTTGGCCTTGCCTGGCAGATTCAAGCCCAGCACAAGAAGCAGCCATCTAAAAATCACTTTATAGTTCATGTGAGGGAGGCCCGGGGCCAAACACAGGTGGTGGCTGACCTTGGCCTGCACCTCATGGGAGATTCCAGAGCAAACTCACCGAGTGGACGGCTTCGGACCACGTCGAAGCACCACCACCTAACCACCTCCACAAGCAACATCCTCAAGGGGAAGACTCAGTGGGCACCAGAGCCCCCCTAAAGTAAGTCCTGCTCTGTGGGTGGGCTCCTACACATCCGATCCTTCACAGTGGTGGGAGGTTGGTGGTCAGGGGTTGGTGGTAGAAGCCAGTCCTTGCAGCTAACTGGCCTGGAGGGGTAACTCTCTCCTATTGATGTGCCGACAGCACCAAGGCTCAACTACAACAGAAGGGTGTACACAGCCCACATGGGGGCACACCTCCAGTACCCAGCTTGGGTGACTGAGGAAGCTGTGCCATTGGGCCCTACAGAACACCTACTACATTAGGCCACTCTACCAAGCCTGGGAGATGTAGCAGCTCTATCTAATACATAGAAACAAACACAGAGAGGATGCCAAAATGAGGAGACAAAGAAATATGGCCCAAATGAAAGACCAGAACAAAACTCTAGAAAAAAAGAACTAAACAAAATGGAGACAAGCAATCTACTAGATGTAAAGTTCAAAACACTGGTTATAAGGATGCTCAATGAACTTAGTGAGAACTTCAACAGCATAAAAACAAGTCAGAAATGAGGGACACACTAACTGAAATGAATAATTTCCAGGGAATTAACAGCAGAGTAGATGAAGCTGAGAATCAAAACAGCAGTTTGGAATATATTGTTGCAAAACACCCAATCAGAACAGCAAGAAGAAAAAACAATTCTAAAAAATGAGAATAGTGTAAGGAGCCTCTGGGACAATTTCAAGCATACCAACGTTCACATCGTGGGGGTGCCAGAAGGAGAAGAGAGAACAAGAAACTGAAAACCCATTAGAAAAAGTAATGACAGAAAACTTCCCTAACTTGGTGAAGGAAATAGATATACAAATCCAGGAAGTACAGAGTTTCTTAACAGAAACTTTATAGGCCAGAAGGGATTGGCAAGAAATATTCAAAGTGATGAAAAGCAAGACCTATAACCAAGATTACCCTACCCAGAAAAGCTATCATTTAGAGTATAAGGACAGATAAAGAGCTTCCCAATGAGAAAAAGCTAAAGGAGTTCATCACTACCAAAGCAGTATTACATGAAATGTTAAAGGATCTGCTTTAACAAGCCAGTACCTAGTCATACCAAGGATCACAACTCACTCATTTTTTATTTTCTATGAAATGCCAACAGCAATTTTTTTTAATCCTCACCTGAGGATATTTTTCCATTTATCTTCAGATAGAGTGGGAGGGGGGAAGGGATGGAGAGAGAGAGAGAGAGAGAGAGAGAGAAACATTGATGTGAGAGAGACACATCGACTGGTTGCTTCCCACTCGACACCAACCAGGGCTGGGGTCCAAACTGCAACTGAGGTAAATGCCCTTGACCAGAATTGAACCTACAACTCTTTGGTCCAAGGGCCAACACTCTAACCACTGAGACAAACTGGCTAGGGTACCAACAGTAATTTTTTAAATGAAGTTTGATCACATCAAATATACCTTCTGTTACCCAACTATACTTAAAATCTTTTAATAACTATTACATATAAGATAACATCCAAAATCCTTAGCAAGCACAGCAAGGATGTTATCTAATGCCCAACTTCTTCTCTGCTAGTTCAGCAAATGACTGTTTCAACGATGTAGCTACACATTCCAAACTTGAGTGTCCTTGGGATCTGTCCTCATGACACTGCTCAGTTCGGTGGGGGGAAGTAAACTAATAAATGGATATATGGCCATGAATAGTGAAAACAGTGAGTGGGAGAGAGCACACAGGGTGGTGAGCGAGCAATGAATCAGACACACATATGCTGAGACAGCAGCACTTCAGCTGAGACCCAAAGAATAATAAGAAGGCTCAACCTTTGGGCAAGAAAAGATGAAGATACACATGAATCATACCTATAGATACTCAGAATGGCTTTACTTCTTTTGCTCTTGGCCCAGTAAGAATGAAGTAAGTTGAGGAAGATGGGCAAAGCCAAGGGGCAAGGGCAGCAGTGGTCTAGAGAAGACACTGGAAGGACAGAGAAGGCGGGGGGGGGGGTGGGTGTAATGAAGCCAGAGTGGTCTTCTCTAACTTGTTAATTATCCAGTGTATATAATTCACCAAGACTTAGAACAGTAAGGTGGTGATAAACACTGGATATCACCCAAGTGTCCAAAACCCTAGCTCTAAGACACACCTCTTAGTGGGAACTGGGTGTATTACAAAAGGCAAAAGCAAGACTTCAAATTAGGCTGTGCCCTTCATCCAGTACCCAGTAAGTGGACTCCTCCCTCCTTCACAGAGGGCTCCTAGGGCTCAGAAGAACATATAGCTCAAACTGTCTGCAGCCTGTTGGGCAGACAGCATCAGGGAACAGTCAAAGGGCTAGTACTTGAAGTGCCTCTATGCTTCTCCGTCTCCACAGGACCACACCATCCTGATCTGTTGCTACTAAGTCTAGTAGTCTTTAAACAAGCAAACAAAAAAAGGTAAAAATTACTATGTAAAAAAAACCTGTCAGGCTGTAATAGCTCTACTCCAGCAAAGGCATAGGTAGTTCTAGCAGTAAAACATGAGCTGTGAGTAGTACAAGAATCTCAGATTCTAGAACTGTCTCATTGTAACAACACCGAGTATAACCTTCATGTTTATAGCTCACACCTGACATGGGGCGGGAAAGAGTGCAGGGCTTACGGGGTGGGTCCACTTTAGGACAGTCCACCATGACCTTGTAACTCAAGATTAGGCCTCATTCAAAATCTCACCACCAGTGTGAGGCAGAGAATCCGGTTTCTTCTGGGTCATCCAGCAGTTACTCATTAGTTAAACATACTTCCATTCTACTCCAAAGAACTGAAGAACTCAGGACACAGAATTAAACAATAAGACTTCCCTGAGTACATTCTGCACAGACCCCACCTGTAGTGAAGACTGGTGCTTCTTCATGTAGACACATCTGCATTCATCCTCTGCAAGCTGGCTTTATTCACTCTTTCCCTTGGAGGTGACCAGTCAACATGCCCTTCCAAGGTACTTTACCACTGGGTAGGGAATGAAGTGGCCTCCCATCTGTGAATGCTGCCAGTGTTCTGGCTGTGCTCACTCTTTGGACACTGGCTGGCATCAGAGATGATCCAGGCTGTGCTGCCACATCTGAAATGCATTTTCTCTGGGGTCACTTATTCCTCAACCTAGTGGCGTAAGAATCTACAGCTATTAATGCTCAACCAGACTAAAATAGATGCTATCTCTTCGGAACCAAAAAACCTTTAGCCACTGAAAAAATGGGTGCACTGTGCCTTTTAGAACATTTACCAAGTTGCCTAAGAGCTGGAAAGTTGTAAGAAGACAGGTATTTATCAGATGATCTTCAGCAGGTCTATGGGGCAGTTCCCTAAGTATGCAGGGAATTTCTAACCAGGCCAGGAGTTTCTAAGTGAAAATCACAGTTAGATCTAGGAAGTGGGAATAGCGGAGACTTGAATACAATTCTAAAACATACAAGAATTTTAAAATGTCATCCAATTCTTTATTTTTCAGTGTGGCTCCTGGACTATTTACAATAACATATGTGGCCCACACTGTATCTCTGTCGGACAGCACTGCCCTGGAGGCAACCAGAAGGTAGCTCCGGTGCTAAGAGAAGCAGTTCCCAAGCATAAGAAGGATGATCACTAGGGTGGTACAGAGGGTGGCCACCTCCAGATGTTGATGCCCCAGAAAGGACTTGGCATGCCTGCTACTTTTTCATTCTGATATGTTCCCTAGAAGGCTCTTACACCCACTTTCTCCCCACCCCATTTTCTAAAGACAATGCAAAGGTATCAAGGCAACCATTCAATCTCTAGGTCTAAATAGGCGTTATCCTGTTCATGGACTACAAGGAGAGTTAAATAATTGAAAGTAAGGTCAGCATGGATAAAGATGTGACTGGCAATACTCAGAATAAGGGCCAGGAGTTAGTTTTTTCACATCACATTAATATGCAGCTTCCCAGAACTCCACAGCCTTTTCCAATATCATTACCAACAAAGCGCAGAATTCCCTGTCCATGAGGCTGCTACAAAGAATCATTTATTCCATGTAGGAGCCCCTCCCATTAGTGATCACTGCTACCTATGCGAAGCCCCCAAGTCTCTGGACTGGCTTACACTAGGTAGGATTATTGGTCAGACAATAGAAGCCCTCATAGGCTCTTACCTCTCCTCTTCTCTTTTGCTGAAAGTTCAGGCTCAAAGTGAAAGACTTATGTTATCATGAGGCAGGCAAAGGGTTAAAGTCCTGGCCTCTCATGGGTAGAGCTGCTTTGAATAATCTCTCCCTAAAGATTAATCTCTCCCTGCACCTATAGGGAGACCACCACAGCAGTACAACAGACTGTGGGATACCCCAACCCAAGGATGTGGAAAGTGGTCTAAGGAGCTCCTCTCCATGCACTGGGACAAGTTCTAGACTTTTCTTCATTGGATTTCAAGGTGGCAAATACAGAAGGTAAGCACTGCTGAGTGCCTTCTTCCAAAGGCCTTAGGACCTGGAACTCCTTGGCCAGGGTGGAGAAAACAAGTATTTCACAGGGTCCAAACCATCTAGGATGTGGCAAATAGCATGTTGACTACCTCATTCTGTGCACGTTACACAAGCTGCACTAAGAGACATGTAGACTATTCCTAATGTATGTGCTCTAAAATGTTTCTGAGCTTTGGATGCCCATGAACTAGATTCTCCTACCTTGGTTTCTAGGTAGGATGATAGAATGGAAGTTTAAACAATAGTTGTTCCTCTGTAAACTCTCACATCCTACTTAGAATAGAACTGACTGGTTCCCCATGGCCTCTGTCTCACTTGCCAAGCATCCAGCAATGAAGCTTCTCTTTTTTAAAATTTATTATTTATTAATTTGTTTTTGTTACAGATGTTTCTCATTTTTCCCCCATTGACACCCTCCTCCCACCCCCACCCCCCGCCCCATCCCCAGCTTTGTTGTCTATGTTCATTGATCATGCATTCATGCATGTAAGTTCTGTGGTTTATCTCTTCCCCCACAAACCCCCCCCCCTTCTCTGAGGCTTGTCCGTCTGTACCCCACCTCTTTGTCTCTGGGTTAATTTTGTTCAATGGTTTGTTTAGTTCATTATATTCCACAAATAAGTGAGATCATGTGATATTTGTCTTTCTCTGCTTGGCTTGTTTCGCTTAGCATAGTACTCTCCAGATCCTCCCATGCCATCTCAAAGGATAAGAGATCTTTCTTTCTTATAGCTGCATAGTATATCACCTCACACCTGTCAGAATGGCTGCCATCAATAGATCATAAAACATCAAGTGTTGGTGAAGGTGTGGAGAAAAGAAGACTCTGGTACACTGCTGGTGGGAATGCAGATTGGTGCAGGCACTATGGAAAACACTGTGGTATTACCTCAAAAAGTTAAAAATTGAACTGCCATTTGACCCAGTGATCCCACTTCTAGGAATATACCCTAAGAAACCTGAAACACCAATCAAAAAGAATATATGCACCCCTATGTTCATAGCAGCACTATTTACAATAGCTAAGATCTGGAAACAACCCAAGTGTCCATCAGTAGATGAGTGGATAAAGAAGCTGTGGTACATGTACACAATGGAAGCTTCTCTTTTGAAGGCTTTATAGGACAGGCTCTGGCCCTTAGGAGGAAAGCTGTGCTGGACACATTCTTATGTAAAACACAGCCAGACACTAGAAAGGATAGTCAAGTTCAAGAAGCCTCTGGCTATGGAGAACTTGGAAAGGCACCAATTTCCCCACAAGGGAGGTCTGTTGCTCCAGCTGCTGGGAGTGCTGTCATCAGCCTTCAGTTGTCTCTCCTTAAGATGTGTCTCTGCTGCGAGGGCATGTGCTTCCCTTAGCAACACCGTCACTGCGGACTGCAGAGTGCACAAAGGCCAGCAGCCATGTCAGGCCACCCTGGAACAACTCTGAAGGACCATACACTTGTCAATGCTCCCAGAGCCTGGCCATAATTGCCTACACTGCAATTAACACAACTGCATCCCCATGCAGCTTCCATTCTCAACCCTTTTATGGAATTTCATATCCAGTAAGTGCTCTTCATGTTGACCTCCACCTCAATACCTAATTGTGAAAAACCCAACCTATGACACTGGATTGAAAAGCTGAGAGGAAAATGATTCACTCTGCTTTGACCAGTTTGCCTACCCATCATCATGACCAAGTCCTTCTCAACTCTAAACCCTTTCAAATGAAGAGGCTGGCAGTTTGGGCACCTCTAGGACATGCTGTGGTTTCCAGACTGCTCTGGTTTCTAGTGACATGCCAACTCTTACAGTTCTTTATGGCCCTACATTCCAATAATGTTATCCTCTGACGTGGTCTCCTGTCTATTTTATCTCCTTACCTAGGAATTCTGTGTGTCTCTCATCTATCCAGCCCAAACACACAAATATCTAAAAAACTAAATTGGTTCTTCTTCCTAGAATTAGGGAAAAGCACAGGCCACTAAGGCCCATCAACAGTCTAGATAGAGTCAAGAACTGGCTTTACATGCGCTGTAATTCCAGGGAGGATTCCAATACCAAGCAATTATGAGCAGAGGGAGGTGAGTTACCAGATATCTGTGTTCCCACCAGGCCATGTTTAGAGATCAATTGAAACTGTAATGCTGATTGTTCCATAAGACCTGAAAAAAATATAGATGCATCCTCTGCAAATATCAATTTCATATTGTCTAAAATACACTAGACCAAGTCAGAGAACTAAGTTTTACACCCAATCGAACATTAAACTGAATTGCACTGAGCAGATATGTTTAACTCTAATTTCCGGATGTGTAACATTCAGACCATAGTCCCAACTTGGTGAAACCATATACAATTATAAGAACTGCCTTGACTAATATAGAGCACTTTAATGTCCTATTTTATAATTTCCCAGCTTTTCTGTAAGAGCCAAAATCTCAAAGTTTTTTGACCAAATACAGATATTCTATGTGATCTGAACTCACATATGTAATTTGTTATTATTAGCCAAACATCTCTTCCCAAGACCCACTATGCAGACTGAAAACACACCAAAAGCACCTGTGGGTGCACACCAGCAAATTCAGCCGCACACAAGCGCCAGGGAGGATGGGAAAGCTGAGGTCTTCTCTGCTGTTACCCTTCGGGACCACATCTTTTTTTTTTTTTTTTCAATTTAATTAATTTATTTTTGTTACAGATGTTTCTCCTTTTCCCCCACTGATTTCCCCCCCCCCGCCCCTCCCCACCCTGTCCCCAGCTTTGTTGTCCATGTCCATTGTTCATGCATACATGCATATAAGTTCTGTGGTTTATCTCTCCCCCACCACCCCCTCTTCTGGCGATTGTCAGTCTCTACCCCACTTCTACGTCTCTGGGACTACCCCATTCCTCAGACTGTTATGTTCATTACATTCCACACATAAGTGAGATCATATGATACTTGTCTTTCTCTGTTTGGCTTGTTTCGCTTAAGATGACACTTTCCAGGTCCCTCCATGTTGCCTCAAATTAAGAGATCTTTCTTTCTTACAGCTGCATAGTACTCCATTGTGTATATGTACCACTGCTTTTTTATCCATTCGTCTACTGATGAACATTTGGGCTGTTTCGAGATCTTAGCTATTGTAAATAGTGCTGCTACAAACATGAGGGTACATATATTCCTTCTGATTGGTGCTTGAGGCTTCTTAGGGTATATTCCTAAAAGTGGGATCACTGGGTCAAATGGCAGTTCAATTTTTAATTTTTTGAGGTTACAACATATTGTTTTCCATAGTGGCTGCACCAGTCTGCATTCCCACCAGCAGTGTACTAGAGTCCCCTTTTCTCCACACCCTCGCCAACACTTGGTGTTTAATGATTTGTTGTTGATGATGGCCCTTCTGACAGGTGTGAGGTGATACCTCATTGTTGTTTTAATTTGCATCTCTCTGATGATTAGTGATGTTGAGCATTTCTTCATATATCTCTTAGCCATTTGTATGCCCTGTTTGGAGAGGTGTCTATTTAGTTCTTCTGCCCATTTTTTAATTGGGTTCTTTGTCTTCCTTTTGTGGAGTTGTATGAACACTATATATATATATATATATATATATATATATATATATATATATATATATGAAATTAACCCCTTATCTGATGTATCATTGGCAATTATGCTCTCCCATATAGTGGGTTGCCTTTCCATTTTGACTATTGTATCTTTTGCCGTGCAGAAGCTTTTGAGTTTGATGTAGTCCCATGTGTTCATTTTCTCCTTTGTTTCTGTTGCCTTAGGTGATGTATCAGTGAAAATTCTGCTCCGTATGATGTCTGAAATTTTATTGCCTACAGTTTCTTCTAGGATTTTTATGGATTCATGAGTCACATTTAAGTCTTTGATCCATTTTGAGTTTATTCTTGAGTAGGGTGTAAGTTGATGGTCTAGTTTTATTTTTTTGCATGTAGCTGTCCAATTTTCCCAGCACCATTTATTAAAGAGGCTATCCTTACTCCACTGTATGCTCTTGCCACCTTTGTCAAATATTAATTGAGCATATTGCCTTGGGTCATTTCTGGGTTCTCTGTTCTGTTCCACTGGTCTATATGTCTGTTCTTGTGCCAGTACCAGGCTGTTTTGATTACAGTGGCTTTGTAGTATAACCAGAAATCCAGTAATGTGATCCCTCTAACTTTGTTCTTCTTTTTCAAAATTTCTGTAGCTATTCGAGGTCTTTTTTGGTTCCATATGAACTTTTGAAGTATTTGTTCTAGCTCTGTGAAGTATGTTGTTGGTATTTCGATGGGGATTGCATTAAATCTATAGATTGCTTTAGATAGTATGGACATTTGAATGATGTTAATTCTTCCAATCCATGAACAAGGCATGTGCTTCCACTTTTTTATATCTTCCTCAATTTCTTTTTTCAATGACCTGTGCTTTTCTGCAAATAGGTCCTTTACTTATTTGGTTAAGCTTATTCCTAGGTATCTTAATTGTTTTTGCTGAAATGGTAAATGGGATTGTTTTCTTAGTTTCTCTTTCTGTGACTTCATCATTAGTGTATAAGAATGCCATCAATTTCTTGACGTTAATTTTGTATCCTGCTACTTTGCCAAATTCATTTATTAAGTCAAGCAGATTTTTTATGGAGTCTTTGGGGTTTTCTATGTATTGTATCATGTCATCTGCGAATAATGACAGTTTCACTTCCTCTTTTCCACTTTGGATCCCTTTTATTTTTTCTTCCTGTCTGATTGCTGTGGCTAAGACTTCCAATACTATGTTAAATAAGATTGGTGAAAGTGGGCATCCCTGTCTTGTTCCTGTTCTTAAGGAAAATGCTTTTAGTTTTTGCCCATTGAGTATGATGTTGGCTGTAGGTCTTTCATATATGGCCTTTAATATGTCTAGATATGATCCCTCTATTCCCACAATATTGAGTGTTTTTATCAGAAATGGATGCTGGATTTTGTCAAAGGCTTTTTCGGCATCTATTGATATGATCATATAGTGTTTATCTTTCATTTTGTTTGTGGTGTATCACATTTATTGATTTGCGAATATTGTACCAGCCTTGCATCCCTGGGATGAATCCCACTTGGTCATGGTGAATAATTTTTTTGATGTGTTGCTGAATCCGATTTGCTAGTATTTTGTTCAGGATTTTGGCGTCTATGTTCATCAGAGATATTGGCCTGTAGTTTTCTTTCTTCGTAGTGTCTTTTTCTGGTTTTGGAATTAGAATTATGCTGGTCTCATAAAACAAGTTGGGTAGTCTTTCTTCTTCTTGAATTTTTTGCAATAGGTTGAGGAGGATGGGTGTTAGTTCTTCTTTGAATGTTCAGTAAAACTCCCCCCTGAAGCCATCCGGGCCTGGGCTTTTGTTTGCTGGGAGAGTCTTGATTACATCTTCAATTTCTTCTGTTGTTATTGGTCTGTTCAAGTTTTCTCTCTCTTCCAGGTCCAGTTTTGTGAGACTATGTATTTCTAGAAATTTGTCCATTTTGCTTAGATTGTCGAATTTGTTGCCATATAATAGTTAATAGTAGTTCTTAACAATCTTCTGTATTTCTGTGGTATCAGTTGTTACTTCTCCTCTTTCATTTCTGATTTTGTGTATTTGGGTTCTCTCTCTTTGTTTCTTGGTGAGCCTACCTAAGGGTCCATCAATCTTGTTTATCTTTTCGAAAAACCAGCTCTTCGTTTTATTGATCCTTTGAATTGTTTTTTTGGTCTCTATGTCATTTATTTCTGCTCTGATCTTTACTATTTCCTTCCTTCTCCCTGCTCTGGGGTTTTCTTTTTGTTTGCTCTCTAGTTCTTTAAGTTGTGAGGTTAGATAGTCTATTAGAAATTTTTCTTGTTTCTTGAGGTAGGCCTGTAGTGCTATGAACTTCCCTCTGCTTTTGCTGTATCCATAGATTTTGTGATTTTGTGTGTTCATTTTCATGTTCATTTCCAAGTTTTTAATTTCTTCCTTGATGTCCTGGGTAACCCATTCATTGTTTAATAACATGCTGTTTAGCTTCCATGTGTTCAAATGTCTTTGCATCTTCTTGTTGCATTGATTTCTAGTTTCATGCCATTGTGATCTGAGAAGATGCTTGATATGATTTCAGTCTTCTTGAACTTGTAGAGACTTAGTTTGTGTCCTAAGATGTGGTCTATCTTTGAGAATATCCCATGTACACTTGAGAAGAATGTGAATTCTGTAGTTTTGGGGTGTAATTCTCTGTAGATATCTATTAAATCCATTTAGTCTAGTGCTTCATTTAGAGTCTCTGTTTTGTCTAGAGGATCTATTCAGTGATGTCAGTGGGGTGTTGAAGTCTCCTGCTATGATTGTATTGTTATCGATTTCTCCTTTGTAGTCCTCCAGCAGATTTTAAATATATTTTGCTGCTTCTTTATTGGGTGCATATATGTTTATCAAGGTTATATCTTCCTGTTGGGTAGATCCTTGCAATAGTATGTAGTGGCCTTCCTTGTCTCTAGTTATGGACTTCATTTTGAAATTTATTTTATCAAATATGAGTATTGCTACCCCAGTTTTTTTTTCCTTTCCGTTTTCTTGGAAGACTTTTTTCCATCCCTTCACTTTCAACCTATGTGAGTCTTTTGTTGTGAGGTGAGTCTCTTGTAAACAACATATAGATGAGTCATGCTTTCTTATCCAATCAGCTACTCTGTGTCTTTTTATCAGAGCATTCAGTCCATTTACATTTAAGTTGATTATTGATATGCACTTATTTATTGTCATTTTTGTTTAGGGTGGTTATATTTTTCTTCCTATTTCTCCTGTTAATTACAGCAGTCCTTTTAACATTTCTTGCAGTGCTGGTTTGGTGCTAATGTATTCCCTTAGTCTTTTTTTTTTTTTTTTTTGGTCTGGGAAGCTCTTTATTTGACCTTCTATTTTGAATGATAGCCTTGCTGGGTAGAGTAGTCTTGGATTCAGATCCTTGTTTTTCATGACCTTGATTACCTCATGCCATTCCCTTCTGGCCTGCAATGTTTCTGTTGAGAAGTCAGGTGAAATCCTTATTGAGTTTCCTTTGTAGGTAACATGTTGCTTCTCTCTTGCTATTTTTAGGATTCTTTATCTTTAATTTTTGGCATTTTGATTACTATGTGTCTTGGTGTGGGCCTGTTTGGGTTCTTTTTACTTGGGGTTCTCTGTGCTTGTTGAACTTGAATGTGTTCTTCCTTCACCAGATTAGGGAAGTTTTCTTTCACTATTTCTTCAAATATATTCTCTAGCCCTTGCTCATTTTCTTCTTCTTCGGGGACTCCTATGATGCAAATGTTATTACGTTTCCAGTTGTCCTACAGTTCTCTTAAGCTGTCTTCCCATTTTTTAATTGTTTTTTCCTTTTGGTTTTCTGATTGGTTGATTTTTTTCTACCCTATCTTCTAATTCACTGATCCGGTCCTCAGCTTCCTCTACTCTGCTATTTAGACTTTCCAATATGTTCTTTATTTCTGATATGTCATTCTTCATTTCTTCTTGGTGGTTTTTAATTTCCAACTGGTTAATTTTCAACATTTCTATGTCTTTACTCATGGTGCTCATGTCCTTACACATGCTATTGAGCGTCCTCAAAATCAAGGCTCTGAATTCTAGTTCTGTTAACTTGTTTAATTGCTCCACATTTATCTCATCTTCGGTAGAGGTCTCTTGTTCTTTCATTTGGCTTTTGTTTCTGTATTTCACCATTTTGACTAACACAGCGGGCGTTTTAGCCTGCCAAATTTTCCCTGTGGGTGTTGGTGTTCTGCTATTTGTGGCTCCCTCTCCTGGGTTTGGATGAGCAAGGGAGGACCCACGTTAAACACCACTGTCAAATCTTACTTTCCTGGTTAGAGTTACTAGCCCAGGGAATGGTACAGTTATCCTCTAGCTTTTTGCCTGGAGGCTATCAGTAGTGGTTACCTGAAGAGCCTTGGCTTCTCAGTGGAATGAAAAACTTCCTGCCCTGGCCAGTTTGGCTCAGCGGTTAGAGCGTCAGCCTGCGGTCCAGAGAGACCCGGGTTCGGTTCCCGCTAAGGCCACATACCTTGGTTGCAGTTTTTCCCCGGCCCTGGTTGGGTCGTGTGGGTGGCAACCACTCGATGTGTCACTTTCACGTCGATGTTTCTCTCTCTCTCTCTCTCTCTCCCTCCCACTCTATCTGAACAAAATATCGAAAAATGTCCTCGGGTGAGGATAAAAAAAAAAAAAAAAAAACTTCCTCAGGTGCTCAGCATAAGGGGATTTCCTGAGGGTGGGGCAGATGCTGGTTGTTAACGGGCCCCAATTTGCATTTCAGTGGCCATGGTGTGGGGTTGAATCTCTGAGGGAGGGGCCACTGCCTCTCCCCAGAGCCCTGGAAAGGAACAAGATGGCCACCATCCTGCATGGCCGCAACTCAGCAAAAGCTCTGAGCGCCCTCCAAATCCCGAGTGTCCCCAAACAGTTCCAATCCAGTCTGCCCTCCCTCTGCCGGAGCCCAAGGTAAGTGGCTGTGGCTATTTTAGCCTCTGTCCCAGCTCTGCGCTGTGGAGCTGCTTGGGAGTTTAACCTGAGGGTGCTGCTCATAGCTAAGGCCGCTGCCAACCGTAGGCTCCCAGCTCCCCTCTTGCGTCTCCACAAGCCTACCAGGATTGAGTCAGTGTCCCTGGTTATGTGGTCCTCCAAGCTGCTTTTCTGTTGCTTTTTCCTGTCTATTTGTCTTTATTTTCGTTGTGATTCTAGTTTGGTCCTGGGAGATTGTCTGTGTAGTTTCCATTCACTCCACAGCCATTTTTCTCCCCTCCCCAGACCACATCTTTTGTTCACATTTACTTGACTGTGTTTTATTCCTTATCTTTCCCACCTAAGGAGAAAACGTTAGAGGAGACCTAGAGGCCAAGAAAGTTTCTATGTTCGAGAAAGAATGATATGCAATGAAACATCCTGGATGGTGATAAACCCACAGAAGACACACTTAACCATACACTACTCCTTCTGATCATGCATCTTCTCTATGCACAGAGGAAAATGTGAGACTGTATTTGCAGACTAGAAATTGTATTTACAGACTAGGAACCATGCTGCTCAGGCACCTGCTAAGCAGTCTCAGTCCCCATCCAGGTAGCATAGCGTTGTCCCAGGCTGTGATTGTTGCTGTGCTGCTGTACCCAGGCTCCCCTGAAGCTGGCATTAGAAGTCGCCACAGCTGCTAAGGCCATGTGATTGCTAAGGAAAGAGCACCTGCGAACAAGTGGGTGGAGGGCATGTTACCAGGCCAGGGGAGAGAAACGGCTTTGTTAGTTGGGATTATATTATCTCAGGGTTGGGAAACACCAGGTGCTTTTTCAGAATAACCAATCAACTTCCCAAGCTTTCAGGGGCTTTTGAAGGGTCCCCTCTAACCAATCCATTATTTCCCCAGGCTAGACTCTGGTCGCAACTGGGATCCTAATGAGCATGTCCAAAAGTAGAAGTACATCCCCCTGCACCATCTTTACTTCTATTGCTCATGTCTAAAAGTTCTTTGAGTCATCTGGTTTCTAGTACACATGCCCTAATCTTGATATGAATTCATCTCTCCTGCTTGCAGAACTTCAACTAGCACCACTGTGTGGGATTTTTACAATGTTTCGTCTAGGCATGGATACCCAAAAGCAAACCAACAGTGTAGCCAATGGACTCACTTCAACAGAAAAGGTGTAGATTGGCTCCCCAATCAGCCAGTCCACCAGGCATGTCACATAACACCATCCTGAAGAAGCTAGCCTCAAAGAAAGTTTGAAAAGCCTTCAGAAAGTATAGCAGATGCATTAACTCAGTTAACATGCTATAAGCTTGGGATACCTTCCAACAAGATGCAGTCTGTACATTAAGGAGACATCTATATGGTATTATATGCCTAGAAGGAAAAATAATTTGGGTCCAGGAATCAAGAGGTAAAGTCAAAAACAGTCCCATGTCATTCCAAATGACATGCTGGGTCATTTTGTCAGTAATCATTGTTGCAGGGATCACTGACTGATCAGCAGAAGGAAGCTGGGCTACTCCTAAATGATGAGAGCAGGTAAGAGGGTATAAAGCCCAGGTGATCCACTTGATCACCTCCTACTTCCTTTCCCCATAATTGAGACACGTTTAGCAGCTCTGGCTAGAAAACTTATGAATAGTAAGAGTTCAGACCCCTTAGGAGGACAGTTGGAGCTCTAACACCAACTGTTAGTGGGGGAGGGAAATAGGGAGAAGAAGGTATCAGTCGTAATCCAAAATCAGCTTCAGCTGTATTTCATCTCATTACCATCCTCTGAGTTACCCCCTCTGGAAGAGAAAGCTGTGGGAATCATGGTGTTGCTATTCTGTGGACCCAGGTAGAAAATACAGCTGTCAGCACAAAAAGCAGATGGTGGTAGCCAATCCTAGGGGTGGTTTCCAACCTACAGCTGAGTGAAGCAGGGGTACCGAGGGAGGCCCATTCCTAGGAAACTTGGAACTCCTGGTGGGTGATTTTGGGATATTGTACTTGCTATTTACTTTGACAAAATGTTTATATTGCACTGGAGTCTAAGTTACTTCTTACCTAACATTTATGCCTTTCCCTTTCCTTTACCTGAGTCAGAACCACAGTGTAGTCTAATGGCTGTCCCAGAACCCTCTGGCTCCCTCTTCAATTTCCCTTAAGGCCTTTTTTTCTAATTTCACAAAAAATTCTTGAACCTCTAATCCCATCTTGGTATCTGCTTCTCAAGAGACACAATCTAATAGAAGTTTGGTGTCCAACTAAATACTGAGGCAGTAGAATACAATCAGCTGTGAATAAAAGCTTGCATTTGCCTGTATACATCTGAAAGGATACTCTGATTCAAAGGGAAGATACCACCCATCTGTGTCATAACTGGTGGCTAGATTGGCCTTCTTAATTACCTTAACACCATGTATGTTAATTTGACCCTGCATTGATGTGATGTCTGAGGTATATGCATTCACCTTTCCATAGTCCTCCCCTCCTAAGCCTAACATTTCACTGTTTGCCAAATGACCACCTCACATTTTCTTGGGGCCAATTATTTTAAATTATTCTAGAGAAGAGATATCAAGGAGACATCTAACACGTGTTTTCTCTAAGACTCAAGCCCAGTATAGGTTGACAAGCTCTTTGAGTTCACAATTCCTTTGTCACTGAGGAGTTGCTACTCTGAAAATCCTAGGTCCTGCTTTAAGTTCAATCATTAGCCCTTGAAACCCGTCAAGTTGGCCTACCCAAATTAAGGACAAAAAGACTACATAATTGAGCAATTTGGTGTTTGCCTACTCAAAAATACAAAGATCAGCTTTCTGATCTATTTCTGGTATCACTTATTTCAGGTGTCTTCCTTAATAGGGACTAGTTTGGGGTTTTTAATGACTAATGGGTGAGCATCTTTCATAAGATGAAGTATTTTATTGAAACACTTTCAAATTGTTTTTCCCGGGGCGCTGTGTGTTTTCTGGGCGGGTTGGGGCAGTGGGCTAGAGAAGGGGTTCTGTATACATTCTCCCCGGTTCCTCCTACAGAAAGTTTTTTTCTTATTTTGTTGTGTGAAAATATTCCACACAAAATGAGGTTCAAAAGCCAATGGCTTGAGTTACAACATTTAATATTGGCTCACCTAAATGTAGGTGTATGAGGTTTGGGGGTTCATGATAATCACAGACAAATCCCTCCAAAGAAATTAACAGCTTCTCCCAGGCATAGGCTTTACTTTGCCTGTTTCCAGTTTATCACTGAATTCCTTCGCCTGCGTTTTCCTGGTACCCTCCCACCCCTTTTCATTGCTTAGCACTTGTCTGTGTGGTGTATTACAAGTCAGATAGCAATAGCTCTCTTTGACCATAGACAATTTCAGGTAGATCCGGTGCTAAGAAATATAAGACATTGCAAGTCTCCTGGGCAAGTGGTCACTGGTGTTGAGCAGCTCTGGGTGAACACTGGGTTCAAAGCAGTAACCTACAGAGAGTTGGACCCAAAGGGGCCTTGGCACAACTGAGGAATTTCAGTTAAAGCCACCCTAACGGTTAGTCAGGGTTTGAGCCATTAGGAGATAGTCAAACAAGGTTTAAAAGAAAATATAAGAGGTTCCAGTTGTACTGTGCCCAGTGGGTAGAAAGCAAGCAGACCAGAGTTCAGAGCAGTATCCACACATAAGAAATGGCCTAAGGCCTAGCCGGATTCCTATGGCAGAGAGGAATCCTGCCCTATCCCATGTCTTGTTCTAAAAGAAAATTTACAATTAAGAAGCTCGTTGTTCAACCTCTTCTCCCACCTCTCCAACTGTGGTTATAAACCTGTCTCCTCCTAACCCTCAAACCAGAGTTTGATATTTAGAGCCATGGGGCTCTCCAGAAGCCTAAACAGGAACACCAACAACAGATACCGTTTTATAAGACTCACCTGCAGCTGGGAGTCCCTTCATTGATTAGATAGCAGTTGCTTTGCTCTGCATGTGTAAGGTGGGAAAGGTGAAGTTTCAGTGTCTCCACTGTTAATATTCTATGGAGAAGTTAGTACTATTTTCTTTGCCCAATAATCCATTGGGTTATTTGGTGTGTTTGAAGTAAAGTTGTATATATAGATTAGCTTTTTGGGTTTGTTTTGTTTTAACGTGGTTTTTATAGTGGTTGAACACATTTACAGAAACGGAGAGGGATTTAGTAGACAAAACATACCATGTGTTTCAAATGTATCTGAGAATTCACACTTAAATTTAATGAGATTCTTGGGTGACAGAATGAAGTCACTAGTACACTCACTTTTGGAATTCCTGGAAGCAGAGAAGTTACAATCCCAAGTGAGAACTCTACAGGATGAGTAGTCAGAAAGTTGGTTTTCAGGGTTAATAGGTGGCCATGGAGAAGCGTCACACATCACTGCCCCTGGGCTTCTTCCTGCAGATTCCTGCAGACACCACCACCACCACCACCACCGCGTGTCCTGATACCCCAGTCCTAGTTATAACCATCAACTAGCACGGTTGCTTGGAAAGGCTGGGACTCTCAAGATCCTAGATCTCATCTGCCAGGTAGTCATTTGTCAAGCAGACTGCCGCCCATAACTATGCCTCTCGTGAGCAGGGAATCCACGTGAAGGTGAGGTCTCTGCTTCCCCCCTGGAACCCTGCTTCTTTCGCAAGTACAGTGAAAGCAAAGTCGCTCCCCGTGGTGGGGATGAGGGTGGACAAAGGTGCATGTTCTGACTTTTCCTTTTTCTCCATTTTTCCAGGTTTTTCTTAAAGCAGGGAAACCTAGAAGTTTGGGTATAGTGCGATTTTGAAAAGAAACACCTTTGATCATATTGTTGACACATAGAAACAGCAATACAGTCTGCTGCACAGCACCCATGAAATCATCAGTCAGGACAGTAAACATAGCCATCACATAGCATGTTCTCGACGAATGTCACAAAGCAGCCACATTATCCCTTTCTCTGTGACAGACATTTTTCTCTTGATAAATTCAAAGCCTCACAGTTCTCAGTGCTCTGAGTAACCACCATCTAACCGATGAAGTTTCCACACTATCCCAACTGACCATTTGCCTATCAGAACAGCGCTCTCAGGTGAGCAAATCAGAGAGCATGAAGAGCATAAAATAAGGTACTATACATTCCCCCTTACCCACCTCCACATCCAGGTGGAAGGTAAACTTCAGCCCACAGGGTTTATATTCTCTTCAGATCAGATAAACGGCTTTCGAAAGACTGTGGTTAAGACCTTAACTCCCCAATAAGAGGGTTCAATAGCTGCATGATGCTTGAAGTTCACTTAAGTTCTGTTCTTCACTAACATCACAAAGGACATTTTCTTTTCTCAAAAAAGTCTAATTCAAAAATAGACTACATTTTTCTCAATGGTTTTCACCCAAGCTGACCCAACCTTTAGTCTCTAGAGCAAGGAGGAAAGGAGCTAGCTTTTCCTCCCTTTTGCCATACTCTAAATAGGAGTTTCCCACCTGCAGATATTTTAGAATCCAACTGAAGGCTAGAAGAAAGGCATTTAGAAACTTCATGAAAAAAGGCAAGATAAGATTACTGAGTTTGCTTTAAGCATAGAAGCTCCAAACCTATGTATTTCTTTTCAAGGGGGTTATCAAACTGCAGTGAGTTAGCGGAAAGAGTGATTTTGCTGAAGTATCTTTTATGCTAGAGGTTGAACAGAAGTCAATACAAAGCAGGCGACTTCTCAGAAAGATTTGATCAGGAGAGAGGAAATCTCAAAATTCAAAATTCAATCTTAAACTTTAAGAACTGAATCCCTTTTAGAAACTCCAATGGTCAGAGAAGTTTCTTCTCTCTATGTATTTCTACGACGAGAAGACATGCCTGATAAAATGACTTCGGGGAGTTACAGTGACCACCTGTTTTCTGTCTGCACACAACAGTGGTGTCCCTTCTTTCCAGTTCCTCAGTCTGTTTGCTTAGATTCACTTTGCCTTTTTCTTCATTCACCCTTCACTTCTAAAGTAAGCTAATCAACATTTCCCTTGAGACTTTTCCCTTGTGAAACGTTTGGTTCATGTCCATCCACCCCACCTAGCCATCAGAGAAGTTTTTAAGCACCAACATGCCTGTAAACTTTGTACTACATCACCCAGTGCCCCAAACCACACCCAGCAACACCAGAGCAAGCAACACACCCTCCTAATACCCAACTTCTTTTTTTTTTCATACTCAAAGCTCCACCTTCTTCTTGTGTGCTGACCAAAGAGAATGCCAAGTGGCTACTTCAGCTCTACAATTGGTCCCTGACTTCTGGCAGGTGAAAACAAGTCTCTGGATGCTTGGCTGCCCAAGGGCCTTCTCTTTAAGCTTCCTAATTTCAAGGGACGCTGCTTCCCCTGGGTGCTTTTTTACTACATTGTAGAAGTTTCTGAGCTGTTAAAGACATAGTCTGGGGGGACCGAAAAATGGCGGCGGAGTGAACGGAGCTACACAGACCGTCTCCCAGAACCAAACTGGAATTACAACTATAACACAGACAAATCGACAGGAAAAAGCAACAGAAAAGCAGCTTGCGAGGCCCATACAATGAGGGACACTGACTGACTCCATCCCGGTAGGCTTGCGAAGGCGCGAGACGGGGCTGGGAGCGCACGATCGGTCGGCAGCTCGGCAGCGGCCTTAGCTGTAAGCGGCGCCTGCAGGTTACACTCCCAGGCGGCCCCGCAGCACAGCCAGGACAGAGGCTGAAACAGCCACAGCCACTCACCTTGGGCTCCGGCGGAGGGAGGGCGGACTGGACTGGAACTGTGTCGGGACACTCGGGGTTTGGAGGGCGCTCAGAGCTTTGGCTGAGTGCAGCCACTCAGGACGGTGGCCACATTGCTCCTTCCCAGGGCTCTGAGGAGAGGCAGCAGCCCCTCCCTCGGAGATCCAACCCCACCCTGTGGGCCATTGAAGTGCTAATTGAGGCTCACTAACAACCAGCATCTGCCCCACCCTCGTGAAAGCCCCTTGGCTGAGCACCAGAGGGAGTTTTTCAATCAACTGACAACCCAAAACTGATCAATTAACCTAAACTGCTAGCCTCCAGGCAAAAAGCTAGAGGATAACAGTACGTTTCCTGGGCTGGCAACTTTAACCAGGAAAGTAAGACTTGACAGTGGTGTTCAACGTGGGTCCTCCCTCGCTCATCTAAACACAGGAGAGGGAGCCACAAACAGCAGAACACCAACACCCACAGGGAGAACTTGACAGGCTCCAAAGCCCACAGTGATAGCTAAAATGGTGAAGCACAGAAACAGAAGCCAAATGAAAGAGCAAGACACCTCCACCGAAGATGAGATCAATGTGGAGCAATTAGGCATGTTAACAGAGCTAGAATTCAGAGCCATGATCTTGAGGAAGCTGAACAGCATGAGTAAGGACATAGAGACACTGAAAATAAGCCAAATGGAAATTAAAAACCAACAAGAAGAGATAAAAAATGACATATCCGAAATGAAAACACATTGGAAGGTTTAAAAAGCAGAGTAGGGGAAGCTGAGGACCGGATCAGTGAATTAGAAGACAGGGTAGAAAAAATCAACCAATCAGAAAAACAAAAGGAAAAAACTATTAAAAAACAGGAAGACAGCTTAAGAGAACTATGGGACAACTGGAAACGTAATAATATTCGCATCATAGGAGTCCCCGAAGAAGAAGAAAAGGAGCAAGGGATAGAGAATATATTCAAAAAAATAGTGAGAGAAAACTTCCCTAATTTGGTGAAGGAAGAAGGCATTCAAGTTCAAGAAGCACAGAGAGTCCCAAGTAAGAAGAACCCAAACAGGCCCACACCAAGACACATAGTAATTAAAATGCCACAAATTAAAGACAAAGAGAGAATCCTAAAAGCAGCAAGAGATAAGCAACAGGTTACCTACAAAGGGAACCCCGTAAGGCTCTCAGCTGACTTCTCACAAGAAACACTACAGGCCAGAAGAGAATGGCATGAAGTAATCAAAGTCATGAAAAACAAGAATCTGAATCCAAGACTACTCTACCCAGCAAGGCTATCATTCAAAATAGAAGATCAAATAAAGAACTTCCCAGACAAAAAAAAAGCTAAGGGAATACATTAGCACCAAACCAGCACTGCAAGAAATGTTAAAAGGACTGCTGTAATTAGCAGTAGAAATGGGAAGAAAAATAGAACCACACTAAACAAAAATGGCAATAAATAAGTACATATCAATAATCACCTTAAACGTAAATGGATTGAATGCTTCCATAAAGAGACACAGAGTAGCTGATTGGATAAGAAAGCATGACTCATCTATATGTTGTTTACAAGAGACCCACCTCTCAACAAAAGACTCACATAGGTTGAAAGTGAAGGGATGGAAAAATATTTTCCAAGCAAATGGAAAGCAAAAAAAAGCTGGGGTAGCAATTCTCATATCTGATAAAATAGATTTCAAAATGAAGACCATAACTAGAGACAAAGACGGCCACTACATAATATTGAAAGGATCTATCCAACAGGAAGATATAACCTTGATAAACATATATGCACCCAATATAGGAGCACCAAAATATATTAAAAATCTTCTGGAGGACTTCCAAGAGAAATCGACAACAATACAATCATAGCAGGGGACTTCAACACCCCGTTGACAGCACTGGATAGATCCTCTAGGCAAAAAATTAGCAAGGAAACAGAGACTCTAAATGAAGCACTAGACCAAATGGATTTAATAGATATCTACAGAGAATTACACCCCAAAACTACAGAATACACATTCTTCTCAAGTGCACATGGGACATTCTCAAAGATAGACCACATGATAGGACACAAACTAAATCTCTACAAGTTCAAGAAGATTGAAATCATATCAAGCATCTTCTCAGATCACAATGGCATGAAACTAGAAATCAATTGCAACAAGAACATGCAAAGACATTTCAACACATGGAGGCTAAATAGCATGTTATTAAACAATGAATGGGTCACCGAGGAGATCAAGGAAGAAATTAAAAACTTCCTGGAAACCAATGAAAATGAACACACAACAACACAAAATCTATGGGATGCAGCGAAAGCAGTTCTGAAAGGGAAGTTCATAGCACTACAGGCCTACCTCAAAAAACAAGAAAAATTTCTAATTGACTGTCTACCCTCACAGCTTAAAGAATTAGAAAGCAAACAAAAAGAAAACCCCAGAGCAAGTAGAAGGAAGGAAATAGTAAAGATCAGAGCAGAAATAAATGACATAGAGACCAAAAAAACAATTCAAAGGATCAATGAAACAAAGAGCTGGTTTTTCGAAAAGATAAACAAGATAGATGGACCCTTAGCTAGACTCACCAAGAAACAAAGAGAGAGAACCCAAATACACAAAATCAGAAATGAAAGAGGAGAAGTAACAACCAACACCACGGAAATACAAAAGATCGTTAACAACTACTATGAACAACTATATGGCAACAAATTCAACAATCTCAGCGAAATGGACAAATTTCTAGAAACACACAGTCTCCCAAAACTATTCCCAGAAGAGATAGAAAACTTGAACAGACCAATAACAACTAAGGAAATTGAAGAGGTAATCAAGACTCTCCCAGCAAACAAAAGCCCAGGCCCAGATGGTTTCACAGGGGAGTTTTACCGAACATTCAAAAAAGAACTAACACCCATTCTCCTCAAACTATTTCAAAAAATTCAAGAAGAAGGAAGACTTCCAACCACATTCTATGAGGCCAGCATAATTCTAATTCCAAAACCAGAAAAAGACACTACGAAGAAAGAAAACTACAGGCCAATATCCCTGATGAACATAGACGCCAAAATCCTGAACAAAATACTAGCAAATCGGATCCAGAAATACATCAAAAAAATTATTCACCACGACCAAGTGGGATTCATTCCAGGGATGCAAGGCTGGTACAATATTCGCAAATCAATAAACGTGATACACCACATAAACAAAATGAAGAATAAAAACCACATGATCATATCAATAGATGCTGAAAAAGCATTCGACAAAATCCAGCATCCATTTCTGATAAAAACGCTCAGCAATGTAGGAATAGAGGGATCATATCTCAACATAATAAAGGCCATATATGAAAGACCTACAGCCAACATCATACTCAATGGACAGAAACTAAAAACATTTCCATTAAGAACAGGAACAAGACAGGGATGTCCACTTTCGCCACTCTTATTTAACATTGTACTGGAAGTCTTAGCCACAGCAATCAGACATGAAGAAAAAATAAAAGGGATCCAAATTGGAAAGGAGGAAGTGAAACTGTCATTATTTGCAGATGACATGATATTATACATAGAAAACCCTAAAGAATCCATCAAAAATCTATTAAACTTAATAAATGAATTTGGCAAAGTAGCAGGATACAAAATTAACGTCAAGAAATCGACGGCATTCTTGTACATCAATGATGAACTCACAGAAAGAGAAACTGAAAAAACAATCCCATTTACCATCGCTCCAAAAAAATTACGATACCTAGGAATAAACTTAACCAAAGAAGTAAAGGACCTATTTGCAGAAAACTACAGGTCATTGAAAAAAGAAATAGAGGAAGATATAAAAAAGTGGAAGCACATACCCTGTTCATGGATTGGAAGAATTAACATAATTAAAATGTCCATACTACCCAAAGCAATCTATAGATTCAATGCAATCCCCATCAAAATACCAACGACATATTTCATAGAACTAGAACAAATACTTCAAAAGTTCACATGGAACCAAAAAAGACCCTGAATAGCCACAGCAATCTTGAAAAAGAAGAACAAAGTTGGAGGGATCACAATACCAGATATCAGGTTATACTACAAAGCGACTGTAACCAAAACAGCCTGGTACTGGCACAAGAACAGGCATATAGACCAGTGGAACAGAACTGAAAGCCCAGAAATGGACCCAAGGCAATACGCTCAATTAATATTTGACAAAGGTGGCAAGAGCATACAGTGGAGTAAAGACAGCCTCTTTAATAAATGGTTATGAGAAAATTGGACAGCTACATGCAAAAAAATGAAACTAGACCATCAACTTACACCATACACAAAAATAAACTCAAAATGGATAAAAGACTTAAATGTGACCCGTGAATCCATAAAAATTCTAGAAGAAAATGTAGGCAACAAAATTTCGGACATCATACGGAGCAGAATTTCCACTGATACATCACCTAAGGCAACAGAAATAAAGGAGAAAATGAACACATGGGACTACATCAAACTAAAAAGCTTCTGCACAGCAAAAGAAACAATCATCAAAATGGAAAGGCAACCCACTGTATGGGAGAACATCATTGCCAATGATGTATCAGATAAGGGGTTAATTTCCAATATATACAGAGTGCTCATACAACTCCACAAAAGGAAGACAAAGAACCCAATTAAAAAATGGGCAGAGGAGCTGAATAGACACCTCTCCAAACAGGACATACAAATGGCCAAGAGACATATGAAGAAATGCTCAACATCACTAATCATCAGAGAGATGCAAATTAAAACAACAATGAGGTATCACCTCACACCTGTCAGAATGGCCGCCATCAACAAATCATCAAACAACAAGTGTTGGCGAGGGTGTGGAGAAAAGGGGACTCTAATACACTGCTGGTGGGAATGCAGACTGGTGCAGCCGCTATGGAAAACAATATGGTGCTACCTCAAAAAATTAAATATTGAACTTCCATTTGACCCAGTGATCCCACTGCTGGGAATATACCCTAGGAAGCCTGAAACACCAATCAGGAAGAATATATGTACCCCCATGTTCATAGCAGCACTATTTACAATAGCTAAGATCTGGAAACAGCCCAAGTGTCCACCAGTAGACGAATGGATCAAAAAGCTGTGGTACATATACACAATGGAGTACTATGCAGCGGTAAGAAAGAAAGATCTCTTATCCTTTGAGACGACATGGAGGGACCTGGAAAGTATTATCCTAAGTGAAAGAAGCCAAGCAGAGAAGGACAAATACCACATGATCTCACTTATATACGGAATATAATGAACATAACAGTCTGAGGAATACAGTAGACCCAGACACATGGAAGTGGGGCACAGACTGACATCCCTCAGAAGAGGGGATGGGGGGTGGGGGGGTGGGAAGAGATAAACCACAGAACTTATATGCATGTATGCATGACCAATGGACATGGACAACTAAGCCGGGGACAGGGTGGAGGGGGGGTGGGGTGGGGGGTGCCAATGGGGTAAAAAGGTAAAATATCTGTAACAAAAAAATAAATAAATAAAAATTAAAAAAAAAAAAGACATAGTCTGAGGAAATAGTTTAGAGTCATCTGCAAAAAGTGGCTGAATCAACTGCCCCTCTAGCACTTCATCTTTTTTAAAATATATTTTTATTGATTTTTTTAGACAGAGTGGAAGGGAGAGGGAGAGGGAGAGGGAGAGGGAGAGGGAGAGGGAGAAATGCTGATGTAAGAGCAGAATATTGATTGGCTGCCTCCTACAGGCCCGCTACCAGGGATTGAGCCACAACCCTGGGCATATAATAGATCCGGCAACCTCTTACTGCATGGGATGATGCCCAGCCAACTGAGCCACACTAGCCAGGGCTAGCACTTCATCTTAATAGGGAAGATTTTTAGTGTGCCCTAAGGAATTTCAAAATGAGGAATATGAGTACCTACCGGCACACCTCGTTTTATTGCACTTCACTTCATTGTGCTTCCTAGGTGTAGCTTTTCTTACAAACTGAAGGCGAGGCCTCCACCAGCAAAAGGTTATGACTCACTCTGCTGTAATACTCATTTTATTATGTTAGTCTGGAATCAAAGCCACGTTATTACCCAGGTATGCCCGTATCTAGCCAGACACTAGTGTTAGAATCAACCATCTTCGCCCTCAGACAACACTACTTTATTTACCCTGTTATTCTTTAATTCACAAGCATTAAAGCCCGTGATTCAGAGAAGGCAAGGAGGTGACCAAGTGCAGCTTTGGGTTGTGTCTCCGCTTCTCAAACTGCATGCTAGGTGTACAAGCCTTTTCAGGATACAATTGTTTCTGTAAAGTCTATTCCAGTTGTGGATGTGGGGGTAAAAGGCATTGTTTCATTTTAATACCATAGCAATCCAAACTGATATAAATAAATGATTTATTTAATAAATTTAAAGGAGAAGAGACAGATCTTCACAAAAGACTTTAAAATGGTGTATGTCTGTATTCCCCCATCCAGGAAGTATATTTCACTTCACCTTCCCCTGAGTGTGGTGTGGACTGAGTGACTCACACTGCTAAAGAACAGAGGAGGGAAAATAATAATTTACAGTGAAGCAACCTGGCAAACACTGCCCTAGCCCGTGATCCAGGGTAACATCCCCAGTGGCAATTCATTTTGCTCGTATGTACCCCCTGATACAATGTGATGAGAAAAGCACTTCACCCCATGGTCTTCTTCCTCAAAAACCATGATCCCAATCTAACCATGGGAAAAACATTAAACAAAAGCAAATTGAGGGGCATTCGACAAAATCCTGAGAAGTTAATCAGGTTCATGAAAAATAAGGAGAGACTGAGAAACTGTCTCAGACCACAAGACACGAGAGAGACATAAAAACAGGCACCTCCGTGGAATCCTGGAACTGAAGAAGATATCAGTGGGAAGTTGGTGAAACAGATAAGTTTTGGAATTTAGTTCATAGTAACATATAAATGTTGATATTTTAGTGTTGGCAAATGTACCATAGGCATATAAGATGTTAACGTAACGGGGAACTGGGTAAAGGGAACAGGAAACTCTCTTTACTATCTCTGTAACTTTTCGGTAAATCTGAAATCATCCCTAAATAAAGCATTTATTTAAAAGAAAAAAATTGCATAAGTCAAAATGTGAGCCTTTCAAGAAAGCTTATAGCACGCTTCTTTAAACTAGGCCCTCCCCTGCCCCACATGCTGGAAGTGCTTTTACATCTTTAGGGGTGATTTAGACCAAAAGGTGGAGAGGTAGTAGATTCAGCTAAATAATCCCATAGTTGCTTGGGGGATGGATGTGAGGAGGCTGAGAAGCTAGCTGAAATTGAGCTGCGAGGGAACCAAATCTTAAGGCAGTAAGTCAATATATAACCAGTAACAATACTTTCTAGGAATTACAGTACTTTCTGGGAATTTACTAATTCAAACCATTTACTTTTATCCTGAGCATTTGCATACCTGTAGTCAGGAGAGAGGAGATCCTCTTCAGATAGCATCAACAAAAATGCCAGATATGCTTGAGAACAAGGAGTTTAAACACACACACACGCACACACATACACACACACGCGCCAATTACTGTGGGAGACAGGATAAATAGAAATTAAGAACATGGATTTTGGAGGTAGACAGAAAAACCTGGGTTTAATCCTCAACTCTACTGCTTACTACCTCGGTAGCCTCACGCTAGTTAACCTCTCTAAGTTTACTTTCCTCCTCTGTGAAATGAGGGTAGAAAGAGTGCTTACTCCTGATTGTTGTGAGGGTGGATTGACAATATGTATGAAAAGCATCTAGAATAGTTCGTACAGCACTTATTACTACTCATATCTGTTCTACATGCTATACCTATTGACTCATTTTATCCTCACAACAATCCTATTAGTCTTTATGTTCCACATGAAGAACCTAAGCCGTAGGAGGGCGAATAACTGGCCCGAGGTAATACAGTCTTAAAGTATTAGAGCTTAATTGAAACCCTAGCAGTCTGGCTCTAGCATCTTTGCCTTTAGCCAGAAGACAACATTGCCTCTCCTGTTATCAGAACAGAAGGAGGAAGAAAGAAGAAAGGGTATATGTCATCCTGGGAGAGGTCGGCATTACTGTGGCATTGTAAATGCATAAATAATGCTGGGATCAGTTGAGAACAATACTAAATTTATGCCCCACAGAAGTTGGAATGGTAGCACTTGCTTCTGAAGACCCAAGTCAATGAGAATAGTCCTCTAGAAGTCATGTAATCATGTTGTAAAAGAGAAGCTTATCAAATTAGAGAAGCTCCCTCCCCACACGCTTATCAAAATGTTTTCTCAGTTGCTTTCCTGGAGAGAAAGCTCAAATACCAGATAGGCCAGGTCAAAATTAGACACAGGACAACCCTCACTGTACAGAGCCAGCTAACATTCCACAGTTAATCATTCTTCAAAGCCAAAGCCAACCCAAACCTGAGGCAATGTTCTTGCAGACACCCATTGCCCCCAGCCTAAGTAGTTGGCAACCACAGGAGTTGAGGCCTGGCTTGGGCTCCTGATTTGACTACCCTTCCTTCATTTATTGTTCATACAGTCAAAGTTACCGCCCTCTGAGTCACTACTCTGAGCCCCATAATCTACATACTTTGGTTCACTTAATTCCCCCTTAACCTTCAGGACATCAATATTGATATTCCCATTTAGGAATGAAAAAAACTGAGGTTCAAAGGGATTAAGCAACTTTCACCAAGTTACATATCAAGCAAGAGCCAGAGCAAGGATTTATCCCCAAGTTGTTCAACTTTTAAACTCCTGTTCCTAATCACTAAGTACTACAATTGTAGTGATCAAGAAAGTAAGTTTGAAGGTCTGTACTGGGCTGTCAGAGCAGCAGCAACTTCTCATGGTCCTATTATCCTTTTTTCCAATAAGAGATCCCTGAAACCCACAAAAAAGAAAAGGCAAAAATACTCTTTCTGCATTAAGAGGCATCACTGGGGACGGAGGCACAGAGAAGAGATGTGAGGAGAGAACTTGATTTCTATTTCAACAGCCTTGTTTCCGTTTTCTCACTTTTGAGCCAAAGTAAACTGTTCCAGAATTTTTTAATTCTACCATAAGTTTTCTTTTGTGTGTTATCTCCCCCCCAAGAAATCTGAGTCCTTGGCAGAGGAAATAGAGTTTGTGTAAAGACTAATTCCAGTTTTAGTTTTTTATTTTTCATATGATGTTATTGATTTTTGGAGAAAGAGGAAGGGGGGTGGAGATAAAACATCCATGAGAAAGAAACATCAATAGACTGTCTCCAGCGCACCAGATCAAGCCCCTAGCTCGGGCATGTGACCTGACCCAGAACAAAAACAGCAACCTCTGGGCACACGGGACAAATCTCATCCAACTGAACCACGACACACACAGCCAGTTTCAGTTTATTTTTCAACTCATTCTCACTGGAACCAATTCACCAGACTGACTGCCCTTCACACTATATTCTGATGCCTGCCTGGACCCTGGGCCTGTTCTTTGAACCACAAAGGCAGTCAGGGGAACACCACCCACTCCAGGACAGCAGGAGGAACTCTGTGGTCTACCATTTGGAAGCTTGGATTGGTCACAGTATAACTCAGTACTTGGATGAAGCTGGCAGGATTACTTATACAGATGTATCATAGTATTTATTGCATATTATTATTACTCTAGTGTAAGTCCTTATTTCTTACTATTCCTTCGCTACCTGTCTTTACTACCTTCGGGGTCCAACACTCTGGTCTAGACCATTCTCCACACTGTACCCAGAGAGATCTTTCTAAAACACAAAACATTTCCTGGCCTTCCACCATGTTCAGAATAAAGACAAAATCCCTGCAGGGCAAGACAGACAGAGACAGGAAAAGGTCAGGTCATTTATGGACTCATCTAGTCTTTCATCAATCGATCAAGGGCCCTCTGTACTCTGACCCTGTTCAGTTGATAACATCTAATATTTTCCCAATACAGTCCCCTCCTCTACTTCACCCTCCTCTCTTTTTCACCCTCCTCGTCCACCCAGATGATTCCCACTCACTCCTCAAGGATCAACACGAGCTTTGTCTTCCTCAGCAGACATTTCTCTGGGAGACTCCCCAAAGCGAGTTAAAAGCCTCGCCCGTGCCGTCAGAGCAAACATGCTAACGCCACCTCTATCACCGCTCCACTGTCACCACCTGCTCACCTCTGTCCTTTCACCGAAGCTGAGCTCACAGAAAGTGCACTGCCGTCTTATTCCCCCTCGTGGCCCAGTCCCTGGAATAACTGCTGGCCTGAAGTGGGTTACTCGCCGTGATGTGCGAGGGAATGAAAGAAAGAAGGGATGAATCACGGCTCGGTCGCTGTCTCTAGACACCGGAGGTACACCAAAGTGCTGTCATTGAAGAGAGTTTAATAAAGGGACTACTTATAAAGGTGTAGACAAGGTCAGGGAAGTGCATAAAAAAATGAAGCGGTCCTGCCCAACCCTGTCAGCCCAGTTCCGCTTCCGGCTGGCAGGGCCCAGGGCGCCGGAAAGCACTGTGGGGGCTGCAGTGGTGGTGGGCAGGTCAGCTCTCCTGACCCCTGAAGCCATCACCAGCAGGACGGGATCCAAGGGGCTGCAGACGTGCCGGCACTGTTGCCAGAAGTGCCGGAAGCAGTGCCAGGACCAGAAGGGCTTTCAGGGGCGCTGCACCTGCCCAGCCGCCCAGAGACTACTGCTGGCTGCAGAAAACCCTCAGCACTTTACGGATTAGTTTGCAGAGGGATTCCAAAGAGACTCTCTAGAACTGCTCAGGAGACGCTTTGGCACAAGAGAGTTCACAGCAACGTTGTTTACAATGAGTGTGTCAGCCTCCGAGAGCACATCCACGTGAATGCCACTCGGTGGGAGACTGACAGATTTTACCCAGTGGCTGGGCACAGAAGGGCCGTGCAAAGTGGACGAGACACCAAACGGCTGGTATATTCAGTATAGAGATGGGACCCAGGAACTATCCGCCGGCAATGGGAACGAGAGAAAAAGAGGAAGCAGGACCTTGACGGTGAAGAGAAAACTGCCAAATTTATTGAAGAACCAGTGAGAAGAGGTCTGCAAGGGAAAGGATAGGAGGCACCTGTTTGGCAAGAATTAAGTAGAAAAAATGATGGAGAGAAATGACATTTCATTTGAATAGAGGAGCAGGTAGTTCAAAGGCAACACCTCCCAAGTCCAGTTCTTTGGGACCCGGTGCATTGGAGGTGATACAGACCGCAGCAACAGTGAATGGAAGGAATCTCCCCAGACCTCAGCTCCACCAAGAGAAAAGAAGAGAAAGAAATCCACACTGGATGAAAGCATGGAGATGAAAGAGGGAAGGAAAAAGAGCTGCCCAAACAGACTGCTGGCTGCAGCTTCAAATCATCATGAAAATTCTAACCAAAAAACTTGGAGAGAAATAGCACAAAAAGGGCATTGTAAGAAGAAACTGACAAATATACAGCTATTGTAGTGATTGACTCTGGAGATGAGCTGAAACTTGACCGATTACTGAGAAACAGTAATTCCAGCAGCGGGAAGAAGGATTCTCTTTTTAAACAGAGGCTACAGACCAGCTGGTGTGACTCAGTGGATTGAGCGTTGTCCCATGGACTGAGAGGTCCCTGTTCAATTCCCAGTCAGGGCACATGCCAGGGTTGTGGGCTCCATCCCCAGTGGGGGATGTGCAAGAGGCAGCCTATCGATATTTCTATCTCACATCAATGTTTCTATCTGTCTCTTCCTTGATCTCCAAAAATCAATTAAACCATATTTAAACAGAGGCTACAGAGGATAGGAAGGTACCTTAGACTCTGTCAGTGAGAAGGCCTTTTCAGCTCTATAGTCCTTGAAACTGGCCCTTAAAAATGACTCGGTTTCCCTGGCCGGTTTGGCTCAGTGGTTAGAGTGTTGGCCTGCGGTCCTGAGAGGCCCGGGTTTGGTTCCCGCCAAGGGCATGTACCTCGGTTGCAGTTTGTCCCCAGCTCCGGTTGGGTCATGCGGGAGGCAGCCACACCATGTGTCCCTTTCACAGCAATGTTTCTCTCTCTTTCTCTCTTCCTCTATCTCCCTCCCACTCTGTCTGAACAAAACAATGGAAAAATGTCCTCGGGTGAGAATAAAAAAATTTTTTAAAAATGACTCAGTTGAAGGAATTCTATATGAAGACATTTCTAAACTTGCTTGACTTTGAAAATACGTTTGCACATTAAACCCCTAAAACATCAAATCGGTGTTCCACAAGGTACTGCCCAACTTGACCACGTGGGAGTTTGTCTTGTAGAACACAGATGGGCTTATTTACATAGGACAGTACAGTGGTTTAGCTAAACTTACCGAAATGTCTGATTTCTCTCACAAAGCATCAAAACTATATAAATTTGTTTTTCTCATTTTTGTTTTCCTTATATTTCCTTCATTTTTTAAATCTTCATTAAAACAATGTTATTGTAAAGTGTTTTGTATGAGACCATTTAGTATCATACAAAAAAAATGAAGCACCCCTGAGGCCAGGCACAGCAGGAGCCTGGAGGTGCAAGGAGAGAGTGTGGCTCCCAGAGAGAGTCACAGCCCCACAGGACCAACTGCCAAGAGGTGTGGCCTCTAGTAGACAGGTGTCCAACCTGCAGTGACCCGGCATGATGGGAGCTGAGGGAATAAAGATAAAATCACTCTCCTCCCATTCTTCAGTCTCCTCAAACTGCCTCTCACTAGCCAAGCCAACCAGAAGCCAGAGGGCAAGAGAGCCAATGATGCAATCAACAGCATGGGTCAGTCCTCCCGGGTGCAAAGCAAGGCGGTCAGAGGTTGGGAGGAGATCTGCAAGAGCAAATGGAAAAGTCAATAGTTTCTCTTTTTTTATATATAATTTTTTTTTATCCTCACCCAAGGACATTTTTTTTTTTTACATTCATCTTCAGATAGAGCAGGAGGGAGAGGGAGGAAGAGAGAGAGAGAAACATCGATGTGACAGAGACACATCGAGTGGTTGCCATCCACACAACCCCAACCAGGGCTGGGGACAAACCGCAACCGAGGTACATGCCCTTAGTGGAAACCGAACCCGGGACTCTCTGGTCCGCGGGCCGACGCTCTCACCGCTGAGCCAAACCGGCCAGGGCAATAGTTTCTCTTTCAGATAGAATCGTTGACTGTATTATAAAAGTTAAGAAGTATAAGAATAATGATCAGAAAAAATATGAGGCAGGATCGTAAGGACCTAGAAAATTTCTTGGCAAGTGGAATGGAGAAACTGAAACAGGCATCTGAACAAACTGGCCCAGCAAGTCACCGCCCGATCCAGAGGTCACCATGGCGGAAAGCCCTGAATTTCTAGCAAGTAGCCAAAGTGGCACTGGCCTTGCCTCCCCTGGCGTGTCGCTCGCTGGTCATGTGCTTTAGAGCCTCTGCGCTTTCACAGCACTGGTCATGCGGTTCAGACCCTCTCCCTAGAGGGAACAGCTAGGCCTCGGCAGCAAAGCCAGGCCAGTAACGTCAGGACCAGCTCTGATGACTCAGGGCATCCACCCCCACCCCCACCCCCTGATGCCAATCAATCAGTGGACATCAAGACCCTGCAAAGATTCACCTGGAAAAGCTGATGACTAGTCTGTTGAGATCCTCCCCCTGAAACCTGCCCCACAGCACCCACCTTTGAAAACAGATAAAACCCCTCATGACAGAGAAGCTTCCTTGGGGCACTCCCATCCAAATCTCCTGTTCCAGTGAATGTTTTATCTCCTGAACTCCTAGCAACTACACAACTACACAGATTTAGTCTTTAGCTTTTCATACCTTACCACTCTTTACTTAGTATACTTAGTGGATATGGACTTCACCAGGATGGGCTCTTGGTAACCAAATAAAAAACTGCTGTACAGTGTGAAGCAGAATGCCAACTCACTTATTTATATTAAGATGTCTTAGACGGGTACTGTTACCTATATGCTGGGAGTTATGGGAACCAGGCAAAACATCTTCAAGTAGCAGGAAAACAAACCAATGGATTAAACCCTAAGAACACTATTTATGTTTTACCCAACAAGAGGAGAAAGCAGTCTTATCATTGTTCTCAAGGAACCATATCCTTTAGCATGTTTGCTTATGGCCTCCTGGGAACAAGACATCTGCCACCCCAGACATCAGTGCTGCATTCAAAATCAGAACACAGGATGGCGGTGGGCAGGACGGGAGCAAGGGTGAGTGTGTGAGTGTGAGTGGATGTGTGTGTGGACAAGCAACCTCAAGCAGTGCAGAAACGTGGGGCAGAGGGTTCCTGTGCTGAGGATGGGGAGCAGCTGGCTACCGCGGTAAGACCCCACCATTTTGGAAGATCCCTGGTCTTCTCTGGGAGGAGGCAGTGGGAGGGCTAGGGCCAGGCAACCTGAGTCCACCAGTGCGCCTGCACCCTCGGGCCAGTGGGCCCCGCTGTGTCAACGCAGACCAGGGCACAGTAGCGGCGCTGCCAAGGTGTCTGCTGCGGAAGCCGCCACCGCAACCAGCCGGGAGCTGAGCACCATCCCCCACAGCAGCAGCCTGATCGGAGCCCAGGAGTCGGCCCTTCTTGCTGACTCTAAGGTGAACCTGATGGGGGAGCTCACTCAGACATCTTGGACTTGGAATGGGAAGTCTCATGTTGAAGGTGGTGGACAAAGGAGAGGAGGCATCTGGAGTCCCTGGTGATCCTTGGGTTCTTTCTTACATTGAGTGCCCTCGACTGCTCACCCCCACACTTCATTTACATGAAAGAAACATAAACTATCTTATTTAAGCTGCTGTTATTTTGGAGTTTCTGCCTTTGCAGCCAAACCTAATTAGTTGACACATTTGAGTTCTCAGTGATTGACTCTATAATGCATTAGTAATATAATATTTTTTATAATTTATTGAATGAGTCTAAGGAAAACAGTACTTGTAACTTCCACTCAGGTCAAGAAATGGAATTTTTTATTTTACTGATTTGAGAGAGAAAAAAGGAATGGGGGGAGAGAGAAACATCTATTCATTGTTCCACTAATTTATATATTCATTGGTTAATTCTTGTTTGTGCCCTGACCAGGGATCAAACCTGCAACTTTGGCATACCTGGACAACTCTCCAATCAATTGACCTACCCAGCCAGAGCAAGAAATATAATTTTACAGCCACCCTGGAAGCCTTGTGTGTGCCCTGCCCCAATCACAACTCCCTCCTTGCTCCTGGAAGCACCTTCATCCTGATTTTTATAGTAAGCACTGCCGTGTTAGAACAATGTAATATTACCTTAAAAACATTTTGGTTAAAGACCAATTTTATCTGTTTTATATGAAATGATGTTTAAGATTTTAACAGAAGACTTCCTCTGATTAAAAAGTTAGGAAATAGCCCGGCTGGTGTGGCTCAGTGGTTGAGCATCAACCATACCAAGAGATCGCCAGTTCAATTCCTGGTCAGGGCACGTGCCCAAGTTGTGGGCCTGATCCCCAGTGGGGGGCATGCAGGACATGGCCAATCGATGTTCTCTCTCACTGATGTTTCTATCTCTCCCTCTCCTTCCTCTCTCTCTAAAAATCAATAAAGAAAAAACAAACTTTTAAAAAAGTCAGGAAATAACTGAAGTATCTGACCACATCATTTTATAGAGGAAGAATATGAGGCTCATAGAGGAGAAAGGACTTTCTAATATCAAACAGCAAATTTGTAGCAGAATGAACTAAGACTCAGGTTATCTCTGACTCTTTGGCATTTCATTTTCTAGTTCCTTCTATGGAAAAGAATTCTAGATAAAAGGTACCAGCCTTACCCAGTGACTAAAGGATAATAAAGATTTGTAAATAAAGCCTCGTGTACAGGGCATTTCCTTCTTCACCAATACCAGTGTGGCTCTTTCCATGTTGATCTCCTTTTTTTAAAATTCATGAAGCATAGTATTAACATATTGAAAACTCTGAGAATAAAAAAATAAAAGTCCCAGCACAGCAACCGGAGGAAACTGCATGGGGCAAGCGGATGCTGCACTTCATCAGGTCCGGATGAGATATACACAGACCCAAACCCACTGTTTGTGCTCAGTCCATTCCAAGCAGGGACCCTGATTATGATTAGCAGGAAGGGTGTGACGTTAGCATTTTGATAGCAGACACTAACATTCTAGATCTAAAGAAGGAAAATTCTCCCATATAAATTAATTAGTAGGTACTGCCACTCCTTCCACTATTTAAAGACTGCCTTTACCGCAGACCCAAAGGTGAAATGAATTAGATAGATAAAAGAATTGACAGAAGAATTCAATATCTTTGGACAATTATTCCTTTGCCTTTATTTGACTATGCCTAATATAAACACCCTCTAAAATGTTGGCAAACTGCTTCAGAAACCCCACCAGCAGGAACACAGACAAAAACCATTCTGGACTTTTCCAAGCTTCCCCTTCTTATCAAAATTTAGCCTTGATTTTTATGAAGGCTTCACATTAGGGAAGTGAGACCACATTCTGTGGTCATCGGTAGGACTTTCCTGCTACTGAAGAGACACTTCAATTCTCCTCACTCCGTATTTAGGTTCTTCAAGCACCTTCTGTCATCCACTTGGATAAAACTGTGCCGGAAGAGACACCAAATTTAGACCCACAGGGCATTATAATGAAAAGTTTAGGCCAAAGAGGAAGTACACTCTAGCATTGTTTTCAGTTACTTCAAAGAAAAAAAGCCAGACATAAGAGTCTGTTTTAATTCCCGGCCAGCTTTCCCTCACCCTTTTCTGTTGGAGTTGTGCATTGCCATGGATTAAGCACTTTGAGTAACAGCTGGGTGTCTGCATTCCTTCTTAAGCTAGGCTGCAGGCTCCTACAGGAGACAAGGCCTCCCTTCCACAGTGTGCTCAACACAGGAGTGTTGATGATAGTCATCCTCAGACAGTCTCATAAAACAAGCTTCAGAGGAGAGTTTTTTGCTACCAGCTAGTCACTTTCTCTAGTCACCAGACTCATGACCATGGCTCCAGTTTGGGAGGTGGGGCAAAGGAAAACTGCTTACCTGGGTAACCTCTGGCTACCACAACTCTTACCCACAGGTTCCTGGAGCATTGTTTCCCCAGAGGGAAAAATATTAGCCATTGGAGTTACACAGAATCAAATGACTGAAAGGACTTTCTGTAAATTAATTGCTTTAAGGATCAAAGAATTCAAACTACAGTGAAGGCCACTTTCCTAGTGAGAACATTTTCTCCAACTTCTCCTCCATCCTATTGATGATCTCAGATTTGAAAGTACTGAAACAGATATGAGAGAAGCTATAAGACCCAGAGTGAGCAATTATACTTAGGCTTAAATTGGCCCTAAGAAGAAATGAAATCAGGCCTACAAAAGGGGTTTCCCTGGAGGCAGCAGGAGAATTTGGAGACGATAAGTCTATAACCACAACTACAAGCTAGAGTTATCTTTCTTAATAGGGACTGGTTTTTGGTTTTTAATAAATCATGGGTCAGGATCTTTCATAAGGTGAAATATTATGCTGAAACACTTACAAATTGTGTTCCTCAGTACCTTGTATATTCTCTGGACCTGTTGGGGCAATAGGCTAGAGAAGGGGTTCTGTACACATTAACAAAATCTGCAATATATTTATAAGGCAAAACCGTGAAGGCGTTAAATTTCCAATAAGTTTCTCAAATACACATCAATCCAGTTGACCAGCTTTATAAAAGATGTATTGACATGAAACAATAATACATGGAACTCAAGCATATAGGTAACAGGTAAAATTTCTGAATTCCAAGTGCAGCTGGGATCAGGAAGCATTAACCCAGCTGATAATTTCTGATCTCATGGGGTGGAGGTAAACAACTTGAATATTCAAACCCTGCTTCAGTGGGGGACTTAGTGGTCTGTAACACAATTTTAGGTTGATTCTTTCATCATCTCATGCCCTGTTACAATACCTGTAAGTCCATGCCCTCACTGAAACAGCCCCCACAGCAGAAATAAGAGCCAGAGCTACACACAAAGGCTGGCAAGCAGCAAGACAGATGTAGCTCATAGCCAGGACTCTTTCTCTGTGCTCCTACCCCCTCGTTGGTACAAAGAAATCTCCCCTGCACCCTCTAAAGGCAGGGCCTAGAGTGGTACACCAGGAACCAGAAAGAGGAAACTCCCCATGACCAAGAGGCAAGGTCCTATCCCACACAGGCCCATCACGTGGTGATGCCTGAGATCTCTAACCTGCTTCAGAGAGCTACCTCACTTCATGTGACACCCTGACAATGTTTACACACAATATGGACGTGCCTTCAAAGGAGAGCTCCTTTATTGTCCCGCATTATCTGGTCTGACGAATGTTTCAAGTCTCTACAATGTCTTCTGGCTTAGTGTTGCTTGGTCTTGTTGTGGAAATATGCACAGGATTTTATTCTTCTACTTTGAAGTCAGATGTGCCCATGCATTGGCCATGATGGGTAGATTTTTCTCTGGAGATTCTGGCACTGATTGAGGAATCGGTGTCATCTTGGTTCTGCCCAGTGTAGAAACATAGCAAGTAGGAATTGATAGAAGAAACAAAGCGGGTGTAGTGGAGATAATATAAACAGTACAGTGGCTTTTTTCCTGCAGTTTTGCTCCTTGGAATGTCTTGTAATATTTTCATGATAGCCAGTCTTGATGTACCAGGTAAAAGAAATTGTTGTAAATAAAACTTGGTAGTGTGGTGAGGTGTGGGAGGAGTGTTCCCGGCCACATGATTAGATCACAGGCTATGTGTGAGCCCAAGCCTTGGGACTGTGAACTGCACACATGTGTATCAGGTGCTTCTCTGCTCCAGTGGGTGGGAGAAATGGCTGCAGTGAATGGGAGCTGGGTATCTCGCTCCCAGGTCAGTGAGGCTCTGATAATACACCAGCAGGTTAGGCTCTGCTGTACTAGTTCTCTCTGCAGGAGGCTTTGTTCACAGCAGAGTCTTCTTACATTTCAAATGGTTCCTCTTCCCTTTTCTCTGCCAGACAAAAGAGTATATTTTTCTCAGATTCTATGGTGGGAACCTAGTCAGATTTCTACAGGTAAATCTCATAATATTGTGGGGACTCCTTATGGCTGAGACCTCCTGGAGTTAGTATAGCTCAAACTGGTGTGCAAAAAATTGATCAAAATTTATCACGTACAATACAGTTTTTCAAAGATTTTGCATAAAAAGAAAGAAAGAGCTCTGGCCAGTTTGGCTCAGCGGTTAGAGCGTCAGCCTGCAGTCCAGAGAGAGCCGGGTTCGGTTCCCTCTAAGGGCATGTACCTCGGTTACAGTTTGTCCCCGGCCCTGGCTGGTCGTGTGGGTGGCAGCCACTCGATGTGTCCCTTTCACATCGATGTTTCTCTCTCTTTCTCTTCCTCTTTCTCCCTCCCACTCTATCTTAACAAAAAGTGGAAAAATGTCCTCAGGTGAGGATTAAAAAAAAAGAAAGAAAGAACTGACTTTCAAGAATAAGTCGACAAGCTATTGTTAACATGTAAGACTCAGAATACCATTCTGACAAACCCTTCCTTTGGAATCCACTAGAGAATAAGCTGCAGGACCACCAACACGACTGAGGTGCCAATGTTGAGATGCTTGGCTGGGAGGTGGTGCTAAGAAAAAAGAGTATATATCAAGAAGCAGGAAGTGTTTCTATACTAATCTATGGCTACGTCTCCCCCTTGATACCCCAGCTGAGACTCTAAGCAACTTCCCTGACACTGGCTGGGGCCCCCTTGAGATAATTAACAACCTCTGTCTTGTTAAAACAAAAACATGTAGGCTGAGCGGCAGTTGCCAGGTTTACAAGTCAGAGCCAGGACAGCAAGTGTATCTCACAGTCAGCAGTGAAAAAGTTTGAACAACATGCTATCAGAGATAAACAGACACTAGATACTGTGAAAAATGGAACAGATTCAATAATCATGGCAGCAGCAGAGAAAAGAGAACGGGGGCAGGGAGAGACCATGGCAAAGATGAAGATGTACAGAACAGTTGCAGAAATAAATGAGGAAATGGCCTCCACTTTTGCTTGCCTGCACCAACAAGTGCACATGACACAAGGACATCTGGAAGAAGAAACTGCTGGATTTTCCCAAGAAACAGATCAACTAGAGAAAATACAAAATAATTCAAAGCTTTAAGAAATAAATTGGCTCGGAAATGAGCCGGAGAATTTTACTGAGCAGTTTCTACATTTAAGCAATGCAGGAGAATCTTTTATTTTTAACTTTGATCAAACATTTCTTTTTTTTCTTCTTTTTAAACTTATCTTTATTGTTGAATGAATTACAGATGTCCCTCCTTTCTCCCCGCTCTTGACCCCTCCTCCCCACCCCTACCCCCCTCCTGCCTTCCCCACACTATTGTCTATGTCTATTGGTTATGCATATGTGTATATAAGTTCTTTGGTTTATCTCTTCCTCCCCTCTCCTCATCCCTTTGAGGTTTCTCAATCTAATAACCAATTTGTAGTTTTTAATCCCTTCTTTTTCACCCATCCTCCTAACCCCTCTCCCATCTGGCAACCAACAAAAAGTTCTCTGTATCTATGAGTCTGTTTCTGTTCTGCTTGCTCATTTTGTTGGTAGATTCAATTGTTGATACATATGTGTTTATTGTTGTTGTTGTTGTTGTTGTTGTTGTTCTTCTTCTTCTTCTTCTTCTTCAAGAAGACCTATCAACATTTCATATAATACTGGTTTGGCGGTGATGAACTCCATTAGCTTTTTCTAGTCTTGGAAACTCTTTATATGGCCATCAGTTCTAAATGATAGCTTTGCAGGACAGAGTAATCTTGGATGTAGGTCCTTGCTTTTCATCACTTTAAATATTTCTTGCCATTCCCTTCTAGCCTGCAAAGTCTCTTTTGAGAAATTGGCTGACAGTCTCATGGGAGCTCCATTGTAAGTAATTAACTGCTTTCCTCTTGCTGCTTTTAAGATTCTCTCTTTGAAGCAGGGCCTCAGGGAATCACCATGGTGGGGCAAACAGTGTGAGCCAGGTTGCTGGAGTCCCAGATATGGTGCCTGGCTGCAGGCCTCGTGAGGGAAGGGCTTACCAAGGGAACAATGGCCTCCGCCAGTACGCCTGTCCGGGAGAAAGCTGCCTCTCCCGCTCTCACTCCGATGCCAAACAACTCAGTTCTTTCCCATATGTCTCTGGTGCCGTTCAAGCTGCCTCCCCTCTATGCTGGAGCTCAAAAGAAGTGAATTCAAGTAAGTCCATTTATGGGCCCTTTAAGAGGGATAGCCTGGGGCTGCAGCAGCCTCAGCTTCCTTCACCCTCAGTTCTTACAGCCAGAAATTATGGGGACTTCTCTACTTGGCACTGGAACCCTGAGCTGGGGTGCCTGATGTGGGACCCCCTTGCTCCTTTGGGAGGACCTATCCAGCTGAGGTATCCTCCTGATTTTTATCCACCACGCGTGGGTGTGGGACCAGCCCCTTCGCCCCTTCGACCAGTCTCAATGTGACTGCTTCTTTAATTTTGTAGTTGTAGGACTTCCATTCAGCTCGATTTCAGGTGGTTCTGAATGATAGTTGTTCTGTAGTTTAGTTGAATTTTTATGTAGAATAATCTTAATAGAAATTGCTTTGGTGGTCCTCATAAAAGAAAATAGACCTTAGAAAACTTCAAGCATACCAACATTTGCATCATGGGGGTGCCAGAAGGAGAAGAGAGCATGCAAAAAAATGAAGACCGATTTGAAAAAATAATGACAGAAAACTTCCTGTGTAAAGGAAACAGACACACAAGTCCAGGAAGCACAGAGACTACCAACCAAGATGAACCCCAAGAGGCTCACACCAAGACACATCATTATCAAAATGCAAAAGGTTCAAGACAAAGAGAGAATCTTAAAAGCAGCAAGAAGAAAGCAGTTAGTTACCTACAAGGGAGTTCCCATAAGACTGTCAACTGATTTCTCAAAAGAAACTTTGCAGGGCAGAAGGGAGTAGCAAGAAATATTCAGGGTGATGAAAAGCAAGAACCTACAACCAAGATTACTCTATCCTGCAAAGCTGTCATTTAGAATTGATGGCCATATAAAGAGTTTCCCAGACAAGGAAAAGCTAACGGAGTTCATCACCACCAAACCGTTATTATATGAAATGTTAAAGGGTCTTCTTGAAGAAAAAGATAAAAAATATGAACAAACAAAATGGCAATGAATACATATCTATCGACAATTGAATCTACAAACAAAATGAACAAGTAGAACAGAAACATTCTCATAGACACAAGAGAAATTTTGTTGGTTGCCAGTTGGGAAGGGGTTTGGGGGAATGTGTGAAAAAGGTGAAGGGATTAAGAAGTACAAATTGGTTGTTAGTCTGACAAACCTCAAAGGGAAGAGGGGTTGGGGGTTGGAAGAAATAAACCAAAGAACTTATATGCATATATGCATTACCAATGAACACAGACAACAGTGTGGGGAAAGACAGGAGGAGGGTGGTAATGGGGAGGAGGGAGTCAGTTGGGGGAAAATGAGGAACATCTGTAACACATTCAACAATAAAGATAAGTTTAAAAATAAATAAATAAATAAATAAATAAATATAACAGAATTAACTATGTTACTCCTGAGGGGTGGGACCTTGCTCTTAATTAAGGCTTTGTTTTTTATTCTGAAAAACTCTGCCTTCTGGCATCCAGGAGTCAGAGAATTCTTTCATTTTTCTCAAAAGTAATTTTTGATGCCTACTTTAATGGGAATAATTATCTTTTTGTCTTATAAACTGCGTTGCTATGCCCACCAAGAAAGAGTATGGAATGTTCCTGAGAATTGTTGATGCAAGCTACAGTCACTTCGACCATCCTGGTAGGTGTGCAAACCACTAATAAACACACTGTTTTTACTCCCTCTTTTATTTCCATTAAAACAGTATCAAGGTTTGTTATAAATTATCTTACAAAATATCTGGGTTTGAATAGTTTCCTCATCTGTTTCTAAAGAAATATTTTCAGCTTCTGTTATAACTACAGTAAAAAAAAAAAAAAAAAAAAAAAAACTTTGTCTCAGTTTTAGGAATGAAGTTTGAAGTAATAAAAATAGCCAAAGAGCCCTGGCTGGTTTGGCTCAGTGGTTAGAGCGTCGGTCCACAGACCAATGAGTCACAGGTTCAATTCTGGTCAAAGGCATGTACCTTGGTTGGGGATTGTCCCCGGTCCTGGTCAAGGTCATGCGAGAGGCAGCCCATCAATGTGTCTCTCTCACATTGATGTTTCTCTCTCTCTCTCCATCTCCCTCCCTCCCACTCTATCTGAAGATAAATTTTAAAAAAATATCCTCGGATGAGGATTAAAACAAAAAAAAATAGCCAAAGATATGGCAAGTCTGAATTTCTGGGTGTTTACAGTCATGTACACACTCTGTTCTTCAGAAGGTATTGGCCAAGGATACTGCTGGACAGTCCCCTGGTGTGGCTTCTACTTTAACTGTATGAATTTGCCAGGGCACAGTTGAAAATCATTAAGTAAAAATTATAGTAAATATGTAAAAAGAAGAATATTTAGTCCCTGATGTCACAGCAGACAGCTGTGCACGGGAATTCCAGAGCTGAGGTGGGCAGACCAAACTGCAACAAGCAAAGCACCAAGATGCATCTGTACACACCTTCCTCAAGGCATCATAGGAAACTGTCACATGTGTGAGGTTCATTCTTCTGAGGTATAGGAGTCTATTATTTTCCTGCTGTATAATATTGCTATAGAGGAGACGGGACCTCACACCCATTTCCTCTTTCCAGAATGGAGGACAGCTACTGGGAATGCCACAGTCAGGTGGCTGTCAGCCGTGAGATCTTTCAGGCTGAAGGGAGCTCCCCCATCCAAGATCAAACCCCCTTCCAGGATGGCTGGTATCCGATGACTTAACAACCTGGGAGAATAAAAGCCCAGACCTCTCATTCCTACCTGGGATGGCTCTCCATGGTCATCACAGACTTAGAACTTCCCATGGGGATGGCTGAGGCTTGTCAGATTTGCATGGCAACTCATCTCCCAATGCCCAATTCTGCTTCCCTTTCTTCCTTTTCACAGGTGTTTCTCCCAAGACAAGTCTCTAGTAAACTTCCTGATGCTCATCTCGATCAGAAGTTCTGCTTCCCTGGAAACTCACCTGTGACAGTTATATAAACAATGGATTCATTCATCTAGTAAAATAAATACATTGGTTTAACTTGCTCTTAAGTGGAATAGAAATAAAGTGAAGCCAGAGGCCAGGCACAGAAATCTCCAGTAGTAGCTCTTTGGGTGGGCAGGCAAAACAGTTTAATAATCCAAGGGCAGTGCTCCAAAGAGTATCGGGTGCTGCCCTTTGAGTCAGGTGAGAACCAGAGTTAGGGGCATTCTGAGAAAAGTTTAAAAAGAATTTGAGGGGATACAGGCATGGCCTCAACATGTTTCATTAGTGATTCTGTGGCTAAAGGAGGAAAGGACAGAGAATAGGTAAGACCCTTGCCTCTGCCATGTTATGTCTTACCTTTCGACATGCCTATCCTAGGAATGTGATCTTTCATGGCTTATAGGCTGGCCTTTGGGCTCTCTCACTTCTACCTGAAGGATGGCAAAGACTAGAGAATAGACTAGAGAATACTACTTGTTCTGGTTGGTTGCAGGAAGACATGCATGCCTATTACTAATGGAATTATAAGGGAACTAAAAAGTGTGTGCAAGCACCTACATTTTTTAAAAGAATTTTTTTTCTTTATTGACTTTAGAGAGAGAAGAAGGGAGAGGGAAAGAGAGATAGAAACATCCATGGGCCACCTCCTGCATGCCCCCACTGGAGATCGGGCCCACAGCCTAGGCATGTACTCTGACCAAGAATCAAACCGGTGGGTAACCTCTTGGTGCATGGGTCGACGCTCAACCACTCACCCACACTGGCTGGGCATGAAAGCACCTACATTTTTACCATTTCACTCTAATTCCTTAAAATAGTCTCCCAGATACAAATGAAATCAGATACAGTCTCTCAGAGACAAACACAAGGACTTCAATTCAAAGCTGCACAATCATAACAGTCTCTATGCTGCTATGGTGAAATAAAGACCCTGAACTCCAGAAAGTATTCCAGCAAATATGAAGACCAGTGACAGTGAGAAGTTGGGGAAGCTTCCCTGAGGAGAAGAACCAAGTAACAGCAAATTAACCAATCATTCAGTTAAGTTTATATCTCATTCGATGAAGCACTATGCAGAAAATCTCTCACCATATAGGGGTCTCCATCCTCTCTAGTGGTTTCACTTGTGAGAACAGCTGTTTTAGAACAGAGACCAGATCCCCTCCACGGTGCCCTCCCCTAGTATTTAACACCACCATTCAACCAAGATTCCCTGCTCAGAAACCCAGGCATTCTGCAAATGACTTTCCCCACACCTGCCATACCCACCTCCAAATTCTATTGATTGCATCCTTCCTCAGTGTGGACTACCGCCCTCAGGTCTCTGAACGATGCTGATATTCTGACTGTGTTCCCTATTTGGACACTAAATGCTACCACAGATAATCCAGCCACTCTTGCCACCCTAAAACAATCTCTCTGAACAGCCATGATTTTTATTCAACCAAATGGCAAAACAACCAACAATTGTCTGCTCTTAACCAATCTAAATCAAATGCAACCTGTTCTGGCCCAAAAAACCTTTGCATTACTAAAAATGGGTGCACTTAAGAGTTCACTGTATCTTTTTTTTTTTTTTTCTTTTTCTTTATCCTCACCCCCCCACCCCCTTCCTCTGAGGTTTGTCAGTCTGATTCCTACCTCTATGTCTCTGGGTCTATTTTGTTCATCAGCTTATTTTGTTCATTAATTCCACAAATAAGTGAGATCATGTGGTATTTGTCTTTCTCTGATTGGCTTATTTCGCTTAGTGTAACACTCTCCAGGTCAATGTGTCTTTTAGAACATACACCAATTTCCCAAGAAGTAGAAAACTTTAGGGAGGCATGGGTAGTTGATGAGCTGCTCCTCAACAGCCTGTGGAGCGGTTTCTGTAGCTGTAAGCAGGAAAGTGGTACCTGGGCCAGAAGATTCTAAAGGAGGGTCACAATTACAACAGGCAAGATGGAGTAGTTGAGACTATAATGCAAGTTTAATTAATCCCAAGGATTTCTAAATTTCAACCAATTATTTGTTTTTATTGTAGCTACTAGACTTAAAAAAAAAAGAAAACATATAGCTTGAACTATCTGTCTGTTGAACAGCACTGTCCCCGGAGCTAAGAGGAGGTGGCTCCTGTTGCCAAGAGAACAGTGCCCAAGTACCAGGAGGATGATCACTGTGGTGGCACAGAGGGTACCACCTCAAGCTGTGGAAACTCTAGCAAGGCCCTGGCATGCCTGCTACTTTCCCATTCTGCTCTACTCCTTGAGAGGCTCTCTTGGTTTCCCTACTTCTCCCTGCTTCTCAATTCCATTTTCAAAAGACAATGCCAAGGGGCAGGGAAGAACACAGGGACAGTGGGGGTGAGGGAATGGCACTTCCACAAGAGACCAGAGTCTTGGCTGTGGAAGTTCTAGACTCTGACTCCTGTAGTTGTCCAGTGTCCCCCTGTGAACCTTCGTGCCACAGCCCCTACCTTCCTGCCCGGAGAGTGTGTGCCGGTGTCTGGAAACACATGGAAAAGGATCTGGAAGGATATGTGTATATACACCAAGGTTCACATATCTGGGTTGCGGGAATGTGGTGTTTTATTTTATTTATTTTGTTGGTTACCTATCATTTCTTTTTCTTTTTGTACCTATCATTTCTTTAAATTGGATTTATGATACTGTAACTAATCATGTGGTATTAGACTATTCAGTATGTCCTACTGGGGATATTGATACCAGTAATAACTGCCAGGAAGTCCTAGATCTCATAAATTCTAAGACTGGGATATTTTTAAAACCCAGAATGGCTGTAAAATAAAGACTACTCAAAAAATAATGTTAAGACAACAACAACAACAAAAGACGATGACATATTAAGCCACCCATTCTATCTAGGTCTAAATAGGCTTTATCTTGTTGATGGACTCTAAGGAGAGTTAAGTAACTCAATGTGAAGGAGAATGGTAGAAAATATGTGGGTTGGTGCTACTCAGCATGTGCCACAAGTTGGTTTATTCACATCGAGTTATCACACAGCTTACCAGCCCCAGCATGTCATTATGAAATATGAGCCGATTTTCATGTCCATGAGGCTGCTACTACAAAGCACCAATGACTTTGCCTATGAGATCCACCGTATAGCTATACTTGAGTTGTTGCAGGTAACAGGGGCCCCTCTAGGGTCTTCCTCTTCTCTCCTGCTGGAAGTTCAGGCTCAAACTTAAGACGTTACCATGAGGCAGGCAAAGGGTTAAAGTTCTGGACTCATATGTGTACAGACACATTGGATTCACCCCCTTGTGCCTTTAAGACCAGCACAGAACTATAATGATGGTACTCCCACCCAAGGGCCTGCACTAGGGGCCTGAATAAGCCCTCTCCAAGCACTGGTAGGACTTCTGGCTGCTTTTCTTCGCTGGATTGCAAAGCAGCAAACAGGGATGACCACTGCAAAGTGCCTTCTCCTGAAGGTCGTAGGACCTTGAACCATTTGACTCGGGCAGAGAAGACAAGGCATGCATGAGGTCCAAGCCATATGAGATGTGAAAAACAGCATGTTGAACTATTTTAGTCAATTTGGTCAATTTACAGAGGTCAAACTTAAGTTTCTAGATAAGATGAAAGAAGGAAATTGAGAGAATAGTTGTCTGTCTGTAAACATTAACATTCTACTTAGAACAGAACTCTAGTTCCCCATGGCTCCTGACTCAGTTGCCAAGCAATCAGAAAGAAAACTCAGATTGTATTTAGGAGCTCTGTAGGAAAGGCACTGGCCCTCAAGAGGCAAGATGCGCCTTGCACATCCACGTGCAAAAGAAGGCAGACACTAGAAAGTGTAGTCAAGTTCACCAGGCCACTGCCTATAGAGAGCCTAGAAAGACACCACCCATTCCCACTTCAAGAAAGGCCTTGGGACCCTGGCCAGGTGGCTCAGTTCATTGGAGCACTGTTCACTACACTAAAAAGTTGTGGATTCGATTTCCAATCAGGTCATATACCTAGGTTGTGGGTTTGATCCTGGTATAGGCGGCAACCAATCAGTGTTTCTCTCTCACATCGATGTCGCTTTCTCTCTCTCTTCCCATCCCCTTCTTCTCTCTATAAAATCAATTTTAAAAATATATGCTCAGGTGAGGATTAAAAAAAGGAAGAAGAAAGGGCCCTGGACAGTTTTGCTCAGTGGTTAGAACATCGGCCTGCGGTCCAGAGAGTCCCAGGTTCGGTTCCGCTAAGGGTACGTACCTCGGTTGCAGTTTGTCCCTGGTCTTGGTTGGGGTAGCATGCATGGTGACCAGTCGATGTTTCTCTCTCACATAGATGTTTCTCTCTCTCTCTCTTCCCTTGTTTCTATCTGAGGATAAATGCAAAAATGTCCTCAGGTGATGATTAAAAGAAAAGAAAGGGCTTTCTACTCCAGCTGTCACCTCCTCTAGGGTTTCTAGGGTTCGCCTCTGCTGCAAGGGCCTGTCCTTTCTTTGGAAGCTAACAACCACTTACCGACTGCAGAGGTGCGCAAATGTAAGCCATTTCAGGCCACCGTGGACCAACTCTGGCAGACCATACACTTGTCAAAGCTCCCAGATTCTGACCATAAAATGTTGTGCTACACAGCAATTAACTGCAACCCCATCCCAATCCTGTTTTCTTTCCCATCCCCTTTACGAAATCTGATCTCTAATAATGGCTCTTCATGCTAAACTTCACCTCAGTATCTAATTTCAAAATCACAACATGCAACACCAGGCAAAGGGGCATGAAGGAACACGATTCTACTCTTCCTTGCCAGGATGCCTGCCCATCATCGTGACCAAGTCCTTCTCAACTCTACAGCCTCAAATGATAACACTGGCACATTTCTGGCATCTCTAGGACATGCTGTGGTTTACAGACTCTTTCTGTTGCTAATTACATGCCAAAACGTATAGCTCTTTATGGACCAGGATCCTAGTCATTGTATCTCCTGGCATGGTTTCCTGGCTACTGTTAGTGCTTCACCTCGGGATTCTGTATTTTCATCTTCGCAACCCAAACACACAAATGCCTAAAAAGTTAATGGGTTCTTCCTCCCAGAGCACAGCCCACTAAGGGCCAATAGTCTGAATAGAGTTCAAGAACTAGCTTCACATGTTCTATAATTCCAGGGAGGGTCTCAACACAGAGCCCCCATGAGCAAAGGGAAACCAGCTGCCAGATATCTATGTCCCCACCAGTTCATATTCAGAGATGAATTGAAACTGTAATGCTACATGTTCCATGAGACCTGATAAAACGTAAATGCATTCTCTGCGCACATCAACTTAATGTTGTCTAAAATATGCTACACCAAGTCAGAACTTGGTTTTACATCTAGTTCAAACCCAGGCTGAATTACCTTAACATGTTAACCTATAACTTCCAGATGTGGTAACATTCAGACAATAGCTCTGAAGGGGTATGTACATCGGGTATATAAAATGTTCTTGCCTAACACCAAGCATGGCAGTGTTTTATTTTATAATTTTCCACCATCTCTGGAAGAACCAAAAATTCAAAAATTTTAGAACCATCAGTCAGAAGTATTCCTTGCTATCTGAACTCACCATTTGTAATTTGTTACAATGATTGGCAACATGTTTCTACCGGAGTCACTATGCAAATTGAAAACTCACTAAAAACCACCTGTGGGTGCGCACCAGCAAACTGACCTGCACACAAGTGCAAGGGTGGATGGTGATGAGCAGAGGTTTTCTCTGCTGTTTCCCAGAAAGTCATCTCTTGTTCACATTGTTTAATTTACTGTGCTCTATCCCTTATCTTCCCCACATGAGAAAAAGGAGATGAACCCCAGAGGCCTAGAAAGCTCCTATGTCCGAGAAATAATTATATGTAATGAAACATCCTTGAAGGTGATGAACCCCCAGAAGACATGCTTAACCATACACTACTCCTTCTGATCATGCATCTTCTCCATGCACAGAGGAAATGTAACGCTGTATTTACAGACTAGGACCATGCTGCTCAAGCACAGGTAATTCTGAAAACCTGACATCCTCTGTCACATTCAGTCCTGTCACCTGGGTGTGAGCCACTGACACATGGCAAGAGCTAACTGTGCTTCTCTGAGGCAGTGGGCTCTGCTTTAGCCTTCAGAGTTTGTTTCCCCAAGACGTCCTCTTTCTTCTTTCCCTGAAAACTTATGTTTTGCACCACCTGCAGAAATACATTTTCGTTTTTTACTTAATCCATTCTATTTTCCCAAAATTGTCTCCCCTCCAGGATATCCCTTAGAACCAACAAGTCCATCACTACTGGCTCCTTGTACCCAGAAAGCCCTCTCAAACACAGCCCAGCCAAAGCTCCAACTCACCTGAGGTGTCTCAGGGAACAGAATTCCCCTGTATGATCCAGTGCTGCCATCTCCTGGCCAAAACACTGACCTCAGTGCCAACATGTCTACCCAGCAGGTCACCCTTGGGCCTTATTTGATTCCCCCACCTGGACTTCCAGCCAGGATGGGAGAGGTATTCAGAACACCCATATCTTATAAGGCATAGATTTTAGAGAATTAGTTAATAGCAACATCCTAGGGAGTCAGAAACCTCATCATTTCTAGACTCCACAAGCATTTTGCTCACAGAGGAAGACCTGCTCAAATGGTCTATCCTGTTATTTGACCCTTCTGGTCAAATAAGCTATGGTCTACAGAGGAGCCACAGAGCTATTAAATGCAGACGTGCCTTGCTTGACTGTTTCCGCCAGATGAAGTAAGGTTGATTTCTGAGTGACAGCATTTGGAAGGCAGACCTTCTCATAGAACACTCCATATAAATGCAGAGTGCATCCTTTCTGATCTGCATGGGGAGACAAACTCTTCCTTCCTCCAAAGACAGGTTGACAAACAAAAGGCAACATTTCTACAAAGGATCTTCTCCCAAGGACCTGTAACCAAGGCTAAGACTCAGCCTGACCCACAAAACACTTCACCAGTTTGAAGTGTAGCTTAAAAATATGGCATTACCAGAAGCCTGAAACACCAATCAGAAAGAATATATGTACCCTTGTGTTCATAGCAGCACTATTTACAATTGCTAAGATCTGGAAACAGCCCAAGTGTTCATCAATAGATGAGTAGATAAATAAGCTGTGGTACATGTACACTATGGAACACTATGCAGCTGTAAGAAAGAGAGATCTCTTATCCTTTGAGATGACATTTAGGAACCTGGAGAGTATTATGCTAAGCCAATCAGAGAAAGACAAATATCACATGATCTCACTTATTTGTGGACTATAATGAACAAAACAAGCTGGTGAAGACAATAGACCCAGAAACATAGAAGTGGGGTATAGACTGACAACCCTCAGAAGAGGGGGACAGGGAGAAATGAAGAAATAAACCACAGAACTTATATGCATGTATGCGTAACCATTGGACATAGACAACAATGCTGGGAGTGGGGCGGAATTGGGAGAAGGGTGTCAATGGAGGGAAAAGGAGAAACATCTGTAACAAAAATTCATTAATAAAATAAATAAATAAATATTGCATTACCACAGCAGGAACATCAATAATACATCATTCCACACCCTGTAACACCAGAAATGGTTTGATAGTAGCTCCCCTGTGGATGTCCAGGTGCCATTGCAATTGGGTGAGCCCAGGCCCCTCCGTCACTCAAGATCATAGACCTGCCTGTGGTCTAGGACTCCCCCTGACATAGATGTTTATAACTATGGATACAGTTTGGCACAGTGACCCAAAAGGCTACAGGGGACACATATGTGTCCTCAAAGCCCAGACATGTTTAACAGACATCTTAGAGAATTAGCCCTAGAGTTTTTGCCTATTAGGAAATGAGGAAAGATAAGCCTACACACTTAGCTAAATATACACAGAATCCTAGAATAGGACATTAGACCTTTGATATAATGTCACTACTGATTTCCATCCCATTATGAAGGACAAAAACAATGATAGATGACTCATGACATTTGTTCAGATAAGAAACACAGCTTGAAGCCAGGGTCTACCAACTGGATAAGAAAGCTATCTCTTCCATCACCCCATCTGCCCAAAGCTGGCAGATGTCACTCAGTCCTCATTTTCTGACCTGCATGGATTCCACCATTAGGCCCAGCTAGTACTGGCCAGAATCTGCAATAGCCCAGGGCCAGCTTTTCTTCCCCCCAAAGTTACCAGTAAATGAGAATCACAATTTTACATCAAACATTCCTCATTATCAAATAAAAGATCTCCTTCACAACCATTGCCATAAAAGCCCAGTCACCAAAAGCAGGTATATTCCTGAGCCACATGCCTAGATTCTTCAGGCATTTAAGAACCCCTGCTAGCATCTCTAACACTGTTTTGGGATTAGAATGCAGACTTATGTTCAAAATGGTATCTAAAAAAGAATCCCAACTTCAAAGCATCTCAGCTATACTCCAGGATTGTGGAAGCCTTGAAAATTTGTTTCTCTGAACTTCTACTTAGGGGAGACTAATTAAATGACAGCTCCTTGCTGCACTACAAACCAACTACAAATGGAGTGACAAGTGGCCCAAGAAGAAAATGTATACTGATCCCTGGGCAGTGGCATAGATGGAAAAGAACTAGAAAATTGGACAAAGCAGCCTAGGAAAGGACATATGGATATACCAATATGCAGATTTTCTTGCCACATGTTAACAAGCCACTATAAACCCTGACCATGGAAGAGGCACTGAACAATGGAACAGACAAAACGGCTCTGCCAGCTGACATCAGCCAGCCTTCATCAACCAAAGGGCAAATGAATGCAGTGGCCATCATTGCAGAGATGGAGGCTACAAGTACCCAACTACATGGAATGCCATTTTCCAAAGACAATCTACTACTGCCTCTGGAAGCCCAAATTCAACAACAGAGTGTTACATCTCAATTAGAGCACTATTTGTTAAAGAAACAAGCTTGCCGCTCAGTAGGAAGTTGACTGCCTTGACTATATTAAGGTCTTTTTTTTCTCTCTTTATTAACTTTTTTTTTTTTTTGAGAGAGAGAGGGAGAGAGAGAAGAAGAAAGAGAGAGACAGAAACATCGATGAGAGAGAACATTGATTGGCTGCCCCCTGCATGCCCCACACTAGGGATTGAGCCCAAAACCTGGGCATATGCCCTGACCAGGAATCAAACCAGTGACCTCTTGGTGCATGGGTCGACACTCAACCAGTGAGCCACACCAACCAGGCTATTAAGGTCTTTCTGTAAGAGAAAAGTCAACAGTTCATCTTCACATGACAGATTCCTAATCTTGGTATGAGTTTATCTCTCCTCTCCTGCTTGCAGAACCCCAACCACTATCTGGAGCTTTTACAATAGATAATAGATATGAATAACCAAGAGCAAAGCAACAATGTGACCAATGGACTCACTTCATGAAAAAGTATAGATTGATCGGGGGCGGGAGAGGGAGGCACTGGTCATGTCACATAACATCATTCTGAAGCTGCTAGCCTCATAGAAAGTTGAAAAAGCCTCCAGAAAGCATAGCAGATACACTAATTCAGTTAATATGCTATAAGTTTGGGATACCTTCCATCAAAATGAAGTCTGTACATTAAAGAGACATCTATATGGTATTATAGGCCTCGTAGGAAAAAAAACTTGGATCCAGGAATCTGGAGGTAACGTCAAAAGCAGTCCCATATCATTCCATATGACATTCTGAATCATTTTGTCAGTAATGATTGTTGCAGGGATCACTGACCGATCAGCAGAAGGAGCCTGGGCTACTTTTAAATGATGAGAACAGGTAAGAGGGTATGGAATCCAGGTGATCCACTTGATTACCTCCTACTTTCTTCCCCCATAATTGAGACACATTTAGCAGCTCTGGCTAGAAAACTAATGAATAGTAAGCGCTCAGACCATTTAGGAGAAAGGTTGAAGTTCTAACACCAAGTGAGCCACCATTCCTCAGCTGGGATATTAGCGAAGGGTGAAGGAGGGAGAAAGGGTATCAGTCATGATCCAAAATCAACTTCCATCCTGGCTGGTTTTACTCAGTGGTTAGAGCATTGGCCCTTGGACCAAAGGGTCCCGGGTTTGATTCCAGTCAAGGGCACATACCTGGGTTGCAGGTTCAATCCCTGGCCCCAGTTGGGGTTGTGAGGGAGGCAACCAATTGATGTGTCTCTGTTTCTCTGTCTCTCTCCCTCCCTTCCACTCTCTCTAAAAAATCATTGGAAAAATATCCTCAGGTGATAAGTAACATAAAATTAATTAATTAATTAATTAAATATAAGATTCCTTGATTTATTTTGGCTAAGTTCAGTTTCTGCAGAGCCTGCTGTGATGGCTTTAAAGCCTTCTTCCATTCTGATCAACACAGCCATATTAAATTAGTCTTCCTGCTAGGACAATTATTAAAACAAATCACGGTACTTTGGTTACATTATCCCTTGTGAGTGGCATTGCTGTCAATCCAACCTAGATTCAGTAAGTTAAGAAGTAAATTTGTCACATTAAAAACTAAGCACTTGAAGTCCTAATGCACAGTATTCATTCTGCATAAGAACATTTAGTGCAATAACTATACATGAATTCTTAATAACCCTAACCTATCATTCTGCAATTGTAATTCTTTTATTAGTCACCTATTATGTTAATAAATATAAATTTTATAGTTCTTCCCCTTTTGTTCTGATTTTTATCAAAAGGTGGTTTTATGTCTGTTATATCTAATATAATTTGGCTTTTATTTTTCTGATAATTCATTTCACTGTATTTTATAAGATGTTGGCCCATGACAGCTTAAAAACTAAATGGTCCTATACCAGATATTCTGAGATATACCAGTCTGGGCCACCCCAGCCTTATAAACTCATTTGATAAAAATGATTACTGCCTAGAAAGTTAACCATTTTACTCCTGTCATCTCATTAGTCCCAGGTCCTAAAACTTCCACCTAAAAATGGGAAAATATTATTGGGCAGGGAGGGTTGAAGACCAACCAGAAGCTAGTGTTCAGAGCCCCAACCAGCTCAAAATTTTCACTTCTACCTATTCTCAAATATCTTGAGCAAATGAGAACAAAGCAACTAGCCTTTGGTGGGGGGAACAGAGGGATCATGATGATAAAGATCAACCCCAAAAGCATCAACCTGGGACAAGAGACCCAGACAGGGAAAGGCTGCAACAATGAAGATTGTGGCAAATACTTATCAAAGTAAAGGCCACAGGGAGATGACCTAGGTGGTCTAATGTCACGGCCTCATGTTTTTGAAGCCTTGATCTCTGTTCAGGGATTTGAACACACAAGGTATTGTTATTTGAGCATTTTAGGGTACAACCACCAACTAGAGCTTTAAATGCATCTTCCAACAGGGGGCATTTAGTAACCGTAGAAAAAGAGGAACGCTTTAAGTTTAAAAAAAACAACAACAACAAAAAACATGCTTGCTTTTGCTGATTTGCCTGAAGTTTTAGGGCTAAAAGTGTGGATACAGACACTTTTAAGAGTGATTTGCTTTACCACAGTGAGATAGAATGAGGGAACTATTTTTAGTTGGAGTCCACTAGAAGATACTTGTTCTCCACTTCATAAAATCTTCCAGAGGAGAGGTGAGGCATGGTTAGAAATAGTCACCCAAGTCCTCCTTCTTAGGACAAGTCATTCAACATAGTTGTGGAACTTTGTCATATTCAGAGGCCTGACGTCTCAAACCACTTTGCAGAGTTTCATATTATTTGAGTCTCATCGCCCTCTGTGTCCCTGGTGTCAGAGACACAGTCCTGGGACTTAGCCTCTAACAGTCAGTTACCAGAGGCTGATTCAGAAAGAAGGAAGTCCGTGGGTGGAACCCATCTTAGAATATGGTAACTATTTAAATTGGTGAGTTTAATATGGCAGAATTGGTGAGAATAAGATCAAAACACAAATGTCAACTCGTGCTACATCAATTTGTGTTTGTTTTTTTTAATTGGGTATTTACTTTGTTGTTGTTGTTTTTAATCTTTATTGTTGAATGTATTACAGATGTTCCTCATTTTTCCCCCATTGACCCCCTCCTCCCCACTCCCGCCCCCCTCCAGCCTTTTCCCACACTATTGTCTGTGTCCATTGGTTATGCATATAAGTTCTTTGGTTTATTTCTTCCCACTCCCCCAACTCCTATCCCTTTGAGGTTTGTCAGTCTAGCAATGAATTTGTACTTCTTAATCCCCTCACCTTTTTCACCCATTCCTCCAACCCCTCTCCCATCTGGCAACCAACAAAATGTTCTCTGTATCTATGAGAATGTTTCTGCTCTGCCTGTTCATTTTGTTTGTAGATTCCATTGTTGATAGATATGTATTCATTGCCATTTTGTTTGTTTCTATATTTTATCTTTTTCTTCAAAAAGACCCTTCATCATTTCATATAATAACGGTTTGGTGGTGATGAACTCCATTAGCTTTTCCTTGTCTGGGAAACTCTTTATATGGCCATCAATTCTAAATGACAGCTTTGCAGGATAGAGTAATCTTGGTTGTAGGTTCTTGCTTTTCATCACTCTAAATATTTCTTGCTACTCCCTTCTGGCCTGCAAAGTTTCTTTTGAGAAATCAGCTGACAGCTTTATGGGAACTCCCTTGTAGGTAACTAACTGGTTTTCTCTTGCTGCTTTTAAGATTCTCTCTTTGTCTTGAACCTTTCGCATTTTGATGATGATGTGTCTTGGTGTGGGCCTCTTGGGGTTCATCTTGTTTGGGACTCTCTGTGCTTCCTGGACTTGGATGTCTGTTTCCTTCACCAAGTTAGGGAAGTTTTCTGCCATTATTGTTTCAAACAGGTTTTCAGTTTCTTGTTTTCGCTCTTCTCCTTCTGGCACCCCCAAGATGCGAATGTTGGCATGCTTGGAGTTGTACCAGAGGCTCCTTACACTATCCTCATTTTTTTTTTTTTTGGATTCTTTTTTCTTTTTGCTGTTCTGATTGGGTGTTTATTGCTTCCTTGTATTTCAAATCAATGGTTTGCTTCTTGGATTTACGTACTCTACTATTGAATCGGTGTAAATTATTCTTTATTTCAGTTAATGCCTCCTTCATTTCTGACTGTGCATCCATCATTTCTGACTGGTCCTTTTTGATGCTCTTGAGGCTCTCACTAAGTTCATTGAGCATCCTTATAAGCAGTATTTTGAACTCAGCATCTGTTAGGTTGCTTATTTCCATTTCGCTTAGTTCTTTTCCTGGGTTTTGTTCTGTTCTTTCATTTGGGACCTGTTTCTTTGTCTCCTCATTTTGGCTGCCTCCCTGTGTTTGTTTCTGTGTATTACTTAACGAGAGGCATGGGGCTATCTGAGACCAGATGCTGCTTGTGTGAAAGAATTTAGGAAAACCTGAAGCAGGATCCAAGACAGACCAATCCTATGGTTAAGCAACTGGCAACAGCTTGGGTGGGCCTAAAGCTGGGTGGGGCGGGGCCTCAGCGAGTCACCAGGGCAGGGCTACCAGTGTGAGCCAGGTTGCTGGAGTCCCAGATATGGTGACTGTCTGCCGCCCCAGGGAAGGGCTCACCACAGGAACAAAGGCCTCTGACAGCATGCCTGTCCCGGAGAAAGCCCCCTCTCCAGCCCTCGCTCCAGTGCCAAACAGCTCAGTTCTTCCCTGTACAGTATGTCTCTGGTGCCCCTCGAGCTGCCTCCCTCCAAGCTTAGAGGGAGAGAGTCCGATATGTCTGTGCGCGGACCCTTTAAGGAGCTGCCTGGGGCTCCAGCCATCTCAGCCTCCCTGAGCCTCATTTCCCGCTGGTTTTTCCAGCCAGAAGTTATGGGGACTTCTCTTCCTGGCACTGGAACCCTGAGCGGGGCACCTGGTGTGGGACAGGGACCCCTCAGTCCTCAGGAAGGACCTTCCCAGCCAAGGTGTCCTCCTGATTTTTATCCACCACACATGGGTGTGGGACCAGCCTGTCAGTTTCCGCTCCTCCTACCAGTCTCGATGTGGCTGCTGCTTTAATTCCATAGTTGTAGGACTTCCATTCAGCTTGATTTCCAGTGGTTTTGAATGATGGTTGTTCTGTAGTTTAGTTGTAACTTTGATGTGGTTGTGGGAGGACGCGATACCACGTTTACCTACGCTGCCACCTTGACCGGAAGTCAATTTGTGGTTATTAATACATGTTTTACCAACTTATTTATAATCTCTGAAGGCAAGGGGGAGTTTTTGTTATGAGAAAAAAACAAAAGTTTCTTGGGTTGTTTGTTTGTTTGTTTGTTTAGAGAGAAGTCTAAGCTTAAGATTGCCCTAAAACTCTGTTTTTCTGATTTCTCCCCTTCCTCCCATCTGCTAATGTTTGGCAGTTGGGAGAATCCAAAGTAAGTGACAAGTTTAACGCATGAATCCACCTTATTATTTAATAATTACCTAATTAATATTACTGAATTCTTTATTACATCATTATTAATTTACGTAAGCTCTACCTTTCCGATATTAGGACAGAGTGGACACTTTGGTTCATGCTGAGTTAAGATTTATTAAAAAGGTATAACAAATAGAGGTATAAGATTGTTACTTGGGGGGAAAAAAAAAAAAAAAAACAAGGAAATTCAGCCAGCAACTGGAAAACTGAGATAAATTAAAGAAGACAACAGACTGAAAGTCCATATGAAGACACAGAACAATCTTAATAGGACTGAAGTGGGAAGAGTTAAAAAAGCAAGCTAGAAAGAAAGACAAGGTCATTGGGTGAAACAACCGGGTTAGTTATTTGGAAAAACAAAGTGTAAGGTGTTAACCACCCTTTCATAAGGAAGTAGAATAAAAGCCATAAATAGTAAGGTTGAGTCAGAGGATGAGGGAAGTGTTTCCATTACCATCCCATCACATCTGCATGCAGTAGAACTAGTATCTGGCTTTGGAAGGAGACCTGGGGTTCAAAATCCCAGTACCTCTTATAAGGGAGATTTATAATAGACTCAGCTTCTTCCCCTGGCCAGATTGGCTTAGCGGTTAGAGTGAACCCTCAGACCAGAGTTGTGGATTCAATTCCAGTCAAGGGCATGTACCTTGGTTGCAGTTTTGTTCCTGACCCTGGTTGGGGTCGTGCCAACCAATCAATGTGTCTCTCTCATATCAATGTTTCTCTCTCTTTCTCTCCCACCCTCCCTCCCACTCTATCTAAAGATAAATGGAACATATCCTCAGGTGAGGATTGAAAAAAAAAATAGACTTAGCTTCTATATATCACCTATAAAAGTTGATAACTACCTAGGACTGATTAGTTGGACCAGTACTCCAATTCTTTCTTAGTTAAATCAGTGGAAGTAGAAACTGGCTGCTCTAATACCTCAGAGTAAGATTTCTACATCAATTCTACTTTATCAAGTGACAGGTGCTGAATGCTTCATTGAATCAGATAGGTATTCTGTTAAGTGAATCTAGATTTTACTATTAAATAAGAGAATTAGCCCAGCTGGTGTGGCTCAGTGGCTGAGCATCGACCCATGCACCAAGAGGTCGCTGGTTTGATTCCCGCTCAGGGCAGATACCCTGATTGTGGACCCAATCCCCAGTGGAGGATATGCAGGGGGCGGCCAATCAATGTTCTCTCTCATCAATGTTTCCATCTCTCTCTCCCTCTCCTTTCCTGTCTCTCTAAAATCAATAAAGAAAAAAAATTTTTTTAAGAAAAACTATTTAAGAATAAATAAATAGAAAAATTAAGAACATGCATGCATTCATCGTGTATGAAAGGCAGCAGTCCTTAACTGGTTTTTATTAAAACATTCCAGAGATCTATTACATGGAGTTAAGCCACAAAAATAGGAAACAAGAGCAAGATATGGGTGCCCCAAGAGCATGCCCACACCTTTCCCTCCCCCCTCTTTTTGTACCACAAGCATGCATCTCCTAAACTCTGAGGGACCCCACAAGGCTGGCAAGCAGGGGAGCAATGGGCAGCGGCAGCTCATCCTGGGCTAACTCCCCAAACTTGTCCCCCTTTTCTCTGACTTTACAGTGAGCTGACAGCAGCCCACCTTGGCTTACTTCTTTCCCATAATGTTTCTAGAGAGCCAAAGCAGCCCCACCTAGTCTCTCTTCTGTTGCTTTTTCTATAAGCCCTTCCTTGTTTTGCTATCCTCAGCTTTAATAAACATACTCGTTAAAAAAAAAAGACCAAGATATATTCCAAGTTATTATGACATTTATTCCACCTTTTTATTTCTATTTGGTCATTCAGTCTGATGCAGACATTTACATGAGTAAGCTTATGACACTTAAACCACTCATCTTGCCACACCAAAAGCTTCCGTTCATACATTGGTAGGCGCTCCATGCTACCCACTGTTGACATTTGAGTTAGTGTACTAGAGCCATATAAACACAAAGGACTTTGTGATTCAGGAAGTGACTGCTGCTCTAAGACATTCAGTTTCCTGCTGAGCAAGGTAGGAATGATATCTACCTCATTAAGGTAGGAATGACATCTACCTCACTATGTGTGGTTTAGGTTTATTTTAGAGATTCGGTTTGATACCTAATCCTTAACTACAATATTAAGCATTATGTAAAACATTTGTTCTATACTTTTGTTATAGAAAGTCACTGCAGCCCTGGCCGGTTTGGCTCAGCGGTTAGAGCATCAGCCTGTGGTCCAGAGAGACCCGGGTTCAGTTCCTGCTAAGGGCATGTACTTCGGTTGCAGTTTGTCCCCGGCTCTGGTTGCTCGTGCGGGTGGCAGCCACTCGATGTGTCCCTTTCATGTCGATGTTTCTCTCTCTCTCCCTCCCTCCCACTCTATCTGAACAAAAAGTGGAAAAATGTCCTCGAGTGAGGATTAAAAAAAAAGAAAAAAAAAAAGAAAGTCACTGCAGTTTAATTGTACACAAAGACACTTAGGAAAGTATTCATTTTAGGTTAAACTGCGATATTCAGAAAGTGACTTAACCTCTTGGCCTCAGGATTTTTTTCTCTATGAAGTGATGAAACCACCTCATAAGGTAATTACTACTAATGAATAAATCAACCACTACATGTAAAGCATTCAGAGCATTGGTATAAGGGCTTAGCCACTGTTGCTACTACTCCTCATCCATATCCACACATTTTATAGTTAGTCCTGACCCTAATCTAGTGTTCACATAACCATCACCACAGTCCTACATATTTGAGCAATGAACATGTATATAGACTATAAAAGTGCTCATGACATGAGGGAAGGGGAAATCACAATATTCATTATCCACTAGAGATTAGAGCAAAGTGGTAAGAATGGATTAAGGATGGGGAATAGAACACAAACATAAGTGGTCAAGAGAGGTGGGGAATATTGATATAAAGTTAGGCAAGAAAGTAGCTAGTATGAACACAAAAATGGAACTAGGAGAATACTGAAGAGAACCCAAGCATAAGGGATGCCGGTGTTTTCACGAGGATCTCTGGAGCCAGGTCTCCTTGCCCCGCCAGCGCCCCGCGTCCCCAGCCAGCGCCCCAGCGGCGGGGCCGGTGAGCAGGGCGGACGCACAGTGCGCCTGCGCCCCAGGGACGGTGCGTGTCGCTGCAGAGGACTATTTCATTAGCACTGAAGCCCAGAGCTTGTCGTGTGTTAAATCTGGCATCGTAGGGCACAAGAACGTGCACACCACACAGTAGGCGATCAACAAACACTTGGCAAAGGCCTCCAGGAAGGAATGTATAGCTGGCAAGAATGAGTCCACTGCCCGCCCACCCGAGGAAGCACATTTGCTGTGTGCCCGGCTGCACGGCCGCTGGAGGTAGAAGAGCGACACTTACTTCCCCGCATCCGTGGCCGCCTCCGCGCGTCGGTGCGCAGTGCTTTGTGGGAAAGTAGTTCCAGCGCGGTCGTCCGCCGGGGCAAACGGGAACCCACTCACCCGCGCCGGAGCTGCGCACCCGCGGAAGACGGCGAGGTGGCGGGACGGAGAGGGCCTTGCGCCGCCTGCGGGACCCCCGCTGCCCTGATTTCCTCCAGCTTTAGTGCGGGCCTGCGGTAGGCGGCTGGCAGGCCAGGGAGGCGGCCTGGGTGTGGACCCAGAGAGAAGGATTTTTTGAAGAAATCCCAACCAGCGATGGACCCTTTAACTAAAGTGAAGCTGATCAAGGCGCTGACTGAGCGTGAGGCCCAGCTCGAGGTGGCGGAGGAGGGGTCCTGGCACTCCCAGTACAACGACAGCGCCTGGATCTTCCTGGGAGGACTTCCTCATGAACTGACCGAAGGGGACGTCATCTGTGTGTTCTCACAATATGGGGAGATTGTTAACATTCATCTGGTGCGGGACAAGCAGACGGGGAAATCCAGAGGATTCTGTTTCCTCCGCTTTGAGGACCAGAGGAGCACAATTCTGGCCGTTGACAATTTTAACGGGATCAAGATCAAAGGAAGAACGATCCGAGTGGATCACGTGTCTAACTATTGGGCTCCTAAGGACCCAGAAGAGCTCCAGGACAAGGGCTGTGGGGCCCAGACCCCTCATTGAATTCATCTGAGGGCTCTGAAGATCACACACACACACACACACACACACACACACACACACACACCAAAAAGGAAATAAAGAAAAACAGGACTGATGGGAGGTACTGGTAGAGCAGCCAGCATCCTCTTCAACTCCCAGAAACAAGACAGGAAAGGAAAAGCTTGACCCTGGCTCAAAAAAGCACAGCAGCAAAATCTCAGGAGGCAGAGACCAGGGAGTTGGGGAAGCACCACCGCACCTCCCCCGAGGTCAGAACAACCTGAGGACAGGGGAGCAGAGGACCAGGAAAAGGAGCTGAAAAAGAAGCTCAGGAAGATCACAAGTCCTCAAGCAGGAGGGAAGACGAAGAAGAAGAAAACAGGGATGGGGACAGAGGTCAAAACTGAGACACATATTCTGGCTGGCCCGAGGGGCATTCTCAGGGACATAGCCATAGAGGAGGAAGACGTCGAGATAAATCCCACAGGCCTAAAAGAACCCGGCACTCCCCAAACCTTGGACCCCTCGAATCCCAGTGCCTGCCAGCACCACTGAAGCTGCAGCCGGGGAAGCTGCTCAGTAAATTGGAAATGAACTACATATTTTAAATGCAGTTAAATTCAGTTGTGGTTTTACTGTTTCTGTATGTAAAATCGCCGAGGCTGCATTCTTTAATTCCTTGAGTATCAGAGTCATTGAGATAGCTGTAGTTTCAACAGCCAAATGTTCTGGAGTTTTCAGCAAAATCCATTATCCCTGGAAATATGCTTGGTATTTATCAGGGTATGTACCCTAAAATTGGGTTCATAAATATGAGCCTTGAATTTATGACCTTAACTAATGATGAAATGTCCAAGAAAGGGGAAATACCAGGTAATTCTAGAATTCTACTTTTTATTATTCGTTTAGAGCCCTTGCAGTGGCCTTTCCAATTAGTTGGCAGTAGACCCACAGTGTAGAGAAGTGTAACTTAACTAGGTTTAGACAGCTTGATGTGAATGTGATAATGATTCATAACAACAGCTCGCTCCCTATCCACCCCTTTCTGGTTTTAAAAGTTTAAACATCTTTTGGGGGGGTTTTTGTTGTTGTGGGGGGGGGGGTTGTTGTTTTTGGTTGATATATGCCTCTGCACTTTATCCTTGCAATCTGTTTGTTTATTTATTTATTTATTTATATCGAGTTGAAAGTCACATAACATAAAAGTATTTTAGCCCCGGCCTGTTTGGCTCAGCGGTTAGAGCATCGGCCCACGGTCCAGAGAGACCCAGGTTCGGTTCTCGCTAAGGGCATGTACTTCAGTTGCAGTTTGTCCCTGGCCCTGGTTGGTCATGTGGGTGGCAGCCACTCGGTGTGTCCCTTTCACACCGATGTTTCTCTCTCTCCCTCCCACTCTATCTGAACAAAAATGTCCTCAGGTGAGGATTAAAAAATTTTTTTAAAAAGTATTTTAAAGGGAACAATTCAGGCCCTGGCCAGTTTGGCTCAACGGTTAGAGCGTCGGCCTGTGGACCAGAGAGACCCGGGTTCGGTTCCCGCCAAGCACACATACCTCGGTTGCAGTTTGTCCCCGGCCCTGATTAGGTCGTGTGGGTGGCAACCACTCGATGTGTCCCTTTCACGTCAATGTGTGTCTCTCTCCCTCTCTCTCTCTCTCTGTCATGGCAGCCACTCGATTTGTCTCTTTCACGTCAGTGTTTCTCTCTCTCTCGGGTGGCAACCACTCGATTTGTCTCTTTCACGTTGATGTTTCTCTCTCTCTCTCTCTCCCTCCCTCCTCCCTCCCACTCTATCTGAACAAAATATCAAAAAATGTCCTCGGGTGAGGATAAAAAAAAAAAGAACAATTCAGTAGTATATGGAACATTCACAATGTTGTAAAGCCACTATTTCTATCTAGTTTCAAAATGTTTTCATCACCTGCTCTGGTCAGTTTGGCTCAGTGTTTAGAGCGTCCACCTGAGGACCAAAGAGTCATGGGTTTGATTCTGGTCAAGGGCACTTGGTTGTGGTTCATCGCAGCCTAGTCAGGGTCATGCGGGAGGCAACCAGTTGATGTGTCTCTCTCACATTGAGGTCTCTCTCTCTCTCTCTCTCTCTCTCTCTCTCTCTCCCCCTCCCTCCCTCCCTCCCACTCTTTCTGAAGATAAATGGAAAAATATCCTCCATTTATTCCCAGCCCTGCACTTTGTCCCCGGCCCTGATTAGGTCATGTGGGTGGCAACCACTCAATGTGTCCCTTTCACGTCAATGTTTTTATCACCCCTGATGAAACCCTGTACCCAGTAAGCAGTTATTCGCAATTTCCTCCTCCTCCTCCTTGTCCATAGCAACTATCAATGTGCTTTCTATTTCTATGGATTTACCTATTCTGGACATTTCATATAAATAAAATCATACAATTAAAAATAAAAAGCACAATGGCAGTCATTCTGACAAAGTCCAAGTAGATTTGCTTAAGTAGTTTCAGTGTTCTCATTCCTGAGAATTTACCTCTCAAAAGGTTTCCACTCACCTGACAGAAATACTGACACTGTGTATTGCTACAGATTAAGCACCTCCAGTCACAGCTGGGTGTCTGTGTTTCTTAAGCTATGCTGCAGGCTCCTACAGGAGGACAAGGCCTCCCAGAGTGTGTTCAGCACAGGAGTGTTGACAATAGTCATCCTCAGACCAGTCTCATATAAAACAAGCGTCAGAGGAGAGTTGGTTACTATTAGCTAGTCACTTACTCCAGTCACTGGTCTCATGACCATGGCTCTAGTTTGGGGATAGGGCAGTGGGAAACTGCTTGACCTGGGTAACCTCTGGCTACATAGCTCTCACCCTCAGGCTTCTAAAAGATTGGTTCCCCAGAGGGAAAAATACCAGCCATTAGAGTTAAAAAAAAAAAATCAGGTGCCTGAAAGGAAACTATTGCTGCCTTCAGAAAACTCTCAGCATTTTATGAATTATTTTTCAAAGGAATTCCAAAAGGACTTTCTAGAACTTCTCAGGAGACACTTTGGCATGAAGAGAGTTCACAGCAACGTTGTTTACAATGAGTGTGTCAGCCTCCGAGAGCACATCCACGTGAATGCCACTCGGTGGGAGACTCTGACGGATTTTACCCAGTGGCTGGGCACAGAAGGGCCGTGCTAAGTGGACGAGACACCATATGGCTGGTATATTCAGTATAGAGACGGGACCCAGGAACTATCCGCCTGCAATGGGAACTAGAGAAAAAGAGAAAGCAGGACCTTGACGGTGAAGAGAAAACTGCCAAATTTATTGAAGAACCAGTGAGAAGAGGTCTGCAAGGGAAAGGATAGGAGGCACCTGTTTGGCAAGAATTAAGTAGAAAAAATGATGGAGAGAAATGACATTTCATTTGAATAAAGGAGAATGTAGTTCAAAGGCAACACCTCTCAAGTCCAGTTATTTGGGACCCGGTGCATTGGAGGTGATACAGACCGCAGTGGCAGTGAAACGGAAGGAATCTCCCCAGACCTCAGCTCCACCAAGAGAAAAGAAGAGAAAGAAATCCACACTGGATGAAAGCATGCAAATGGAAGAGGGAAAGAAAAGAGCTGCCCGAACAGACTGCTGGCTGCAGCCTCAAATCATCATGAAAATTATAACCAAAAAACTTGAAAAATATCATGACCAAAAGGGCATTGTGAAGGAAATAAGTGACAAATATTTAGCTGTTGTACTGATGATTGACTCTGGAGATGAGCTGAAACTTGACTAGACTCATTTAGAAACAGTGATTCCAGTACCAGGAAGAATTCTCATTTTAAACAGAGGCTACAGAGGACATGAAGGTACCTTAGAATCGTCAGTGAGGAGACCTTTTCAGCTACTATAGTCCTTGAAACTGGCCCTTCAAAATAATGCAGATTTGAAGGAACTCAATATGAGGACATTTCTAAACTTGCTTGACTTTGAAAATTTGTTACCATATTAAAATCCTAAAGCATTAAATTGGTGTTTGCCAGGAATTACAAGACTCTACTGTTTTAGGGTGGGGTTTTTTGTTGTTTTTTGGGGGGTTTTTTGTATAAAACAAATGGACTTATTTAAATATGACAGTATCATTGTTTAGCTAAACTTATAAAAATATCTATTTTCTCTCATGAAGCATCAAAACTATGTAAATTTGTTTTTCTCATTTTTGTTTTCTTTATAATATTCCCTTGATTTTTTTAAATCTTCACTAAAAGAATGTTATTGCAGAGTGTTTTATATGAGACCATTTAGAATCATATTTAAAAAATGAAGCATCCCTGAGGCCAGGCACGGCAGGAGCCTGAAGGTGAAGGGAGAGAGTGTGGCTCCCAGAGAGAATCACAGCCCCAAAGAACCAACTGCCAGGAGGTGTGGCCTTCAATACACAGGTATCCAACCTGCAGTGACCCGGCATGATGGGAGCTGAGGGAATAAAAGATAAAATCACTCTCCTCTCATTCTTCAGTCTCCTCAAACTGCCTCTCACTAGCCAAAACAACCAGAAGGCAGAGGGCAGGGGAGCCAATGATGTAATCAACAACATGGGTCAGTCCTCCCGGGTGCAAAGCAGGGTGGGAAAGGGTTGTGAAGAGATCTGGAAGAGCAAATGGAAAATTTTAGTAGTTTCTCTTAAAGGGAAGAATCATTGACTGTGTTCTAAAGTTTAAGAATAATGATCAGAGAAAACTATACCTTCTCCAGAGCTGGTAGGAGAATTAGTCCTAAGGAGAACTACTTTGATAAACCAGTTGTGATAAAGAAGAGAGCTGTAGGCTGGCACCCAGGTTTCTTACAGAAGAAACACCTTCCTCTGGATAATAAAGGAGGAAAGGGAAAGAGAAGGGGGTTGAATGCATTCTTGGGGTAAGTTTAAGAGGAGAGGAAGACAATGACTGAGGACCAGAAAGAATTGGAGGAAGAAATCAACCTAATGGAAGTTTTTCAAGTAAAATTATGAGTACTCTGTGTGATAAGCTATCTTTTTATGAATTGCAAACCCACAGTAAGAATGATAAAAGAAATCATGATGAACTCAGTGTGAAAGGATTTCTTGTGAAAATTAATAAAGGGATTTAGTTTACATTAAGATTGGTACTGGGCTGCCAAGCACAAGGGTCCAAGAAGAAACACATTTTTTTAGTTAGAGAAGAAACTAAGGTTCAGAGAGGTAATGTGGCTGAATGAAGGGCACATTATAAGAAAATGAGCAGGACTCAAAATCTGGTCAAGTTGCCTCGTTTCTTTATGCCTCCAACATGGAAGAGGACAGGCGGACATGAAAGAAGACTTATGCCCCCTTGAATATCAAAACAGTGGCTACATAATTTTTATAGTTTATAAATACATACTATTATAAGAGCTAGAATTTATGGAGTATATACTAGTAGTGTGCCAACAGGTTTATGTAGGTTATCATTTCTGACTAAAGTAACCCAAAAAAGCTATTACTATCCCATTTTACAAGTGAGGAAATAGATTAGGAAGATGAAATAACTTTCCAAAACTGCACAGTTAGAATTCAGAAATCAAGCTCAGGCAACCTATATTTCTGGCTCATCTCAACAGCTAGCCTGAATACATTTATTTATTTTAAGCATTGACCAAGGGAGCATTTATATCTTTTTAAAATGAAAACCTATAAATTGAGGTGTTTTTTGAAACTGGGTTGCTACCAGCAACAAAATACTGTGGCTCTGTGATCACAAGACTCCCTTGATTTTTAGCCCCAATTCCCACTGTCTTGCATACCACAATACTGCTGCCAATTGTATTTTTCACATTTTCTCTTTAAAATGAGACTTACAGTGGCAGCTTTGGAATCCTACAGTTTCCTCAGAACACCATATGTTAGAAGAGATCTCCTGCAATGATTTTGGCAGCAGCTCATCTCCACACTCGATCCTCTCTGTGGGCTTACTTCAGGTCCAGGAGCTCAGAAAAGGCAGAGGATTCTTTCAAAACAGAGGAAGAGGAAGCACTGTTATTCTCTCATGTTTCTAACAGTAATATCTCTGGACACTTGAGAATTTGGTAGTATTTAAGCCCACTGTTACTTCATTCAATAATAATGATGTTCTGCCCTTATTTAGAACGTTCTTGATGAACACCAAGGTCAAAAATGGTGGTTTTTCCTGGCTGGTGTGTTCAATGGTTAGAGTGTCAGCCTATGCACAGGGGGGTCTTGGGTTTGATTCCTGGTCAAGGGCATGTACCTGGGTTGCAGGTTTGATCCCTGGCCCTGGTTGAAGTGCATGTGGGAAGCAACCAATCAATGTCTCTCTCTCTCATCAATGACTCTCTGTCTCTCAACAACAACAATAAAATGCTGGTTTGACATTTTTTGGATTTCTTCTTAAAATGCTATATCTAAAGATATTAAAGCATTTGCTAACATTGTAATTACATTTTATATCAGCTGTGAGTTTTAAGAAGGTATTTTCATTTTATAGAGAGTAAGAAAATGTCATATAGATAAGTAAGTGACTTATCTAAGTCATATCCAGTGTTCCTGAATCCAGGTGAGATTAATTCATCTCCAAAAATAAACTGTTTTTCCTTCTCCATATGTCCAAAGCCACCATTACGTACAGAATAAATACCAATCCTTTAGTAAGTACCAGTATCTAATAAATAATAAGTATCTAATAACTACCAGTTCTCTTCTTAAGAGGCCAGAACCAACCTTTCATTTACAACTATATAGTCCAGGAGGCAAAATATTTGTTTTGAAGGAAAAAAGAGAAGAATTTGGATTCTAGCTCCATCACTTAATAACTATGAATCGGGAAGTATATTCCTTCACATCCCTGAATCTTAGTTTTCTTAGTAGATGCTGCTAATTGCTGGCCCAATATTTACTCCCCTTTTTCTACCAGAAACCTGACTTGGTAGAAACTCTTGCTTCCCAGACTCCCACGCAGCAAAGGGTGCCCACTACCTATATGACAAAGCTCTGGGCAATGAGTCATAAGCTGAGGATTTCTGTAAAACTTTGCTTCCCTCAATAAGTGCCCACCACCACCATCTCTTCTTCCTACTTGGCCCCACTTTCCTTTCTCTTCAATGCTTAAATACTCATTTCCACCTATATTTCTTGGATGAAATGATTACTTAACTAGGAAATGAATATTCTTCCTTCAACATGAGCCAAAGGTAGAATCCCAAGCACTCCTCAGCCCCTCCTGACACAGGCTGCTGAATTCAAGTCCTTCTTGAAAACCTGCATTTTTTTATTGTGTTTTTCAGAATCTCTAAATTTTTGAGGAACAAGTTACACCATCTTCAGATGATCCAGACCCTGTTTCCTCAGCTCTCTTCTTTGTCTTAGTCCTAGAGATGTTTGGCACTATTTCTCTACAAAGGTATAAACAAAGGAAATGACAGAGTATCTTCCCTTTGTCCTTCAGATCCACTCTTGGATTTTCTCATTGTTATTTTCTACCCAGAAAACAGAATTGATGGACCACATCTCCAAAGCTCTCTCCCCTCTGGCTTGTGAGTAGGCCAATGGGGTGCCCTTCAAGAGATCTCAGAGGGAGCGAGGGGTATGACGCTAGGATATTTATTCCCCTGGCTCCCACACTCAGGTGAGCTATGTCCCCTCAACCAAAGTCACAGATCCTCTCTCAAGTTTTCTGCACAGCTCTCCTCTTTTGGGTCCCAGAAAACATTGTCTCCTTTTATCTCTTTGGGCCTCATTTTGTAACAGCTTTCCTGTTTCTAGCTCTGACTCACTGTGCTTTTTCCTTGAAAATAGTCCTTCATCTTCTAAAATAGTCCTTTTATTAAGTCCTCTTTAAATCATCCTAATTTCATGCCCAGCCAGCGACATCCTGGTGTGTGGGTTAAGCGCTGACCCACACACCAAGATGTCACCGGCTTGATTCCCAGTCAGGGCACATGCCCAGGTTGTGAGCCAAATCCCTAGTGAGGGGCATGCAGGAAGTGGCCAACCAATGTTCTCACTCACTGATGTTTCTATTTCTCTCTCCCTCTCCCTAAAATGAATAAAGAAAAAAATTTTAACTGTCTTAATTGCAGTATGTCATCTGTTTCCCTGATGATGACTGATACACATGAGAAAATCAAAACAGTCCATTTTCAATTCGAAATATTGTTCCTCCGATTTCTTAGGGGTTCAGAGTTTTCACGCTGAGGGGACAGATACCCAGAATTCCCTCTACTACTGCAACCCAGCAATACATTATTCCCCACATAGTCTCCATTTTCACTCCATATATTCTTCAACTATGTTTAAAACTTAACTGTTCTGGTCCTGGCTGGTGTGGCTCAATTGGTTGAGTGTCCTCAAGTGCACCAAAACGTCGCCAGTTAAATTCCTGGTTGGGGTGTCTCCAGGAGGCAACCAATTAATGTCTCTCTCTCTCTCTCCCCCCTCCCTTAATCAATAAAAACATATATTTTTTTTAAAGAGTAACTATTCTGTATCTTTTTTCCATGAGTCTGTCTCCCAGTGTGACAATGAACAAATTTGCTCATGGGTGCTAGTACATCAACAAAAGAAGGCGGATACAATGTTTAATAATCTCCCTAGACAGTGCCCATTGGCTTTCATAGTCTATAGAAGCCATTGTTGTCCCACAGACTATAATTAACCAAACCTGAAGATTCACCTAAGAAGTACAGGCTCTGCTTCATTGCAGAAAAACCAATCAAATAGGTTACAGACTTCAGACTTTTAATTTTTTGAATATTGTTGCTAACTGGGACATATAACTTTAGTTTACCCTGGGATTTGAATAAATGCAAAACCTCTTGCTAAGATTGGAAACCACAAGCTCAGGAAGGACACTGAGTGAATACATAATTTCACCCTTTTTCAGATTTAGTCTTTAGCTTTGCAGACCTTGATACTATTTTCTCAGTGTACTCAGTGGATACTGATTTCACAAGGATGGGTGCATTCTAACCAAAGTAATATGAAATTGATATATAAAACCAAATGACATTTTACTAATTCATATTAAGGTCTATTACATGGGAATAGGAAAATTCCCTTAATAGTAATAGGAAAATAAACCAAGTAATAGGAAAATAAATCAATGGATTAAACCATAAGAACACTATGTTTTATTCAACAAGAAGAGAAAGCAGTCTTATCATTGTTCTCAAGGAACTATTTCCTTTAGCATGTTTGCTAATGGCCTTCTGGGAACAAGATGTCTGCTACCCCAGACATCAATGCTGCATTCAAAATCAGAACACAAATAGCTGGTTGGGGAAGGGACAATACTTTCCTCTTCTAAAGCCTTGTATTTTACCCAGTTAGCTTCCCAGAAGCTCCCTTGGCCAGAACCATGTCATGAGGGTCACGTGGTCATTCCAATTGTCAGGGAGGCTGGGAAAACAAGCCTCTAACTCTCCAGCCACATTCTATAGTGAGAGTCAGCATGAAATAAGAGATTCAGAAATGGCTTTGAATAGTGTGGCAGCTTGTTCAGCTTCAAGGAGGGCAGTTGGCTGACAGCTTCTCCCAGCAGGGCCTTCAGGATAAACCACATGTTCAAGCTGAGGCCACATTCTTACCAGGAAGCCCCCAGCCAATACTGTACAAGCTGGGAGAACTAGAGTCTGGCCGTGCCTGCCCAGTGTGGGACTCCTCATCTCTGTTCCAGAGCTTCCTATTCAGTCGGTAGAGACTTGTTCCACAGCACAGCCTGAAGCTCTCCCTGCCCAATTCTGCTTCCTTCCCATTTCTTTTCACAGTTATCAAGTCTACACTGTGGTCTGAAGACTTTTCCTGCCCAACCCTGTTTTCCTCCCCCCTTATCTTACAACATGGATATTACCCACCGCCATCCCACAATAAACCTCTGTACTCCAAACTCCATCTCAGCATCTGCTTCCTAGATGAGCTTAATTTACACCAAAGGGCTATGTCTGCATAATAGTTCTCCATAAGGAAGTCTCCATGGAAATCAAATATTTGTGCTAAAAGGATACAGCATCAGAACAAGCTAGGCTACTCTAACTAATCCATTTTCACTGTGAGGGTGTTCCTAATGTGGGTGCTTGTCTCTCTTAATTCAGGAAAGGACATCCATGCCCTCAGCCTGCACCAGTAAACACTGGCAAAGTTGATCTCAAATTCTCTGACACCTGTTTTTCTTTTTCGATTCAAACCATTCCTGTTCTGTTGGTTTATGCTTTCTTAAGCATGTTGATTCTCACATGGAGTGCTACAGCCCGGCCCTGTTTCCCCCACCTTGGGGCCCAGAAGACAGTCTGTTTTCTTTTTATTTCATTTCTTCGTTTTTTGTTTTTTTTTTTTTTTTATCCTCACCCGAGGACATTTTTCGATATTTTGTTCAGATAGAGTGAGAGGGAGAGAGAGAGAGAGAGAAACATCGACGTGAAAGCGACACATCGAGTGGTTGCCACCCACACGACCCAACCAGGGCCGGGGACAAACTGCAACCAAGGTACGTGCCCTTAGCGGGAACCGAACCTGGGTCTCTCCGGACCGCAGGCCAATGCTCTAACCGCTGAGCCATACCTGCTTTTTTCCATTATGTGTTGACTTTACAATTTCAATTCTCAGTTCTGAGGAAGCCTCACTGCCTCTCCCTTTTACTTCTCATCCGGTCCTGCAGCAGGTCTTCTTTAAAATAGCATCACTTCTAGAGCATAACTTCCTCTAAGGAACCCTCAAGTAGCTTCATTTGTGTATATGTTCACTCAACCTTCATTTACTAAGTAGCTATATGTGACAGGGCTCTAGGAGATACTGGGCATGTGACAATGAACACAACACGAGCACTCTCCCAAGAAGCTCAAGGAAGCTGTTTTTACGTTAAGCAAAGATAGGGGGAAAAAAGTCAGAAGAGGTGAGATGTAAACCAAGACAAGAATGAATCCCTCATCAGAGCTATTTTACAACCTAAATATTTTAAGCTTTCCATCCTCCCTGAGATACAACTTCAGAGATTTTTAGACCAGCATAGCCTCTCTACATGCACTGAATATTAAACATGGAGGTGGCTTAGTTTCTGCTAATCTATGCTGCCTGGCGCTCTCTGGTTCCCCCTCAGATCTCATCTGCTGATGAAACTGCCTGCCTGAGGTGGCTCCTCTCTCATCAGGACTTGAAAAATAATGGAGTTGCCCAAATATGACTATTTATGCATGAGGCACACTTGCAGCACATTCTCAATATGTCTGTATTGAGGTCATTAGCCTTGTCTTGGTTTCTGATTGTGTTCGTGCTGAATGGGCTCATTCCCACCCATTAATGCTCATTATTCTATTTTCCCACCATACATATGCACAGAATTGTTGACCAGCTCTATCCTTTTAAGTAAAAATTAACAAAGCTCAGGACAGAATTGACTACACATAATCCAAAATTTAAGACAGCTTTGATTGGATCATAGATTGGATGTAATCTTAAAAAAAAAGATTACAACTAGAAATAATGACAGTCCCTCTTCAGGGATTTAAGAAACATTTCCCCAGAAGACACGAGTCTTGAGTTGCTTTAACACTTCCTTCTAAGTTTTGGAATGAGAATGGCAAAACTACAACGGACCTCAGAAAGTCATCTAGCTCAACACCCTCATTATACAAAGAGGAAAGTCAGCTCCAGAGCAATAAGGCAACTTGTTTAGGTTGACAGCTTTGACAGATAAAAGACTAAAACTCAAGATTCCTTATCCCCAGTACAAGCTTTTCTGACAGCTGTCCCACACTAAATTTGCCTGGCCTCACTGGCTACCACTGCTAATTCTTCTCCTTTCCATATTTTAATCCCCACCATACCCCCTTTTTTATCATCTGTTGTCCTCTGCAGCTTCCTTTACATCTCTCTTGCTTCTCCTTTCACAGAATGTTTTACATTCTGTAAGTATTGTGTGTTCCCTCTTCCTGAACCCTTTGTTTTTTCTGTCTTTGCTATCAGTAAGAGAAGAAAACCAGTGTGCATGTCTGTCTTTGTATCTTCTACATTTAGTACATTTTTTTAAAGCTGATGTATATGAACATTTTGAACTATCTTTAAAATTACAATTCTATAAATATACTGTAAAGCCTGCTGGAAAAATAAAACTACCAAATTCCCAAGACTTAATAAGAAAGCACTTCTGGAATGTAGAATGGCAGAGTAGCTTTTGAAATGATTGCTTAGGGACCCTCAGGACTTTAAGAAAAGATATAAAGTTTCTAAAGAGGAATTACAGCCTTCTGTAATATAATCAGATCAAAATGTAATGGATGATATTAACTCTCTGGAGTAGCAATAGAAATGAATGACTGCAGAGAGTAAAAAACAAACAACAAAAACAAACCAAGTCCCATCACAGTAACGGGAGGAAGCTGCGTGGGGCAAGCTGATGCTGCACTTCATCAGGTCTGGATGAGACACGAACAGACCCAAACCCACTGTTTGTGCTCAGTCCATTCCAAGCAGAGACTCTCTGATTACGATTAGTTCCCCATCTATTCTGCTCATAGGAAGGGCATATGTTAGCACTTTTGATGGTAGACATTAACATTCTAGATCCCAGAAAGGGAAATCCTCTTGTATAAACTAATTCATTGGTACCCCCAATTCCTTCCAGTAAAAAAACTGTTCTAGCCCTGGCTGGTTTGGCTCAGTGGTAGAGCATCGGCCCTCGGACCAATGAGTCACAGGTTCAATTCCAGCCAAGAGCATGTACCTCGGTTGTGGTTCATCCCTGACCCTGGTCAGGGTCGTGCTGGAGGCAACCAGTCGATGTGTCCCTCTCACATCAATGTTTCTCTTTCTCTCCCTCTCTCTCCCTCCCACTCTGTTTGAAGATAAATAGAACAATATCCTCAGGTGAAGATTAAAATTAATTAATTAATTAATTTTAAAAACTGTTCTAATCTGTGTGTTACACTGTAGCTCTCAGCCTGTAAAACTGAGGTTCTGACATTAAATTCTGGTGACCCCATGAAAGTGTTGTCACCATGAGCTCTGACCTAATGTCCAGCCAGCTCCCCTCTTTAGCATTTCTAGCTTCTGCAAGTTGATAAAATAACAAATATCTATTGAACACAATTGCATGACTTTGACTATAGTAGGTTATTTGCCCTTCAAGAGTGGACAATCTCATTGATTTAAACAAACCAGGAGTAGTGGGTACTAATGAGTTGAGGAAATGTATACTTAGGTCTGCTTCTCTCTGCACCATCTTTTTTTCATGTTCTTCTAATAGCATCGAGAAAGGAAGGGAAAGCAGTCCTAAGAACCTACTGGGACTGACCCTAAAAAAGCAAAAACAGTTCTCTTCACTCTCCAGATAAAGGAGAAGTGCCTCTCGTGGGACCACTTTACTTCTTGCTTGGGCAGCCCTGTCTATTCTGGAACTCAGAGTCCTGGAAACTACATGAAGGAGCTATGTCGCTGAGCCTCAGACCGGGCTTCTGCCCTAAGTCCAGGCAACAGCTGTTCAGCAGCTGCACTATTGTGCCATAAAGCTGCTTAGTGTAAGATGCAAAGGAATAAAGAACTGGCTCTCTGAAGCTATGTGAAAAATAGAAACCCCTATGACAACAGCTGGTAGGTAATGTATATCATGGAGACATTTGTGGCATTAGCATGAATACACAATGAGTGAGCTTTCAATTAGGATTTTAAATGTAGGATAAGACTTATATACTCAATTTTCAATTTAAGATAAATTAATAAGGAAAAAAAAAAAAAGAGGGAAAGGGAAGAGCCCTGGCAGCTAGTACAACACAGGAACAGAGGCAGGTAAAACGTGGCTCCCTGTTCTCCCCAATGCCCCACCCAAAAATGACATGAAAGGCTTCCCTAGAGCAACCAAGATAGATGTCCGCTCCTGGAGCCAGGTCCCAAGTTCGGGCACAGCACCACTTCTGAGAGTTGGCAGCTTGTCTAGCCTTTGAACACTTTTCCTTCATGCACACGTCAACTTTGCTTCTCTTTAATGTGCAAGATGGGACAAGAGCTTGGGCCAGGCAGATATAGCTGCAGGCAGGGCTTTCTCCAAGACTGTGCAGAAAGGCTTTTGCCTGCCCAGGCCAAGGGATGCTGTTGCAGCTGCTTGCCTGCCACATCCTATGAAAAGGAGTCCCAGCATTCTCGTGGCTTAGAAGGTGTGCAAGCTGGGACCTGGAACCAAACGGAAGGCAGACAGCAGGTTACTTTCTGAACCCAGCTTTTGGGGTCTATGCTTCCCCATCCCCTTTAATGACACCTTTCTCTGAGCCCTTTAGGAATCTAATGATCTCATTCACTTTTTCTGAGCTCTTCTCCCCATCAAAATCCTCTGGTGTAGAAATAAGAACTCACTGATATGCATCATGATGGAAGTGCAAATCCATATAACCTTTCAGGAGAACAGGTCAACAAATATAAATTTTAAATGTGTATCCCCTTAGAGTAGACCCAGGAATTTCACTTCTAGAAGTGTACCCTAAAGACATTATTACATGGGTAAGCAGAAGTGTATGTACAAGAATGTTTATTGCTGCTTTGATTAAAAATACTGAGCAGTTGGGATTGAGTTGAAACTCGGGGACCATCAGGATGCCGGCTTACCACTCTTCTCTCATGGACCCGGACACCAAACCCATTGGAAACATGGCCCTGTAAGCCCATCAGAAGTCAGTTCAAAGGACCCGCCCCTAAAGAGACGAAAGATACAAATATTGTGGATGAAGCCATCTATTACTTCAAGGCCAATGTCTTCTTCAAAAATGATGAAATTAAGAATGAAGCTGATAGAACTTTAATATACATAGCTCTCTATATTTCCGAGTGCCTAAAGAAACTCCAAAAGTGCAATTCCAAAAGCCAAGGCGAGAAAGAAATGTATACTCTGGGAATCACTAATTTTCCCATTCCTGAAAAGCCTGGTTTTCCACTTAACGCAATTTATGCCAAACCTGCGAACAAACAGGAAGACGAAGTGATGAGGGCCTATTTACAGCAGCCAAGGCAAGAGACTGAACTGAGACTTTGTGAGAAAGTCTTTGACCCTCAGAATGGTAAACTCAGCAAGTGGTGGACTTGCTTTGTGAAGAGACAGTTCATGAACAAGAGTCTTTCAGGACCAGGGCAATAAGGAGAGCTGGGCAGACACTGTTTTCACAGCCGTTGGCAGCATTTTACAGCAAGATGTACACAGTTCTTTGCCTTTAATTCATAAAGTTTTATACAGAAGAGAGAAGAGAATGTGTCTTTATTTGAAAAGTTCATTATCAAGAATTTGTGAGGGGGAGAATGAATTGTCAAAGGGTGATTTGAAATTTTCTGCAGTATTAAGCTGGTGCTTAATAAGTAATAATAAAGAAATCTCTAACAGTTAAAAAAAAAAAACTAAACAGTTGGAAGCAATGTAAGCATCCATTACAAGAGGATCTTAAATAAATTATCACGTAAGTATACAATGAAACAATCAGCAGCCATTAAAATAATATCGATTGACACCAACATATGCCCCATATATTGTTAAATGAGAAAAGTGGATTACAGAAAAGTAGTATATAGAGTAGGATTGCACTTAATGTAAAAACAAAATAAAATAAAATGTGTTTATACTTGAATAAAAAGGGTAAAATGATAAATATCTTTTTGTTGACAGTAGTATCTCTGAGGGGTAGCATTGTAGGCTTCATTCACCTTCTCTATACTGTTTATATTTTTAGAGAAGAGATATATTAACAGAAAACATTTTTCAAAGCATCCTTTCAAAAAAATACATACAGGCCCTGGCCGGTTTTTCTCAGTGGTTAGAGCATTGGCCTGCGGTCCAGAGAGACCTGGGTTCGGTTCCCGCTAAGGGCACATGCCTCGGTTGCAGTTTGTCCCCAGCCCCAGATGAGGCTGTGTGGGTGGCAACCAGTTGATGTGCCTCTCTCACATCGATGTTTCTCTCTCTTCCTCCATCTCTCCCTCCTGCTCTATCTGAAGATAAAAGCAGGAATGTCCTCGGATGAGGATAAAAAAATGAATAAATAAATAAATAAATAAATAAAAAGAAAATATATGCAATACCTTCACTCAGACAACCACTTGTATTTGTAAAAAGTTTTGCAATTTACAAAATATTTTTATTTTCTTGATTAACTTGTTCAGTCCTCATAGCCCTGCGAGGTAGGACAGGCAGATTTGAGAATTGTCAGAGACCAAAGGAAAGAGCTGAGCTCCTTTCAGATGTGGGGCAGAGATGACTGGGTGTTTCAAAGGGAGGATGAGAGTTAAGGGAGGGGAAGCAAGTGAAGGCTCAGTGAAAAAGTAGAGAGTTGGTGAGTGTCAGTGTGCTAGGCCAGCTGTGTCTACAAACTGGCAATTATGGAAGCCAGAATTCTATCTTCCCACGGAGACTGGTAGACAAGCCTTATCCTTCCTGATGATTATATTTCAAAGGAGTGGCTTTCAGATCCTCCAGAAAGATAGCCCAGAGTTATAAGAAATACATATCTATCTCTAAGGGACATAAAAAGCTTTCAGTATTGTAAGCCCCCTTATTTAAAAAAATATATTTTTTCTTTATTGATTTTAGAGAGAGAGGAAGGGAGAGAGAAATAGAAACATCCATGTGAAAGAACATCAATTGGCCGCCTCCTGCGTTCCTCCAACTGGGGATTGGGCCCACAACTTGGGCATGTGCCCTGCCCAGAAATTAAACCAGCGACCTCTTGATACATGGGTCAATGCTCAACCAGTGAGCCATATACCGGCCAGGCATGAACCCTTTTTAGTAAATGCCCTAGGAAAGGGCTGTCAGGTGTTGGCCAGAACAAATAGTAAATTCTGTTGACAGCCTGAGCTTTTCCAGACACGAACTCAGAAGGAGTTATCCCAGGGATAACACCTTAGACTGCTAGAGCAGTGGAAAAGTTTGGTCAAGTCTCAGTGCAAGGGGTTAAATGGAGTGTTCTTGCCAAGAGTTTTTGCAATTCTCAGTATCTCCCCTTTTCAGATTAAAAAGTTCATTCTCAGAGAGGTTATGTGGGTTGGCACCTTGGAGATGCACCACATGGATCTCCCTCCAGAGAGAACCTGTGATTCCCCCACAAGGAGGACAGTATCTGTCAGCCTCCAGGTGCAGCCCCTTCGTGAGCCACCTCAGCATTCCAGCTGCAGCCACGTTCTTCCTGAGAAATTCTCAGGCAATGACTGAGCACTGCGGGTGCTAGGCCTGGCTATTTCCACCCAACATAGGGTTCTTCTAATGGGCAACTTGTGCTCCCACATCCCAGAGTGGCCGAGTCTTGTCAGCTCTGCATCACAGCCCCAGGCTCTCCCTTGCCCAACCCTCCTTCCTTCCCCTTTCTCACTCACAGGCATCACCCCCCATAAATCTAATGCACTCTGACTCCATCTGCTTTCTGGAGTACCCAGAATAACACATGTGGCTTGTCCAAAACTATACTCACAGAAAATAGGTGCTCAAGATCTGACCCAAAACAGTTTCTGAATCCCACTGAAGGTGTAAACCTTGTTGGAGATATTTGCATTTTATCCAGATTCAAAATCTTTAGCTAAAGGAAAGTCTTTCTAGAAATGGGAATGACAGAATAAACTGGAGAGAAACAGGAATGTGAGGGGTACTGTGGAGAGGACGGACCATCAGGACCTCCCTGGAGTGACTGAAATCACACCAAATGTTTTTCTAGTTTCTTCTGGAAGATTAGAGAATCCATGAAGGGGCAAGGCCAGGACACTAGCACAGGGCCTTGGACATATTTCTACTATTGTGCTTCTTCCATTGCATAATAATTGATATGTCTGCCTTTCTCTTTAGACTATGAACTCCTCAGGGTAAAACCTGTGCTTTGATCCTTTTTTGCATCCTCAATGCCTAGAACAAAACTCAGTACATCACAGTAGCTCAAAATAATGGAATAAACCATTGAGTCTTATCTCAGCAGGGAAGTAAGAGGGTAGGGACAAAAGTGAGGTCATAATTATTATGGCCAATATTTATTGGGTGCATACCTGGCACTGTTCCAAATTCATTATCATGTATTTTCCTGTCATTCAATACACGCAGTAACCCCAATGAGGCAGTGTTGCAGCTGGCATTTTGCAGGTAGCAGATTCTGAGACAAAGGCTAGGGTACAGGGTGCTCATTATGAAATGCCTTTGAGATCAACAACCATGGCAGGGAGGGGAAGGAAGCAAGGTTGGGTGGAGGAAATTGAGCCACAAAGCAGCCTCAGCCAACCCCAGAGGGAGCTCTGGGACCAAAATGATCCATCTAGGTGGTCCTGTGTTAGATCAAAGTGAGCAAGCCTTTATATCTTCTTCCACCTTAATTGGTCATTAGATGTGGGCCCTCCTGGATAGGGCATGACCTTGGGTCAGGCTGCTCTCTGGGTGGGCATCCCTAAAAGGGCTGTCTGCTAACGGCTGTGTGCCAACAACACTCCCAGTAACCGGGCACTTAGGTAGCACATTTCTATATCCATCACAGTTAGCTAATGTTATTGGCCCTTTTATACAGATGAAGAAACCAAGGCAGAAACACTTTAGTTAACAGCCAGTCAAGTCAGATAGTGAGTGGCCAAACCAGGATCAAAGCCCAACAGTCAAGTTAGAGAGCCTGTGTTCCTGATCACTACATTTTATTCTTGAATAAGGTACACATAGTAGTAGCAGTGCGGTATGGTCACCTGTACACCCTAGTAATGATTTGCAATCCTAACATTGGAGAGGGTGAATTCATCCTTGCATGCATGGAAATTCACCTTTACCAGCTATGAATTGCTGTGACCAGAAATAAAAAAGACAGTCAGGTGTGACGTGAGTAAAAAAATGTTGACATGTCTCAGCACTATGCTGGGCATGTTAAAGGATAGAAAGGAAACAGAAGACATGGTCTCTTCTCATGAAAATCTGAGTTTAGGCAAGGGGATAAACCACAAACACATGAAACAATTATTGGAAAAATCCCAGAACAGCCAAGCAGTAAGTGGTGGATGATTACTATGTTGGATAACAGTGAAACAGGCAAAGGGCAAGCAAACCTTTAACAAAACAGCCCTCTATTGTTACCAAGTCCCACCCCCATTAACACCGAATGACTGAGGGCCTTGGAACCCAAGATAACGATAAAGTATGAACTATAACTGAAGTGTAAAAGGAACTAGACATACAGAGGTTGGGAAGGGCCCACAAGCCTGAATATGAAGAAGTCCCCAGGGCAAATTAAAATCCCCAGTTTTTGATGAGGCTTCATCTTTTCTACCACTATACTGCTGGAATTTGTACATTGCTATATTTAGCCCCTGGGTGATTAAAGATATTTAACTCTAAATTTTAGCCACTTTTTCTTTCGATGAGTGAGAGCACTAAAAAATTGAACAACAGCTCTGGCCAGTTTGGCTCAGCGGTAGAGCATCGGCCCTCAGACCAATGAGTTGCAGGTTCAACTCCAGCCAAGGGCACATACATCGGTTGTGGTTTGTCCCCAGCCCTGGTCGGGGTCCTGTGGAAGGCAACCAGTCGATCTGTCCCTCTCACGTCGATGTTTCTTTCTCTCTCCCTGTCTCTCCCTCTCTCTCTACCTGAAGATAAATAGGAAAATATCCTCGGGTGAGGGTTTTTAAAAAAAATTTTTTTTCTAATTGAACAATAGGAACATACTGTGGTTTACTTAACTGGTATTATGAGCAGGGTATTTTTTATAAAACCTTCTATTGTTTCATGTGTTCTACGACTGTTTAATGAGTGCCATCAAGGTGTGGTAGTACTTTAGCATTGTGGTTAAGTGCAGGGTTTGGCAGACAGGCTTGGTTTGAATGACAGCCAGGCTACCTACCAGATCTGTGCCCAAGTAGTTCTCTAATCCTTAGTTTCTTCATGTGTAAATGGAACTAATGGCAGTACTTGTCTTGTGGTGAGAATTAAACAATTCATGTAAGGTGCCTGGAACGTATTAAGTAGTCAGTGAAGTTACTTGTACCAGTAACAGTGGGAGAAGGAATAGTTTGGGCCAGATACTATGCTGGGTGCTGGGAATTCAACAATGAACAAGAAAGACAAAACAGCCCCTGCCTTCCCAGAGCAGACAGAGCAGGTAAGCAGACATGGGAGACAGACAGAGTATTAACTGCTAGGATAAGGAAAATAGAGAGTTACATGGAAACATGCAGCACTGATAAGAAGAGGGAAGTTGGGGATTTCCAGATTTCTCAGTAGAAAACGTCATCACAACCTTAACAATTATATTATTTCCACCCTGGCCGGATGGCTCAGTTGGTTGGAGCCTCATCCTGCACACCAAAAGGTTGTGGGTTCAATCCCCATGGGATGCAACCAATCAGTGTTTCTCTCTCTCTAAAATCAATAAAAACATATCCTCAGGTGAGAATTAAAAATATATATTATTTCCTGTGAATTTAATTGTTTGGTTCCACCACTAGAATGCAAGTTGCATGAGGGTAGGAACATTGTGCATTGTGTTTGGTTTTATGCACCAAGCACTTAGCATGGTGCCTGGCACAGAAGAGGCACTCACATATCTGGTGGGTGAATGAAGAGTGAATGAAGTGAATCCTAAGGTGATAAGTAGGAGTTTGACTAATGAAGATGACAGGAAAAATGTTCCAGGCAGGTGAAATAGTGTGCATGAAGTCACAAAGTGAGCAAAAACATGGAGTGGGAGGAACTGAAATGCAATTAGGCTGGAAAGTGTGTTTAGATGCCATGAAAGTGAGGCCGTGAAGGGAGCAGGGACCAAACCAGACAGGGTCTTGTAGCTATGGTAAGGGGTTTGAACTTGAGGCTTAGGAGCACTGGGAAGCCATTAAGGATTTTAATCAAAGAAAATATGTAATCAGTGTTTTTAATTTTGTTAATACACTAATAATTCAAATCCATTTTAGGGGAGAAAATGAAAACTACAGATAAGCATCATCAGAAAACAAAATTACCTATATCTTGCCACTCAGATATTTGACTGTAAATAACAAGCAGCCTGTCTCAGTTATCTGTTGCTGTGTAACAAACCACCCTAAAACCTCGTGGCCTAAACAACAATTTATTATTGTCCATGAGTCTCTTAGTTGATTGGGATCAGCTGGGCGGTTCCTCTTCTGTGTGTTATGTAGCTAAGGTTACTCTGCAAGCTCTACTTAGCTGAGGCTGGAATATCCAAGATAGCCTCTGGTTCTCAGGAGCCTCTCTCCACATGGCCTCTCATTTTGAGGTGATCCAGCCTGAGCTTCTCTGCGGTATGGTGGCTGGCTTCCAAGAGGGATAAAAGGGAGCTGCCAGTCCTCTTAAAGCCTAAGCTTGGACATGCACTGAATTTCTTCCACTGCACTTTACTGGGCAGAGCCAGGCACAAGGCCAACTGAAATTCAAGGTGAACAGACTCCTGCTCGATGGGAAGAGCGGCCTGCGTGAACCAGACGGAAAGGCTCGTTAACTATTGGGAAACTTTATCTACCACACAATCTGATTTGCTAAATACAAAGATGGTCCGTTGTTGACCATTTCTGGTACAAATAATTGGAAAAACTGAGTTCAAAAGTGACAAATAAAAAAGACATAGTCTTTGTCCATGTAAGAATCTGGTAAGTAGGTTATCTAAAAAAGCTGACAATTTGCATATGTACAGGGAAGGTGGAAGGCAGAGGGGAACATCCTATTTTAAACTGAATATTGAAATGAAAGGAATTGAAGGAAAAATTCAGATCCTAAACAAAGAAGAGTTTGAATGTGGTGAGAAGTATTCTGCAACCAATGCCTCCATACTTCACCTGAGTATTAACTTGAGTGTGACAGGTGAATAAAAACATGTTATTTGTCCAATGTCACTTTCTGAGGGTCAACTGACTGGAGACCAGGGACTAGGCAGAGTGGTACCTCAACATGCACACTACATCCCAGGAAATGACAGAATCAAAACCTGAAAAGCCAAATCTCCTGCCAAGTCAAGGAGACCAAAATGGTAGCCTCCTCTTGCTCTCTGCTCTGAGACAGGAAGCTGAAATCTCAGTTTCATTCATCACAGTCATGGGAAAAGCCACCTGGTTGAATGGCTCAAGGAGGGCATTACCAGGCTCCTGCACATGTCTGAGTCTCCTAATAATGCCTCAAGAGAACAGATAGTGCCTCTCAATGCCTCCCTCTGCCTCATCCCCACTGCCATTGCCTTAGCTCAGTCCTTTGTCACCTCTTGGATTTTTGTACAACTCTTGACCAGCGTCCCTCCTGCTCATCTCTACCTGCTTCAGTCCATCTTTCACAGTTTCTAGAGTTACCTTGCTTAACACATTTTCTAGCTCTAGGAAATGGGAAGGGATAAAAGGCCAGAGAGAGGTGTAGTGTTCTGGTTAGGAAAAGACGTGTGTGTCATGATACAGACTTTATCCTGATTGAGGTACATATTCAGCAATCTTTCAGAAGAGACATTTATTTGCATATTTTTAAATTACATTCAGGCAGCAAGGGGATCAGGAGCCAGCCTGGAGGCTGAGAGATCACTAAGATTATAGTAATCCTGCTGACAGAGTACAGGTCTGGATCAAAACTGTGGCAGAAAAGAGAAGACAGAGTAGAGTTATAAAATATAAATGAAATCTTACCAATGATGAATGGTGACCTCCAGTGAACAGGTGGCAGAAGACTAGGATATCACCTAAGTTTCCTACTTGAGTAGACAGAATACATTTCCACCAAGATAGATTATACAGGAAGAGCAGGTTTGGGAGTAATCAGAAACCTCCAAGTAGGATGGCCAGTTGTGAAGAAACAGGTTGAGAGTAAAGAGCTCTAGACAAAATGTACTGAAAACCAGAAAGGGGAACAGATGAAGTCATGTGTGGACATATTCGTGCAGAAAGAGAATCTAGTAAGAAAAGCAATAAAACCCTGGAGGAACTAAAGATTTCAAAATTTGGAAAGCCACATATAATATTTACATCTCAGCAAGTCAGAATCTGAAAGCAGACCATACTGTCTACGTACCAAAATATGTAAGCAGAGACACGCCACTAGCAGAGTAGGAAAACATGCCCACTACCTCCAAGCAAGAAGAGGTATTACATGAAAACCACATTCAATATATCTGATTCTCTAATCAACTACAGAAAACAAGGGTCTATGAAATCAAACTAGATGGGAAACCTATGCCCAAAAAACCCCACCACCACTGGCAAAACACACCCAAGACTGGGAAAAAGAGGTCCAAAGAGCCAGAGGCTGGCAGGGTCCAGTCACAGCCAACCGCCTAAATACTTCTTCACCAAGAAACCTGATTAGAATTTGGCTTGCCTTCAGAGATTGTACTAAGCTGCCAACCTGAGTATTCTGGTCTACTTGATACCTGTGGTCTTTCACTATAAATTAATAGACATTTTGTTATAATATGAGTCCATCTTAGAGAGAGGTCAATTCTCAAATGACAGATTCCCTTTCAGTGTCTCCAAGGCTATGGGCCAAACTGTGATAGGAAATTTTACCTAGAGGACTTCTGGTAACCAGATAGAGGGTTTATCCTGGAGGCAATCCAGCCTCACTTCAAGCCTTCCCATTGAAATAAAGCAAGCACTTTTTCTTGTACCGAAAAATTAAGATGTGATTGCAAACAAGGAGTACAATTCATTAATATTTTTTATTTTGAGTTGTAATCCATCATCACTTCAAAAAGATCCACTTCAGAAAGCATCCAATGGATGTTGACTTACAACTAAAAAGTAAGTCATCAATGTTTGATTTATAATACAGAATACACAATAAATTATATTTACATGCAATTACTAGACTATCACACACAAGGTAAAAAAATACAGTATTGTTATGTACATTTTTTAAGATTTACATTTTCATATACAGTTCAAAAAGTTTTAAAAATTCTCTGTACAAAATTTCATGTGTACAGAGTTTATACGTCCCATATTCTTATGGCTGTACCACCACACAGATAAGCGTAAAACTGTAACACTACACACACTTAGTTTTTTTTTTTCTTCACTTCATATTCAATCTTGGCACCCATACACTAATACCATTATTTTTGAAATGTGAATTACAAAGGAAGTAAAATGTAATCATGCAGACTTTTTAAAATATATGACAATGAGATAAAATGTGCTACTAGATCAACATTTATCAGTTCCATAGTTACCTAGTTCTGTTCAATTTCCTGTACTGCTTTCATACAGGTGCATGCAAAACTAGCAGATTATGGATTGTTTTAATAACATTGAAATAATATTTCAGTCTGACAATATGTAGGCATTAGGAATGCAATTACCTAACAACCATAGCCTGTTGATTATTTCTGCTCTGGCAGAAACATTACATACTAAAATTCACAGAAATGGCAACTTTATAATTCCCAAGTTTACAGAGTCTGCATCAGATAGTAAGTGATTATTTTAGAACAACAACAAAGAAGGTGTTTGACATTTAAGAGTATATTCTCCGTTCTGAGAATGGGGGGAGGGGGGTGGATTTAGGATAAACCACTAAAGGGTTACCCATTTTCCCTGCTAAGAAAGCACTGGCCCACTCCCAATCTGTTTAAATAAAGACACCTGAAGGCTTTATAAAAAGTTTTAAGACTAGCTATACTATTCATCTTTAAAAATTCTTGAAAAGTAACAAATTGAAGGTATCAACACCTTCCCTCCTCCTCCAAGTAGCTAAAAAACGAGAAAAATAAAGTGCCAATGTCTAAAGTATTGTTATTGTTCAAGAGGCACTAAACCCATTTGATGGCTTAGAATTAAATATGAAAATAGGCCAGATCTGATCTGAATAATAAATAGAAGGTAGGTACATTCCAGTCTATGCGATTCCTGCCTGGATGGGGGTTGGACCAGAAAACTACCTACTCCCCCATTTATTGCTTGAACCTGTACACACACTTTAAATTCTGACACAGAACAATTATATTTCTAAGATGGAAAGCACAGTGTCTGTGCCACTTTGAAGTTGAAAAAGAAAGTGCACTCTTGATCACTGGAAGGAGAGCTACTGAGACTCTCTTCTCCATAACTCATATCTTCACAAGAGTCCTCGCTAAAGGGAAAAAAAGAGAGACGAAGAGGATTCCATTATTTTAAATATATTTAAGTGTTTTACAGACAAAATAAAACTGCTAAACGAGTATCTCTAGTCTCAGGATTTTTATATTCAAAATTTAAGCTTTACAGCGAGAAAATTCAACTTATAAGAACTTCTTAAAGTGAAGTCTAATGTAATCCCCTTAGAAAATACAAATTTTCTTAAGAGGTTTAAACAAGTTACTATTTGCCAAACCATTATTCTTGAACCAACTAATAACTCCATCATCAATTAATTATACAATTCTAAGTATTTCAAATCCAATAAATGCAGGCTAAGAACAACATATCTCCTATCACATGGTTTTGTCTCTCTTGAATCAATAATTGCATCACTGATACTTGATACTTTCAAATATCAAACCAAAAAACCAGTAAGCTATGAAATAGAACTTCTGGTCCTTTATCCCTCCATTATAAAACAATCTAATTTAATAAAATTAAATAATTCATTTTATAAACAAAAATTAACTCTGAAAAAGACAATGGCACTTGACAAAACCATAAAAATACCTACAGAATTTTTCTACATTTGTGGTAATGGTTCTTTCCCCCCCCCCCCACTCATTTAACTCTTTTAACCCACAGCCTTTTCCCACATACCATATGAGGAATTCCTACTAACACTGAAAAGCCTAGAATGCTGTTTCACTTTTTTTAAAAAACTAAATTATTTCGAAGAACAAAGGAAATGGAAAACAACCAGTTTTTTAAAGGGAAAGAGGTGAAACATCAGAGGAAAGACTAAATGCTATTTAATCTCACTAATAACGTGAAATCTAAAAACAAAAAAAAGTCTTAGATTCATAGATGTAGAGAACAAATTTGTGGTTGCCAGAGAGAAGGGCAGGGTTGGTGAAAATTGTCAAAAGGTACAAACTTCCCGTTATACATCTTGGGGATATAATGTAGAGCATAGTGTTTTGGCATTTTTTTTTTTTAGTAAGAAAAAGAGGAGCCCTGGAAGGTGTGCTCAGTTGGCTGGGCACTGTCCCATGCGCTGAAAGGTTGCTGGTTCGATTCCGGGTCAGAGCACATGCCTAACTTGTGGGTTTGATCTATGGTAGGGGACATGCAGGAGGTAGCCAGTTGATGTTCCGATTTCTTCTCCCTTCCTCTCTCTCTAAAAATAAACTATTTAAAAAAAAAGGAAAAGAGGGGAGAAAGGCACACTTCTAAAGTATTACCTATTTTAATAATTAACTACTTCTGGCTAATTATCTCACCTGAAGAAATAATGCTATTATAGTAGGGACTTTCCCTGGTGCCTTATAATATTCCCAGGTCTCATTTTGAGCATATAGTCTGGAAGCTTAATTAGTTAAGGATTCTGCTTACCTTTCACTTTCATCAAAACAACCTCCCTCTGGTATTGTTGGCAGCTCAGGAACACTATAGTAGCTATTGTGGAGGTTCTGGGCTGTGCGCCTCGAAACAATCCAAACCAATTTCTTAAGATCTGGTTTGCAACATTCAGGAGAAGAATATTCAGCTAGGCATTTAGAAACTAACTCTCTCCAGTAAATGAATTCAGTGTCATTAACCTGAAAAAAAGAAAACTTTTTAAATCAAGAGGCTAAAACAGTAGTTCCCAAACCTTGCTGCACCTTGGAATCACCCTGCACTCCTTGAAAAATACTGATGCCTGGCTCCCACCCGATTCTTATTTAATCGGTATGGGGTATGATCTGAGAATAAAGATTTTTTTTAAAGCTCCCCAGCTGGCACTAGTGTGCAGTCAAAATTTGGTAACCACTGGTTCAAGAGAGGAGCACCATATGGACAGATCATTTACATAGGATTCAATACATAGAAAGTTTTGCCTATTGAGAAAACACTGACCTAAAAACAATGGTCTGTTAATAAATCTATTATCAAGTATATTCTTTAATAGTCCCAATGCAAAGGAATTTAGGAATTTAGGTTTCTGTAACAAAGCATTCATTGCTAAAAATAAGCATTTACATTAAGATACCAGATATATGCTAATGGAGTAGTATAGTATGACAGAAGAGGAATTTTCCCAAAAGCTCATCATTCCTCCACCACCACAAAGTGCCCCAGTTTATTTCAAGGAATCAATTTTCACTGGAGATGTTTCCAGACAGCATTATAAAAAGGTTTACATTAACACTAATACATTCATGACTAAAACACAAGCTAGAAGTTACATGTTAAAAACAAAATACTTCAAAAATACTTTTAGCACAAACAGAAGACAATTCTAAATCACCTTGGCCTCCATTTCTACTTAATCCAGCTACATCTTTAACCCCCTTGCATTCTGGCTTCTACCACTCCCTTCTCATTCTACTGACGTCACCTCCTAGGTATCCAATGACCTCCTTCAATTCCCATTATACTGGGTCTCTCATCAAAATTCAATACTCTTGACTATCTTGCTGAAAACCACTTCCCAACCTGATAGTGCTCTTACTTGTCTAGTGTACCTTCCTTTACTTGGCTCCTACTGGTGAAACTGCCAACACTGAAAACCCAGAATTTCAACCAACCTCTACGCAAAAGACTCCAAGTTTCTTATGGTTTCAACTACTATTTCTTCCTCATGAGGAATTTCAAATCTTGATCTCCACTATGATTTATCTTGAGTTTTTATTCCAAACTGCTAAATATCTACTAGATATCCACCACCTGGAAGGTAAAAATCATACTTATTTGATTACAAATTAACTTCTTTCAAACTTCCTTCAGTGGCACCAACATTCTCTCCATCATTAGGTCTAAATCTTGATCATTTGTGGCTCCTTGCCTCATTTCCATGCTTGGCTTCCAAACCCATAACTTGAGTTGGATATTTAGATATTCTCACATCTGCTTGTGACTATCACCTAGACATTCTATCTACAAGCCTACCCTAAAATAATTCCCTATTGTAGTCCAACAGCTCCCTGGCCCTAACCTTTGCTGCCCAAACTTTCACTGTTTAAGATTCTTTTGGTCCACAGCCTCCCAATCATAGTGCCTCTCATGGTCTCCCTTACTCCTCTGCTAACAAAACCCCAAAGTACTCCCAACATTCAGTATTATCTGGCACTGAGACAAAGAATAAGTGACAGAACACACCACTACATGTTACATTCCATACATCTCCAACTAGACTATTAGTTTAAGAAAAAAGACTGTGCCTTTAGCTGGTTTACACCTCTTTATGACTGCCAAAAACATATGGCGCTGGCCTCAGGGGTTTATAAAGAAAAACATAGCTGATGTTATTTTGCTAATATTATTAATGGGATGATTCAGCCATAAAGATATAATAGGATGCCATTAGTATATTTAGCAAGTCTACTTCATATGTGTATTTTAGACAGACCACTATATTACCAATTTGCAAGAATACTACAGAAGGGACATCTGAAAATGGAAAGAAGCTAGGCTAAGGAGTGGGTTCCCTTCCAGCTTAATAATGTCTGCATCAAAGCTGGACTTTGAGAACTTCAACACTGGAGATATTAAAATAATGACTGTAAAAGTTAAGAGCCCCAAAGCATCACTTAATGTTTAAATCATCACAGGCAAAAAATAAAATATTAGGAAGAAAACTTGCTTTAAAAAATAAAAACTGAAAATATTTACCTTGGAATGTTTTTTAACAAGCAGAAGAATTTCCAATAATTCAATGGATTTCAAAGTCTCTACTTCCAAATTGAGAAGGCACAAAGCTAATACAGATGGCTACAAGAAAAATAAAAGTGTTAAGAAAAATAAATTATTTTTTTATCAAAATAGAAACTGTGAATCATACGTAAGCAAGAAACTGACTTACTTTTGCTTTTGAAAAGGTGAGTCGGCAGTTGCAAGCTTTCAGCTGAGCTTCTAGTTTATCAAGGCTCAGTATTTCTTTCCTATACAATGAAAAGAACAAAATATTTATTTACTAAACTTCCAGAGATTTAAACAATTTTTAAGACTTGCCGTTACAAGTACAAGTTGAAAGTTTAGAGGAGGTAAAAGTATAAATTTCATTGACATTCTAATTATTTACTGGTTGGCTACAGCAATGCTAAAGTACAAAATTTTTATTTTTAATCCCACTGACCTTTCTGAAGTATGACAAAGTATAATAGTATGGTATAAGTGCAAAAAGTTTAAGGCAGTAGTAGCTTCCAATTCATAGTGCAATTTTTCTGAAATTATTTTTTCCATCCGTTTTATGTCAGAGGCAGTACATTTGCATTGACTAATCCGGATTACATCATGAGTGGATGGAATATTGCATTCTTCTTCAGCTATTCTAGCAGCCAGCAAAAAACAACAGACTCCAATGCAAGATAAATGTTTAGGTTTCACCTGGAAAAAAACAAAACAAAAGCCTTCTAACAACTGTTACTTGATTTAGCAAAGCAGACACTTAAAATAATATTGTAATAATGCCCCTATTTTTAAGACAGAATACAAACAAGCTACTTCCCTGTACTTACCCTTACCCACAATTATATTTAATCATTTTCACAATTTAAACTGTCTTAACCTTTCTTTAAAAAAAAAGCATTTTGAGCCCTGGCTGGTTTGGCTCAGCGTTTATTTATTTTTTTATCCTCACTCGAGGACATTTTTCCATTTTTTTTGTTCAGATAGAGTGGGAGGGGGAGAGCGCAGAGAGAAACATCGATGTGAAAGGGACATATCGAATGGCTGCCACCCACACGACCCAACCAGGGCTAGGGACAAACTGCCCTTAGCAGGAGATATCTGCCCTTAGCAGGAACCAAACTGGGGTCTCTCTGGACCGCAGGCCAACACTCTAACCGCTGAGCCAAACCAGCCAGGGCTGGCTCAGCATTTAGAGCATCGGGCTGCGGACCAATGAGTCTGGGGTCGATTCCAGTCAAGGGCATGTACATTGGTTGCGGTGGATCCCTGACCAGGGGGTCATGCGGGAGGCAACCAGTCGATGTGTCCCTCTCGCATCGATGTTTCTTTCTCTCCCTCCCTCCCATTCTGTCTGATGATAAATGGAAAACGTCCTCGGGTGAAAATTTTAAAAAATTGCAATTTAAAAAAAAAAGGCATTTTGAGCATTTAAATTACTTAATTTAAATGCAGATAAAAATTTAAATACAAGTTCAAAAGCCAGGTTTGTAACACTGAGTATCCTTTGTATTTTAAACTCATGAAATTCATAATAGTACAAAATCTCCCCCAAAATAACAAAGTTTTCAACTCCTAGAAAATATATTACTTCTTTGGATATAAAAGTAATACATCTACTTATCTTTTAATCTTATCTATTTATATCTAAGAATTATCCCATATTTCAGTGCAACTTTGCCCGAGAGAAGTATTGCGTCAGTTGTGCAGAGTGAAGCATATGTAAAAGCTGCCACGGGCAGATGGCTGCCCTTTTCTTTTCAGTGCCCTGAAAATTGACCCAGCAGCTGACAGCAATCCTATTGGCAGAAGATTCACCACATTTTTCTAACAGTTGCTGGTAATTGTTAATAAGACTGTGGCTCCTGCTTTGAAAAAGACTTATAAGATAGGCAGTTGGTCACCTTTAACAGACTGCTATAATTCCAATTATATTTCAGTATTAAAAACATCTAGGCTCCAACAAAAACATTTTGGGAGATGAAAACCTTACATTAAAGACTGTATACATATCTAGAAAATATCTAAAAAAAGAGTAGTCTTCATTTTGTTATATCTTCAAAGGGAAGATATATAGAGGTACAGCAAAACCTAATTTAAAATAAAATACACTTAATTTTGTGTTTTTAATCTGACACTAAAGATCATAGTTCCAATTATTAAAAGTGTTTATATAAAGTGACATAACTACATTCATTTGCCAAATATTTATCGAACCCTTCTTTAATAGCTATTTGTACTAGGTACTGGGTATAGAAAAATAAAGATGTATTTATAAACAGTGATTAAATACCTTCATAAGAGCCAAAAATCTGTCCAAAATATTGACAGCCAGGACAAAAGTTTCAGTGCAAGACCCAAAAAAGTTGGTTAAACTCCTTAAGTCTTCTACTTTGGCATTTCTCAATCTTGGACACAAAGTATTATCATTCTGCAACAAAAAACAAGAGCCAAAGTTATGATTTTCTTAGAACTAAATGGATAATACACACAGATTCAAATAAGGTAATTTTTTCCCATAACCTTTGAGAATATGGGGGAAAGAGTAATATCATTTAAATAAAGTGCTACATGCCCGGATGGTGTGGCTCAGTGGTTGAGTATCCACCCATGCACCAATAGGTCACCGGTTTGATTCCTGGTCAGGGCACATGCCCAAGTTGTTGGCCAAATCCCCAGTGGGGAGCATGCAGGAGGTGGCTAATCAACATCTCTCATCAATGTTTTATCTTTCTTTCCCTCTCCCTTCCTCTCTCTCTAAAATCAATAAAGAAAAAATAAAAGTTTTTAAATAAAGTGCTACACTTCAGACAAAAAAATGGAACTACCATTGCTTTTTAAAAATGTACATAATAAAAGAGCTTCAGCAATTCCATATAAAAGTGAACTGTTATAGTAAATACAACTGAATTCCCTAAAATGAACATAGAGGGTTACTTGCTTGTTTTACAGGGGGTTTTTTGTTTACTAATCATTTAAGAACCTACAATAAATAAGTATTTCATAGGCAAAGGGTATTTCCACAATTGAACTGTTCAATTCCCAGGGAGTCCCCCACCCAGAAACTGCAGGCTGGAGTGCCACATTTAAAGAACCACTTCTCTAGAGTTAGGATCACTTTTCATTCTTGTTAAAAAACAAAAGTTTGACCCAGTATAAGATTTATCTTAGTACTCCAGGAAATCCAATTTTGGTCTTAAGAGACTTAGTAGCCTTTAGTCTTGATTCAACTCCCCCCCCCCCCCCAAAAAAAGTTATCCTCTCCACGCCCTATCAGCTGTTTGAGCAAGTTAACTTCTCTGTGGACTTACCTCCGAGGTAGCCTCGATCAAGCTCAGCCCTTTTTCTCGAGGTTGGAATCTCTGTTCCTGTTCTAGGTAGAGGTTCAACAATCCGAAGAGCTGGACCCCTTCACGACCTGCCAAGTACTCTGGCCCCAAATCCTTCATCTGCAGCAAAGACACCACACAGTTACCGTGTAACTTGGGGAGGTGGGAATGGGGGTAGGGGGAAAGGGCAGAAAATACCTCCAGCGTGGGGCGCCCGAGCAAACCGGCGAGGAGCAGATGAGGGGCTTAGTCACGTCCCCAGCGCGATCCTACAACCCTACCAGGGAGGTGTGGCACGGGGGAGGAGCCGTGGTTACGTCCGCAGGCCAGCTCTGGGTCGGACTGGCCAGCACCGGCTACCCGGCCGTTTCACTAACAGGAAAATGTCCCAGGACGACGGTGTCCGGAGGGCCCGCCCCACCTGACGCCGTGAGGAGAGGGGCTTCTGCCTCGTGGGACGCACCGGGGCAGCTACTGCAGCGGGTTCTGGGGCCAGCTTTGTGCAATGGGGGGGAAGGGAGAGAAAGTCTCGCGACTGAACAAAGAAGCGGAGGGTGGAGACTCCGCAGCCCCGCCCCTCCCGGAGCCCAGCTGCAGAAGCCCCTCTCGCTGGAGGCCAGCCCCCAGCCTTCCCCATCCGCTTCGGCGGCGCCCACTCCGGATGTACCCGAGTGGCAAAGACCCAGATCCGAGAGCGCGGCGGGGTGGCGAGGCCGACCCAGTGGGAGAAAGAAGTCCAGCCCCGTGTCCCGACAACACCCGTCCAACCACTGATGCCCCGGTTCCGCAACAGTGCGGAGCCCCGGGCTGTCAACTCAGGAAGCACCACCCCATTGAACCCCGGTGACAAAATGGAGGAAGGGGACACCCAGATTGTCTAGAGCCTCCTGGACTCTCCATCCATTCCACCAGCATCTCCCCAAATCCGGGGCACACTGCCCCGAAGCTGGAGCTGAGGGCAGGACCCGAGTCCCTCCCGGGGCTGAGGGCTGGGCACTCCGATGCACCCCGCCCCCGCCCCGACCACGAACAAAGAAAGCCGGTAGGACCACTCACCTTGCCGGAGACGCGCCTCCACCCGGCCGTGGTGTCGCGGTCCGGAGGGAACTAGGTGCGGCGGGGGCGTCCGGGCCAGTCTCCCAGGACCCGCCGCCTTAGCGGTGCCCCCGGACCGGCATCCGACCCGTTCCTCGCCCACTGCCACCGCCGCCACGGCCTTACAACCCCGGCTTCATTCCGCTCCCCGCGCGCCCACCTTCCTGGGGCGCAGCACCGGCCCTTCCAGCCCTGCCCCTCTACGGGCACTGCCTCCGCTGCCAAAGCCGAGGCCCAACCAAACCCCTTGTTTTTGTTTTGAGCTTTCGACACCCCCAAGTGGGCGGGGCACGTGACTCCCCGCGGAGGGATTCCTTGTTCTTCAACACACTGAAAAAGAGTCCCGTCCTCAACCACTGTCCCCAGCCGGTTTGGGGGCCTCTGAGGCTCGCCTTTGCTCTAACGAGCCACTCCCTCTCGGCTCCTAGGCGGAGAGTGGAACCAAGGCGTCGCCTTTATTCTGCGGCAGATCCGGAGGGGGAAGAAAGGGAGAGATGGGTTTGAAGAGCGGAAGGATATAGTTCCTGTTCGCTTTGCACCTTTTAAAGGTCCCTGATTTGTTTTGTTTTCTCTGTTTTGAAAAATCCGCCCAAAGTAGCCGGGTCTCTGATTGGATACGGGCAGAACGCTGAGGGCCTGGTTCACTCTCGAATCTAGATTGGCTAACTGATTAGTCTTTGAGCCCTCTGATTGGCTCTCGCCGTATTCTGCGCTTCTATCTTCCTTGGGGCCTTAGCAACTCTGGAGTCAGAAATGCGCATGCCTGGCGGAGGTGGGGGCTGCTCTGAAGGAATTCATGGACCGGTGCCTGGGGTCTGTTCCTTCCCCCCCGCCACCTCCCCCGTCCCCGGGGAATGCCACGCTGGGTTCACCGAAGCTGCCGGATAACCGAGGGGGAGTTCTCCATGGCTCTTCTTTATTTTGTCGTGAGGGTTCATTTTGCGACAACCAGTCAAGTTGTTATAAAATGTTCATGCTTACTGAAATATTTACAAGTAAAATACTATCGCTTTGGTACTTGCTTTAACGTTTTCCGCCCAAGAGAGAAAAAATGGAGAGGATAGATGAAACAAGATTACACCAAGTTAAGAGTTGTTAAAGGTGGGTGATAGGTGCAAAAGGGTTTCTACTTGCGTGTACTTTGATTTTTTTTTTCGTAATGTTCAGTGAGGGGACTTTAAAAAAATTACTGGTGCACATTGACGAGGGCACATCATAATGAAATAGTGTACCCCCAGAGGGTGTAATTGTGCTGCTGTTTTAATGAAGACTCCGGGAGGTTCTTGGTCACCCATAAATTATCACTTATTGTCCTTTATAATTAGTGTTATTATTAAAAGGCGACACCTCTCCTGAGGTGGGGCAGAAAGCAAAGCAAAGGATGCCTTAGGCCGGAGAAATTTTCACACGAAATATTTGGGGGGGATGTGAGAGATTCCCCTTCAACATTTATAGTTAACTTTCTCCCTCTTCAGTTCCCCACCGTGTCAGCCAAATACACAAAGCAGTAGATAGCACATTCTGAGTTCTAATCTAAATCTCAGAAAGCCTCTAAGAACAGATTTCTCTCTTCTGCATGTTTTCTGTTCATTGTTTTATCACTTCTAAAATATGAGAAGTCACGTGACATAGTTTTAGCAGCAGCTTTCTCTTCTTTCCAGAGCAGCAAAGGAATTTTAGAAATAGATCCCTTTGCATATTAGCTGAGACTAGACACAGGCATCTGGAGCTCAGAGCAACTGGGGGAAGGGGAGCTTAAGGAGCTAATCCTCTTCAGAGAGGTGTGGCCTTGTTCAGGATTTGGGAAAATAAAATTACATTAACGGACTACTATTAAGTGATTTACAGCTTGCTTAATTTTGTTCAGTGCTTGTTTGATCATTTAAACATTATTCAAACTCTTATTTGACATAAACCTCTTGCTGGAAATCTAAGCTGAAAAACATAAATGAGGTCCTGCAACTAACATGGAAAATAGAGCTGTGATTAGAATTTCATAGATGATGGCTCATTGTGCAGTTGTATAAAGAGGCTCAGTGGACAGAGTCCAAACAGGGACAGAAAACAGCTGAATGGAAAACATACACCTTAAGAGAAAGAATGTGTGACCAAAACATGAAGGAGACTGGGTACTTTTTCTCAAGTAGGAGAGCAAAGATAGAAAAGAAATATGAGGTGTAAAATAAGTAATGTGAAAGAAGAAATGTAAAATTACATGGTAGAAGATTTCTAAAATAGTAGAGAACATATACGGCAAAAAGATGAAGAGATGAAGAAATTGTCCTTTGCTTGGTTCACTAACTTATAAAATTATACAAAATGTGTATCATATATTTCATAGCTACTATTTATATATCTTTTGTAACAGGCAGCCTCTGGAATGATGAGCAGCTCTCTTAAGAGTAAGACAAAAAAGTTTTGCAAATGGTGTTGAATTTCCTATTCCTGGCAGACCCTGTTCAGTACAGAAAAGACTAATCAAATTGTCCAACATGGAGCCTTTTATCCACTTTTGTCCATTTATATTTTTAAGGTAAAGAAAAGCAATCATTAAAAAAATATTGGTCCAGTAGTTGCATCACCTTTTTTTATTTTTCAAAATAGCTTTTTTTTTTTAACAATGATCATTTTCTGGGGTAGACAATAATGCCAGTTTCTCATTTTACTCTGCTGATTTTTTGGTTGTTAAAAATAAATACCTTTTATTTTTAACTTTTAGAATTTTTAAATTTTTTATGACAGTCTTTCTCTAGGCTATTTGCCTGTCCTTATCACTTTTGCTTACTTTGCTGTAGCCCTAGGTGTTATTTATTAAATAAACATTCTCCCTTAGGCTAATCAGCCTTTACCTGTGAGCTACCTGTCTCCCCTAAGCTTTCTTGAAGGCAACTTGCCTGCATCATGCACACATACAAAATAGGGAATCAGGAATTTGGCGGTCCCCAGAAAGGACTTTGAGGGGGTTTATTTCATTATAAGATACTTGGCCTTCTACAGCACAGCGATATGGGTGCAGCAGTATTGGGTGATACTCTGCCCCCAAGAACAACATGAAGGCCTGACTGGGAGCCTGTTGTCCTCAGTGACATCTGAGAATATGAAACTAGAAGGTGGGGGCACAGAGCAGGAAACAAGCAGCAGCACACCCACAGAGAAAACAAGGCCTTCTTTCAGTGAATTCTTGACTCTGAGGAGTGTCCTTCAAATCTACTTACACTCCTGCTTCTACCCTGAAAAGAAAATAGGCCATTCCCAAGAGGCAGCTCCACTGCTTCCCTAAATGCTTTACTATACTTGGGCTTGAACTTTATAAGGCATCAAAACTCCCTCACAACTTTCCAGAGATCATCTTTCTCCTCACAGGTAATAGTTTTAGACAATAAATTCTAGCTTTTCATTCAACAGATATTTTAATGAACACATATTTAATGTATTTAAAGTATTTAATGTTGGGCATGGTACTAAGCCTCAGGGATACAAAGTTAGATAAATAAAACACAGTTTCGCAATATACCCTGGTACATCTGAGGGGCAGGGCAAAAGCTCTAGCCTAGGGATCAGAATGCCTGAAGTTGAGTTCCAGCTTTCCAGCTCACTGGAGATAGTACCTTGAATGCCTTGAATAATTTGAATTGCCCTGAGTCTCAGCTTTCTGATCTGAAAAAGCAAGCAAACAAACAAAGGTGGAGGAGAACCCCAGGAGGTAGTTGTTTCTACTTCACATGTAAAGATTAAAGTCAAACATTTGTAAAAGCACTTTCTCTTATATACACCTGGGTTCTTAGGACTTTCACAGAGCTGTGACTTAAAGAAGGGGAAAAAGGGATCATCCCTGACCTCTCAAAGGAATCTAGTACAAAGCAGCCCAGAAAGGAAAGAACCTCTGGATCAAGACTGGTAAAGCTGACCCAAGCCACCCCCTCCCCTTCCCTTCTACTATTTCTGGCTCCCTGCCTGGACTGTTTTCTGTCTGTAAGGGTGGTTTGCTGCTCCAAACTTCCTGCTTAGATTGACATTGCTAACAGAACCCGCACAGGAGACAAAAATATGCTTGTCAGAAGGAGAGGAGCAGGAAAGGCATAACCTAACCCAGGGTGCCATCTTGAAGTGATTCAGATTTTTCAACCAAAAACTCATTTTTAAAATCTGAACTTGAAAGAATGAGACAATTTATATGCAAAATTAATCCCTTTTGTCAAAAACCAGTGGACATCTAATATATTCTCCTGACTTCCTCCTGGACAAGACCTCAAATCTGAAATTAACAAATCCAACATTTTACAATCTATTTACCATATATATATATATGTATATATATATATATGTGTGTGTATATATATATGTATATATATATATATATGTATAGTTGCTGTTGTTGTTAATGATAGAACATCCTGTATCTTTCCCAGGAGTGCTTATTTATCTATGCAAGGGTTCGTGATGTTCACAAGACAGTTAATTCTCACATATGGATGTGCTCGGCTTTGGAATTGTGGGAATTATCCACACGGTAGAGCCAAAAGAATGACCACAGCAAGAGTTTTTCCAGACAGCAAGATTAGCCCCTCCCAGTTCTACTAGCCTTGCAAGTAAGTCACATTTACGCAGACTTTCTCTGAAACCCGAGAACACAAAGCTCATTGGACTCTGTGGCCCAATTCATTACTTCAGTATCCAGAACTCTTTCTGTTACGCTAAAAGCCAACTGAAACGGTGGAGTAGCTCTGACATGGTGTGGGAAAGCTGGCGAGGGAGAGTGCAGCTGAGATCATGGCGATTTCTGAAAACAGCTGATTATCTCAAAATGGTGGGTCTGTGCCAACACAAATATATTTTAAGTGGCCCAGATTGTGACATTTTACATTATTATTTACATAACACATTCTTCTTTTATGATGTGTTCCAAGAACCATAACTAAGTCTGATATTTCCTGTCTTTTCTTGACATCACAGTGGTATGGGAAGTTGACACTGTCAGCAGAGTCACTTAGGACACATCTGTTACATATATTATCTTATTCCTAAAGGAAGTTTTCATTTTCTGTGAAAGTAATTATCTCTTATTTTGATCTCAAGTGAAAAGGTAATTGACATTTAAAGTAATATGAATAAGTAATATAAGCTTAAATTTTGCTTTTGTTAACATTTTTATTTTAATAAAATAAAATTAAACACATAATACAATGTACAGATGATGTGTTGTGGAATTATGTACTTGAAACCTGCATAATTTTGTTAACAAGTGCCACCCCAATAAATTCCATAAAAAGAAAAAAGAAACATTTTTAAGTGTCTTCAAAATGAAGTGTTTTTTAACTTCTGAAAAGAAAGACTGCTGTATTTCAAAGATCCTCAGGTCTCTTTTATTATATATATTATTATGTTTTTCAACCACATTCTGAATGAGAAATTGTGGCTACATGAAGGAGCAAAACCAGATTTGGAGGAGGGGGATGAGGGTAGTTGAAGTTTTACTTTTGGAGCAGTTCTGGTTCTATCTTGGAAAAAGAATAGAATTTACAAATACAAAATTAGATATGAAAGTAAATATTTATTTTAAATGAAACAAATCCAGGAAAATTGAAATTCTTAATAGTTGACTTATATTCACTGTTCCGGTTATCTATTGTTGTGTAATGAATCACCCAAAACCTAGTGGCTTAAAACAACAATAATTTATTATCATCACTCACAGTTCTGGGGTTGACTGAGCTCAGCTAGGCAGTCCTTGCTCAGGGACTTTCATGAAGTTACACTCAGATGGTGGCTGGGGCAGCAGTCATCCTGTGGCCAATTTGCATGTCTGGAGTTGATGCTGACCATGGGCTGGGACCTCAGCTGAGGCTGGTGGCCAGAACGCCTACATATGTGGTCTTTCCATGTGATCTTTCCACTTCCTCATGGCATGATGACAAGGCTCAAAGAAAACCAGGTGACCACTGTATCTCCTTTCATGAACCAGCTTTAGCAGTCAATAGCTTCTATACTAATTTCATGTTGTTATAACATGACACATTTAATGGCTTAAAACAAAACAGATTTACTATCTTATAGTTCTAAGGAACAGAAGTTTGAAATGGGTCTCATTGCGCTAAAAGCAAGGTGTCAGCAGGGCTGCATTCCATTTTGAAGCTCTATGAAAGATGTATTTCCTTGCCTTTCCAGTTTCTAGAGTCCACCACATTCCTTGGTTCATGGCTCCTTCCTTCATCTTCAAATCCAGCATCATAGCATTTTCAAACCTTTCTCAATTGGGACTCTTCTGCCTTCCTTTCCCACTTATAAAGATCCTTGTGATTGCCCTGGCTTGTGTGTCTCAGTGGATAGAGCATCTGCCTTTGCACTGAAGGGCCGAGGGTTTGATTCCCAGTCAAGGGCATGTACCTGAGTTGCAGGTTCAATCCCCCAACCAGTGCAGGAGGCAACCAATGGATATGTCTCTCTCACATCTCTCTCCCTCCCCCCCCCCCCCCACACACCCTACTTCCCTTACACTCTCTAAAAATCAATGGAAAAAATATCTTTGGGTGAGGATTAACAAAATATAACTCTTTATTAATATGTTTTGGGATTGACGTCTGATTTGAAAAAACCTTTATCAAGTTTTCTTTTCTTGTATTAGCTGTAAAAATTCAGGGCATCAGTGAAAACTGGCTGTACTCAGTAGGTAACTAGTTGTTTGTTTCTTTATTGCAGAAGCATATTTTGAGTTCTGTGTTATTTTTGTCAATGTCAGTATTTTGTAAGAAATATCTACTTTTGCCCTGGCCAGTTTGGCTCAGCGGTTAGAGCGTTGGCCTGCGGTCCAGGGAGACCCAGGTTCAGTTCCCACTAAGGGCATGTACCTCGGTTGCAGTTTGACCCCGGCCCTGGTTGGGTCGTGCGGGTGGTAGCCACTTGATGTGTCTCTTTCATGTCAATGTTTCTCTCTCTCTCTCCCTCTCTCTCCCTCCCACTTTATCTGAACATAAAATGGAAAAATGTCCTCGGGTGAGGATAAAAATAAATAAATATCTACTTATTCCCAAATAATATGATTCCCTTCTCTTCACTAACTAGAGTATAAAACAATCCAAGAGCCTATCTATTAGTTCTACTAGAAATTTCTCTCTTTTAAGGAAATTCTGCTTTTGGAATGATCTTGGGGGGAAAAATCTGTTACAGTTTATTTCTTGATGTCCAAACACATTCCATTGATTTCATCATGTATTTTTAAATTTTTCTTTTCTTTATTGATTTTAGAGAGAGAAGAAGGGAGAGGAAGGGATAGAAACATTGACGAGAGAGAACATTGATCAGCTGCCTCCTGCATGCCCCCCACTGGGGATATGGCCCACAACCCGGGCATGTGCCCTGACCAGGAATTGAACAAGCGACCTCTTGGTACATGGGTCAATGTTCAACCACTGAACCATACCAGCCAGGCTTCATCATGTATTTTTATCAGAATTTTCTTAGTTCTTTTATAAAAGTACATATAAATGACCAAAAAAATGCACCTTTTTATTACACCCAAACTAGGAATCTCTAATTTCTCAATTGTTTTATTGAAACATCCCAAAATGTGTTTCCACATTTCAGTTAAAATTGTATGTCCCCAACTCAGCTTCCCCTTAGCCAGATCCCCAAAATGCTGGCTGACACTCTGGCAACTCCAAGCACAAAGGAAAATGGTACAGTGGAATTTGACATGGAGAGAGATAGCAGCCTCAACTTTTGCAAAACTCAAAAAACAAACAAAACATATATGTGAGCACTGCCAGGTCTCACCCTGAGAATTTGGAAAGAGCCTATGCAAGTGAGGGGCCCTGAAATGGAATTTTATTAGCTTTACAATAAATCCATACTTATCAAGCAATAACTAACTGTTAAGTACTGTGCGAAGTGATTTATATATATTGACATAATCTTAATGTCCATAACACACACAAGTGGTAAGTACCATTGCACAGATGCAGAGAGTTTAAGTAGCTTGATCTTCTACAGGCAGATAGTGGTGGAATCAGCATTCAATGACAGATAATCTGATTCCAAGACCCACACTCTCAACCACTATGATGATTCAAGAAGAAGAAAAATAAAACTCCAAATTGGACATAAGCTTGATCAATTTGGTTATAACTTCTATTAAATTCATGCAGAAAGGTGTATTAGTAGTTTAGGTTAGCCTAAACCATGGCAATTCGGATTTGTATTTTTATTAGGAAATTTCATCAATAAATTATTCACCTGCATTACTCTATGTGTCTTTTGTTTTTCTTCAATAGCAAGTGACTATACTTTTCAAGAAATCTGATTTTTCTCTATCAAACTAGTCTAAAAAAGAAATTGCCCAACCATGGCCAGTTTGGCTCAGCGGTTAGAGCGTCAGCCCCGAGGACCAATGAGTCATGGATTCGATTCTGGTCAAAGGCACGTACCTCGGTTGCGGTTCATCCCTGGCCTTAGTTGGGGTCGTGCGGGAGACAACCAGTTGATATGTCTCTTTCACATCGATCTTTCTCTCTTTCTCTCTTTCTCCCTCCCTCCCACTCTATCTGAAGATAAAGAGAAAATATCCTCGGATGAAAATTTAAAAAACAAAAAGAAATTGCCCAGCTAGAGACTAGATCTACCAGGATTAACTGCCTTTGCACTGAAGTTTTGGATTAACATGTTTCTAACAAAGCAGGCCAATTATTTCAACACAGTCCCACCACTCAAATCTTAGGAAGGCAGTAGCGGAAAAAAAGAGAGGTTCTTTCTTTTCCGTCTTTCTTTAGATATCTCAGAGAGAGCTCGTGAAGACTTTTGAAACATCATGTGAGTATGCCATAACAGTATTTTGCAGATATTTAGGTGTCTGAGGGACACTGCTGCTGTGTTCCTATTGGCCTTGATAAGGGCTATTTTGCAGACATTTGAGCTGTTTTCCATATTATTACACAGAAATATTTCTTGTCTTTATTACAGAAGATAGTAATCAGCAAATACTCTGATTGCCCTACTATGACTTGTTCTGCCCTCCTATTTGCAGAACCTGCATACCATCATGCTAAGTGGAAGCCAAGGCCCTCCAATCACTCACTGCTAAAAATAGCAGGTTTGAGCTTCATAGCCTGTGCTGGAAAAAAGGAGGGTAGAGATGGGGAGGGGTAAAACAAATAGGATATGTGGAAGATACTTCTCTTGGCATGTACCTGGAAGTTATCAATTTATTGTGCTTATTGTGTTGTGCAATGTTTTTAAGTTTTTATGATGGACATGATATCATCTCTAGATCTTATATTTAAACATTGTGGAAAAGTATTTAATCACTCTGCATGAAGATTAGCTTCCAAGAATAATCAAGTTTCCATAGCCTGATTTTATAAACACAGCCCTTATTGCATTTTGAAATCTTTGCTGCTTCTTTTGTTCCCTTGAATAAACATTGACTTGGCAGCTACTTGAGGCACAGTGGTGGAAATTGGAGATACAAGGTAACTATGGTAAGACCCTGCCCACAGGGAGCTCAGAGCCTAGTAGGGAAGAGATGAGTCAACAAATAGCAGCACTACTATGTGGTCTGTGCAACCGTGGAAGTGTGTACAAAGTCAATAGCAAGATAGGGAGAGAAACATTATCTCAGGAAGAGGGGAAGAGAGATTAGGGAAGTCTGTATAGAGGCAATTCTTGATTGCTTCTAAAAAAGTTGCTTCTGCTATGTCTTTTACCTTCAATTCAGAATCTTACATTCATTTTTTTTTTTTACCCTCACCTGAGGACATTTTTGCATTTATGTTCAGATAGAGCAGGAGGGAGGGAGGGAAGAAGAGAGAGAGAGAAACATCGACATGAGAGCGACACATCAAGTGGTCACCACCCACAGGACCCCAACTGGGGCCGGGGACCAGCTGCAACGGAGGTACGTGCCCTTAGCAGGAAATGAATGTGGGACTCTCTGGTCTGCAGGCCGACGCTCTAATTGCTGAGCCAAACCAGCCAGGGCTATTCCCTTCCTTTTAAAAATAGATTATTTTATATGTATACTTAAATAATATATTATTTAGTGTTTGTATTTTATATAGGTAGAATCACATTGAATGACTTTTTTTCCTAACATTATAGTTTGTTTATTGGTGCCTTTCGGGAGAGGACCTGAATGGAACCCTCCTGAGAATACTGGGTGCTGTCAGCTTTTGCTGCCCTCCCCCTACTCAGCATTATATTTCGGAGCTTTGTCCATGTTTGCCTATAGCCATAACAACTTTTATTGCTATGTAATGTTCCGTTGTATACCAGTTACCACAGTTTACTTGTTCATTCTACTGTGGATGGACTTTGAGAATCTTTCCTGTTTATCGCTATTACAAAAAAATGTAGTAATTCATGTTTTCCCCATCTCTTTGTGCACACACCCAAGAGTTTATCTCTAGTAGAAGCCTAGAAATGGAACTGGTGTGTCTCAGAACATGCGCATCTTCAACTGGACTGAGTAGCATTAACCAATTTCCAGAGTACTTGAAACAATTTCTACTCCTATCGACTCTCGGTAAGAGTTCCTGCTATATATAACACATCCTCACCAACACATTACCTATTTTCATAATACTTCAAAACAAAGGCCAGAATGACATATGTCTGTATCCTCCTTTTTATATAAAGCTAAATACAAAGCAGATGCTCAGTAAAAATCTTAAGGTTGCTTCATTTTGGAGAATATATTTTATAAAGTTAAAGACTGTACTGTACTTAAACATACAACTATTATTTCCATATACAGGAGAAAGCTTTGCTTTAAAAAAATTAATACATACATACATACATAAACATATATTCAGACACATGCATGCACACAGAAACACATAAATACATAATGCTTGTTTATTAACACAAAAAGTGGGAGCAAAAGAATAGTATTTCTTCAGTTACAAAGAAATATTTTGAATTTTTTTTCCTTAAGCACACATATGCATGTAGTGTAGGGCACATGTGTGCATGTGTATATGAGTGTGTGTACCTCCTTAGATATTTGCATCTGAGAATAAAATAGATTTTAAAACACTGTCATTTCAACATAATTTTTCACTTCAGAAACCTATCATTTGGAACCACTAACTACAGGTTCTCAATTGTCAGTTTGTATAGAAATCAAATTAAAAACACATAGTTTAAAGTGAGCTTAAATATGCACCTAAGCAGAAATAAGTATTCAGTAATTACTCTTGAAATTCTAAATTTACCTTTTCTCTATCTGTAACAAATTCTCATCCTTCTACCATGCCTGCCAATTTAAAACAGCTTTGTTTTAAAATATAACACGTTTATTCATCTGTCAAGGCAATCTCGAGACAAACTTTGAGACTTTTAAAGCTAAAAATAGTATTTGTGCAATTTAAACACAGTTAAAAATCAGGCCCTGGCCGGTTTGGCTCAGCAGTTAGAGCATTGACCTGTGGTCCACAGAGACCCCGGGTTCGGTTCCCGTTGGAGGCATGTACCTCGGTTGCAATTTGTCCCCAGCCCTGGTTGAGTTGTGTGGGTGGCAGCCACTCGATGTGTCCCTTTCACGTGGATGTTTCTCTCTCTCTCTCTTCCTCTCTCTCCCTCCCGCTTTGTCTGAACAAAAAATGCAAAAATGTCCTCAAGTGAGGATTAAAAAAATAAAAAATAAATAAATAAATAAATAAATAAAAATCAGCAAAATTTTAAATTACAGTTCTAAAAAAAAAATGAAGTCACTTCTTACAAGACAAATACATAATTTTTATCTAAAATTTAAATGGTTACTAAATAATAATACATTAAAAAGAGTAAGACAAATGCGTTTATCTAATAATTTTGAGAATTATTAGAAAAAAAATATTTTCAGATACTTCAATTGCAGTGACGTTGTGTTCTACCAGTTAGGAAACAATGAAATAAGTAGCAGAGAATATAAGCCTTCTAGTATCACACCTTAGGTATTGTATTGGGTCTCATATTTAAAATATTCTATATTTTTTATTGATAATACTTATTCCTGGGCTTAATTTCATTAAGCATAAATGAAGTGGCTGAGCCCTGAAGGGCCTAAGTAATCTGGATAATTATGAAATCTATATTTTATTTGTACCATACAGACTTTAACCACAATAAATTTGCATATTCCTGACCTCTGCTGTCTAATTGTTGAAAGATCCTAAAACCTGGAACCAGCACACTTAGCTTTGAATACTGCCCCTGATACCTACCAGCTAATTGCCTCTCAAAGACTCCATTTCCACATTTGTAAAAATTGAATAACTCCTGACTATCTCACAAGACTGTTTGGGTAGATTAAGCAAAAAAATGGCCCTGCCCGTTTGGCTCAGCAATTAGAGCGTTGGCCTGTGGTCCAGAGAGACCTGGGCTCGGTTCCCACTAAGGGCATGTACCTCGGTTGCAGTTTGTCCCCAGCCCTGGTTGGGTCGTGTGGGTGGCGGCCACTCGATGTGTCCCTTTCACGTCGATGTTTCTCTCTCTCTCTCTTCCTCTCTCTCCTTCTCGCTCTATCTGAACAAAAAATGGAAAAATGTCCTCAGGTGAGGATAAAAAAAAGAAAGAATGTATGTAAATGCCATTAATAAACCATGTTAAACAGATGTATATTATTATTATTGGTTCAAATTCCAGCTTTATTATTTAATATCTATATGACTTATATAGATATTAAATAATATTTCTTTATTTCTTACAAGGGCACTTCAATCATATGACCTATTTCTTTCTCTTTGCTTTGGTTTAATATCTATATGGCTTATATGGCAAGCTAGTTAACTTTTGAAAGCCTGTTTCCTTACCTGAAAATGACAGTTTATGAAAATTAAATGAGACAATACATGTAGAGAGCTCCAGCACAGAGTAGATGGTAAGGGTTTATTAAAGGTAACTATTATTTCTTATTGTTACTCGTTACCCATATAAGGAGAAAAATTGCTTTAAATACTTCTTTCAGTAATGATAATAGATTATATCAAACTTGAGAGAGACTTGAATTGGGTAACACACAGCTATAGCAAAGGAACAAGTGTTTTCTCTGTACAGAGCTAGCTGACTAACTAGCTGACTAACAGTGAAAACTGACCCTTGTCCTTATTAGGTATCTGGGTGAACCAACCTGGACACAAATTACATAAACAGATTTCACACGCAAAATATTGTTGCAAAGCCCAGGTATCAGCATGAGTATAATATGATGAATATTACACTATTCATCAGATAAATATTACATTATAAAATGTTTGGATAAGAATTCACATTGCTGGTTTATTTCTTACAAGGGCACTTCAATCATATGACCTATTTCTTTCTCTTTGCTTTGGTTTTTATATCGCATGGTCCTTGAAAGTCTGTACTCTGTACTTCCTTATCACCCATTTCTACAACCATATGCCTTTGGCTGTCTCCACCCCAGCTGTCTTTTCTTCATGTTTTTCTGAGAGGTGGACAAAGTGGGTCACCATAGAAAAAAGCCATGTGCTACCTCTCACAGGCTTAATTCACTTTCCCCTACAGCCCTTGAGGTCAGACATCTCCAAAATGTTTATGACCCAAATTCAGATCAGCAACATGTTAGGGAAAACAGACAGCTGAATGGGACAAGTCTGGCTCCAAATGATGCTGACCCTTTATATGATTCTTTAAAAAAAAAAAAAACTAAAGTGACACACAGTTGAAAAGTACAAAATTTTTGGTGCATTGTAGTGTGTGGCACATAGAACTATAGTAATGTATGTAAACCAAGTAATATTGTTTTATTTGTCCATTAAGTACATAGCACTGTGTGTTCCCAGAAGCTACTGAATCATGATAACTTCTGATCTTATCCCAACCAGTTGTACAAGTACTGGGAATCAAACACCTGTTTATTTGTTAATGCAACTGAGGAAACTTGATCATTGGGTTTCAATGACTCTAAAATATGCACTCACATTCTATTTTAAACCAAACAATGCATTTCCTTTCATATTTGGGTTTGTTGTGATAATCAACTTCCTATTTGCTTTAATGACATTATATCAGTTGGATCTGATTAGGACCTGAACAGAAAATAGTATTTCTATGATTTAGTAAGACATATGTGAACCAGAGAATAGGAGATAAACCTCATGAGAATTCAGGGGTTCATTACCCACATGAAGATCCTGGGAATCAAATGGTATGGAACATCTCAAGATAGCTCCTCCTAAGTGAAAAATAAATTGCTGCTCTTTGCCCAGTCTACTGCTAAAGAAGAGGTACTAGGTGGGTCTTTTTTGGATTTGAGAGGGAATAAATACCACATTTGAGTGTCCACCAACCTGATGCAATTGAACACAGAGCTGGAAAGAGATCTACACAATTGCTCTCACGAGCCAGTGCCAGCCAGGTCCAACACACGATTGCCTTATTAAATATTATTGAGGACCTGAAAGAACTTTAGTTTATGTGGGTTATATCTGTAAATATTTATAGCATTAGAAATTAGAATGGAGAAATCCTTAATATTTTAATTTATTTGTTCTATTAAAAAGAACAATAATAATCCCACTACTTGTTAACATAAATAACATTTTTTTTAATCCTCACCTGAGGATATAAATGGAAACACTTATCTTTTAGATAGAGTGGAAGGGAGGGAGATGGTGGGGAGAGAGAGAGAGAGAGAAACATTGATGTGAGAGAGACACATCAATTGGTTGCCTCTCGCACAACCCAGACCAGGGCAACCAAAGTACGTGCCCTTGGCCAGAATCGAACCTACAACTCTCTGGTCTGCGAGCTGACACTCTAACTGCTGAGCCAAACCAGCCAGGGCAACATAAATAACATTTTAATAAAACATAACTGTATTTTTCTGAACAAAAAACAATTACTGTAGCCCTGGCCGGTTTGGCTCAGCAGTTAGAGCATCAACCCACAGTCCAGAGAGTCCCAGGTTCGGTTCCCACTAAGGGCATATACCTGGGTTGCAGTTTGTCCCCGATTCCGGTTGGGGTCATGTGGGTGGCAACCCCTCGATGTGTCTCTCTCGCGTCGATGTTTCTCTCTCTCTTCCTCCCTCTCTCCCTCCCGCTCTATCTGAAGATAAATGCAAAAATGTCCTCGGGTGAGGACAAAAAAAATTACTGTAGTGAGAAGAGGAGCATTGTTTTACATTTTGGCAAACCTTTTAATGTCTAGATTACTAGAAAACAACTGGATTCTCATATCTTCTTCTACATTCATTCTGTTGTGATATGTTGTTTTGATTTAAGGATAGTTTACGAAGAAAATCTGATAAAACAGATATGTTATTAGACAAGGAAGGAATATATATTATTATAGCCATTTCAGATAATTGTGGATATTTTCTTGGATACTACACTAAAATTCAAAGAGTGGCAGTATCTTAAAGGTCAGTTATAATGTGGAATCTGAAACCATATAATGGACTTTTTAACTCTCACAAAAGCCCTTTGGCCTGACTTGCATTTTGGATAGAACTTATACCCAGCATGATTTTGTGACATAAAACACTGGTCATTTGGAAATTATTGCTTTACTGAGTTATACAGATTTTCCAAAGGTTGACATACTTCATTATATAATATCAAAAATTACATTCACTAATATTACCACCAATCTCATCAGCAAAGTCTTTAAGTATTGGGAAACTATCAAGCTCACAGTGGTGCATACAAGTTTCCCGAAACTTGTATTTCATTTCAATTTTTCTCATTGGCAATAAACACCATCAGTTGTTTTCTTGAAGTGACAGTTTCACTTCATCCATTTTTAAATGAAATGTCTGTCTTTCAAATGCCCAAGTCTGAATAACCATAGTTTTTCATGTAAAAATGATGTTCCATTAGAAAAGCAGCTAGTTCAGCTTGTATCTCAATCACACAAGTGCTTTAGTCAAGACAGCTGTTGTACTTTTCAATATGCAGCCAAGTGCTTATGCACGTTTACCATTTTTACATAGGATATTAAAAATGTATAATCAAGTGTCAAGATTTAATAAAATTAATAATTTTACTGCTCCATCAAGGACGTTCTCAGGGCAAACTTGCTTTGTTTCCTCCCTGTGGTTTGGTTTCTATTGTGAGGGCATGGCAGTGAAAAAATACAATGACTCCTAATACAATTTGGCATCTTCAGTCATACTGAGATGCCAGCAGTTTTAACCACCATGGCTTTACACCATTAGTACAAATGTCAACACAGAGAAACAGTATTATAAGTATTAGTATTATAATAAAAATAATTTGACCTCACAAACTCCAGAGAGGATCTCCCCAGGAGTCCACTGACTACACTTTGAGAAGTGCTACACAAGACAACTGAAAAAATATCTAGCTGCAAGTCATCTTCTGGGAAGTTATATATATATACCATACAAATGTGAAAGATTGTACATTTCTGGAAAGATATTTCTGCAGGTTATTATGCTGGAAAGGAAGAAGGAAAAGAAGAAAGATGTATTGATAGTTATATTAAACAAGTGAATCATGTTCATATTCCCTCCTGAGGAGGCAGCTCTATTCTGTCATGATTTATCATGAGACCATCTGGCTCTTTCATAACACCCATCATCCTTATTACCATCCAGCTATGACTTCGGACTAAGGACATGCAATATAGAGGTTCATAGAAACCAGGATATTATGAGGACATTAACGCAAGAGCTCTTCTGAAACAAAGATCAACTAGAGAAATTAGACTCCTTCTCTCCAAATTTTAAAAGGGAAAATTAAACAAACCAAAGAAAAATAATCTGTCAAGTGTAGGTGGTATATAGAAGCTTGGAGAGAAAATGACCCCCCGAGAGGAAATGAGATAGGCGGGGTTATAATAGATCACAAGCACACCAAAGTTACAGTAAACCAAAGCTACAAGAAAGGAGACACAATGAGGTAAGAAAAACAATGGGGTAGGAAAAGGGGGCTAAAGAGAGGGTGAGCAGGTTGGTCAGTATAAGCAGAAGCAGTAAAAACAGAGAAAAGAGGAACCAAGTCACCATGACAGTGGAGGGTCAACAAAATTCTGGTACTGAAAGGCAAATTAGAAAATCCAGTTCTTAGAGTTCCCTGCCAGGCCTCAGCTCTTAGCTGAGATTTCTTTTGTCTATGTATACCTTTCCAAAAACCCACTTCTTCTTTTTTTTTTTAAGTAGTGAATCACTCTCTGCTCCTTGTCTCCAGTGGAGCCTAATTAACTTTTAACTACTGGGGAAGCCATGCTAGGTACTTTCACATCATTATCTCAGTTTCAGCTGTCCTTCTTGATTTAAGTATATGCACCAACTATGCTCCCATACATCAGGAGCAATGAGAAATGACAAAGTTGACATGATTTTCATATAGAGGCCACAAGCCAGAGGAAATTGTATAGTGGAAGAATGTGTTACTTTGTATTCTTGGTTCAAAAAAGAGAAAAACAATTGAACTACAATATCAGGGTGAAAAGAGAAAGGGGTGTGTCCAGTTAGTATTCTTTTGGTTACAAAACTAATCCAGTTGAATTAAATTAAGCAAACAAGGAGAATTTATTATAAGACTACAGGGGTATCTCATGGAAGCATTAAGAAATGCCCAGCCTCAGAAGGAGACACATCTGGGTTTCCTCTGTGTCACTATGTTTCTCTGAGCAACCTCTGCATTCTTCTGTCCAAGCTCCCTAGCTTCCTCTGTTTTCCTGTCTGGCAGAATAAGGCTCCCTGCAATTCCTGCGTTTGCAGGTCGCTGAGTTACCTCACTCAGAAATGGAATCAATCTTCTCTTCCCTTTCTTCTTTTTTCCCTCTATTCCTCATCCACCTCCATTCCAAATTCATAGGGAAAGTGCTCTGATTGGTCCAGTTTGGATTAAATATTCATCATTCATACAGTGAACTGCAGCTGAGAGGCAGAGTCAAGGAACCACCTTATATAGAATGGAAATGATGGTGGATCACCTTGGATCACCAGGTTTGGGCCGTTATGAGGAGGCAGGGTAGGTGCTGTTTATTCATAGTTGGCTGATTTCAAAAGATATCCATTAAAAGGATGAACCATATACTTCCACCACATTAAGCAAAACAACTCTTAAGTAATCCCAAATGGATGAAGCTACATTGCATGACCTTGAAAAAGGACATTCCAGATTCAGCAGATCCATATCCAGGTCTAATACTGTTAACCATTCCAAATAAGAGAAATGTTTATTAGATATAATTTTGTATTTTAGAGGAGGAGTTCTGATGAGCTGATTCAGGAAAAAAGAAAAGGTATGTTAGAAAAGGAGGTCATGAATAAGCTGACATAGAGGGACCTGGAGAGTATTAGGCTAAGCAAAATAACCAGTCAGAGAAAGACAAGTATCATATGATCTCACTTATTTGTGGAATATAACAAACACTATAAGCTGTCAAACAAAATAGATCCAGAGACATGGAAGTAGGGAACAGATTGACAAACCTCAGAGGGAAGGGGTAGGGGGTGGGAAGAGAAAAACCAAAGAACTTATATACATATAGTCATAACTAATGGACACAAATAACTATGCGGTGAAGGAAGGAGGGTGGCGGGAGCAGGGAGGAGGGTGTCAGTGGGGGGAAAAAGGGAGGGACATCTGTAATACTTTAAACAATAAAGATATATTTTAAAAAAGAAAGATCTAGCTTAAAAAAAGAAAGGTCTACCACTGTAGTCCTTACCATGCAACCTATTTCTCCTAAATTTTGGTACTTGACCTTCTCTCTGTCTCCATTCCACACTGGTAGTCTTTTTTTCCACGTCTACTTTGTAACTGTTGTCTCTGGGTTTTCACATTATACTCTGTTCTTTGCATAATAAATAATATTAAAACAGAGGTATTAAATGCAAAATCCTAAGGAGTCTGCATTTGTACAATGCCTTCTAATACTCTAAAGAATAAACAAATTCGGTTTTTAAATGAGCCCTAAGAGAGTTTTCAAAGATGAAAGTTTTCTAAAATTTGCAGTTTCTGTTCTCTTAAAATGCACATTTACAAACATCCAATAAATACTATTGTTGTGTTGTTTTTTTAATTCTCACCCAAGGATATTTTTGCATTTATCTTCAGATAGAGCAGGAGGGAGAGAGGGAGGTAGAGAGAGAGAGAAACATCCAATGTGAGAGAGACACATCGACTGGTTGCCACCACACGACCCCAACAAGAGACCGGGGACGAACTGCAACTGAAGTATGTACCCTTAGTAGGAATCGAACCCAGGACTACCTGGTCTGCGGGCCGACGCTCTAACTGCTGAGCCAAACCGGCCAGTGCGTGTTGTTCTTTTAGGAAACATTGGTGTTTACATGCACTTTAATAAGTATTACTTGTACTTTCAGCTCCTTTTCACTCAAGGGGCTGCAAATCATTTTAGAAACTGACCTACTTAATTTAAAATTCTGTCTGTAACTATGGTACAGTAACTAGTGAGATGAGATTATAAATTATTCTGTGAGACCTTCCAGCTCACTCTCTCAGCTATAAATCTCATACCCAGATCTTAGACTTTAATTCTCCTTATCTCCCACACAAAAAGGCAGTATGTCTTACTGGTTAGACAAATGGATTCAGTAACAAGACTTCCTAGGTTTAAATCCTTCAGTCAATAGTTGGGAGACTCTGGGAGAGTTGTTTAAGCTATCTGTGCCTCAGTTACCTCACCTGTAAGATGGGGATAATACTATTATCTACTCTTATGATTATTGTGATGATTAAACAAATTAACACTGCAAAGCTCTTAGAACAGCAGCTGGCCATACTAAGGGTTAGTTATTTACTGCACTAACTTTATAACCTTCATAGAATCTGGTTACTGCTGACAAAGGCTCTCTTCTTGACCTGATTTTAAGCAGATTCTTGTGAGCTCTCTGCTGGACTAGGTCAGACCTTTCCCTCTTTGTCCTTGTAACATTTAAGCAAAAATCCTGTTAAAGCAGTTTAACAAAAACAAAACAAAACAAAAAAACCCCACCCTTGATATCTTATCACCCTGGCCTGCCTTCAGCATGAATTCTGTGAGTTTTCTAGCAAGAATCTTTCTTATCCCTGATGTTTTCTCCTAGTAATTTTTTATCTACTGACTCCTACCCTCTCCCTTGGTTATAAATCTCCACTTGTCCTTATTGGAGTAGGAGTTGATTCAGATCTCTCTCCCCTAATATAAAACCCCACTGACAAAGCCCCCCTTGAATAAAGTCTGCCTTACTGTCTCTAACACGTCATGACTTTTCCCCTTAACATTGCCTTGTCTTTGTCTTTAAATAATCATTCATCTCTTGTGTAGAGTTGGGGGAGAGGCATATTTTGGAGATGGATCTAATATTTTAATCTTGTCCCTAATAATTTAACCCAATTTATTAATAGTTAAGATGTTGGTAGTGAAATATTTATGCTTTAACTACATAGGAGAGTCAAAAAGAAAAATATGATTATTTGAGAGACCAGCCTATGAGACTTAGCAAAGTGAACAGCAGGAGTTGTCCACCATAAAAACCGGTATTATAATAGAATAAATTTAATTTTAATAAGGTTTGCATCAATATTGATCTTTATTATGTAGTCACAAGCTCATTTGTTGGGATGTATGAATAGGGAACACAATAGCTGAATCTCCCAATACCTTGTTAGAGCTTTACTAAGGATGATTGCCTCCATGTCCCCCTAGATGGTTTTTACTCTATTATTCTGTAAGAATCATGGAAAAACATTTTTTTTTTTTTACTAAAATGGCTTTTAATGGCACATAATTATGGGAAAGTGCTAAAACAGATATAATTCATGTAGATACATATATATTTATTGTCCTGTTATGTTAGTTCATTCCCCCCAAAATATCTCTTAAGTGGCAAAAAATATTAACTAAAAGATCACAATGAAAAACTAGATTGTTTAGTTTTTAGAAGAAAAATAGAGGCAATGTGGGGGGTAGATGTCAACTGTCCATTAGATAGTAGAAAATGCTGGGGTCTATTAAAAGTTTCATAGACCTACATAATGTTACTAATCCTACCCTAGACAATGTATCTAGGAAAATGCTCAGTAACCTGAAGCAACACCAGTTGTCTTAGATTGCATTTTGAATTAGAGCCTAAGAAAGGGATTCCAGTGTATGTACTTTGAGTAAATGCTCTTTAGGAAAAACCTATAAGGAGAAGAAGCAGCAGAGTGAGGATACGATCCCAGGTAAAAGTTTGGGGAAGCATATGGAAGAGTGAAAATGAGTCAGTCCTTGCTTACTCTTGGATAGAAGAGGAATGTAACCTCTGAGGAGTCTCCAGTAAAGGGCTCCACTTAGCCAAGATCAAGTCTCTGGAAAAAGTCACAGGTACAAGATCTTAGCCAAGGCACTGACAGCAGCTGAAGAATGGCTGACCCAGCTGATAAAGGGGATCTGGGCTGGACAACAATGTCTACCACATAACTCTTTATTGTTCTTCATTTTTCATGTTAACACATGACAGTGGAAACTTCATTCTGTGCATTCTTTGTGTTTGTGGCACTTATCACAGTGCCTACCTGATGGTATGTTTTTTTTTATCCTCACCCGAGGATATTTTTCCATTTTTTGTACAGATAGAGTGGGAGGGAGAGAGAGGAAGGGAGAGAGAGAGAGAAACATCGATGTGAAGGGACACATCGAGTGGCTGCCACCCGCACGACCAACCAGGGCCAGGGACAAACTGCAACCGAAGTACGTGCCCTTAGCGGGAACCGAACCCGGGTCTCTCCGGACCGCAGGCCGACGCTCTAACCGCTGAGCCAAACTGGCCAGGGCTGATGGTATGTTTTTAATAAATTGTTTCATTCATTTAAATTATACATCGAGAGCCTCCTATTGAATTTACAAAGCAATTTCTTAAAAGAGCCATCTAAATTCAAATTTCATTTTGTACTCTCGCTAAGTAACATTGTGGTGTTTTCTTCATGACCTTGTCACCACCCCACCTGCTGATGTTTTACATTTTTCTCTGCATATCAATAGGAGAGGAAGGACATATGGATCTTATGATCAGAAGAACAGCTTGAGGACCCAGAGATCCTAGCCTTATTGCTCTCTTATTTGATGCCCAAGTGAAGTCATTAAACCTCTCAAAGCCTTCAGTTCTGGAAAAGGAGTGTAGGAAATATTTAAAATGGTCTGTTTTACTTCACATTAGCTACATCTTTCGTACTTTCCTTTTTATGTTAAGCTTGTTTATGTTATACATTGTGAGTGAGAACTATCTAAAGCACCTTCCTGCTGTAGATAGGAGTCCGGAACTTCTGATGTTTGGAGAAGAGAACACATTCCTGGAATCTTAGAATCCTGAGATGCTGGGCTTGCACACTCTGCTGTGGATAGACAAGAGCTCAGATAGGCCTGTCTTTGCTCATCCATCTTAATGCATATGGGTAAAGTAATCTCATTCTGTATGTATTTATCAGAGTGATAGGCAAGAGGGACCTAGGGGTGGAATCTGATGAGGTTATTAGCAAAGGGACATTGCTCCCTCAAAACAGAGGGCCCTGCGCCTCTCAAAAGGCCTCTTTAATTCTCATTTGGATTCTCTGACAGTACAAAAAAAAAAGCCTCTTTATTTCTCTTTTAGGTTTCATCCAACTTTTATTCCTGTCTACAATCATCTAACCATTCATGCCCACAGAGTAGAGGGCTGGATCAAGTCCAAGAAAGCCCTAACTTTTTGAAAGGTTAGAGATAAATTGCCAAAATGTCTGGGTGTTGAAACTATGTAACTGAGGGCATTAAATCATAGAAAACTGGGAAATAAGAACCAATGAGGAAAGTACAAAGATCTTATTATGAATGATATACAAATCCAAACACTGTAATGGAATTAATACCCTAATTAAAATGTTTGCTCATAAATTACATCGATTAAATTATGAATTAATAAAATATTTTATAACCATAAATTATACAAAGTATTTACCTCATGAATAATCATCTGGCTCCACCAGAGCTGAGGAAGGTTAGACTTGAAAAAAGAAAAGAGGAGCTTTGGAAACTGACCCAGGGAGAGAATTTCTGAGGTCTACTCTGCATGTGTTCATGTTTTTACTATTTATGTACATAATTAAATGTGTGAAGTGGGAGGGAAAGCTGGGGTTAGGAGATAGGAATAAAAGGCAAGTAAATAGAAAGTTTCAGACCTCTAAAGATAAATCTTAAGTATTTCAAAGAATTTCCTACATTGTTGTCTGTTCTCTCAAGGACTAGATAGAATTCAGATTCTCCATTCTAGAAATTGATGCTCATGGGAGAAAATTACACCACCCCTATCATTAATACAGTGACAGGACCAGATGGAGAACTCTACTACACCATCTATCATACCATGGTAGGGCTGTATGGTGAATAGAAAGGAAAGCTGGTTTGTGCTGGCTTGTCCCTTCTCAAGCATAGAAATCTCACCCATTGAAAGATTTAGTTCCTTTCCATATATCACACCCACTATCCCAAACCTCTCCTTTCCTAGCCTCTAATCTGCCCCAGAGAGGATTCAATTAATTTGCTAGAGCAGTTCACAGAACTCGGAGAAACACTTTACTTACTGGATCACCAATTTATTATAAAAAAGATATAACTCAGGAACAGCCAAATGGAAAAGAAGCATAGGACGAGGTGTGGAGAAAGGGTGTGAAGCTCTCATGCACTATTGTAGTGAGTGCCCCACTCTTCCCAAATCTCCTTGTGTTCAACAACCAGAAGCAATCTAAGCCCTGTCCTTTGGGTTTTTAGTGGAGGCTTCATTGCATGGGTTTGATTGATTAAAACATTGGCCATTAGTGATTGGTTCAAAGTCTGGCCCTCTCCCCAACGCAAGGTGGGAGTAGGAGACAACTGAATTCCTAACCCTCTAATCAGAAAGTTGGCTCCATTGGCAACCAGCACTCATCCTAAAGTGCTTCTAAAGTTACCTTATTAAAGTAACAAAAGACACCTTGGTCACTCTCAACACTTAGGAAACTCCAAGGATTTCGGGAGCTGTTAGCCTGGATCTGTGGATGAAGTCAAATATATATATGACAAATACATTTTGGTCATCTGAATGACCAAATATATATTTCTTATAAGTCACAGTGTTACATGCATATTGTGACGGCTTTTTCATTCAGCCTGAGTAATTATAAATGAAGTTAAATTTGTCTGAAAGAACAGAAACTCTGACTTACTCAATTCTAACTTGCTTTGATAAAACAAGTATTTGTTTTTGATTCTCCATCTGTTCCTGTAGTACATCTTTATTGTCCCTCCAAATAATCTGAAATATTTAGGAAAGCCTCCATAAGGTTTCCATTGAGAAAAATCAGTTCATTGTCTATATTAAAATTTTTGAACTAATTTGAGTAACATAATGAATGATTCTTTCAAGTTTTATACGAATTTATTTCTGGAACCAAACTCTAAAAATTAGATAGACTAATTGTGGCCTTTTAATTTTAAATATCCTAATATATAATTATTGAATGTAACCACCCTGATGGTTTCCCTGTTGCAACTTTAAGTTCCTATGTTATTTGAGTAGCTTAAAACCTTCATGAATCTTGTATAACATGCAACATACTGTAGATGTTAAAAGCGGGCTCAAAATGATCCAACAAATCATCGAACAACAAGTGCTGGCGAGGGTGTGGAGGAAAGGGGACTCTAGTACACTGCCGGTGGGAATTCAGACTGGTGCAACCACTATGGAAAACCATATGGTGTTTCCTCAAAAAATTAAAAATTGAACTGCCATTTGACTCAGTGATTCCACTTGTAGGAATATATATTAAGAAGCCTGAAACACCAATCAGAAAGAATGTATGTACCCCTATGTTCATAGCAGCACTATTCACAATTGCTAAGATCTGGAAACAGCCCAAGTGCCCATCAGTAGATGAGTGGATAAAAAAACTGTGGTACATATACACAAGAATACTATGCAGCTGCAAGAAAGAAAGATCTCGTATCCTTTGAGATGACATGGAGGGACCTGGAGAGTATTATGCTAAACAAAATAAGCCAGTCAGAGAAAGACAAGTATCACATGATCTCATTTATTTATGAAATATAATGAACAAAATAAGGTGATGAACAAAATAGACCCAGAGACATAGAAGTACGGTTCAGACAAACTTCAGAGGAGGGGGAGAGGGAAGAGATAAACCAAAGAAATTATGCATATAAGCATAATCAATGGACATAGACAATAATGCTGGAGGGGGAGGGGAACAGGAAGAGGGTGTCAATGGGGAAAAAGGAGAAACATCTGTAACAAAAATAAATTAAATTAAAAAAAGAAACAACAGGCTCAAAATGGAGTCACTTATGCTAAGCTCCAAGTCACCAAACCAAGACTTAATTATAATTTCAGCTCTCCCAGATATGGAATCTTAAACCAGTTGAATCAATATTCACCTAATTATTACTAGTTAGGTAATTAGCCTAATAGACTCCTGCTATCCCCTAAAAGAATGTGACTTTGCCATAACCAATCTACTTTTTTGTCTAGTATAACTTTCTTCTTTCCCCTCCCTTCTACCTATAAAAGTCTTTCATTTTTTCAGTTCCTCAGAGTTCCTTCCTTTTTGCTAGTTTGGATGCTGCCTGATTCATGAATCATTGTAAAAAGCCAATAAGATCTTTAAAATGTACTCAAATTTTTTAAAATACAGATTATACATTGATCTATGTAGTATTATTTATGACCAATACAACGAGAGGCTGTATTAATAAAATATTTAGGGTCACATGGAATAATACATGGAGTTATGCAAAAACTTGACTTAGACTAAAGCTTTCTTTCCTTCAACATCACCCTAATAACCTTCGATGTTAACTAGGAGGTACAACAAAAGAATTGGGGTTTTATTGCCTCTATTTTCCTTCTTCATGTTGTTTTTGAGAGTTGAAGTACAATGAAATGGTCAAAAGGGAGGCAGCAGGAGAGAAGTCAGAGTAGCCAGTCCCTTAGTAAATCAATATTAATGGTGTACTGGAACAGAGTCTGGGCACAGAGTGGGTCTGCCTTGGGCCTGCTGGTAATATGTGGTTTCTTGACTTTGTGTAGGAAAGAATTCACAACATGAGTCCAGGTGATTTTGAGAATACATTTATTAAAACTGGGGACAGTGAAACAAGAAAGGGCTTAAGGTAGAAGCAACAGGAGAGAGAAAGTCAGAGAAAAAGGAGTCCTTGAAGACAGGTTCAGGGGGTAAGCCTGGGACAAGCTGCCACTGCTCGCTGCTTCCCTGGTTGCATTTTGCATGGGGACCCTTAGAGTTTAGAAGAAAAACAGTAGAGATACAAGGCATGGGCATGTTCTAGCAAGAAGAGCGTGCAGTGGATTCTTTGTCTTTAAGACTTTTTTTTTATCTTTCTTTGGCCAGCCAGAATCCTAGGGGAGGTCTTAAAGGAGAGTCTTAACAGAATATTCATCGTTTTACAGGTGTGCTCTTCAATATATTGCTTCATAAAAATGTGTGCATGGAGGGGCCAGGGTTATTTTATGGTTAGTTTTACTTTTAAAGAATGTTATTGAACAGGGACTGAGACCAAGGCTGGTCTGCCCCACAACAGTCTGGAATGTGTAAACCATTTTCTCCTAAATGTCTTCAGTTAGGGAAGATAAAACCTTTTGATTCATTAGCTGGCTGTAAATTGCTCAAATTGTTTGGCCTTGTTTCATTACTTTGTCTCAGTTTCCCTTATTCCACTTGTCAAGGAATTTCCCTAGCTTCTTACTATGCTGCCACAATGGTACTGTCAAATATTGATTAACTAAACAAACAAAGGGGGAATTCCTGTATTAGTTTGCTAGGGCTGTCATAGCAAAGGACCATAGACTGTGTGGTTTAAATAGCAAAAATTTATTTTCTCACAGTTCTGGAGGCTAGAAGTTAAAAATCAGGGAGTTGGTAGGTTTGGTGTCTCCTGAGGACTCTCTCCTTATCATGTAGATAGCTGTCTTTTCTCTGTATTTCCACATCATCTTCCCCTGAATATGATGACTGTATCCTAATTTCTTCTTATGAAAAAAACAGTAGTCATATTGGATTAGAGCCCATTCGAATGACTCATTTAACTTAGTCATATATTTAAAGACTTAATCTTTAGCCCAGCTGGTGTGGTTCAGTGGTTGAGTGTTGACCCATGCACCAAGAGGTCACCAGTTTGATTCCCAATCAAGGCACATGCCCAGGTTGTGGGCTCGGTCCCCAGTGTGAGGCATGTAGGAGGCGGCCAACTGATGTTCTCTCTCATTGATGTCTCTATCTTCCTGTCCTTTTCTTTCTCTCTAAAATCAGTAAAGAAAAATTATTTAAAAATAAGTAAAAACTCAAATACAGTCACATTTTGAGGTACTGGGGGTTAGACCTTCAACATATAAATTTTAGGGGGAACATCATTCAATCCATAATAGGGTCCTGACCAAGCCACCTGCTGAACACCAAAAATTCCATTTATAACATGTGAAAGATCTTTTAAAATGCATTAAAGAGTGGAGAGAGAGAAAAAAATATATACACACAGGCCAGAAACTAAGTTAAAGTGGGAACCTAGGTAAACAAAGAGAGCAGTAAAACTGGTTTCACTTTGAGGGCACTGTTAAAACCTGATAAACTTAAGCATCACTTTTGTTTGTTTGTTGTTTAATTTACAGGGAGCAGAAAACAGGAGATAAAACCCAAGACCTACCTGAAGGGAGGAATCTAAAACAGTGTCCACAAGCCAAAGGGATAAACACTCAGTGTAAGTGTGTGAGCTAGAAATAAACTTATCCTCTACTCACACTGCCAAACCACGGGACCACAAGGAACAGTGCCATTCATGAACCATGGTATTGGGTAGAAGGAAAAAAATCTCTTTTAATAATTCATAGCTACAAATCAGCCTCAAGTAGGTTTGTAGCCTGAATTTATACTACTTTTGTTGCCCCCCCAAACCCTAAAGCCTAGAACTTAATTTCAAGTAGTCTTAGGTTGGTCTTGTCCCTAGTTATCTGGAAGAAGTGTTCTGTTTAATTGCTAAATAATACTTATTTGCTAAATAGTTGCTAAATGCTCCTCCAAACTGAGTATTATAGAACAACAGAAATATGTTATATTTAATGGACTGTGTGGGTCAAGAATTTGGAAAGTGCACTACAAGGAGAACTTGTCTTTGCTGCATGGTATCTGGTGCTTATCTGAGAAGACTTGAAGACTAGGAGGTGTCTCTGGGGCTGGAAGCAGAAATTATGTGTAAATTAGCTTAACCACATATCTAGTAGTTAATGCAGGCTGTTGGCTAGGACTTCGGCTGAGGCTATTGGTGAGAATACCAGCATATGGACTTTCTTTTTTTTTTTTTTTTTTATATCCTCACCCGAGGACATTTTTCCATTTTTTTGTTCAGATAGAGCGGGAGGGAGAGAGAGGAAGAGAGAGAGAGAGAAACATCAATGTGAAGGGACACATCGAGTGGCTGCCACCCGCACAACCAACCAGGACCGGGGACAAACTGCAACCGAGGTACGTGCCCTTAGCGGGAACCGAACCCGGGTCTCTCTGTACTGCAGGCCGACGCTCCAACCGCTGAGCCAAACCGGCCAGGGCAGCATATGGACTTTCTACATGGATGCATGGGCTTTCTCACCACATGGTGGCTGGTTCCAAGTGCAAAGCATCCCAAGAGAACTGTATTACCGTTTATCTTCCAGCCTTGGAAGTCATATTAGTCATAAGTCATCCCAGATTCAAGGAACACAAACACAGACCCACTTCTCAGTGGGAGGAGTTTAAAAGTCACATTGTAGAAAAGAGCATGTAGGATGGCAGGTATTGTTGTCACCATCTTTAGAAGATACAATTTGCCATCCAAAAGCACAGGCAAATTCTGGATTAGCGGTTTTTTAACTCAGGCCTCAAAATATTTCCCCAGATAAAGTTCCAAAGCACACCAATACAAGAATCACAAAATACATAAAACTCATTAAGAAAGAAGGCACTTTATGCAAGAACCAGCAAAAACAAAGGAATCAGACCCACAAACCTTCAGATATTGGACTTAGACACAGAAAATAAAATAAATGTGCTTAATATGCCCAAAGGAATAAGAGAAAGTTTTAAAAATATAAATATAGAAACAACCCTATAAAATGACCAAGAAGATTTTGAAAAAAACAACCAGGATTTCTAAAAACAAAAAATATAAAATTAAAATTAAAACACAATGAACATGCTAAACAGCAGATGAGCCGTAGTAAGAGAAAAAAGTCATGAGCTGGACGATAGATCTGAAGAAATTATACAGAATGCAACGCAGAGTCAAGGAATGGAAAATATGACAGATTAAACAATATGGAGGGTAAAAGGAAAGGCCTAAAATATACATACATACTCAGAGTTCAGAAAAGAAAGGAGAGAATGAGTAAAAGTAATATTTGAAGAGATAAAATCTGATAATTTTTATGAACCAATGAAAGACACCAGTTGACAGTTTTAGAATTATCCATGAATCCCAAGCAGGGTGCATAAGAGGAAATCAGCCCCTAAACACATCACAGTGAAAGTGCAGCAATTCAGAAACAAACAAAATACTTTAAAATCTATCCTTCCAAGGAGCAAACAATTATGCTGACATCAGACTTTTCAACAAATATATGAAAAGCACTTATGCAGTAGAATAATATTTCCAAAGATGATCTAAAATGATGTACCTAGCAAAAATGTCATTCAGTAACAGGGTGAAATAAAAGCATTTCAGAAAGAAGAGAATATAGAAAGGGTTTATCACCAATAGATCTTTTTAATTTTAAATTTTCAATTACAGTTTACATTCAATATTATTTTGTATTAGTTTCAGGTGTACAGCATAGTAGTTAGACAATCATATACTTTACAAAGTGGTCCCGCAATTTTTCAAGTACCCATCTGGCAACATACATAGTTATAACAATATTATTGGCTATATTCCTTATGCTGTATGTTACATCCCCATTACTATTTTGTATCCCAATTAGTACTTCTTAACTGCTTTACCTTTTCACCCAGTCCCCCAACTACTCTCCCTCTGGCAGTCATCAGTGTATTCTCAGTATGAGTCTATTTCTATTTATTTTGTTCTTTAAAAAAAAATTTTTTTCTTTATTGATTTTAGAGAGAGAGGAAAAAGGAGGGAGAGAGAAAGAGAAACATTGATGAGAGAGAACATTGACTGGCCACCTCCAGCATGCCCCCCTCCCCTGCCCCATCTGGGGATTGGGCCCACAACCTGGGCACGTGCCCTGACCAGGAATCAAACTGGTGACCTCTTGGTGCATGGGTCAATGCTCAACCTCTGAGCCACCCTGGCCGGGCTATTTTGTTCTTTAGAATCTACATATAAGTGAAATCATATGGTATTTGTCTTTCTGTGACTGATTTAATTTACTTAGTATAATACCCGTTAGGTCCATCAATGCTGACACAAATGGTAAAATTTCATTCATTTTTGTGGCTTAGTAATATTCCATTGTACATCTGTACTACAACTTTTTTTTATCTACTCATCTATTGATGGGCACTTGGTTGCTTCCATATCTTGGAACAGGGGATGTTCCAAAAGATTATAAGAAGGAAAGTGATTCTAGATGGAATGTCTAAGACACAAGGATGAATGGTGAGGGAAGAAAGTAGGTAAATCTAAATAAATATTAACAACATATTATAAATATATATGTTATTGCTAATTATTTATATTTGGATATTAAAAGAAACAACAGTATCTTATTCGGTTAAAAATACCAAACAACAATTGCATAAAAGTCAGGGGAAAAGTAATCATAGCAAAAGTGTTCCAAGATCCTCCTACTGTTTAGGAGAAAATTAAAGATACTACATGATAAATTTCTAAAGTAACCACTAAAATAATAGAAATGCAATGAATGAAATGAGAAAAAATGCTCAAAAATAAAAAAGCAATCATGACGGAAGAAAGAAGCATTGATAATGTGGAAAGTAAAATAATATCTTAGAACTAAATTATACTAGCCCTGGCCGATTTGGCTCAGTGGTTAGAGTGTCGGCCCACAGACTGGAGAGTCCTGGGTTCGGGTCCCACTAAGGGCATGTACCTTGGTTGCAGTTTGTCCCCGGCCCTGGTTGGGGTCGTGTGGATGGCAGCCACTTGATATGTCTCTCTCACATGGATATTTCTTTCTCTGTCTTTCTCCCTCTCTCCCTCCTGCTCTATCTGAAGATAAATGCAAAAATGTCTTAGGGTGAGGATAAATAAATAAATAAATACAACCAATTTTTAAAAAAAGAAAGAAATTATACTAGTAATCTCAATAAATGAAGTAAATGAGCTAAATGTTTCATTAAAAAAGAAGAAGAAAACAATCAGACTGGATAACAACAAAATCCAGCTATGAGCTCTTTACACACGTGATGGCTCTTCTCCACTCTGTACCGCCTGATATCCTTTGCCTTCTAACTTCTGGTTGGATTTGGCTAATAACAGATAGTGGCAAGTGATCACAAGGTGGAGAAGAGAGAAGTAGGGGTATTAATTCCTCCAGTTTTCCTGCTGGGCCAGAGTTTTTCCGTTTATATTATCCCTACTTAATGTCACAGATTTTGCAGGTGCCCCCTCTCCCAGCAACAGCTTATACTGGGTTCCAGCAACACCACTTCTTCTCTTTGACCTTTTAGGGCTAAGGTATAAATGCTTTTTCCTGTTTCCAGTGCCTGAATACTTCATCATCTTTTATTGGTTCCCTTAATGCTGCCCCATACCTCTCTGAAGAATTTCTTCCGTTAACATTTTGAGGGCACTGCTGTTTATTTCCTGCTAGGATCCTGACTCACAACAGGAGACATACCTAAAATATAAGAATACTGAAATGTTGAAAATAAAAGGTTGAAAATATTATAGCATGCAAACACCAACCCTCCCCAAAACTGATGTCACTATACTAAAGTAGACCTTAAACCCTGGCCGGTTTGGCTCAGCGGTTAGAGCGTCAGCCTGCGGTCCAGAGAGACCTGGGTTCGGTTCCCACTAAGGGCATGTACCTCGGTTGCAGTTTGTCCCCGGCCCTGGTCGGTCATGCGGGTGGCAGCCACTCGATGTGTTACTTTCACGTCGATGTTTCTCTCTCTCTCTCTCTCTCTGTTCCTCTCTCTCCCTCCCACTCTACCTGAACAAAAAATGGAAAAATGTCCTCAGGTGAGGATTAAAATAAATAAATAAATAAAGTAGACCTTAAGATTAGAAATAATATTAGAGATAAAAGAGATGCATGATGAAATATTCACTTTACCAGTAATATAACATTACTACCAAAGCCTCAAATTATATAAAGTGAAAAACTTGATAGAATTAGATAAATCTATCAAATTAATGGAGAATAAAAAAGACAACGTACAGATAGAGGTAACTCCATCTTGAAAAGCTGACTCATCTAAAACCAACCCTCCAAAACCCTTGACCTCCTCTCCTTTCCCTGGGTGGACTCTGGAATGTGTACAGAGGCTCCAGGTTAATCACGAACTGCCATTAACCTTCCTCCACCAGCCAGCCCTTCTCTGGGGGAAGGTGCCCTCAGTGTTATCTATCTTTTAACTCGCTTTGGCACTGGAGTGCCTGGTATCTGGTCCCTTTGGTCTCTTGGATTCTCTCTACATTCCTTTTGGAGTAGTTGGTCCATTTCTTAGGGGGAATAAAACAGGTGGTCTGGGGTGAGAGTGGGGGTGGTAGTGATAAATGGTTCGGGGATCCATTTGGTCCTGCCACTCCCAGGTCTGCTTTTCTGTAAGTACCTTATCAAAACATGTTAAACTGACAAGCTAGACTTGGCTTCTTTCTCTGGCCTCTGGCCTCCTTTGGTATTTGGGGGCCACTTTGCATATACAACCTTTTCACGGAACAGACAAGAATGATCTACAAATAACTGTTTTTTAAAAGTACACCATATATTTCAATGGCTTGATTAACAGGCCATTCGGTTGCCTAATTTTATTTTTTCTTGGAGTAATATTACCCTTAGTTTGCATTTACTTGAGAAGATACTGATTGGCAGCAGAGAAAGACAAGTATAAAGATAGAGGGTGGCCAGAGGAAGCTAGTTATGGTTTTAAAAATAATGTCTTAACAATAAATATGACTAAATGTTAATGTCCTTAATCTATTAATCTAAGAAAAATTCTAGAATTCCAAAATGTTAATGGACAAGAAACTAATTTATGAAAGAGAAAAATGGCTAAATAAACAAATAAAAATTGTTCAACCTCACTAGAAATCAAAGAAATAGAGAATAAAACAATACATTATTTTCATCTATAAAATTAACAGAAGAATTAAATATGTACCCAAAGCTGTTGGGGATAACATAGACACTGTCATGTACTGCTGGCAGGAGTAAAAATTAAGACAAGTTATTTGGTTTATAACATTTGACCAAGTAATTCCATTTCTGGGAATGTATCCCCGAAAATAACCTGAATTAATGGTAAAGATTCAAGTACAAAAAGGGAATGTTATTGATAATATATATTTTATATGTTAGAGATGCTCTTCTTTTGTTCTCTTCTCTCACTCCCTTCCATTCAATTGTTTACTTCCTGAGCAATTCAATCCAAAACCCATTATATTGGGGCTCAGCAAGATAGGTGTCCCCATGGGTGAGCAGGGGAGGAGCCAGTGGCCCACATAGAATGGCAGAGTGCCCCTGGCATGAGAAAGGCTCTCGGGATGCAGGAGCCCAGCAGTGAGAGAAGAGCACCTGTGGGAGGGCAGAGGGAGCCCAGAGCAGCGTGTCATAGCCCAGTCAGGGTGAGGAGGGCATCTGCAGAGGTGAGAGGATGGTGGCAGTTTGAACTGGTTACACACCGGGAATTGATCAAATAAGTAAATATATTGAAGATAAGGGAGCCAGGTTTCTCACTGCCAAAGAATCAAGTTATAATTATAGAAAGGGAGAAAATAAGAATGAGGTGTTGGCTTAGAATTTGGAATACTCGTGTGATCTCATGGCTTTCAATCCAAAGAAATAGATATAGAAAATAAGAATAAGCATAGATATAAATGCATGTATGTATATAAATATATGTTCCTTCGGAGGGTCTGGGAGCAGTGTCACCCAATAGCAACGAGCCACTAGTGCCTAGATGTTGGTTTCTAAATATTCTTCTCCACTAAAAGAAAACCAGGGCTCTTTGGAGAAATAGCTGATTCCAGTGCTGGGTCTGGAAATGTACAATGAGGCTAGAGCATCTTGTGCCAGAAAGTAAAGGATGTATTCAGAAAATAATGGGAACATCTCAAAAGGACACATAAGTCATTGACTAAAATAGAATAACATTAGCCCATACACACATGTGACCATTTGAAAAGGAATGAATATTTATATAATATCCAAGTATCTCCTCCACAAAATATTTATTAATTTAAGAGGAGAAAAGAGTAACTGTGCAGTGAAAAAGCCTGGCAGACACCACCTTAATAAAGTGATCAAGTTAACATCACCAGTGATGGAACAAAATAAAATTGTGTATCACCTGATAGAATATAATGAGATGAACACAGCACTGCTTCCGTAATATAGCTACCAAAAGTGCATGACTTGAATCCAATCATGAGGAAACAGCCAACAAACCTACAGTGTGGAGCAGTTTACAAAATAACTAACTTGGCCCTCGCCAGTTTGACTCAACAGTTAGAGCGTCAGCCGGCGGACCTAAGGGTCTTGGGTTTGATTCCGGTCAGGGGCATGTAAGTGGGTTGCAGGTTTGATCCCCAGCCCTGGTCCGGATCATGCAGGAGGCAACCAGTTAATGTGTCTCTCTCACATCAATCTCTCTCTCTCTCTCTCTCTCCCCCTTCCACTCTCTCTTAAAAAAAAAAAAAAAAAAAAAAATCAGTGGAAAAATATCCTCAGGTGAGAATTAACAAAAAAACTAACTTGTATTCTTCTAAAGGATCACCAAAATGAAAGTCAAGGGAAGGATGAGGAGCCCTTCCAAATTAAAGGAGACATGACAACGAAGCACAATGAGAATGAGTAGAAGAGGATGGGGTTGATGCTTAGTTGGGACCTTGGAAGAAAAGATAAGGAACACTTGCATTGGATCATCTCAGAAGAGTTTACAGAGTTTCGAGCAAGGATTAGGGAGGATTAGGAAGAACAAGAGATGCTACATTACACCAGGGCTGGTAATAGGGGAAACTATTACCATCCCTGGGCCTGAAGAAGCAAGAGGAAAGGAGCACATTTTGGGACCCAGAGAAAGCTGTTTGGAGAGGACTACCAGACAGGAACTGCGGTCTTTAGCTAAAGGGACATAGCCAACCTGCAGGGAACTGGTAAGGAGGGAGCTGGGGGGATAAGTAATTTGACCTCACTCTCCTCTCTCCCTCTAGATTTCAACAAAGCCATTAGCTGAACCCAACTGGAAGCTAGAGGGCAAGGGAACCAGGTTGTTGCAGTCTCATGGATCAGCATCCTAGGGCACAAAACAGGATAGAGAAGGTGTGCAGTGGATCCAGCACAAGTGCTAAGAAGAGTGGAAAAGGTTTGGCAAGGCCACTGTGAGGAAAGGGAAGGGGAGCCAAGAGGTGAAAAAGAATTGCTGAGCTTCTCTAGAAAACACTTGCCCATCTAAGGTTCTTTGGATATAACCAACAGAAACCAAATCAAATTGGCTTAAATCTTAATTAATTAATTCAATATTTATTGACTACCTACAATGTACAAGGAATTTCATGACATTAAAAAACACACTAAGTTTGTGATTTCATGGAATTTACATTCTAGTGGAGAGAGACAGACAATAAGCAAGTAAATTATTTAATATTTTAGAGGGTCATTAAGTGCTGTAAACAATAAAGCTGGGTAAAGGGATAGAGGTGGGAGGCTAATGCAGTTGTCCAGATTTGTTAATGCAGGTGCTCAGGGATTCTCTGATTGCCTCTTCACATCCACTCCTATTTATTCCCATGGCTGGAAGTGTGACCTCCACAGACCACATACCTGGATTCTCCTGTCCTCTGGTTGAATGCAGATAATGAACTGAACTAGCAGGAAATTGGAGAGCAAGAGGAGAACAAGACAGGCATGTATATTCTCCTGGCTCCTTCCCTGCTAGGCTACAGTTCGGCAATGGCTGCCCTTCTCTGCTATAGCTACAGCTCTTACTGATTCTAGAAAACCTTCCCCACCCTGGCTGCTTCCGGCTTATAGGTATTAATGGCTTCCCACTGTGACTACCTCTTGGGTGCTTCACCATTTCTTATTAGTTTCCCTTAATGCGACTACACATTTATAAATAAGACACTGAATTTTCCTCAGATACCCCTTTGGTGTGCTGTTTCCTGTTGGGACCCAGAGTCACACAGGATATGAGAAAAATTAGGAATCAAGGATGACTCCAAAGTGTCTGGTCTGAGCAAAGGGAAGAATGGAGATGCTATTTACTGAACTGGGGGTAAAAATCAATAGTGTAAACTGAATTCATTAGAAGGCTATGAGATAGCTCACAGAATAGAATAAAAGGCAGAAATGTAAAGGATTGCATTGAAGCTCCTGGCCTGCTGGGAGCTCAGGTTCAGAAGTTGTCAGTGATTAGATTAGAGCCCCTAAAGGGAAAATGGGCTCAAATAATTCCATTTAAGGGAAAGGGCCGGAGACAATCTCTTACTGCTTGAAAGTAGTTATAAAACAACACTGTTGTTGACTGCTGCCTGGGCTATAGCATTTAGCAAGCTTCAGACCTAGAGGAAATCAGAGATGCTGCTAAACACCCTCCAATACACAAGACAACCATTTCAAAAGAATTACTCTGCTCAAAACACCAGCAGTGCTGAGACTGAGAAAGCCTGCTGTCTGTGAAGGCTACCACGTGTTTCTGTTTCTATGCCTTAGAAGATAAATCCGATTACTCCAGATCCAGAGCCTCAAACTCTATTGGAAACTTCAAAAGGACAGTGGCAAGTTAAGGAGTACTATCTAAAAGAAACCCTGCAGGAATAGGCACCACATTGGGAAATTTTTATTTAAGAGAGTAGAATTTCACTTTACCACACTGTGGAAAAGTACAACTGCACAAATGAACACAACCCCGCTCAGTGTAGCATGGGTTTATTAGTGGGTTAAACAGAGCATTCTATAGGTGCTTGAATTTGCAACTAAAATTAATAAGGTTGTAAATCATGTTATAGCTTTAAAACTCATGCAGGAACCTTTTCCAGAAAGTAGAGAGCTATGGTATTGTCTAATGACAGGTTCTGAAGCAGGCCTACAACAAGGCTGCATTGATCAGGGACAATATGCTTTCTGTGGTAGAACTGGGAACCTGGGCCTGGCCCAGGGCCAGGGAGGCACTGATAGCTGATGAAGCAGGGAAATTGTGCAAATGAGCCACTAAGCCTCGGGGCTTGGACAACAAAGTTGTTTCCTAACTTTCTGGCAGAGAGTCATTTTTTATAAAGTTACGAACAATTTTTTTTTCTTTCCATTTGGGGCTAGAAAGTTTGTCTAAAATAAATATGATTCATGTCCCAAGAAAGCTCCATTCTAGAGAACTCTGTATCCTTGGCTGACTTATGCTTCCCAACCCCCTGAGAATCTGATTTCTAATTCCCAAATCTGAAGTGATATCTTTGCCCTTTATTTTCAAAGTCCAGGAGGACCTGGTCACTCTGGAGCAGCGGTTCTCAACTTGTGGTCGTGACCCCTGTGGGGGTCGAACGACCCTCTCACAGGGGTCGCCCAAGACCATCAGAGAACACATATTGCTGATAGCGATTCATAACAGCAACAAAATTATAGTTATGAAGTAGCAACGAAAATAATTTTATGGTTGGGGGTCACCACAACATGAGGAGCTGCATTAAAGGGTCGCAGCATTAAGAAGGGTGAGAACCACTGCTCTGGAGGCAAACGTCTTGGTGTGGCTGTGTTCCAAGAGTTTGAGCTCCAGTTAGAAAAGTGTGATCATTCTGTGGTTTTCTCCACCTCATTTTGCTGCCTCTGGAAGTCCCCTAAATACACTTAACAGTATTTCCCTGAAGCTATAAAGTCAGGCTGATTTTTCTTCTTAACTCAGGAATACTTTAATTGCAAATATGAATTCTAAAAGATTTTGTTTGAGTACCACAATTTAGGTTGTCAAATTAGTTTTGTAATTTTATTACGTTAACTCCATTAACTGATTTTTTTCTATCACAAATAAATATGCAGGTAAACTCCTCAGATATGTATGTTTTCAACTTTATGCATATTAGCAAGTTAATGTGACCATTATATCACTCAAAAAATAGTCTTAACTGATAAGACTGACCAAAGTTTATTTACACTATTTTTAAATCTGTATGTATATGCATTACATATGTATCATAAGCATGTATAATGAAACAAAAATGAAATATATTATAAAATATAATCATTGTGGTATTTGGAGTAATTTTTAAAAATAAATCTCATTTTTTTAAAAAGTTACATTTAGTATTCATGTGCTTATTTCTTATTTTATGCTATGGAAAAATGACATCCATGGGGCATTTCTCTCCCCCACAATACCATAAATAATCTGTGAAATATTATGATATTCATTATCTTTTAAAGCTTTGGTTTTTCCTCCTCTTCATTAGCTTATTCTTTCTAGTTGTAACACAGCTAAATAAAAATATAAGTTGATGACAAATTCTCCTTAAAGCTTATATACAAAATTTGTATTGTTTCTTTCATACAGTGATAATAATTAGAATTCTTAGTAAATGTACAAAAACTCTTTACTAATTCACTACAATGGTCACTTAGTTTATTTCAAAATATGGTCTTTAGACTACCTAAGGATGCAGGTTCTAAAATGCAGATTCAGGCCCGGCCAGTGTAGCTCAGTGGCTGAGCATTGACCCATGCACCAAGAGGTTGCCGGTTTGATTCCCAGTCAGGGCACATGCCCAGGTTGTGGGCCTGATCCCCAGTGGGGGGCATGCAGGAGGCAGCCAATCGATGTTCTCTCTCATTGATGTTTCTCTCTCCCTCTCCCTTCTTCTCTCTCTAAAAATCAATAAAGAAAAATAAAATAAAATATAGATTCAGGACCTCACCTCAGAAATTCTGACTTAGTAGGCTGTGTGTGAACCCAGGAATCTATTTTTTGTTTGTTTTTGTTTTTATCCTCACCTGAGGACATTTTTGCACATTTATTTTCAGATAGAGCAGAAGGGATAAAGGGGGGATGAGAGAGAGAGAAACATCAATGTGAAAGAGACACATCAATTGGCTGCCACCCACATGACCCCAACTGGGGCCGGAACAAACCCCAACTGTGGTACGTGCCTTTAGTGGGAACCGAACCTGGGTTTCTCTGGTCCACGGGCAGACACTCTAACCGCTGAACCAAACTGATCAGGGCTTTTTGTTTTTTTTTAATGTAGCAAGCAAGTAGCACTCTTACAAACATTTTTTTTGTACATGTGTGAGTTTTGTTTTGTTTTTTTTCAGCTTTATTGCAGTATAATTGACAAGTAAAATGGTAATATATTTAAAGTGATTTAATATAATTGCACATTGTGAAAGATTCCCACACTGGAGTTACCTAACACACCCATCACCTCAGATATTTATTTATTTTTTGGTCAGATAATGAGTTACATCTAGTATTATTATTACAAGGTTTACTTTTTCATCAAATTTCAGTTGTATAAAACCATATTATCAATGACCATTTTATACATTAATATTCTCAGATCCTAATTATGTTATAACTGAAAGTTTATATGCTTTTTTTATTGTTGAAAATATTACAGATGTCCTCCCCTTCCTTCCCCCATTGACCCCCTCCATAAAAATCCTAGAAGAAAATGTAGGCAGAAAAATATCTCAGGCATCATACGTAGCAGAATTTTCACTGATACATTGCCTAAGGCAAGAGAAACAAAGGAAAAAATTAGTAAGTGGGACTACATCAAACTAGAAAGCTTCTGCAAGGCAAAAGAACCCAGCATCAAAGTGAAAAGGGAACCCACTCTCTTGGAGAACATATTAGCCAATAATACATCAGATAAGGGGTTAATATTCAAAATATATAGAGTACTCATACAACTCAACAAAAGGAAGACAAACAACCCAATTAAAAAATGGGCACAGGGCCCCGGCTGGTTTGACTCAGCAGTTAGAGAGTCAGCCTGCAGACCAAAGAGTCTTGGGTTCGATTCCTGTCAAGGGCATGTACGTGGGTCAGTCCTCGGCTCTGGTCCAAGTCCTGCGGAGGACAACTAACTGATGTGTCTCTCTCTCTCCCACCCTCCCTCCCACTCTATCTGAAGATAAATGGAAAAGTATCCTTGGGTGAGGATTAAAAATAAATAAACAAACAAAAAATGGGCAGAGGACCTGAAGTTTATACCCTCTTATACCTCTCTCCACTTCTCCCACTTCCCAGCCCCTGGCAACCACCATTTTACTCTGTTTCTATGGGTTTGACAATTTTTTTTTAAGAATCCACATATAAGTGATACTATGCAATCTTTGTCTTTCTCTGTCTGACTTATTTCACTTTGCATAATACCCTCCGAGTTCACCCATGTTGTTGCAAATGGCAGTATTTCCTTCTTTTTTAAGGCTGAAGAATATTCCATCGTATATGTAAATCACATTTTCTGTATCCATCATATATTAATGGATACTATGTTGTTTCCATACCTTAGCTATTGTAAATAATGCTGCAATGAACATGGGAGTACACATATTTTTTTGAGATGATTACATTTCCTTTGGATATATGCCCAGAAGTGGGATTGCTGGATCACATGGTATTTCTACTTTTAAATTCCTGAGGAATCTCCATTCTACTTTTCAAAGTGGCTGTACCTATTTATATTCCCATCAATCATGTACAAAGGTTCTCTTTCCTCCATATCTTACCAGCATATGTTATCTTGTCTTTTTGACAATAGTGTAACAGCTGTTAAGATAATATCTCATTGTGGTTTTGATTTGCATTTCCCTGATGATTAGTGATGGTGAGCACCTTTTCATGTAGCTGTTGGCCATCTGTAAGTCTTCTTGGGAAAAATTTGTTTTTGAGACCTTTGCCTGTTTTTTCATTGAGTTGTTTTCTCACTACTGAGTTGAATTCTTTGTGTATTTTGGATATCGACCACTTATTGAATATGTGCGTTGCAAGTATTTTTTCCCATTTTATAAGTTGCCTTTTCATTTAGCTGATCTTTTTTCCTGTGCAGAAGCTTTTTCGTTTAATGTAGTCTCACCTGTCTAGTAAAAGCGTTTGTTGCTTTTACTCTTGGTGTCTATCCAAAAACAATCATTGCCAAAACCAATGTCAAAGAACTTTCTCCTAAGTTTTCTTCTAGGAGTTTTACAGTTTTAAGTCTTATGTTCAAGTTTTTAATCCATTTTGACTTGACTTTTGTGTATGGTGTAAGACAGGGGTCCAGTTTTATTCTTGTGCATACGAATATACAATTTTCCTGACACCATTTATTGAAGAGACTATCTGTCCCCCACTTATTATTCTTGGTGCTTTTTTAAAAAAAATTAATTAACCATACATGCGTGGGTTTATTTCTGGGCTTTCTATCCTGTTCCACTGATCTACATGTCTGTTTTTATTCCAGTTCCATACTGTTTTGATTATAACTATGAAATTAGGAAATGATGCCTCCATCTTTTTCTTTCTCAAAATTGCTTTGGCTATATGGGGTCATTTGTGGTTCCACACAAATTTTAGGATTGTTTGTTCTGTTTCTGTAAAAACTGCCATAGGAATTTTGGCAGAGATTTCATTTCACTTATAGATCGCTTTGGGTAGTATGGACATTGTAACAATATTAATTCTTCCAATTCGTGAATATAGGATATTCTTCCATTTGTTTGCATATTCTTCAATTTATCACTGCTTTATAGTTTTCAGTGTATAGATCTTTTACTTCTTAAATTTATTTTTTACTTAAAAAATTTATTCTTAAGTATTTTATTTTTTTGATACTGTTATAAATTGAATTATTTTCTTAATTCATCTTTTCAATAGTTCATTGTTAGTTTATACAAATGCCCCAAATGACTTTTATACATTGATTTTGTATCCTACAACTTCACTGGTTTATTAGATCAGCAGTTTTGGGTGGGGTCTTTAGGGTTTTCTATATATAATCTCATGACATCTGCAAATAGAGACCATTTTACTTCTTTTTTGACTTGAATATTTCTTTTTCTTACCTAATTGCTCTGGTTAGAACTTCCATACTATGTAGGAAAAAAAGGGTTAAAGTGAGCATCCTTGTGTAGGAATCTGTATTTTAATTAGATTGCCGGGTTATTTTTATGCCCAGTGAAATTTAAGAACCATTTACTAAAAAGATAACTGTTGTGTTTCTTTTCTCATTTGAAATAATCAATTTCATACCTAAATTAGTCTTGATAACTTTATTTTTTCTTTAAAAATGTCTCTAAAACTGTATGAACTTCAAGCCCCACAGAAACCTTCTTTTACTCCTGCTATCAGGAAATATGTAATGTACATTTTTGTGCTTCTAAGTAATACCCAAAGATTATGTAATTCAAAGGAACATGATAAAAAACATGCAAGATTTCAAAAGAAGTTCTGTTCAAAATAAAAAGGGATCTAGGGGTATAGATGCACATTTCCAGAAGCTGATACCACTGTAGAAGAGTTTGCAGTTGCCAATTCAGGAGCGTGAGTGGATGAAGGCAAGAGGCAGTAAGTTACCTGATCGTGGGAGTGGCTGAGGTGTAGTGCCCTTTGGGGAATCACCCCTGGTGCCAGTTAAGGTATTTAGTTAGATGGTATTTTGTAACTAACAAAATGTTTAACTCTCACATTATTTCAGGACTAACTCTGCTCAGCCTAAGTTTGGACTGGGGTTAAAAATATTAAAAAGATTGTCTGTACTAGATGTATCAGTCATCTTCCTATTCAAAACCCATTCTAAGAGAATCTGCCTTCTACCCTTGGTTATATGTGCCCCAGATGACTCCACTTTCCTGGCTATAACTGGTTGAACCAGGAACAGACATCTGATTCAGGCTGAGCCAATCAGATGTTTTCATTTCAGAAGATGAACCAAAATATAGAGATCCACGATGTTCACATTGTGCAGAGGAGCTCACTGCTATGGGAGCACTGAGGCAAACACAACACCATGGCAAATCAGAGCCTCAGGTGAGATCCAAAAGCCTTGGGAAAATCAGAAATGGATGGGCTAGAGGAGAAGAAACAAATGGACACACCAGAGAAACAGAGAGAAGAGATCATCTGATTGATCCCAGAAAATGTAGCTGTCGAGTGACTTTCCATTTCCTATGAAATAGAACTCTATATTCTGTAATTAGATTTCCTAATGTCCCTGGAATCCCTTTAATAAATGTCCTTCCACCTACACCCATAGAGCTGAGTTGAGGCAGTTTCTATTTCTATCAGCAGAGATCCCTAATCAAGACAATAGTGTACTATACTTGTCAGCCAGTGTTCATAGTAGTTAAGGAAGGAAGCACATCCAGTGGAATGTGCTAAAGACTGCAGGGCTTCCTGTAGGATGCAAGTAGAGTGTTGAAGCTCAGCCTGGTGAGCATCAAAGAGGCAGGAGGTCAAGGGTCAACAGAGCATGAAACTAGGGTGATGAGGACCCCTAACAAGAAGACTCCTTAACTGCAAAGTATAAAGTGAAGGGCATTCAAATTGTGATTTTAGCCACATGGGAAAAGGGTACACTCAGCTTCACAGTCCTACTTGTATATGTTATATCCTTAACATGTTATAGTGTTAATGTACATTCAAGGTATGGTGATGAAAGTATAATCACCTAGCTCTTTGCGATACTCTGAGCAGAGGTTCCACTTTTTGCTGTGACAGTCAGTACGAGTACACCACTGACAGTAGACAGAGACCAGATTTAAAAGCCTTTCTTTACTTTTCTTCACCCACTGCTCCATATACTAAGAATCTTAAGGGAACTAGGATGGAAGAGATACATCAGCCAAAGCAGCAATTATTAATCGTTGCTTTTTAAAAACATTTTTAAAGAGATCTGAATCATACTAGTGTGTGGTAGTTAACTGTCTAACTGTCCTCTCAATATCTTCCATACAAATAATAGTTTAAGCTGGATCCAAGTATAGCATAGTAAGTGGAATGTACGTAGAAGCGATGTATGTAACTTGGGGGTCAGGTGCTTCCTTCCCTCTTTTCCCTTCAAGTGGGCTGGAATCAGGATGTGATTAAAAAATGAAGCCAACTCCCTAAAGACAGGAAAGCAGCAAGACAGAACTGCATAGTTCCCAATTTTTTCTTAAAATTATGATCACTGCATATTTCCCAATAGACATACTTGTGTTTGTAACATTATTTACTGGTTTTGTTGTCAGCTTTATATTTTAATTCATCCCAAGGCCTTGTGCACAGTTGGTGCTCAATAAATATTTGGATATTTGTTAATTGAGACAGAAAGAGTCTCACTAACTCCAGCTTTTCTAGTGGCTTGCAAGCCCCCCTCCCCCAAGCTGCTGTGGAAGATGAGGATATGTAGTAAGGCAAACTTTACTAAATATGTAAATGTAAAATGGTTAACTAACTACAAAGAAGGCCCGTTACTCAAAAATTTCTTTTGAAAAATCTTTCCTAATGTTGGCTTCTATTCCAATTTAACTCCTAACATTAGTAATAATTTTAGTATTATGATAAAGGATCCTAGCTTTGGTAGCATAGGAAATTACACTTTGTCTTGGTTCTGTTTAATGTATATAAAACTTATAAAATTCAATATATACTACTTGACATTATCATTTTTATAAACTCAATTTTAATTTAGTGACTAATGAGAACAGTAAACTACTTGGCTTTTGAACAGTTTTAGAAACTAAAGCAGTAATACATTTTAAAGGCAAAAGCCTTCACTGTAACTTTCTACAATAAGGAATATAGTACATACAAAGTGGGCAAAAGTAGGCTTACAGTTGTTTGTATAGAAAACAATACAATAATAAATAAATAATAATACAAGAATAAACTCTGTGTTTTGTGTACTCACAACTATAAACCTACTTTTGCCCCACCCTGTATATTTTAATGTATGTGGGAGCAGATGTAAAAGGGAGACTGTTTTATTCAACAATCCTCTGACTTAGCCTTAAAAATAGTCTAATATTCATTACCTATTTATATGTACATTATAAGTTCGTGACAGTGGTCAGGAGAGCAAGTTTCAATGGCTTATAAAAATTGATCAGTGACCCTCTCTAAGAGCCATGATAGAGAATTATCAGATTCTGTGGGAGGAAGGGAAGGTCCCACAGAATACTGCAATTTCTTTAGCATGAAGGTTTCCTATCACCATATTTCTCCAGCATTATTTTCCCTCTTTACCCATCCATATCCTCAAAGCATTCATAGACATTTTGGATTCAGGAATGTAAATTATCCTATGCTTTTTTTTTTTTTTTTGCTTTAAAATGCAAGTGGTTATAAGTATAAATAAGGTTTAAGTCAAAATTAGCTGACCATTTTCTGGGTTGATCCAAAAAGTATTTTGTATGGTTAGATCTTTGGGTCTTAGCTTTTGCTATCACACAGTTGAAATGAATAACATATTAAGAATAGCTTCCTGAAATATGCAAAGAAACACAATTAAAAAGAGAAAATTATTCTTTTGGAATGACTTACTTAGAGAATTTATAAGAATACCTCTACTGGTACTCTTTCAAGGTAAAAGAGAAAAACTATTTATCTAAGGTACCTTAGATTTAATTTTCTTTCTTTATTTATTTTGAGAGAGAGAGTAAGGGACAGGGAGAGATAGAAACATTGATGAGAGAGACCATCAGTTGGCTGCCTCCTGCACAGCCCCTAATGGGGATTTGGCCCACAGCCTGGGCATGTGCCCTGACTGGGAATCAAACCAGCAACCTCTTGGTGCACCGGTCGACGCTCACCCACTGAGCCACACCGGCCAGGCTAGGTTTAATTTTATTAAAGACAGAAAGATAAATAAACTGTCAAAATCTCTGTATTATTGACATAATGTTTGTGTTAGAAAATACAATTAACTGATTTTGGCAAAACCTTTATTCCTTCATGCTATTAATAAAGCCCTTTTCCTATAGCACTAAAAATGAAAACCATACATAATTGAGCTAGTAGGATGATCAGTATAGCAACAGGGGATGGGGAACAGAGAGAAAGGAACACAGAGTAGCATGATGTATTAAATGCTCCTTTTTTAGAAAACCGCATTTCCTTTGGTGTTGAATGTCTTCTTCCCTCACCCACAAAATCTGCTCATGTAATAGACCTCACCAAACCACCTAGTGGTGTTATGCACTCTATGGGTGCTTTGAAACTCACAAATTAGATCTTGCTGTTCTTAAGAGAGAAAGCTGAAAATGAGCTATATCCATAGAACTAGCTCCCAAATTCTCTTACCTGGTTTTATGATTTACTACCAGGTCTCAGCCCCCATTTTATGCTGCAAGTCTAGTTCTCCTTTCCTTTGCAGCTTGTTGCGCGCCTTTTGCTCTACTGGTTTTCTAGATTTTGCTTCCTACTTTCTTCTGGTAGGGTGTACACATAGACTTGTTATGCAGATCACTTTCAAAGGGTCTCACAAAACGCTCCAGCCCAACCTTTATTTGTGTCTTGTCTTCAGTGGGGACCCAGACTGGAGAGAGCCAAAAGAAGAGGCTGGAATCATTGCAACTTTAAATTCTGAAGCTATAAGAAAAATGTTGTTTGCTGTTCTGTGTTAGCCACAAAGAGAAATATTTCCACTAGCAAGGCTGAAACAGCTTTTTAAAATGTACTGTCTGTAAAGAAATGAGGTTTAAACAATATTTATACCTTTGACATCACCAAGTCCAGCTGTTCTACAAACTGGGTTCTTTTTCCCACCTATATGTTGTCTTCCTTCCTAATTTCACATTTCACTCTTGTAGGAGGCATGGCTAAAAGGAAACCTTGAAATTCGGGAACAAAGTGAAAGAAGAAGAGAAAAAGGTCCAAATATAAGAGGGTCATGGTAGAGAAAAAATTTTTTTGTTAATCCTCAGCTGACTATATTTTTTCCATTGATTTTTAGAGAGTGGAAGAAAGGGAGGGGGAGAGAAAGAGGAAAATCAATGGGAGAGAGGCACATCAATTGGTTGCCTCTTGCACTTGCCCTGGGGCCAGGGATCAAACCTGCAATCCAGATATGTGCCCTTGACCTGAAATCAAACCCATGACCCTCTAGTGTGTAGGCTGACGCTCTAACCACTGAACCACATCGGCCAGGGTGAGACAAATATCTTTGAAATAAAACTCATCATTTTGAAACACATGAAAGGATCATTACTAAAAATATGTGGACTAAAAAGGAAAACATTGAAAGTATAAAATATAATGTTAATAAAAACCAGATTTATCATTTGTCAAAACAAGATTGAAGATCAAGCACAATATTGTAGCTAGTCTACGATACTTTCTCTAAATGAATTACAATACTCTAGGAATAACTGCCATATCAGATATTCAAGGTAATCCTCTCAGAGCCACTGGTTAATTTTCATGTAAGTCCAAGAAACTGCTCAGTATGGCATTCAGGGCCCTTTGCAATCCGAACCCCCAAATGTCACTATTGTATAGGGTAGTATGATGGTTAATATCATTTGTTATCTTGGCTAGGCCATGGTGCTCAGATATTTAGTCAATTATTTTTAATGTTTCTGTGGTTTTTTCTTTTTTTAAAATGAGATTTAACATTTAAATTGGTGGTCATTGAGTAAAGTCCATTACCCTTCATAATGTGGATGGGCCTCATTCAATCAGTTGAAGACCTTAATATACCAAAGACTGACTTCCCTTGAGCAAGAAGTTCTGCCAGCAGAGTGCATTTGGACTCAACTGCAAATCCTTCCTGTGTCTCCAGTCTGTTATCCTGCTTCGGAGATTTTGGACTTACAAAGCCCCCATAATCGTATGAGGCAATTCCTTTTAAATATCCTCTCCCCACATAGATGTAGATACGGATATAGATATAGATACATCCTGTCAATTCAATTTTTCTGGACAACCCTGCCTAATACAGGTAGTGATAATATCATGGATTCTATAATCAGAAATATGGGCTCAGGACCTATATCTGCCATTAACTAACTATATATGTTGGAAACATTACGTTAATCTCTCTAAGCCTTGGTTTAACAATAACCCCCTCAATTCTCTAGCCATGCTAGATTACATGTCATCTAATCTAGTATTTCTATTTGTTTGTTATTCCCTTGCTGGTCATAAATTTGTTCCTTTCTACTTAGCTAAACTTTACTTTTCACACCTGTGGTGGTTTTAAAAATATGTTCACAAGTTCTTTGATAGTTGTCCTTTCAAGTTTAATTGCCCTCCCTTCAATATAGGCAGGACTCAGTGAATTGCTTCTAATAAAAAGAATATGGCAAACATGAGAGTATATCATTTCTCATTCTCTTTTTCATCACTTGTTATGGGGGAGCCAGCTGCCTGGTCATGAGCAAGCTCTATGGAGAGTCCCAGCAGCAAGGAACTGAAGCCTCCTGCCTGCAGCCACACGACTCAACCTGGACGCAGGTTCTCCAGTACCTTCATGACTTCAGCTCCAGGCAACGCCTTCCTTGTAACCTCATGAGAGATCCTGAACCAGAACCACCCAGTTGAGCTATAGTTCTTGAGTCTCAGAAACTGAGATACTAAATATTCGTTCTCTTTCACAGCTTAAGTTTTGAGGCAATTTGTTGCACAGCAAATAATACCACAGTCAATTCAAGTTTATAAAAGACTTCCCTCACCAACACATAGAATGTCTCCTTTTTCAGTTTCCCCATAGCATTCTGCATATAACTATTATAAAACTTTTCATGTTATATTAACAGTGTTTTTATTATGTGTTTGTCTCCCTTGCAAGGCTGAGGGCTGCTTAAGGGTGGGCCAACTTTAACTGTACTAAGTGAAAAAAAAAAAATCAAACTCAAGCCTGGCACATAAAGAACTCTTAGAAGAGTTCAGGTAACAATTAGTGTTTCCTATGTGTTATAGGTTGTTCTAAGCCTTTTGTAAATATTATCCTATTTAATCATCATAAAAACCCGGGAGATATATTATTACCCCTATTTTACAGATGATGAAACAGGTCAAGTTATAGAGAAGCTGATTAATTTTATTATGGTCACACACCTAGTAAACGTTACTGAATTAAAGAATGAGTGAATGAACAAGTTTCCTATAAACAAGACCATATGTGACTCACTTTACAATCTCTTACGGTACCTAGCCCAGGATGCAGTCAGGACTCAAATATTTACTAAATCATTGACTGGTGATAAAAGCAGCTTAGCTATATGAGAAAGAAGTCTCGGAAACCTTGATTGTAGATCATTTAAACTGATGACCAAAACATAATTATTTTCCTTTACTGAGAAAAAATAGGGGTTATAGTAAACGTATGTTGTGAAGAGACTAAAAATACACTTTGGAAGATGTTTATCTTTCTCTCCATTCCTTCTCCATAAATACCTGACAAAAAATAGTGTTGGTAGTTTAATTACATAAACAAAAATATTTTTTTCTGAACTTACTAAGTTTGGTGGTTCAAGATTCAAAATAGTTCGTGAAAGAGTAAATGCTGTATTTTTCTTCCAACAGCACCAAAAAAAAGTATATATATTTCTACTGAAGCCTTTAGATTTAAACATTTCAAATAGGTGGCTGCTATTTGACTTCTGGGGCTCCTGTTAATAACGTATATGACCAATGATCCCTCCAAGTAAGGTCTTTCTAAATAAGTACCTAAATACGAGTAGTTTAAAGCCAGTTTACATTTGGAGTTGGCCAAAGTCTGGAAAGCAGCTTGAGACTTCCTATTTTAGAATTCTGACTTTTTTGTTTGTTTGAAAACTTCACTTACTAGTAAGTAGGAGGTCTTTATATTATTTGGTGAATGAGGACTCCTTTTCTCTTGATATCTATTTGGGAGATTTATTCCTCCCACACTCTGTCTCTGTAGAGATTAATGAAAACAAATATTTTGAAAGCTGTAAGAAGGATCCTTAAGTGTTGGCAGATGCTAAAAACAAGTGATTATAATGATAATAAATCACTTCCTTTGTTTCTGTAGGCCTTAGTATTTCTCCTACAAGATAGTACCTTCATAAATTGTCTCCTGGTTACCCTAAAAAATTCATTTAAGACTAAGGAGACTAGAAATTTTTGTTATTAAAGATTAAATAGCCTGGTCTTCTATATTCATAAAAATGTAAGCAGTGCATTTCTAATCATTTTTCTTGACAGATTAAGGCTAGCAAACCACTTTGTGCTCATCAACTTGGTTCCCTTGAGTTGTCCTAGACTTCTGAAGGGGTCTCACTTTACAACGTTTTGCATTTCAGAACAGAGCTTTTATTATAACAGCACACTATTTCTCAGGTGCTTCCTTCCTCTACCACTCTGCAGTTGAAGCAAGGCATGTTTATACTTCAAGATTCAATATTTCAGTCATGAAATAAAACATGTCAAAAAAATTTTAATAACCCCTTCCCAAGCAAAAATCAACCCTCTAGCAACACAAATATAAATTGCTTGGGCCCGGCCAGTGTGGCTTAGTGGATTGAGCATCCTCCCATGGACTGAGAGGTCCCACTTGGATTCCGGGTCAGGGCACACGCCTAGGTCACAGGCTCAATACCCAGTAGGAGGAGTGTAGGAGGCAGCCTATCGATGTTTCTCTCTCATATGGATGTTTCTATCTCTCCCTTCCTCTCTCTCTAAAAAACCAATGAAAATATTAAAAAATAAAAGCAAAAGAATCCCAACACCCTTTAGCTTTCATTCCCCATCCCATTTCTGCCCCAGTCCTAACCACTATTTACTTTCTGTCTCTACAGATTTGCCCATTCTGGACATTTCATAGAAATGATATCATTATATTAAGTGAAAGAAGCCAGTCACAAATGACTGCATATTATATGTTTTCAAGGGTCATCCATGTTTCACCAAATTATCAGTACCTCTTTTTATAGTCAAATAATATTCCATTATATAGATATACCACATTTAACTTATACATTCATCAGGTGGTGAATATTTGTGTTGTTTCACCTTTTGACTATTATGAATAATGCTGTTGTGAACATTCATGCACAAGTTTTTACATGGACATGTTTTCATTTCTCTTGGCTACATACCTAGGAGTGTAATTTATATTATTCTTATAGGAGTTAAAATCATGGTCCAACAATGTAATTATGTACAGTCTCAGAGGTGGTATGCAGAAAAGCTACATTCTCAAAATATTATGGAGAAAAATGTTGGCTTTGTAGAAGGAAGAAGACATAGGAATACAGTAAAAGACTACACAAAGTAAGAAAAGCAGGATACAAGCTGATTAAAATCCTTGCAGGTCTTCCCATTCCCTGCTCGGCCTATTGCCCTATGCACCTCAGCTCTCTCCCCTCAATTCCTGGAGGGCCAGTTGTACTACCTTTCAGAGATTTTTAGACTGCCTCAGCTTCAAAGCCTTTGCACAGGTTTCCTCTGCCTATTGTATCACTCTTTCGCCACTTCTTTACCCAGTGGTTTCAAGTCTCACCTTAAATGTCACTTCCTCAAAGAAACACTCTCTAAATAGGCTAGGTTAAGTGTTCCCATAGAAGTCTGCATTTTCCATCTTAATATTTTTGATACTTGCAACTGCTTATTCAACCAGTAATCAAATACTGAGAGCCTTTTACATGCAGAAATAGAGAGTGAAAAACATGGAGGATCCCTGCCATCTAAGAGCTTGTATTCTAGGGAGGGAATATAATGTACAAGTAAATCGATGTACTAAGTAATTTTAGATGATAATTAGCTCAATGTTTATCCTCAAGATTGTAAACACCATGAAGGCTGGTGCTATTTCTGTCTTGGTTACTTCCAGTTTGGTAGAGCTTAGCCCTGTCTTGCTCTGAGTCTGGCCCACTAAACAAGCCCAATACAAATTTTTTCAATGACTTAAAATGGGCATATAAAGAACAAATGAAAAACACAATGGAGACTACTTCTGTAAATACTTGAGTTTTTTCCCTTTCCTTTTTCAAAGCGTTCTGTAACCCTACATATTTTTATAATTAAAACAATTAAGTGATGAGCAAATACTATTATAGGTGCGTAAGACAGCCCCAAATAAAACACATTTATATGTCACCACACACTCGTTAGACACCTGGCAATAAACTCTTGTCTGAAATACGCAGAAGGGTTGGTTGGTTAAGCGGATAGAATTTCCTTGGCACATTACCCAGCAGGTTCGCGGCCTTCAGCAGTATAATTTGCAGTTTTAAAAGGGACCTTAAGCAAAAAGATGCTTAGGGATACGATCCCCCAAATTTCCTGATTTCTAAAGCACTACACCGCAATCCTATTTACACGTCAATGATAAGAGAACACAATTATTTGCGAGGTCAACAAAGAATACAATATCCTTACACAATAGATTACCAGACCCTTCCCAATATGTAGTCTCCTACCAGCCCCAGAGGCAAGCTAGCTTGGATAAATGCAGGTAGCTCTAGCTTCGGCCGGAGGAGCATCCCGAGAGAACCCCACCCCCCGTCAAGCGCTCAGCCGCTTCTTTCTTCCCCGGCACGCATGCGCAGCGCGCTCTCCGGCCACCGCACGCCCCTTCCAGCGGGCTGAAAGGGGCGCTTACGTCATCGTGCGGTCGACAGGGGACCCTTCCGCCCCTCCAAGGAAACGAGTCCACGCACCTTGGCTTTTCGTAGCCCGCAGGAAGTGTTCTCCCTCCTTTTACCCCAGTGCCAAAGCTTTCCCCAGCTCCTCTCCAAAAGTCTAGCTTCTCCCCTCACTTCTCTGTGCGTTCGTCGGCCCGGGAAGGCGGCGGGGAGAAAACGGGGGGAGGACAGGGCACCCACACAGTGTTGTTTACAAGGCGTGAGCTCGTTCAGGAATCGGTCCGCGAGGGCGGAGCCGAGGGCGCCGGCACTTCTTCTTCCCCTCCCCTCCCTCCCTAGCCTTCCCCGCGAGCGGACGCGGCAGCGCCTCTGCCTCGCTTTTTCTTATTTTCCCCCTTCCCCTTCTTTTTTTTTTTTTTTCCTTTTTCCCCCTTCCTCCCTTTCACCATTTCCCCTTGGAGGCGCTTCCGCCGGGCAGGGGCAGAGCCGGTCTCACTCTCCGCCTCTCCCCGGCCCCCGCCGCCCTATGGAGAGAGGGAGCCCCCTCCCCACCCGGGCACAAGCGGCGGCGGTTGGAGGAGCGAGACCGGCGGTGGCGGCCTCAGGTCCAGGGTCGTCATGGAACTAATTCGCTGACCGACCCACCGGCCGCAGCCGTGCGTCCTGCTCGAGTGCCAGTGCCCGCGCCCCCCGGCCCGGTTCCCCCTCTTCTCCCTCCTCCATCGGCCTCGGCCCGGCCCTCGTCCTGCGCGCCCTGCCGCCGCGCGCTGGGGAAAATGAGGTGGTAGCGGGCCCGCGGATGACCCCGCGTCACCACTGTGAGGTCTACAGCTCTGCCAGGGAGGAGGAAGAGGAGGAGAAGGTGAGCGGGCGGGGGCGGGGGCCGGGCGAGTCCCCGCGCCCCCCACGGGGAGGCACTGCGGCCGCGCGCTTCGAGCCCCCACCCCGCCACATCCTCCCCCGGCCTTCGCCTGTCCTCCCCCCGCCGCGCCCCCCCACCCTGGACCCCGCGACACCCCCCACCCTGCCACTTTCCCTCCTTCGCCTCGCCTCCACCGGGACCTTCCGGACGCTCCTCACCTCCTCCACGCAAGAACAACTCGGCACCTGCCCAGTTTGCCAACAGCTCTGCTCCCTTTCAGGCCATTTTTTTTTTCTGTCACCGAGTAACTTTTTTGTAGGAACTGCAGATCGCCTACCCTGTAGTGCGTTTTCTAGGCTCTGCGAGCCTGTGTTACGTACAGAGAAGGGGAAACACTCCCACCCTTAGACCTCGCTCCTGCGGGAGCCCGAGGAAGATGGTTTGCCTTGCCAAGCGGTGTGCATGCCAAATGAGTGGGTGAGCCGCCCTGCTGCGGGAACTCGGAGCCGGGGAACGCTACCCAGGGTGTGGGTGGGGGAAATCGAAGAGGAGGTGAGATGAGTTGCACCCTAAAGGGCAGATAAAAATTGGGAAATTTTTTTAAAAAGGGAAGAAGGGCCTCTGCTGAGTTCTAGGTTCCACTGCTGGTCGTATTGGCAGGAGTTGGGAACTGGGTAGCAAAATAGTGGCAGGGATCACTCGGAAGGCAGGATGGAGTCAGACTGGAAATCTCTGGATGCGGAATTCAGGTGTTTAGCCTTTGTTCTGTCGGTGGGGACTCGCTCAACATTTGAGCAGCAGTGTGATGTTGTGATGTTAATAACAGCAACACTTGTATTATTTGACAGTTACTGTTCCAAATGGTTTGCAACTCATTGAGTCCTCAAGGACTCATTGAGGCAGGTTTCATTGAGGACTCTCATTTCACAGGTGAGGGAAACTGAGGATCCACAACATGAAGTAATTTCCTTCTTAGATGACACAGCTAGAACCCGTTGGCCAGAGTTTAAACCCAAGCAATCTGCATATACCACATAGTGTCTGTTCCAAAAATGAATTTGTTGAAAACATTAACAGTAGAGTTACCTGTTTCTAGCTTTTCAGGTCATTTGTGGCAAACTATAAAATAGAAGGGAATGGATAAATAGATTAAGAAAGAATGGACAGAGTTTAGATTCTATAATCTGGGACCAGCCAGATGAGTGCGTCTGCGTTTCTGGACCAGGAAAATCTTAATACTGATGAAGAGCACACAAGTAGAATTAGCTTGTGTTTGGAAGGTGCAGTAGAGATGATTTGCAGTTACAGATGAGTGTATGTGGCAGTGTGACATCGTAGTAGGTTAGAATGGAACTCTGCAAAACGTTTTTTGGTCAAGATTGGAAGCTCAGAGCATGTGTATGTGTTTTACTCTGAGTAATACTTTTTTTTTTTTTTTTTTTTTATCCTTGAGGACATTTTTCCATTTTTTATTCAGCTAGAGCTGGAGGGAGAGAGAGGAAGAGAGAGAGAAAGAGAAACATCAACATGAAAGGGACACATCGAGTGGTTGCCACCCACACGACCCAACCAGGGCCAGGGACAAACTGCAGCCGAGGTACATGCCCTTAGCGGGAACCGAACCCCGGGCCTCTCTGGACCACAGGTCGACGCTCTAACCGCTGAGCCAAAGCAGCCAGGGCCTGAGTAATACTTTAAAAATGAAAAGTATTCATCTTTCTTTGCATGTTCCTTCATCTTTAAAAGGCGCTTAATAATACTAGCTTCATAAGGTTGTGTGAGGATTAAATCCATTCATGTGACAGTACTTTGAATAATACCTGGCCAAATAGCACTCACTGTTTTTACTTGTTAATCACTTAACAAGTGTAAGCTATTATTATTTATTAGGTATAGTGCTAACCTGTGGAGAGTGTTGCCATCAAGGAGCTTATGGTTAGTAGGAGAGACAGGTCTACCGATATCACAGAACAATAAAATGCAAAAGTAGAATTATGTCCAAGTATGGGTGTAGGAAGGCAGTGTTCCAGTTACAGATTGATGTAAATTAAAACTCTGTAGAAAGGGGAGTGTGAGCTACAAAAGGACATTTCAAGTTGAAAGAACTGTGTGGAAAGGCATGGAGATTGGGAAAGACAGCAGCCTGTTTTGGAATTATAGGTAACTGTAGGTTCATTAAGTTAAGGGCATCAAGTCAAGGAGGTAATATTAGAACATGAGGTTCTTGTATGGTCATATTAATAAATTCATCTTATTTAGAAGAGGAACCTAAGATCCAGAAGTCAGCACCAGTACAGAATTATTAATAGAGCTGGTGTTATGATGACAATAAATATAATAATTCTATCTTAAGGAAGTTGTTTCTGTTGTATACCACTGTGCAGTATGTATAGCATCGTGCAGTAGTTTCCCTCAGATCAGCAGAAGTCTCTATATATAGATTTGTAATATATATGCTGTAAAATGAGGATTTTATAAACTTAGCTGTTAAGCTATTTGATAAACATGGAGAAAGAAGCAGAAATAGCATTTGAAAGAATGGAAAGAGAAATGTGAAAGAAATGATCAAAGTTAGAAGTGTGTGTAATATGCCAACCAAAATACAGTGTTTTTGTTTTTTTTTAGTTCCTAGAGACTTCTATCTGAGCATTAAAAAATTCTGGCTATAATTTACAATGGACATGTAATAACAAGCTACAACTATAATGTTCTATTTAAAACAAATTATATTTTAAATATATTTTATTCGTCAGGATTCATTATTTACCTAACTCAAATAATCTGTTTTACATATTAGAATGTAGGCTGTGTTTTGCCAGTAAAAGAAGTAAAACTCAAGTCAGTGCTTTCTTCAGTATATCATTATCTTACTACAGACTTAAAAATGGAATGTAGGCCCTTGTCTGGCTGCCCAGTTGGTTGGAGCATTGTCCCATACACCAAAGGTTTTGAGTTAGATTCCTAGTCAGAGCACATACCTAGGTTTTGGGTTTCATCCCCGGTTGGGGAGAGTACAGGAAGCAACTGATTGATGTTTCTTTCTCACATTGATGTGTCTTATCTGTCTGTACCCCCCCTGCCCCCAAACCAATAACACCATATCCTATGGTGAGGATTTAAAAAAAGGAATGTAAATAGCCTGCTATAAGCACTTTCATAAATCATAATTTTTTTTGCTTTTCTACATTCTTAACTTTTAGGTAATTTCAAAAAGAAACCCTTTACCTGGATTTACTAAAACAAATAAGGTAAAAATTAACATTTTACCTTATTTGTTTTATAATTTGCCCCCCCCCACACACACATAGATATGTGTGTATAAATTGCATATGTGATGGCCTGATGTATAATCTTTTTTTTTAATCCTTACCTGAGGACACTTTTCCATTTTTTGTTCAGATAGAGTGGGAGGGAGAGAGAGGGAGAGAGAGAGAAACATTGACGTGAAAGGGACACACTGAGTGGCTGCCACCCGCACAACCCATCCAGGGCCAGGGACAAACTGCAACCGAGGTACGCACCCTTAGTGGGAACCATACCTGGGTCTCTCTGAACCACAGGCTGATGCTCTAACCGCTGAGCAAAACTGGCCAGGGCTAATCTTTTTTTATATTGGGAGATTGAGTTTGCTAGTATTTTGTTGGAGTTCTGTAGTATCTGTATTTAGAAGAGAAATTAATCTGTAGTTTTCTGAGTGCTATTTTCTTTAGCAGTGCTATTTTGGTAGCAGGGTAATTAAATGGCCTCATAAAATGAGTTGAGAAGTGCTTCTCTTTACTGCTTGGGAGAGTTTGTGGAGAATTTGTATTAATTTTTCTGTAAATGTTTGGTAGAATTTACCGGTGAAGCCATTTGGGCATAGGCTTTTCTTTGACAATAGTTTGTTTACTAATTCCGTTTCTTGTTATATGGCTATTTAGCTTTTCTGTTTTTTTGTTTTTTTTTTCTTAAATAGAGTTTATTCTTATTTTTAAAAATTAATTAATTAATTTTTTTGGTACGTGCCTCTAACGGGAACCGCAGGCCAGTGCTCCAGCCGCTGAGCCAAACCAGCCAGGGCATTTTTGTTACAGATGTTTCTCCTTTTTTTCCCCATTGACACCCTCCTCCCCACCTCTCCACTCCATCCCAGCTTTGTTGTTCGTGTCTATTGGTTATGTGCACATGCATACAAGTTCTGTGGTTTATCTCCCCCCCCCCCATCCCCTCTTCTGAGGGTTGTCAGTCTGTACCCTACTTCCACGTCTCTGGGTCTACCCTATTCCTCAGATTGTTATGTTCATTATATTCCACAAATGAGTGAGATCATGTGATACTTGTCTTTCTCTGCTTGGCTTGTTTCGCTTGGGATAATACTTTCCAGGTCCCTCCATGTCATCTCAAAGGATAAGAGATCTTTCTTTCTTACAGCTGCATAGTACTCCATTGTGTATATGTACAACAATGTTTTTATCCATTCGTCTGTTAATGGACACTTAGGCTCTTTCCAGATCTTAGCTACTGTAAATAGTGCTGCTATGAACATGGGGGTCCATATATTCTTTCTGATTGGTGTTTCAGGCTTCTTAGGGTATATTCCTGGAAGTGGGATCACTGGGTCAAATGACAATTCAATTTTTAATTTTTTGAGGTAACACCTTAGTGTTTTCCATAGTGGCTGTACCAGTCTGCATTCCCACCAGCAGTGTACTTGAGTCCCCTTTTCTCCACACCCTCGCCAATACTTGTTTGTTGATGGCAGCCATTCTAACAGGTGTGAGGTGATACCTCGTTGTTGTTTTAACTGCTTTTCTGTTTCTTAAGTCAATTTTGATAGTTTATGGTTCTGGGTATCTGTCTATTTAATCTAAATTGTTCAATTTATATGTATACAGTTTATAAAATTCCTTTATAGTCCTTTTTATTCCTGTAATGTAGGTAGTAATATATCCCTGCTTTATCCCTGATTTTAGTGCTTTATCCTTTGTTTTTTCCTGGTCAGTGTAGCTAAAGGTTTGCCAATTTAATGATATTTTCAAAGAATCAACTTTTGGTTTCATTGGTTTTTCTGTTCTCTACTTTATTAAATTCCACTTTGATATTTGTTCTTTTCTTCTGACTTGCTTTAGGTACAGTTTACTTTTTCCAGTGTCTTAAGGTGAAAGGTAAGGATATTGATTTGAGATCTATTTTAATATAGGTATTTACAGGTATTACTTTCCCTCTAAGCACTACATTCATTGCATCCCATAGGTTTTGGTGTATTAGGTAGTCTTTTTCATTCATCTCAAAATATTTTCTAATTTCCCTTGTGATTTCTTCTTTGGCCCAGATTTCTTTGTTTTAAAAAGTTGTTAAAAGTATCAAAATGTTTTCAAGTCTTACTGTAGGAGATTGAAGAACAGAAATTTCTTGAACCTGACCTTACTCTTGACATGATTCTGTCATTTTCTGTCTGCCTTACATTCCCCCCCCAAAAAATAAACTTAAAAGGAAGCATTGTAGGGGAAGAGTAATCACCAGGGGCAGCCAGCCACTGGAGTGTGTTGAGAAGATTGTTGGATCCTGGTGAGCCACCTTGTTTGGTGTAACTAATGCAATGAGGTAGATAATTAGTTAAGTAAGCTTGAAGTTTTGACAAAAGTTAATAAATTTCAGACTAAAATTAGGTTGAGAAGAGTTTATAATCTATAAAGTTTAGTCTCCATCTATTATAGGTGTTTTTTCTAAATATCTTTTGGCAGATGGTCATCTAGTTTACACTTCATTTCTAAAGTTAGTATTTATGCCCTGGCCGGTTTGGCTCAGCGGTTAGAGTGTCGGCCTGCGGTCCGGAGAGGCCCTGGTTCGGTTCCCGCTAAGGGCATGTACCTCGGTTGCAATTTGTCCCCAGCCCTGGTTGGTCGTGTGGGTGGCAGCCACTCGATGTGTCCCTTCACGTCGATGTTTCCCTCTCTCTCTCTTCCTCTCTCTCCCTCCCACTCTGTCTGTACAAAAAATGGAAAAATGTCCTCGGATGAGGATTAAAAAAAAAATAAATAAAGTTAGTATTTATGTCTGTTTTAGAGTGCCATTTACCTTACTGTTTTTTAAATTTTTTTTCTTTTTTTATTGATTTTTAGAGACGGAGGAAGGGAGAGGGAGAGAGAGAGAAAAATCCATGAAAGAGAACATTGATTGACCGCCTCCTGCATGCCCCCCACTGGGGATTTGGCCTACAACCTGGGCATGTGCCTTGATTGGGAATTGAACCAGTGACCTCTTGGTGCATGGGTCGATGCTCAACCACTGAGCCACACTGGCTGGGCCACCTTACTGTTAAGTTTTCTGATCAGGGCCATCTAATAGTACTTACTGCACTGATACAAATGTTCCTTTTCTGTATTGTCCAGTGCCATATCTGCTAGTCACTTGTAGCTTTTGAGCACTTGAAGTGGGTCTAGTGTGACTGAGGAGTTAAATTTTAACTTTATTAGATTCTAATTTAAATATCCACATGTGAGGCTAGCAGACACTGTATTGGAAGCTCAATTCAAGATGGTTTCATACTGCCTTTTTACTCTGTGCTGTTTGTATGCATTTTTGAACCATGAGAATGAATGAATGAATGATTAAAAATAAAATAAAACTTTTAAAATGAAAAAAAAGATGGTTTCATACCTATTCAGTGGAAATAAATGATATCATTGATGCAACTTTTTTAAGAAAAGGGTTAGCAGTCCTTATTTGTTTAGATTTTTAAGAGGAATATTTGGGACTACTTTTAAGAATTCCTAGTATAAAAAGCTCATGACTTAAAAATTTTTGACACAGTGTGACACTGTAATATTATATTTTGATTAGAGTCCAGTGGTTCTGTCAATTATAAGGCCCTGTTTTCTCTTTATAACTTGAGTTTCTAATTTAAAGTGAGACTATGTTAGCTAACTATTATTGTAACATTTTAACATATGAAATTTTAAAGAGCTATAAAATCCTATACTGCCTCATAATATTCTTTTGTTTTATGAATTGCTTAATAAGAATCAACATATTTATGCAATGTTGTACTTATTCTATAATTACATAAATAGCATTGTTTTATATTTGATTTTATAGGTAGCTACATCAAGTTGGGAGGCAGGCAGTTCCAAAGGATATCATGAAGTTTCCAGGGCCTTTGGAAAACCAGAGATTGTCTTTTCTTTTGGAAAAGGCAATCTCTAGGGAAGCCCAGATGTGGAAGGTAAATGTGCCGAAAATGCCTACAAACCAGGTAATGAATTTTCTCTTTACTCTAGATGACTTTTATTAGAAATAAGTGTACTACTGTCCTGTATAGTATCTTGATATACGTTGGAGAAATATGTACCCCTAAATAATATGCTCTATTCTTTATTTTAGAAACATCTCCTAGTTTTATTCTGAAACAAAATAAGAATGAACTGTTTTTGTTCGCTTGTTTTTGTCTTGAGTTACAGCTTTAGGAAGATAGGTATATCTGTTTTCTTTCCTAATAGTCAATACTAACAGTAGTAAGCTGCCTTTATTTCTAGATACATAGTTAGCCATGGAAGCTGAGTATGCATCATTGTCTGTAGGGAACAAAAATTGCACTATATTTCTTGAATATTTATAAGAAGTTCAAGTCAGTTACTAAGGTAATAGAATGATGGAAGCTTCTAGGGAGATAGCCAGCTGACCTCTCAATTACTCTTGATTATATGCCCTTTCTTTTTAAAAATTCTGTACTTCTATAATTATATCAGATTTATTTTTTACAAATAACTGTGAAGTTTATAAACTCTAAAGTTTACTGTATAAGATGTCTTACACATCTTTTTAACCTTGGTAACTAGTATTGTGCTTGGGATAAGAATAATGGCCAAGAAAATTTTGATAATGTGTAGGTGGATGAATAGCAAATATCTAAGGTCCTCCTGTGTTAGTTTAGGTGAGCAATTTTCAACCAATGTGCCATGGCATACTGGTTGAAATTCTCTGGTTTAGGTTAACCTTTGCTCATAGGTTATTAAAATCTATATGCCTTTTTAATTCTAACCTACTTCTATTATTCTTTCTCACAAGCTGAAGAAATATGTTTTACATTTATTGTTAATTATCATTTAGCGAATTGAAGATTAGTTAACTTGAATGAATACCTTTTATGCTAGGAGCATTTATGTGTGCTATCACATTTAACATCTCATTTAATCTTTTGAAATAGGCAATAGTCCCAGTTTGTTCAAGACTTTAGCTAATAAGTAGTAGAGTTATACTTTGGATCTAAAGCAGTTTTCTTTCTTTTTTTTTTTTTTTCCATTTTCAATTTTTGTGTGCTTGTGTTATTTTTAGTTTACCTTGAGGTTCAGTTTATTACATATCTGCCATATACTGAACACTATCCTGGGTATTTGGGACACAATAATGAGATAAATAGAAATTACTGCCCATTCTAATAAACCTCAAAGCTTTATTACAGCTGCCTTTAAGAACCATTATTTTCTTTCTTTCTCCTGGTATCTTCTTGAGTCAGCCTGTAACCAGTGACATACTTTTACAACATGATCTTTGAAGGTGATATTCTACAAAGATTATATTATTTTGTTATATTGTCACTTAATCTGACCTATTACTATAGGTAATTTAATAAATATTATTGAGGTGACACCAGGAAACAATGGTATCAGAACTTCTAAGAGGGATCTACTTAAGAATTTGCCTTTAGTAATGCCAAGTTTTATCATACTTAATTTCTTTTTTTTTTTTTAATCCTCACCCAAGGACATTTTTTTCCATTTTTTGTTCAGATAGAGTGGGAGTGAGAGAGAGAGAAACATCGATGTGAAAGGGACACATCGAGTGGTTGCCACCCGCACAACCCAACCAGGGTCGGGGACAAACTGCAACCGAGGTGTGCCCTTAGCGGGAACCGAACCCAGGTCTCTCTGGACCACAGGCCGACGCTCTAACCCCTGAGCCAAACTGGCCAGGGCCATACTTAATTCTTATAAAATGTGAGTGGGCTTGGTCTGATGGGAATAGAAGATATAGTAGGGAGGCAAGTAAAGAGCTGTAGGAGCTTGAGTTGATTGCTAGAGTAACCCCCAAGGTTATTTCTCTGTTTTAGTTTAATTCCTTTTTCTTCTGTCATTCTTAGGGACTGGTTTTTCCACCTCTGTTTACACTATTGCTTCTAACCAATAATTTCCCTTCTTGATTCCTTGTAAGAGAGAAACACAGTCTCATCTCTAAACTATATTTGTATCTTTTCCAAGTTTTCTAATTTTTTAAAGTGCTGGTAAAAATGGAAAAATAAAATATCTTTATGCTTCTTTTCTCTAATTTCCTTCTTCTGTCTTACTCTTCCTCCACCTAAATCCTACTTCAAGGTTCTTTCACAATTCTCTTAATTTGTATCTCCCCAGTTTAGGACAGAGTGGTCACACAAGAATGTTATAGACTTATTACTCCCTTTCTGTGTGCTCCATAGCACTGTGTTTTCCTTATGAGACAATATTATAGTTTCCTGGTGATTTGATTGAGTTCTCTTGGGGTAGGGTTTTATCATTTTTGTTTACTGGCATATAATAGACTCACAGTAAACATTCAATGAACATTGATGATTTCTTTATAATTTATCCAAGTTAGAGACATTCTTTTATATAATAATTGCATTTTCAAGTATATGATAATTTTGTCATGTACTTTGGGGGGGGAGGATTGAAGATTGGTCAAAGATTGATATTAATTTATTTTCGAAAGTACTTGCATATACAAAGATAAAACTGCTTCAAGCTGTTTATAAAGATGATTTTCATTAGAATTTTGGAATTCTAAGGAATCTTACAGACCATCTAATTATGTGGTTTTCAAATACAGGATCTCAAACCACTGGGCTACTAGGCAAATCAGAATAATTTGGGAGGCTTCTTACAGAGCTTCCAGGCCCCATCCACACCCACTGGGCTTGTGGTGGCAACTGTGGAAATTTGTATTTTTAAAAGCTTCATAGTTTTATTAATATGCATTCAGTTTGGGAAACACGGATTCAGTCTAACCACAAAATTTAAGTTCTAACATCTCTGATAAGTGATCCTGTGCTTTGGATACTTGTTCATTCAGCTGTGGAAAAACTATCTAAATGACTGGAAAGTTTTTATTAACTATATTCACAATATTGTCTTATGTTGAATCTTAAAACTGCTTCTTTCTAGTGGCCACTCAGATTGGTTTTAATTCTGGCCACTGGAGCAATACAGAATAGAGCTATTTCTTATTTTAAACAATAGCCTTTTAGTTAAAGACAAGTATTAAACCCACGAAGTTATCTCTTTTCCTGATTGAACATTCCTTGCCTTTTTAACCACTTTTTGTCTGACAAGATTTCCCTCTTACCTTCCAGTTTTTCTAGTGTGTTACATTCTTTTTAGTGTGTTTCTTAAATTGAGACGTTTCATTTGTTGTCACTAATGAGCAGTAAAGTAAAACTATCACCTCACTTTATCTTGGATTGATTATTTCATTAACCCTAAAAAATTTTTTTTGTTTTGGCAGCAGTGTCATGTTGTTGGCTTATATTGAACTTGTTTTTAAAACCTTGTTGTTTTTGTCTCAACTTTTAAGCAAAGCTTCCCTTATACTAGATGTACTTTTTTTTTTTCATTTTTAACTAAGGTGCAGCATTTCTTATTTATTCTTATTAAATTTAAAGTTTATTTAGGCTCTAACCGGTGTGGCTCATCCCATGCATCAGGATGTTACTGGTTCAGTTGTCCGTCAGGGCATGTGCCTGGGTTGGGGGTTCGATCCTCAGTAGGGGGCATGCAGGAGGTAGCTGATCGATGTTTCTCTTTCTCCCTCTCCCTTACTCTCTCTCTAAAATAAAAAGTATTTAAAATAAAATTATTCTGGCCCTTTTTTTTTTTTTGGCTTTAAAATAATGTTTGTTATCTAATATATTGACTGTTAATTTTGTACCATTTGTGGATTTGGTGATTAAGACTAAATACCACATGGGTTGGTGTCTTTCTAGCCATTAGATATCTTTTTTGTGTATGAAGTGTCTGTTCAGATCTTTTACCTGGGTTTCTATTGAATTATCTTTATTTGTTAATTATTTTGTAGGAGTTCTTTCTTTTGCAGGCTCTGTGTATTACAGATATCTTCAATTTTATTTGGGTTGACTTTTGAAGAATAGAAGTTCTTAATTTTAAATGATCAAATTATAAATTTTTTTTTTTCCATTTTGCTTAGTCTTTGTACATAAATGTTTGCCTAACCCAAGATAATAAAGATACTCTCCTGCATTTTCTTCTGGAAAATTTTTTCTTAATCTTTCACATTTAGATTTAAATTCCATCTGGAATTTTGTTATTGTTTTGTTGGGATGTGAAATAGGAGTCAAGGATCATTTTTCTCCATATGGATAATAGCACCATTTACTAAAAAGACGTCCCCCCCCCACTGCCATGCAATGTACTTTTGTTATAAATCAAATTACTACTGTATATGTGTAGATATATTTGTGGGACTGTTTCTTGCCTCATTTCTCAACATTGGTCTGTTGCCTCTCTTTAATACCACACTGCCTTAATTATGATAGCATTATAACAAGTCTTTGGTGGCATAAACTTTGTTTACTTGTCACTTTTCAAAAAAATACAAAAGCAATTGTGAGGGTTTTGTTTTTCTCACATCTGTAGATTGAGTTGGGGGGAGAGTTGACATGTTTATAATAAGTCTTCCAATCAATTAACAGAATAGTTTTCTATTTTTTTTAAAGGTGGTCTTCAGTTACTATTAATGTTTTTGGTGATTTAGTTTTATTCTTGGGTACTTGAGTCTTGTTGAGGCTACTACAAATGGTATCATTTAAATTATTTTTTAAAATGCTTGTTTTATATGCTGTTATGTAGAAATAAAATAGATTTTTATATATTGAATATGCTAAATTAGCTTACTAATCGTTGTAAAGTATTTTGGATTTTCTGTGTATTCTACACAGTTGTCTTAACTTAATCATGGTTTTATTTCTTCCTTTCCATTCCTTCTACTTGAATTATTTTTCTTGTTTTATATAATTAGTTTGGGCCCCCAGAACACTGTTGAATATAAATGATGGTAGCAGGCATCCTTGTCTCAGCCTCATTTGGAGGAGAAAGTTTTCAGTGTTTCACCATTAACTATAATATTTGCTGTATATTTCTTAGACTTCATCAGATTAAGAAATTCCTTTCTCTACTTTAGTTTGCTAAAATATTTTTCATAAATAGGTGTTGAAGTTTTATACATCACTGAATTTTGTTAACATTTTGCTTAGAATTTTTTGTGTATATATTCATGGATGAGACTGGCTTGTGACAAATGCCTTTGTCAGGTTTTCATAATGCATTTAGGCTGGCTTTGTAAAATATTCTCAGGCTCTTTCGATTGATATTTTATCTTTCTTAAATGTTGGAAGTTTTCACAGGGGAAGCCACTGGGGTCTAGAGATATATTTTTATGGGAAAGTATTTAATAATACAATTTCTTTGGTAAATACAATACTAATTAGGTCTTTATGAAATCTTTTTTGGCTTTGATAAATTGTGTTTTTTAAGAATTTATTAATTTCATCTAAATTTTAATTATGTAAATTTATTCATAAAATCATCTTTTTTAACATACAAGGGTCCATAATGATGTTCTCTTTCTGTTTCTTAATTTGTGTTTTTTCTTTTTTTTTATCCTCACCCGAGGACATTTTTGCATTTTTTGTTCAGACAAAGCGGGAGGGAGAGAGAGGAAGAGAGAGAGAGAGAAACATCAATATGAAAGGGACACATCGAGTGGTCGCCACCCGCATGACCAACCAGGGCCGGGGACAAACTGCAACCGAGGTACGTGCCCTTAGCGGGAACCGAACCCGGGTCTCTCTGTACCGCAGGCCGACGCAACAACCGCTGAGCCAAACCGGCCAGGGCTGTGCTTTTTCTTTTTTATCAGTCTGTCTGAAGATCTGTCAATTAGTCTTTTAGTTCTATTTGTTTTTTCTTTTTTTTTTAATCCTCATCCAAGAATGTTTTATTAATTTTTAGAGAGAGAAGGAGGGGGGGGAGAGGGGAAGACATTGATAGGAGAGAAAACATCGATTGATTGGTCCCATATGTGCTCCGACCAAGAATTAAACCTGCAAACTAGGTATGTGCTTTGACAGGGAATTGAACCCATAACCTTTTTGGTGTACCAGATGACATTCTAACCAATGAAACCACCTGTCCAGGGCCATTTGTTTTTTTGTTTTTTTTTTAAAGTTTTGCTATTATTTAGTTTCAGTATTTGCTTTCATCTGCTTTCTTTGTGGACTTGACTGTTTTTGCTTTGAGCTAGATACTTAAATAATTGATTTTCAGCTTTTAATATATATATTTAGAACTATAAAATTTCCTTAGTGTGCAGTTGTGCAGCCATGTCTAATTTGTTGTTAGCTGCACATACTGGATTCTTAATTTCACTTATTATATTTTCCAGTTCTAGAAATTCCCTTTGGGTTTTTTTTTTTTTTATTTTTTTTTATTTTTATTTTTTTATCCTCATCCGAGGACATTTTTCCATTTTTTGTACAGACAGAGTGGGAGGGAGAGAGAGGAAGAGAGAGAGAGGGAAACATCGATGTGAAAGGGACACATCGAGTGGCTGCCACCCGCACGACCAACCAGGGCCGGGGACAAACTGGAACCGAGGTACATGCCCTTAGCGGGAACCGAACCCGGGTCTCTCTGGACCGCAGGCGGACGCTCTAACCGCTGAGCCAAACCGGCCAGGGCCCCTTTGGGTTTTTTATAGGGTAAATTTCTCAAGTGAAATTCTTCATGTTTAAAAAAATCTGTTTTCCTTCTTTTCCTTTACTTTCTTGTATAGTAAGTCTTTTTCTGATAATTCAAAGATCTCTATTTTTTGTTGCCTCCCCACCCCTTCCCTTTCTCTTGGTCACTTGTTTTTTTTGTTAGTTTATTTTTTCTCTTGTTATGACTGGGACCTGCCTGGTAATTTTTTATTGGATGCTGAAAAATTAATGAAAAATTGTAGAGGTTCTAGATGTTATATTTCTGCAAGAGGGTTCGGTCTTTCCGAATCTTTCCGAATCTGGGCAAAATGAATAGGAAATTAATCTTTTTAATCCAGTGAAGATTACTGATTGGAGCCTGGGTTGCAGTTTGTATGGTTTCATCTACCTTTGTTTTGCCCCAACTCCTAGAGTGTAGCCAAGGATTCCAGATGAGAGCTTGCAGTGTTTGCTAGGACCCCTTATTCCTGAAGGGTGCTAAAGTCTTCCCCTAAACTCGATCTTGCTTTTCAGAAGATTTCTGCTTAGCTTCCTAGATCCCCGTTCTTCCCAACTGCAGAATTTCATTCAGAAAATGTATTAAGATCTCTGGCCCTCCCCCTCCCCACTAGGTTCTTGGCTCCTCAAGTCTCCATATTTTGTCTCTAGCCTTGTAAAACTCCCAGAAACCCTATTGGTCTCTTTGCCAATACTTAGTCTCTTGCCATACTCAAAGGATGGGCAAATAAATGCCCTGAAGGAAAAGCTACTTCGGAATGTTCAATCTTTTTTTTTTTTTACCTCCTCTCTAGAATCTAGGGTCCTGCCTGGTTGTCCTAGCAGTTCTCGTGCCTTGTTTTTGTTATTGTTAGTAGTTTTTCTAGTTGTTCTCAGTTGGAGTGTACATTTCCAGCTATCGACTACATCATAGCTAAAAGCAGAAATGTAATTTAAGGAAAAATAATCTTGAACTTCAACAGGAATAACGAGATCTTTGGGAGCACAAGGAGGTACTAAGCCCAAATTGAGTTATCAGGAAAAGTATCTGATGGGGAGTGACCATAGAAATAGCTCTTGAAGGACAAATAATAAGATAGGTAAAAGAGAGAGGAGAGTGTGTTCCAGCCATAGGGAGCAGTATGAGCAAAAGAACAGTGATGGCAGGAGCAAGGAATTACTTTTAAAAAAAATTTTTTTAAATTGATTTTAGAGAGAGAGGAAGGGAGAGGGAGAGAGAGAGAGAAACATTGAAGAGAGAGAACATCAATTGGCCACCTTTTGCATGCCCCACACAGGGGATTTGGCTCACAACCTGGGCATGAGCCCTGACAGGGAATTGAACTGGCGACCTCTTGGTGCATAGGTCTGTGCTCAACCACTGAGCCACACTGGCCAAGCCAATTACTACTCTTACAGTTTGAATTTTAAGGCAGAAAGTGATGGAAGGTGAGTGTGACTAGAAAGTTAGGTCATATGCCTCCCATGCCTCCCGTGCCTAGGGGATTGTACTTTAATCTTTCAAGTAATGGTGCACATTTTAGAGTTTAAAGCTGGAGAGTATTTGTCTTTTCATGGTCAGATTAGCAGCATGTAGACTATAAAGCCCTGCATTTTACCATGTTGAATCAGTTCTCTTTGATAATAGTTGTTCAGCCATCTTAATGAACCCTCTTAACCCAATTTGAGCAATTCATATAAAAGAAAACAGATCCCTTGATTAGGAAATACTATCTGGTGTGAGCAGGTGGGTGGGCAGGCCTCCCTCTCTTCCTCCCTCCTGAATAGGATTACTTAGGCACAGAATTTAAGTTTTGTAAATGTATTCTGATAATACTATTGTTTGTTTAGTACATATTTGAATTGATTTGAAAAAGTGACCTTAGAATCATTATCACTTGACTGTATAAAATACATAGAAAATCCAAAATACTCTGCAAACTATTAGGAAGCTAATTTAATATCAGTATGTAAAAATTATTTCTACATACCAGCATATAGAAACAAGGGTATTAAAAGATGAAAACTTTTAATTGATACCATTTGTAATAGCCCCAACAAGGGGGAGTCTTCTCAAACTATTAGCTTTTGTATGTGTTTTCTTGTTAGTTTTGACTAGTGGTGATGATAATAGCCATCCAGGAATGCTTTCTTGGCCCTTTTCTCAAATTTTAATATAAGGTTTATTAAAGTTCAAAGATATTGTCATGATCTCTTTAATAAATAATTATAATCAGTTTAAAAGAATTATTTATATGTAATGTTTTGTAAATTTGTTTTTTCTGGCATCATTAAAAGCATCAGGTATATTTAGAGGTGGGAAAGGACAGAACTAATATTTGAGTGCATTTTGTATTCTATGTTTGTACTTTAAATTATATCAGTTGTAACTGTTATATGGAAATCTATATAGCTGTGTTTCCTTGTATTATACACTAAAAGCACATTATGTCCATCTTTTGTGGCACTTCTTGAAATTATGTTTGTATTATTTGTTTAATGTCAGACACCAGATAGTCACATTATGTAATGTAATCTGTCATTTACAGATTTGTTCTCCTTTACCCCCATTGTATCCTGACCTGAAGGCAGAATTAATGGAGTTCTTGTTCCTCATTGCTACTCTAGATGATTGTTCTTTCACCTCCCTAAAAGTCTCTTCACTTTCACTAGATTATATCACTATCTACCTCTCCTTATGTGACTATTTCCTTGTCATTGTTGTTTGAATGGCTTAGTTAACATTACTTTTCTTACTGGTTTTGGCATTTTAGATAAAAACTCATCTTGGTAGGAATTTAATTTCTCTTGAAAGCTTGACTCTCTCCATCTAGAAGTTTTGTGACTGCCTTCACTAGGTTCCAGGGATCTTTAGGGCTCCCTACTTTAGAGCTAGATCTTAAAGTAGAACCTCAGGACTCTATGGAAAAGGGATATTGTAGAACCAGTGACCATGCTTAACAGCTGCTTGACTCAGGGCTTACCTGTTGGGCTCTGTCAGTTTTCTCCCACCTTCCTGGAGGAGCCATAGCATCTGACAGTAGTGTTTTGCTGCCTTTTTCAGGCTCTCTTTTTAGAGAATCCAACTCCTGGCCATAACAGCCTAACTCCAGTTTTCTGTTATGTTGGACAATAGTCTCTCAAGGAACATTAAGTTCCCCTGTTACTCTGCACCCAGAACCTATTAAGCCCACAGCTTCAGTCCCATGAACCTCTTTGTTTCTTTTTGATTCATGGAATTGTTATCACTGAATATCAGAATATAGTTTCTAGCAGTCTTTTCTAACATCTTGATTTTATTTATAAGTGGAGGAAGGAGCTTAACAATAGCTTATTGCCTCCAGGTTGACATTTCTGTTCTCCATTCAAGTTCATGGGGCTCTTTTCCTTGCCTTGCAAACTAATCATTCCCTCCCCTCACTTTTTTACTTTTAATATACCACTTAGTTGCTGTCTCTAAGAAGCTTTCCCTCTGTTCCCATACGGCGCCAGGTTTACTTCCAGTCTGTACTCCTAGCACTCTGTACATATCTCTTATAACATTTAACATAGTTTTTTCCCCCCACATTTTCTGGCTGTTTGCCTTAACCATGACGCTTTAAGTTTTGAAGTTTAAACAAGGAGTTTTCATTCATCATTGTATTCCTAGGACTTATAATTTGACAGACACTTAATGCTTATTAATATGAACTGAATTAAATGTTGATTGTCATATTTTCATATTGTTCATAGTTTTAAAACCAGCTTGATGGTGAGATGTTAATGTAAGAGGTTTTAAACCATGTTTATCTCATATTCTTGTCAGTATTGTACAATGTTCTAAAATCAGTATTTGTTCATTTTTATTGATTTTGGGGGGGAAGGGGCGACATCACTTTGTTGTTCCACTTATTCATGCATTCATTGATTACTTCTTGTATGTGCCCTGACTGGGGATCAAACTCGCAATCCCAGTGTATTGGGACCATGCTCTAACCAACTGAGTTACCCAGCCAGGGCTCTAAGATCAGTCTTTATTTGACAAAAGAAATTGACCAGAAGGTGGAAGTATGGCGATTAACCTTTTATAAAATACCAGTTATAACTGAGTTTAGAGCTAGATGTAAAAATGGTTTGTGTGATTAGTTTCGGCTTGGCCAACACAAATAAACACTTTGTAGTGCCAAAGCTGAAAAGTGACAGAAAAAGGAGTTGGAATAAAATAAGAGAAATTAGCCAGTGGAATGGCAGAGATTATAATGAGCACCAAGTCATGTACTCCTCATAACACTAAAGAAATTCAAAAGGAAAGAGAGAAGAAATTCCAACTGAAATACCTGTTTGAGGAGATAACAGTGTCAAGATACACAGCCCTTAATGCTGTAATAACTCTCAATGCCCCTCTCTCTCTCTATAAGAACTAATTTCATAAAGTTGACCCTGAGTGATCAGGAAAAAGATTTAAGCTGTGGTCTCTATACTTTTCTATGGAGTTAGATAAATAATACATTTTTAAAGTTTTCCATAAAATATGGTTATGAGTACACAGCTTGGATTAAGCCTTTGCTTATTTGGAACCTTCACTTACTGAAAATCCTCTTTTCTACTAATCACATTGTCATTTATGTACTTTGTTGTGTTTACCTGGCAGAAGTAGTACTCATATGGATTTCTTTTATTTATTATTAGTAGATTAAGTATTACTATAGGTTTGCTTTATTTTTATGGTACTGTACCTGCAAAACTCAAGAGTAAAGGTATTTAAATCATCACTGCTTTAAAGTGTGTACCTTCTAAAAATTAAGGCTATATTCAGCAGTTAAAAAAATATGTAGGAAGATCAAAACAGTATGTTTTGTGTTTGTGTAATGATCTTTCCAGTGGTAAGTTAGTTCAGGTAAATTTCTCCTTTAGTATTCTTTTATCATTTTTAAATGTGTGATTTGTCTGTTGTCTGTTTTATTTATTCCTGTTGCCTTTAGCTTTTTTGTTTGTTTGTTTTTTTAATCCTCACCCAAGGATATGTTTATATTGATTTTAGAGAGAGAGAGAAAGGGAAAGAGAGAAATGTTGAAATGAGAAAAACATGGATTGGTTGCCACCTGTTTGTGCCCGGACCTGGGATCAAACCTGCAACCTAGGTACTATGTGCCTTGACCAGGAATCGAACCCACCAACCTTTTGTTGTATGGGACAATGCTTCAGCCAGCTGAGCCACTGGTCAGGAAGGATCAGCTTTGTTTTTAAAGGGCTGTCATTCTGTTATTGTAGTCTATTTATATTTTCTAAGATAGTTTAGTGCCTATTTGCTGCCTTAGAAATTCACTATATTTTCTTATTCTCAAGAATTAGAAAAACTTAATTCCAAAATTATTATCAATTGATAACATTGTTACCTAAACTTTAAAATGTTATATTACCTTGCCTGGCTGGTGTGGCTCAGTGGTTGAGCATCAGCCCATGCACCAAGAGGTTGCCAGTTCAATTCCTGGTCAGGGCACATGCCCAGATTATGGGCCAAATACCTGGTGGGGGCATGTAGGAGGTAGCCAGTTGATGGTTCTCATCGATGTTTCTCTCTCCCTCTCCCTACCTCTCTCTCTAAAATCAATAAAGAAAATAAAAATAAATAGAATGTTATATTACTTCCCCAAACTGGTGTGGCTTAGTGGATTGAGCATCAGTCCATGGACTGAGAAGTCCCAGTTTGATTCCTGGTCAGGGCACATGCCTGGGTTGTGGGCTCGATCCCCAGTCTGGGCCATGCATTAGGCAGCCCATCAATGTTTCTCTCTCTTTCCCTTCCTCTCTCTCAAAAAAAAAAAATCAAACATATTTTTAAAATGTTGTATTTCCCAAATACCTCAATATAATTAAAGTATAGCTAAATGGTGAGATGACATATAATGAAGATTTTGTTTACTAAAGAATGAGAATATTGGGTATTGATGTTAAATACTATAACCAGTACATAAAGTTTTATTGTCATTTATCTCATTTGCTAGATTTTGAATAAACTTAAAAACATTTTTTAAAATATAAAGTATACTATTCCATAGAATTTGCTAACCTTTTTAAAAATCTTTATTGTTGAAAGTATTACAGATTTCTCCTTTTTCCCCCCGATTGACCCCCCTCCTTCCTGCTCCTGCCTCTCCCCCCAGCCTTCACCCCACTATTGTCTATGTCCATTGGTTATACATATATGTTCTTTGGTTTATCTCTTTCCACCCCCTTGCTAACCTTTTATAAAAGAGAATTCTTAGCATGTTCTTGATGATAACTTGGAACTTAACTTGTTTTCTTTTAATTTCATGTTTTAATTGTTCTCTTATAGAATGTTTCTCCATCCCAGAGAGATGAAGTGATTCAGTGGCTGGCCAAACTCAAGTATCAATTCAACCTTTACCCAGAAACATTCGCTCTGGCTAGCAGTCTTTTGGACAGGTTTTTAGCTACTGTAAAGGTAATTATTTTAGGATACACTTAAACATGACCTCCTGTTTAAGGGTTTTAATGCTAAACTAGGGGCAATTAGTAAACATTCTATAAGATGGAAAGCAATGGGAAAACCTTCGTTGATATATGTACCTCTAAGACATGATGTCTTCTAATGCTTTAAATTAAGAAATGTAATTTTTTTTTCTACAAGTATTCCTAACTTATACTTAACCTATCAAATTTTTGATCTCCTGATTTTAATACAAACCATATATAGCATTGGCATAATGTTTAGTCATCTTTTAACACATTGATGTATTAATGTGACAGTTAATCAAACTAGAAAAGTGTAAGCATGTTGCACATTTTCTGTCACTTCTTGTTTATTGAATGTTGTGTGGTTTTCTGAACAGTATATACTCCCTTGAAGTATACATTTGGAGCATAACAAGATGAACTGAACTGTCATAAAATAACTTGTATTTTTGTTGAATGGCAGCATACCTATATATGAGTAAGTTTCATATTGTCCCTGTTATTATATCTTTGGTCATATTATGCAAAATCAGTCATAGTGGGCCCTCAACAGATTTAAAGCATAAAATTGGTATTTATTTAATGACAAGGCATAAAAAGTAAAAAAGCGACTCAGTTGTTATTTGTATGCCTAGGAATATGTAAGCAGAGGAAACTATGAATTCTTTACTGAGAGTACTACACTCTTTCATATTAGGAATAAAAAGTAGAAGCCATAGAATTTGGATGACTATTCAGTTACCTTTTATGTTTCAAACTAAATAGCCATCCAAATTCTTAAGTCTAGGGACTTAAAAAACCCTAATTATAATGATACTAATTGCCTGAAATCTGAGTTGTCTGAGATGCCTACTTTATTTCAGTATCAAGTCCCCCCATCCCTCCACCATAGCTCCTTACAACAATTTCCCTTTCACAGAGAAAGATGTGTTTAAGGTCAGTGTCCTTTCTTGGGTTGTGTATCCTTCAAAAATTATTAATGAACTAGTTTCTGTTATAGAAAAAAATTATTACTGACCTTATTAAACTTTTTTCTTTATTGATTTTAGAGAGAGAAGTAGAAACATCTCTGAGAGACAACATTGATTGGCTGCCCCATGCCCCCCACTGGGGATTTGGTCCACAACCTGGGCATGTGCCCTGACTGGGAATCAAACCGGCGACCTCTTGGTGCATGGGTCGACGCTCAGCCACTGAGACACACCAGCCAGGCTTATTAAACATTTTAAACTGATTTGGGCAAGGTTCTAACACAATTAGATAATTTTGCCAAGTGTGATCTCATTTTTTCATATTTCTTATTTAATGGGTCCTACCATGTTACTAGCATCAGATACTACTGTTATTTACAGATGGTTAGTCTATATTGAAATAATCTAAAAATGTATTCATAGTTTAAGAAAAGGCACTTAAACTATACCATAAAGGGGCTACAACGGTGAATAGAGCCTTAATTCTAGCTGAGCAGAATGAAGTGCTATGAAGCTCTAAAAGTATGGCTCCTGACCCCTCTCCCAGACTTGCTGATTTCTGAATCTTTAGTAGGTGAGATCTGTATGTTTGTATTTAAAGAATACATCTTGATGTACATCTAGGACATAGAACTACAGTTTGTTTAAAAATAAAAGCACCCATTTGCTGCTTGGATTCTTTTTATTACTAAGTTTATCATTGGTGCCCTTGATTTAGGGGTTGCATTGCCTACCCAAAGTTACCAACTGTTGGGCTCTTTTCCTTATAATGAACTCTGATTACCTCAAGGATGTGGGTTTGATATGTTGTATACATAGTTGAAATAAGGGAGCCTGGAAAACTCATAGTAACAAGATCTGACTCACTTCCTAGATCACTTGTGTGGTGTCACTTAACTTCTGGAACTGTTTTCTCATTTATGAAAAGATGTACTAGTCATGACAATACTTTCTAAACTGGATTAACTGATTAGTATGAATGATTATTTTAAAATATTGATAGTATTGAACCAGTTTTTGTTATCTCATGCAGGCATCGGATTCTAAGATTCCTAGACAGTATGCCACTTGTACTGAGGCAGTGGTCATTGGCATGTTTGTTAAATAAGTTAATTAATCAGGACCATACTCTGGTCATCAGAAAGCTTCCCCAATATCACGGAAATGAATGTAATATTTAAATATAAAATACATTGACACAGGTTTTCTTTGTTGTATAACTTAACCTCTGTGTCATTCAATGTAATTGGACTAGATTGTTTTGGTTATTTAAAACTGGGTTTTGATGCTGGGTTGGTAAACCCTTATTTTACCAGTAAGGTAGAAACTGGGCCAACTGATTATAGATATGGAAAACGGGCAAATTCAAGCCCTACTGTGGGTGTCAAACCTAAGAATTTTTTTTAACCCACTGATTGATTCAGTATATATTTAAGATCCTTTCAGTTCTTATCATTGAACTTGAATATATAGTTTTTTGCATATGAACATTAATAATTAGAAAGTTTCTACTCATCTGTTGTCATCCTATAATTTTTTTAAGCATTTGAAATATATTAATAGCCTTTTTATATTCTCTTCTGTTTAATTCTCCTAGCACTTAGTGTGTTAATTTTACTGATATGATAGGTAAAGAGAATACAACTTGCTTGAAAAATAAACACACACATACACACAAATACTTTTAACTTGGATAATTGTATTTATTAAATTAAAAATTGTCTTCTAAAATCAAGCTTTTCTCTGCTGGATAGAAATGAACTTTGGCTAACTAGCATTGGTTGAACTTCCAGCTATGGAATGACCCTAGTGTTTCGATAGAATATGGCTAAATTTGTGATCTTAGAAAGATACCAGATTAAGGAATCAGATTAATTGCTTCCCTTCAACTGTATGCATACTTGTCTCATCTGAATATTTAGTTTTTAAAAATAAACTCAACTTTTTGAAGAATCACTAAGTTGCTTTTTCCCTCTTCAAAATTTTAGGCCCATCCAAAATACTTGAGTTGTATTGCAATCAGCTGTTTTTTCCTAGCTGCCAAGACTGTTGAGGAAGATGAGGTAAATATTTTCCTTTAAAGATTAATTGTTTCTTTTTTAATATTTCTTTCCGTTTATTCACTTGCTTTTGTTTACTAAAACAGAAATTGAAAATAAAAGTTGTCTTTCTTCTCCTCCCTGTCCCGTTCTCTTTGCTTTGGATAGAGAATTCCAGTACTGAAGGTGTTGGCAAGAGACAGTTTCTGTGGATGTTCTTCTTCTGAAATTCTGAGGATGGAAAGAATTATTCTGGATAAATTGAATTGGGACCTTCACACAGCCACACCATTGGATTTTCTTCACATTGTAAATATACCTGAAGTTTTTTAGTTTCTTACTTTAATATATAGTCCTTTTTCGGTAACTTGAAAAGTAAATTGCCTGTTTGTTTTGTTCTGATTCTTAGGAAGAGAGAATTTACTGCAATTAGCTAAGGAAAAATTATAAATTAGGATGTATATCAAATCACTGAAGCTAAAATTTCAAACTTAAAATTGAAAATTGAGTAATACTCAAGGTTTCATCAATTTCTATACATAATTACCTAGATAGTTAAGTAAAACGAGAATGATTTTATGATATTTTTTTTCCAGTTCCATGCCATTGCAGTGTCAACGAGGCCTCAGTTACTTTTCAGTTTGCCCAAACTGAGCCCATCTCAACATTTGGCAATCCTAACCAAGCAACTACTCCACTGTATAGCCTGCAACCAACTTCTGCAATTCAAAGGGTCCATGCTTGCTCTGGCCATGGTTAGTTTGGAAATGGAGAAACTCATTCCTGATTGGCTTCCCCTTACAATTGAACTGCTTCAAAAAGCACAGGTACGTGTTAGTCTAATTAAATAGTGTTCATTTTAAGTATATCTCTTATTTGGGTAAATAGGGTTACCACATGGTTATAAAACTAAGAGACATTTTTATTCTTGTAATGGCAAACCATTTTTAAGAGTAGATAAGGATGAAGTAATTTACACTTTAAATTTATGGGCTAATCTTCCCCCCCCCCCCCCATAAAGCTTATATAGTATATTCTTGATTCTTTTTAACCCTTCTTCTAGGTTACTTAAAATCTTTAAGAATCTGGAAAAATTTAATATGATTTCCTAACTGCATTTGTAAGTTTTATTATTGTACTTCTATACTTCATTCATTTTATAAAAGATAGGTCAAAAATATAAATTGTAAGAAGTTGCTTTTTAGACAAGGACATAATTTAGTGTTGTCTAGCAAGTGAAGTGTTTGCATCAGAGTTTGGCAAGTAGAAGCTATCTTTCTGAAAGAGGTTTTGTCCTGGTAGTTCCTGTTAATTGTCTGAGATTACTCCGTAACTTGTATCTGCAAATTGGTGTAAAATGTTATGGGTCAATTAAATTTTTATCAACAATCTGTATGAAATGTAAGGGTTTAATGGAGAAATTCTCATTCCAATGGGAAGTTAGTAATGGTGCTATATATTAGCAATTACTTTGAGAGAATTCATATCACCAAGTAGAACTTACAAGTTTATATCTGAAAACCTTACTCCTCTGCCAACTGAATCCATAAAACACTTACGAATTTACGTTCCCTTTATATGTCCCTATTCTCATTTGGCAATATTTTGATTTGTTTTACTGGATTTTATTTAGAGAAGGCTTAAATTCTGAGCTTAAAAACATTTTTTAACATAGAAGAACTAATTTTAGCAAAGAGCTGCAGTTATTAATAAAATTTATAAAAGAATGCTATAAAATTGAAACGAGAATAATATTTGAATTTGATGTTTTATATAAGATAGTTATAATTGATGATCTTATAGATGTGAGCTGTAAAGATTAGCAGACATATAAGAAGTACCTTAGGGCTACCTCTCGGCTTTGTGAATTTCAGGCCCTAGTTTATGAGCAGAGAAAGGCTGAGAATCTTTTCATAAAGACAATGATCAGAGCAACGTATTAGCCAGAGCACCATCCCTCGTCTGTGTGTTTTGTTCCACTGTTTTTTTTTTTTTATCATGGTTTAGCTTGTTCTTCATTCCTGGGACATGTGATATTAATATTAGTAACACAGGCTGTTTCTTCTTTATAAGCGAGATATGTTCTTTTAATAGCATTTGTTAAATTGAAATAATTGAGAAGTGTTTATTTCCATTGAAATCATGTTGTAATGAAAGTAAATCCTAAGAGATAGTTTCTAACTATTCTCATGAAATAGCAACTGTCATAAACCACCATACCATATACATAAATAATGTGGCACAGAAAATTTATTTTGCCTACCTAGAGTGTTGGGAAAATGAAATTGAATATTAATCATTACATTATGTTAGACTATGCAAGTGGGGAAGGGACATTAATAGAAAACCAATATTATATTTTTAATTTTTTTATTGGAACAAATAACATATTTCTAAATGCCACCTGACTTGGTCTGTGTGCCTATTCCCAAGCTAGTACACAGAAAATTTGCTCTGAATTGTTGCTGTCACAGAGAAAGGACAGACTTTGAAGCATAAATAATAAGAATGTTGTAAGTAGCATGTGTATTCTGTAGCTTTGAGGGCTTGTTCCCTACTGAACAATCCTGGAGAATCTGCTTCTCTTTCATAAGTCTTCTGGTGCTAGAAGAAGAATGTTCACTGAAACGTGTTCCTCCTTTACTGAAGGAGTATTATAAACTTGGAATTGAAGGAATCTTCTTAGAAGTCATTTTGTTCAATTCCTTTATTTTATACCTGAAGTCCAGGGAACATGGTGCTTTCTCAGAGACATACAGGACTTACTTAGTAGTAGAATCAAAACAAAACAAAACAAAAAACCACAGTGCTTTTTCAATACCACACAAACCTTAGAGATTCTAGCCCACTGGTTTTTAGAGTTTCTTTTAGAATTGGAACCTTCCCTCACCCCCAACAAAATCTGTACACACACAATTCCAGAATACAAAATAGAAAAGTTATTACTTTGAAATACGTGTTTGGGTCAGAGACCTGTTTGGGTCCAGAGTCCTACGCAATATGGCCTTTTCCCTTCTATAAACTTTTTGGATATAGTTTGAAAACCATTGTTCCATTCTTTTATATAATATATAGTCCACAAATATTTATTGGGAACTCTCTGATCTAGGCACTGGGGATACAGTGATTCTAAAAAGAAAGTCTCTGCCCCATGTAGTATTCAAGTTACAGTGGGGGAGATAATTAACAATGAGTAAGATCAGAAAACTTGAGAGACTTTGGAACTTGATCTTAGCAGCTCTCTAAAACCATCTTGAACTGGTGGCCAACCCTTATGGCCCAAACCTGATGGCTCTTGATTCTTCAAGACTCAGTTCTGTCTTTGCTAAGTTCACCCTTGTTTAGGTAGAAACACAGTGTCTAAAAGTTTTGTGATTAGACCCGTGAAAAGCCATAGTAATATCAGATATTACTCCTGGATTTCTGATCCTAGTATAGGAAATTCTAGCATCAGATTTGTGGTATCATGCCAGAATCACTTCTGACATGTTTCCCATTGCTCTGGTATGAGAGGACTGCCAAGTCTTTCACAGATATCTCATGCCACAATCAATAGCTCTGCCTGTTTCCTCTGGACTTCAAAGTACAGCCGGTGTCCCCTCGTTTGAAAGGCAAGCTTTCTCCTAGTTCCCACATCCCTGTTAACAGTTCCCCCATCCCTGTTAACTCTTATGCTGCCTGTTGGTCACTATTCTGAGATGGCTAAACCCTTTTCTCTTTTTACCCTTTCTCTCCTTGTTCTAATTCTGTGGCTAAACTTAATGTCCTTTTTCTGACGGATGTGGCCCACCTTTAATATAGGCTGTTAAATACTACCCAAATCAGTGTGGTGGTCTCCCTACACTAGCCAGGCAGCGGTCAGAGTAGATGTTCCCTGCGTGGTGTAGTTAAAAATGAGAGTAGTGAGTTAAAGCAGCAGATCCTCCTTATCAGGGGTTCCCAGTTCTTCTTGAAGGTGCCTAATGTCAGACTATTGTAGTAAGATGTGCTTCATGCTGCCCTGCTGCCCAATGAACCGGGGTCCTTCTGAACCTATTGCTTATGTCATGCTGTTCTGTTCCCCCTTTCCAGCAGTAACCTATTTGGTTGTCTGCTCTGTAAACTTTCGATGTCTAATCTCTAATATCTCTTTAGTTCTATTATTTTCTGCTAGTCCTCACCTCTAAAATATAGCTACCTATTTACTTACTTTTTTCACAGAGAAAGATAATGACAGTCTTTCTTTTACTTAAAATACATCTTTTCAGAATTCTGCTGTGGTATTATGCCTAATGACCAAGGCAGTAGAATATTTATGGTACTTTTACTTTTCTAGGCCACTAAATATTATTCATTTGCTAAAGCACAGTTTATTAAATTAGGTACTTGAGAAATAATTTTTACACTATAGGCTTTTTTCACTTCCCAATTTCTGTCTCTTATTTCTATTACCTCTCTTTTGTAGGCTTCTTGAAGTATGGGCTAGGGTATCAATCACCTTAAAGGAACTCTGAAATCCCATCCCTCTCCTGTGTGCTTTGTTCCACTGTTTTCCTGGGTAGCAAGTAATGGATATATTTAGAGATTAAAAATCATTTGTGACCAAATGTGTTCTTGCAAAGTATATTCTTTTCCTTTATTCTATCTGTGGTATTGCAAATAGTCATGCTTGTGTGCTACAGGTTATATATATGAATGAGACTTGGTTAAGAAATCTCAAAAAATGCTTTTTAAATGCACAAGGGCTCCCTTGATAGTTAATCAAGATAGGTTTCCAGGAGGGTGATCATAATTAGCCAGACCTGGAAGGTAATAATAGGTAGGTAATATAATTTCAACAAGTAGAAACGGGATGCGCAACGGTAAAGTAAGAAAGGGTAAGATTTTTCCAGAAGAGAGAGTAGGCCTGTTTACCAGGAATATAGAGCACAGACTGGGATATGCTAGGAAATAAGGCTGGAAAAAAAGGTTGGGGTCAGCTGTGTTAATAGCAAGCTAAAGAGGTTAGGTTATTGCTGGTAGGAATTAGGGCGCCACTAAAGAAATAAGAATAGGGGAGAAAAATGTATGTTGTTAGAGGAAGATTATTTTGACTACAGTTTTAATTTTTATATCAGCAAAGATGATAGAGCAGTCTATGTTAATTATCGAACTTTTTTTTTTTTAATTAATCCCTGTCCCAGATGGATAGCTCCCAGTTGATCCACTGTCGGGAGCTTGTGGCACATCATCTTTCTACTCTGCAGTCTTCCCTGCCTCTGAATTCCGTTTATGTCTACCGTCCCCTCAAGCACACCCTGGTGACCTGTGACAAAGGAGTGTTCAGATTACATCCCTCCTCTGTCCCAGGCCCAGATTTCTCCAAGGACAACAGCAAACCAGAAGTGCCAGTCAGAGGTACAGCAGCCTTCTATCCTCATCTCTCAGCTGCCAGTGGGTACAAGCATACCTCTGCTAAACGCAAAGTAGAGGAAATGGAAGTGGATGACTTCTATGATGGAATCAAACGGCTCTATAATGAAGATAATGCTTCAGAAAACGTGGGTTCTGTGTGTGGCACTGATTTATCAAGGCAGGAGGGACATGCTTCCCCTTGTCCTCCTTTGCAGCCTGTGTCTGTCATGTAGCTTCAGCTGTTACCTTTAAGTGCAAACTGAAGTCTACTACTCTGGGAACAGAAACATGGAAAACCAGGGGAGGTATATACCTAATCAGGCTGATTTGAAGTGAGCCAGAAAAAAACAAAACCATCTATTAGTGTGGCTAATTATAGGTCAACATTATTTAAGCACTTAAAGACCAAAAAAAGTAAAAAACTCAAAAGATCCAATAATTTTTTAAGTAAAAAATTTGTCAGTTCTACCTTTATTCTGCTAAAATGTAATGTAGGTTGCCCCATGTCAAAAATTCACATTCAGTGTTGTTTTTTTCCCTAAGTTCCAAATTTCATAGCTAGCAAACTCTATCCCCCATGTCCTAATTTTCCTCTTGCTTTTGCTTGCTTTTTTATTGAATACTTAATGAATTTTATGCATGTTGATCTATAGCTTGACTTCCACTGATTAGGAAACCCTCAAATTATTTTTTAGCAATTTAGTGAACAAATTATTTCAGTTTGACAGCCATGTTTAATCCATGATTCAAATTCAAGTTAATCAGAAAGGATACTTCAAAATTGCCCCATATGAATCAGAGATTATATTATCACGTTGATTTTTGTGTTCATCTTGTTTCAATTTCTAGGATTTGGAAACAAAATTATTTTTATTTTTGATGATCTTAAACTGAAACTTAAGAGTGACATGTAATTACAACACTCAGATTTGTTGAAAGCATTTTTGACATTTGGATAAGAAGTTTGTGATAAATATGTTCAGGCACTTATCAAAGAAACATGTAACAACTAAAATTTAGATTTTTATTTTGGTAACTGATCAGTCCTTTTCACTCTATAAAATTGTAAGAGAGACTGTCTTGATGTTGGGGCAGTTCTGTGATTGGGTAACATGTAATAACTGAATTCAATACCCTACTTCTATGTTAAGCTATTAGGATTTTCTCGATAAAAGTTATTCTCTCTGCCTCCCAAGCCTCCCTATGTTTCTCTTAATGACTTCTGGAATCCGAGCTCCCTGTGCAGTCTGAAGAAGGTACTGCAGCCAGAACCAACCATGTACTGATGATGATAAAAGCCTCTGGTAGCAATAAACGTTGTCCTTAACCCCGTTGTATCTTTTTCCTGCTTGTGAAAGTGCGATTTCTGATTGCGTAGACGCTGCTGTTTAAACTGGAAAAAGACAAAAGCCCTGAGAATGTGCTTTACAGAAAATAAAACATGAAGGAAAGAGGATTTAAATGTGATGGATATAGGGTTTTGACAAATAGATTTTTTTTATGCTCTTTTCTCACTGGACCTTCCAAACAGTAAATTCTCATCTTAATGGAACTGTGTGTGAAGGCAGCTGCACAGACCCACATCTAGATAATGTGGCATTTTAACCTACTGATTTTGTTCCAGTTTAGCCAGAGGAAGATTACTCTCGGGTCAACATTTGACTTTCTTGAAATTCTTGTGGTAGGGGCTGGCTACCTACCTGCATATGACTTGACAACCCAATCAAAGTGAAAATTTGCACTTACATGTAAGTAAAGGGAGGAGGGAAGATAAAAGAAGGAACTGTTTGGGTGAAGATAGCAAGAGATTGACTTTGCACATGCTCATTAAAATATCCTACTTTTCCTAATTTCTGGTTCTGCTTCTTGATTCTCCTTAATTGTGGGAGCGTCAAGAAGTTTACAAGTACATATGTTCATTTCTGCAAAGTAAATGGCACTTAAATTCCCCCACCTCTACCTCTACTTAACAGATGAGTAACACTTTTATGTAAAAAACTAATGATAAAATTGAGTCCAGGGTCAGAACATTTCATTTGTAGTTTAGTAGCTACATTGAACAGAAGTTAAAATGACAAGGAAGAATTTAATTATTTGAGGTTTTCCAGTCTTATAAAAAATTTCTGGTAAATAAGTTTGGAACATAGTATTGTTTTCACGGGTAACTGAATTGGAATGGTTTGGCTGCTAGCTGTTATGCCTCAAAGCTTATTTAATCCACAATTTAGTTAAACAATAGTACTTTGGAGTCCAGACCTTCCTGAGCACTATCCCATAAACATAGGCTTTTGGAGAATTTTGGATCTGAGGGGTCTGAACTCATGGGCTGAGACAGAAAAAGCACAATATTCTTGAACAGTGTGGACCTTTTCATTAACATCCCTGCTGTTAAATTAGATCCTGTTTTACCTAAAACTGTTTTCATCAGCCTATTCCAGGTTACTAGACTGAATCTTGGCATCATATCATAAACTATTCTAAGATTTGGAAACTTGACCTTTAATGGATCATAATTGTCTGGTGCCTCCTGATGATTAGAAAACCTGTTATTCCATGAAGCCTGCACAAAGGCAAGGAAATAAACTTGATGGGCATAAATTATTCTCTAATCCTCCATTCAACAGAAAAAATGAAAGTGCATGCTCTCTTGAAGATCAGACTAGGAGAAGCTGAATGTGTACTTCATTCTCTGCAAAACTGATATGAAGTTGTTTATCTGTGGAGAGTTGAATGTTTTATCTACAGATGTCTTATGTTAGTGTGGCGGGGAAGAGGGAGTGCCCCCAAATGTCAGAAATAACTGATTTTTTAGAAATGAAACTATGTATCTGGCTCTGAAAGAAGCTGGAGTGTAAGCCCTTCACTCAGCCAGGCATGATGTGAGGATCTGAGCCTGCGTTCCCACTGCTGAGGGAATGAAGACACTGCCATCCGCCCCGCCCCAAGAAGTATCATTTCGTTTCCCCTTGTTCTTAGAACCAACATGGGTGGGTGTCCTCCATATTCCTTACATGCCTGGATTTTCAAGCTGTGTAATTTACTCAGTCTAGAGTTCCTGAATCAAGAAAGCTGTGCTTTAGCATCACTGCCCAGAGCAGCACGGTGGCCTTTCCCCAAAAATGTGACTAAGTCACTGATGCTGGACCAACATGGGGGAGCTCGTTAGCTTCATCCTTAAGGTAGTTTGTACATTTTCAACTGGGAAGGGAAGATACCATGCCAAACATTCTCACACCGTCTGGGAGACAGCATGCCTGGTGTACATTAGCAAGTTGAGGGTTAGAGAATTGTCCGATGCCATACAGCTAAGACTTTTTAACAAGGTTCAAATTCTAATTCATCTCGCCCCCAGAATTCTCAAAATTAGACTTGAAATTACTGTGTTAACAGAATGTCTCTTACTCGTTATTGTTTTGAGATTTGGCCACTAGATGGTGCTTCTAGGAAAATGAAACATCTTTCAAGTTTATGGGAGAAATGGGATTGTTTGGGCTTACTGAATGGGGATGAGTAGTTGAACACTCATCTCCTGTTGCTAGTATTCAACATCATCTGCAGTTACACATTCACGTCACTTAAGTAAGGCACAAGAAGCCCGTACATGTGGGACTGAGCGAAGAGCAAGATCTGTTCTGGTATGAGGCAGAGGGTGGCTAGATATGTCTCATACCAAAACAAACCAGCTTTACACGGTAACACCTTAATGCTTTCAGTCTGAGTTGGCTTTGGCCAATCATTCGGTCAGAGAAGAGGATGTGCAGACTTTTGCAAGCACAGCCTGCGTACATGGACAAAGTAAAAACTTTCTCACCATACTGAGTTTAGGTTTTTATGACATATGTGAGACCCATCTGTAGCATAGACAGCTTCCTTAGACATTTCTTATTATTGAAAAGCTGTAATAAGAGGTAACCAAGAATGACTTTGTCAGAGAAATTTGAGAAAAGCTCAAAGTTCCCAGGAACTTCTGAGTTAAGGATGAAATGAGAGGAACATCTCCCTTTCTCTTGACTCAAGCACAAACCTTCAGAGCAGATAAAATGCCAGAATTGTTGGCCTTGTGTTACACAACAGTGGGGCAGTAGAAAAGAATAGGCTTGTGAATTGGCTTCTCATTTCTCAGAAACGGCTTACTTAATGTGTTGGGTAAGAGGACACTGCAGAATGAAGGGCAGCCTTCAACAAGCAACCACCGAAAAGCAATTGGCGGGGCAGGGGCTCCTTTTACTTTTCAAACTAAAATCTATTTAGCAATTTAGCATAGAAAGGACTTACCTTTTTATTCCAGAGGTTTGCTTATGAAGTATACAGAGAGAAAAGTGAATTTCATAGTTATGTCTATCTCCAGACCGAATGTAGGCCGGGTGCAGTATATACAACAAAAAAGTATTTGGAAAGAGAGAAGGTGTGGGGAAGGTAGGTGGATGGAGGTGAATAAAGGGTAAAGAGCCCGGCTGGTGTGGCTCACTAGTTGAGCATCGACCCATGTACCAAGAGGTCACTGGTTCGATTCCTGGCCAGGGCACATGCCCAGGTTGCGAGCCAAATCCCCAGTGGGTGGCATGCAGAAGGTGGCCAGTCGATGTTCTCTCTCATCCATGTTTCTCTCTCCCTCTCCCTTCCTCTCTAAAATCAATAAAGGAAAAAAATAAAGCGCAAAGAGAGCTAGAACTACAATTCCAGAGGTCTAAAAGCATTGTGCAGAGACAGCGTGGCTGAGCCAAGCTCTTTATAGAACGTTATTCTGCACTCTTCCTCATACACACTTGTCTTGTGGGACAGGGACCTTGTTATATAATTGTCTCTGTCACCTCTGATCTATCAAGGGGCCATAATTTTGAAAGTTCCCATAGTGAACTGAAATGCCATTCAGCTCAGCACTGCGAGTATGTAACTGTTTTTGAGCCAGATGTAAAATCATTTGTAACCTGGATGTTCCACTGACATCCAAAAGATCTTATTTGTATACAGCTACTTGTCAGAATAGTAAATGTTGGAGAGGGAGGTGAGTGGATACCTAGACTCACAGTCAGTCTTCAAATTAACACATTCTGTCATTTCACCAGCCTTGAGGATGCCAGTTGCCTGCTGGAGATGTTCTGAAAGCCAGATGGTATCAATCACAAGGACTGAATACCATCGTCTTAAGAATTCAGGTATAAGAATATCCAAAGTGAGCCACATTGTCATCGCTGCTAGTCTCTAGGGGAAAGATGACAATTCATCTGCAAAGCAAAAGGTTTTGTGTAGAAACGTCATTTGAATACAATGAAAATTATGTACTTCGTTCTTCAGATACCGGAACTGTTTACCCATAAGCTAGGCCAAAGATAGGCTAAATAAATAAATAAATAAAATAACTAGTTTCATTTGATTGCTACAACTGATGGGAAAAATTTGGCCAAGTATATTAGGTAGATGGCCTAACTTTATGTGCTGCACCTCAGCACATTCTGACTCGGAATCAGATCTTTCTACTAGTGCTGTGGCAGTCTCAAGCAGATCACAGCTAGACTACACCTGTAGCAGTAAGGCACAGTCTGTATCTGAAATCAAGTAATATTTTTAAAGATTGAATGGCAAATAAAAAGCCTGTTGCCTTTTTACTTTTTGATATAGGTTTTGGGGATCAATTCTTCTTGCTCTACTTTTCCAGTCTACCATGGGATAAGTGAATTTTTTTTATTGATGATAATTAGCCCTGGAATGGTTCCACAGTCAGCCAGACCTTGAGAACCTACCAGTACTATCAGCACTTGAGAAAACAAACCCCTTGAAGTAAAAGGCCAAATAAATGGAGAGATGGCAGTGCATTTGACCAGTGGTGTGTGTCCATGATCAGCTTTCGCTAGGTAACTGAACAGAGGCCAGCCTACTTAGAATAGCTTTTCCCCCACTCCCTCCCATTGAGGTGATTACTGTTGTACTTCCTTTAACCTGAGTTCTAAAGGAAAAAAGGAATAGCAATGATAGACTACATATTTCTCTCTTTAAAATAATGCTGCCTGATTTGATTTTTAAATATTGTTCAGTAAATGTCTACAATTTGATGCAGAATTTATTTTTAAAATGAGTGCTAGGGTAAAGTTGATATTAAAATATTAAAAATAAGGAGTTTAAAAATTTCTGTACTTAGTGACTACAGTGGTTTCACACACAATAGTTTACTATATAATTGGTATGTTAATTTGTCATGTTGTGGCATCACATTAGTGGGTACCCACTCATCTACCCCCCCACCCCAACTACTGGTCAGTAGCAGATTGCTATCCTTACATATTATACTGGAGGGGATGTCTCTTGACTCCTAATTTGATTAATGGCTCAGGCAAATCTGATCATTGCAGTTAATCACAGTGTCCAAGAAAAGGTCACCAGGATTCATCCAATTGCTCTAAACTTCTGTCCAAGAATGAAATGATTCAAGAGGCAAGCACTGTTCCTTCATTTCACCTTCCAACAGAAGCCGATGTTACCATTCTTAAATAGAGGGGACACTCCAAAGGATCTTCATCACTTGCAACTCATGCCACCAATGTTTTTGTGATCTATGTTCTGTGGAGCTGAAAAATGATGGAAATAAGCAAACACTATAGACATATAATGAAATTAAAAGGTAACTTAAAATGTATGTTCATGCTTTAAAATAGAAATAAATTTGAAAACTGTCCCTTGACTATGAAAACTGCCCCCTAAGAGGTGACCGCTAATAAAGTAATCTAGCCTGTCACGAACCGGTTAGCATTAGAAATCACAGACTCAGTGACTGAGCACTGACCCATGCACCAAAAGGTCGCCAGTTCGATTCCTGGTGAGGGCACATGCCCAGGTTGTGGGCCCGACCCCCACTGGGGGGCATGCAGGAGGCGGCCAGTCAATGTTCTCTGTCATCGATGTTTCTATCTCTCCCTTTCCTTTCCTCTCACTCTAGAATCAATAAAGAAAAAAAAATCACAGACTCAACTGGTGGAAGTATGTGTTTCTATGTGGGTCTACTTTAAGTGATTCCCTGCAGATTTATTTATTTTGGCAGACACAGTGGAGAAAGCCACTTGGGTGATTCTGAGAAGACAGTGTAGATCAGAACCATTGCTAATGACGCTGTTGACTGGGACAGGATATGTGTGTTTGGGGTCATTTCCCATGGTCCAAAACACAACTCTGCACACAGGGTAAAGCACAGCTTCACAGAAATAAAAAGGCAGGGACGGACCAGAAAGTTATTTCAAGGTACCTTTAAATTTAAATTGAGTCCCAGAGGCAGAGAAGTCATCTACCCAGCACTGGCACATTTTAAATATGATTAAGATTTGCTGGTCAAAATCACAGTGACAGCAAATAATTTTGTGTGTGTGTGTGTGTGTCTGAGATGAGAACATTTTAAAGAGAATTCTGTGACTTCACTTAAATTGCCCCTTGAGCTTAAAACTAGCTTAATTTTGATATCAAAACGGAGTTGAATAACCAATAAATAAAGCAGAACTGGCTAACTGGCATTTTTTCCCAAAACAATCCCAAACAACTTATATAAGGGATGCAGTAACGGAAAAAAAGTCAAAACACCAGTGGTTCCTGAATTTAAAGGAAGGATGCCCACTTCTCTCTCTCAAGAGGCAGGTCGTCAGCTGAAAAATAAAAACACTGTATCAATAGAACACACCAAATAATAAAAGATGCAGCCATCTCTGTTCATGCAATACCAAATGTTTAAGAAAAACAAAACTCCAAAACCCATAAAACTAACAGGGAAGGAATATGTTGCCCAGATCTGATGGTTGAGGGTCCTGAGGGGGTTGTTCAGAATGTCATGCATGGGACAGAGAGGTCTGGAGTTAACATGAGATCAAGTCTGGGGACCCTGGAGGTGGCGGCCACCTCAGAGATCAGGTGCGTGCTGTCTTCAGTCCATGAGTTCTCGGATAGCAGCTTCAAGAACCTGACAGCTAAGCAACAGGATCCCGACACGGCTACCTTGGGTCTCTGCCCCAGTTCTCTGATGCACTCAATTTCCTCTTTAGTATAACTTTTTGGTAGTGATAAGTCACTTTAGTAACCACTTTGGGTAGTGGTTTGTAAACAGACATTGACAAATACAAACAGCAGTGAAATATTTGACCCAGACTTTGAAAGAAAAGGAGGCGATGGTGGAGATGAGGTAACTCTTCCCCACACGTGTGAACAGACAGCTCCTGCTCTTCTAATGCTGTCCATTAGGAGAGAGTAGGGCTTGGCAACAGGATGGTTACATAAAGAAGAAGCTACAGAAGAGAGAAAAGAAAGGTTCAGATTCAAATTTGATTCTTAAAGGCATAAAAAAAAAAAAAAAGAGCTTCTCTCTAATGAACTGCGGCAGCACAGCCGTGTGCCAGTGAACGGGATAACTTCCTCTGAGCGTGGGTTTGAGCAGCAGCAGTGTTGGCAGCGAAGGCCAGGAGAGGGCGCCTCAGCTGGGCCCAGGGCAGTGGAGCACCAGGGGACACTCATCAGGACAGAAGGGTATGGGAACGGGGGAGAAAGGTGGTAGAGACTGTGAAGTACAGGACACCACACGGTTATCTTGGAGAAATTGGTGCTGCCCAGATAGTAGCATCTGAAGTCCACCAGGCAAGGCAGGGAAGCATGAGGCTCTTCCCTATTTCTTTTGTCCAATAGAACCAGCATGGGCACATATGCGTATCAAACAGTGACTAAAAGAATTCACAAAAGGGCACGCAATGTTTGGGTAAAAATATATTTCCCCCCAGTTTATGTCTTGGCACTAGTGATATATGCATAGATTAACTGTCCACCACTCTCCTACCTTAACAGACACCACAATACTGAGCATGTTTGCTAAGTGATTTCTTTCATACTTGAAAAAATGATGCGCTTCACATCAATACAATTATTTTAGTTTTCAAAAAAAAAAAGACAGGTCTAACATGCAGCTTACATATATGACAATTTTGCTTTAACACTGGAAGTAGATTACACAACAGTTTTAGAAACACATTGGTTATTTTCAAACAGCAAAATGACAATGATCTACAACTACAGTTTAAGGCATATCAGCATAGTTTAAAATGAAGAAATAGACAAAGTTCTAATGCTGTTCACAGCTTAATTTTCAATTTATTAAAAAAACTCCCTTCATACCTACATACCATCTAGACTTTGTAGGTCGTAATTTCCACTAAAGAGTCATACATACGTATTGTGTCAATGGAACCAAACTTCTGGGAGCTGAGACTTGACCATTTCAAACACTTGTGAATGGAAAAGCAGAGGGGTCTGAATGGACAGTTTTGGTAGGACCACACAGAGACAGGATGACATGGGTTGGTAGCTGAAAAACCTGATTAAACTGTATGTGAAACACATAATGTCAAGAAAGTGAGGAAACCAAATCTGTTTGAGGTGCACAAGGTATGAAGAACAAGTTATTTTTATTGCTGGTGAGATTACAAAGCAGAGAAGGAAGATAAGTAACCTGTGCCCAGCTTTCCGTTAAATGTCTCCCTGTTTGAGATGCCCTTTCTGAACAAAACCATGACCAATTAATAAAGAACCTAAGCTAGCAAACATAGTCTCTGAACTTCCATTAAATTCTCATAAATGTTTTCCCATCATATCCTACTGCATATACATTTATTATGGGTATCTAAAGTCTAGAAGAGGCGAAAAGTTGGCCACATGGTTGAACAAAAGATGTGGGGAGAGGCCAGGTAAAGCCGTCTGACTTACAAAACAAGAGGTGATCTGTGCCAGCAGAGCCCACCGGCAAGGCCATTAAAGCAAGATCACGAGAAGTTGAGCAGTCACAGAGGCAGCCCAGCATAAAAAACTTTTCCTCCTGATTTTCTCCAGTGGAAGGTAGTAGTTTCTCATTGTAACTTTATTTACACAGAACCAAGGACCCTCTGTAACGTCCACTGACACCGACGATGCACAGAACACAGACAGGAACTAGTCATTTCTTACTTCCATATTGATGTCAAAGAAAAAGTGAATTTATGTTTCTTGTGAAAAAGATATAAAAGTGGCCATTTTAAATATATTTAGTTTGTATTTTTTAAACCAAAAGCTACTCAAACCATTACCTCCCTACCCCCCTCCAAAAAGAAAAAAAAAAAAAATTCATCTATCCCATATGTTTCTCTAATTTTAAAGTCAGAAAAATCTGAAAGGTTTCTTACTGCCGTACTTACATGCAAAGGCGAAAGCACATCCAACTAGATTGGAGGGTATCATTTACTCCGTGCAGAGCCAAGGACTACTGTGGAAAAAGGCACAGATACAGAAAGGAGAGGACAGCAATAACAAACCAAACAGGGCCAGGGAGCAGGGAGAGAAAAAAGTTCAGAAGCAATGCATTTTTTAAAAAGCTTCTACAGTCTACATATTTATTTTGACTTTTTATTCTCTGACTCTCCATGTGATTTATTTTACTGTGAAAAATCTAATGGAAAAAAAATCAATCATCTTGGAATCCAAGTCAGCTGGATGCCTTTCACGGCGAGGCTCACTTTAAAGAGGCTTTAGTGATGCATTGAAAGTGATGCATTTTTAGAATTTAGAAGTGTCTTTTCTTCTAAATTCTCATACAAGCAGTGGTTGGAACAAGCACACAACACAAGTATTCAGGCTTTTGTCTGGTGCCAGCGTATGAGCAAATGCAGCCCACGGTTAGGATCAACATGCCATCTACTGTTTGGCTGCTCCATAGGTAGCATCACACTAGAATCGTTAACAAAAAAAAACAAAAAACAAGCAAAAACAAAACCCTTGGCCCAGTGCCTCTCCAACCTGTCTCTAGCACTACTGCGGCTCCTGGTCTGCAGTCTCTGTCCCAGCCTCGAGTGGGCTTCCATGAAACGGATTTCCTACTTTGCCTAATTGAGCCAGATCCGTTCGTGGAAGACCATTCCTCTTTCCCCTAAGAGTATGGTGGAGGAATCAGGTTCATGAGAAATGTTATTCTTTCAACTAAGAAACAGGAGACATTAGAGTTAGAGGGAAAGTTGGGAGGATCTTGTTATCAGAGGGGAAATTAAGATGAAATAATAGCCTTATAAAGGAGCAGTATGGAAGAGAGATAATGTGTACTTTTCCATACAAATCTGAGGTACAGTCCCTGCCGTGGTGTGTGGGTGAGCCCCAGCCTTCGTTGATGGGGAAGGGGCCACGGACATAAAGAATGAGTTCTAGCTGTGAGGGGAAAGGTGAGGAAATTCCTTCAAGACTACCTACCGGATGGGAAAGACCAGCTGCTCTATTTTTCTTCCCTTTATTGCCAAGTGTCAAAAGGACACTAAGCAAGAAGGCTGGGTGTGAAGGTGATTTCTACTTGCCTTGACTCGTGGCTTGTGTGATATTCCTTCCCATTTCTACCCTCAGGTCTGGGCTGCAGAAGATACACGATTTACAACACATTTTTTCTATTTGAAGTATTTCTGAAAATTTTCTTCTCCTGATTATTGAAAAATGTTATTGGAGGTACCAGTATCCCGGCATCAGTTATTGGATCCTCCTCCTCAGCCCACTGAGAGCACGTGTCGGTGTGTTTATGAGACTGCTCCTTCTAAGTAGTAAGTTGGCTGTGGAAAGCCCATCATCCTTAGTAGACTCTCCAACTCAGAATGTTGCACTATCTAACTTTTGAGACTGCTGATTATGAAATTATGATTATGTTCACTTTTATCAGTGTGACCTTGATTCTCTCACAGATATCACAGTTTTCTTACAGTTCAACTTGGCCAGCATTTGAGAGAGAGGGGTTCAGACACATGTTTAAAGCCAGAAGCAGAGACAGTCTGAACAGACCCACAACCCAGACCAAATAATGTTATAATAATGAGCAATCCATGCAAGTTTTAAAGTCATATAAAGCTTACCCACTGGTCTGCCTACGTGCAAAGCTATCTTGGGTTTGGGGTAGGTGTGGAGAAGAGACAGAGAGTGAGTTCAGGGCTCTTGCATCATGGAGATGAATAATTAAGAAAAGTGAGTTGTCATGGATATTCAGGTTTATGGTTCAGCTGCTGAGGCGGTGAGTTTTCCTGTCAGACGAACATGGAGCAATTTACCCTCCTTCCCTCTGTCCAAAGCAACATACAAGTAGCAGGCATGCTTCCTGCTGCCACTCAGAACAGGCATGAAAGGCAAATCATTTTCTTTCCAGAGACAAAGTCCAGCTGCATATAGCTTTTGCTGTTATTCCCTTGTTCTATCACTTTCCAGCACCCAACAACATTCAGCAATATGAGTTAATAGTTATTGGTGTCTGGGGAAAGGTAAAAAAACAAAAAAATAAGAGGACACAGATGGCAGAGACACAATATTACTGCAAAAGCAGGTGAATGCGGGACCATCCTTGGCTTGCCAGGCTTTATGTGAAGCTTGCACTGCAAGTTAAAAAACAAAACAAAAAAGTTAGAAATAATAATAAATAAAAGGAAAAGAAAATTAGGAGCGCCAGCACCAGCATTCGGTGATGGTGAATGCTCATGCAATGATTATGGAACTGACAGAAATTGAAACCAAAAATTTGAGTAAGCTACTCTACATGACAAGCAAAAGCAACATTTTAATATTGAATTAAAGAACACACGGTTAGTTTCCATTTGCACATAACTGAGAATTCATAGGTGACTTCTTGAAACCACTAGGTGTTCTAGTGGAAGATTTACTGTTTGATTTTCATTTTGTCCAATAACAAAACCACATCTGTACTGAATAGGAGTTGCATCTTCTATTTCTGAGCTGCTGGAGTAAGAGAATAAATATGCTATAAATGACTGAACAATTAACTTGGGGGCTGGAATACAGTGGATGGAGGACATGCTATTAATCCAGTTGGGAAGGGAAAAAAGGGACAATCATTATGTGGTCACAGCTACAGCAATGCCGGGAGCCTTCCCCCGCTTAGGTTCAAGGCAGTGCTGAATCCCAGAGCCACATGTCTAACTGTAGGCAAGTCTAAAACATGCAACTTCATTCCTTAGCAAGGATCAATTTAAAAAATGAGAGGATGATTATGTGAACTATAGTTATAAGATGCCAGGTACAATTTTAAAATGATGGATTTTAAAACTTCCTTTTGGAATGGATGTGTCTGAACCAGCAGCTGTGCAAAGCTCTGAGAAGATGAACACTGTCCGCCGAACAACTTACCATCGGGCAGTCCCACCACGGCGGGGTGGCCGCAAACAAGCAAAGTGACTTGGTGGCCAGAGATGGCAGGAGGTGGGGTCCAGCTAATGGCAGTGCCAGGGTTAGTTCTACTTTTTCTGTAACCTTAGGAAATGTTATATGATCTCATGCCACTACAGGTCAAGGAGAAGTATAAAAGCCTTACCTATGTTAAAAAGGGAGCATGTCATTAAAATAGAAAACACAGAATTTAGAACTATTAGAAAAACTAAGTTAGGCTCTGAGCTGGAAATACAGCAGGTGAGTAAATAAGCATCTTTTTTTGTTTTCTCCCTAAACAAAGCCAGCTCCTAAGGGGCCTGCGTGGTGACTCCAGCATCTCCTCCGGCTACACGAGGGGGAGAGTCTTCCACTCATTTTCCGTGTTGCTCCGGTTGCCCTGGCTACTGGCTTTTTGTGGTCCTCTCCAGCCCTTACACGCAGTAAGAGGAGTGGTGCTTTTTTCTGTTTGCTTTTTACTTTTACACATCAGGGTTCCAACTGGCAGCTGGTTTCACTGTTCAGATGGTAAAGTGTGGAAAGGGGTCGGAACCTACAAGTTACCCCAACATATGTGCCATTGTCAGACATAAAACCTACTGACTACTATGCACCAAATTAAGTTTAATTCCATGAACAATAGATGAGAATATATAAATAAGGCTAAAATAGAACTCACACATACTTCACATAATGTGAAAAGTATTATACATCGCTAAGGTCCAAGGTTGGGAAGAAAAGAAGCTGAAATGTTCGACAGGGCAAGGCAAAACCTCCCTACACTGGGAAGTCTGTTACTAGATACATTTTTTTTTTAACGGAGGCACAATACTGGTCAGCTCTTGGAATTTTTATTGCTTAAAGGCACATCCAGTATACATGAAATACCCTTAGAACATTGCTGGTCTCTTATAAACATTTTTAGTTCTAAAATATATACCTTTGCATACATTAGTGCTTCAGGGTAAGAAAAACTCAACTTTGGGTTTCCTAAGCTGTGAGTCAGCAGATTTTTCAGTTTCATTCATGACCATAGATGGAGACACACACACACACACACACACACACACACACACCCCTATACCTATTTTTATCTTGGGTTAGTTTGGATCAACGAGGGCATGATGCCAAATGGCTTTCCATTTGTCTTCACTGCAAGAGTCACTGAACTCTGGCTCTGCGTGGGGAATATCACCATCAGTGACCGGTGCTCAGCCAATGTGTGTAGCTGGCAAAGTGCTTTCTTGATCTGGATTATAATCGAGACAGCTGTTGCTCTCAGAACTCATCTAGCACAAGTGGTCGTCCTTGGAGCCCTTTCATCACTTGAGTCTGTACCAACCCCATTAAAATCACACCTCACCTACACCAACTACTTTCTATTGCTTAGAAAATGTTCCTGCCCCTTTGCTCTCCTGACACATTTTCTGCTGTCTCTGAGTTTGCAAAGTGTGAATTAAAACTCTCCGTGCATCGCTGTAGCAGTGCATTTTGATCTCTAGCACAGGCAAAGGAACAAGATTCCTCGAGGGTGGGTCTGTTCAGCAAGATTCAGTGACCCGGCCCTACGGCAGGTCTCAGTCACTGTGCAGGCTGAATCCTGTCTCCTATATGTAAAAGTGTCTCGGCCTGCTTGAGTGTCATCATTTCTATCATTTACTTAGTTGTCAGCTTTCCCTACAGTGTTAGCATCTCAGGATAGAGAGCAAGACCCTAAGCACATGCCGAGCTGCCCTTCTGCTGCCCTACGGGCACTGCCTACAGCAAGGACGCACCCACGAGCGCCCCATCCAGCCCCCACAGCTACTCCTCCAGGTACCTCCCTGACCACTGTGCTTCCTGTCAAACCAATGGCGCAGGTCATAGAAAGGGGTTTGACATTCAGCTTCAAACGCCGGAGAAGGACAAGGCAGGCCCAAAGCACCCGCTGGATTCTGGCAGTTGCCATCGGAGCATCACAGGAAGTGACCGATACAAGAGCAGAATCTGACCCTTGGTTACATTAAGTCAGAGTCACATTTAAACATGTTTTTTTGTTTAACCCTCAGGTGTGTCTTGAGGGTTGCTGGGGGTGTCTCTGAACTGGATGGGATTATGACCCCATTTTCGCAATAAAACAATTCATCATCTTGTCGAATTTAGAGGAAAACTAGTGGCCACTAGCAGGTCCTCCGAATCTTTCATTTGGGGAACAGTGACTGGCTTGTCAAGCCTTACAATGCAGAATAGAAAAATAACTGTAACAATCATAATTTTAGGATGCTCTTTATCAAGAGTCACGAGGACTGTCTCCAAAGAGGAGTGAGGAGAAAGAAACAAACCGTCTTCCCGAAAGTCCTAGTGTTGGTGCAGAAGACGCTCCTGGAGACAGAGGGCACTCCAGTCCTGACTGTTTGATCATGTGGTCAAGTTTTATAAATTAATGTTTGTGTACCCTTTAGAAATACCTTAAAAACCTTTATCATCTTCCCTGCACTGTAGAGAAAATACTCGCTTTGATTTTTCTGGTGCCAGACTAGTCTCCAGTCTGGAAATGAGAAAAGTAGAGACATGCAAGAGGAATGAACTGTTAGAGGCCCCGACACGTGGGTGACACCTGCTTACTTTTTCTTATCCTTGTCTTTCTTGGTTTGCTGGGCCCCAGACTGCTGGGCCTGGGTCTGTAGTAACTGCGCTGCTGCTTTCTTCTTCTGGAAGTTGTTCACCTCCTCCTCCAGCTCCTTCTTCTTGTCTTCCACTTTCTTCTTCTCTTCTTGGTGTGTCCGCTTGAGGAGGTCAAACTTCTCGTGGAGCTGGAGAGAAGAGGAGGAGGACCAGCTTGGCGAAGGGAGTGAGGGGCTGGCTGGTGTAAGGTTATTTGGATCTGTTCAAAACCACACCTGCGCCATGTGCTCTAATTACAGAAGTGCAGCAGCTGGTGCTCTGGGAAAATCCAGGCGGGGACAGGAAAAGCACCCTGTGGAGCCCTATTCTCCTTTGACACTTGGACTCCATGGAGCTTATGGGAATCCCTGCACATTCTTTCTGATAATAAAATACATATTCATTGTAAAAGACATAAGGAAGAAAAGAAAGCCTGGCCGGTGTGACTCAGTGGTTGAGTGTTGACCCATGCACCAAGAGGTCGCAGGTTCGATTCCCAGTCAGGGCACATGCCCAGGTTGTGGGCCCGATCCCCAGTGGTGAGCATGCCGGAGGCGGCCAATCGATGCTCTCTCTCATTGATGTTTCTATCTCTCTCCCTCTCCCTTCCTCTCTCTCTAAAAACCAATAAAGAAAAAAAGAAAAGAAAAATTATCCATGTTCCTAATAAGACAGTCCCCCTAGTGGTAAGAGTAGTTCTTCATATAACGTATAACATACATTTACTTAAAGACATACACAGTGACTACAGATGACTATGTTGAGAAATTTCTGGCCCTTGACAAATTGAATTTTGAAAAGTATCACAATGCAGAGACAAAAACTGGAAGGAAGGGAGAAAATAAAATATTCTCACTAGGTAATTCTAGGTTTTTACCAGCGCTCACTAGGTACTAAAAGCCAACAGTAATTAAGGCTCAATTTTCCTTTCTCTGCAACAAAACTGTGTTGAGCTCTTAGCTATTTAAACCACCTCTAAGTTTCAGTCATCTTTCTGAAGATAAATTAAAAGGGGATGATGAGAAAATTATTTAGACAGTTTCATTTATACATATACCGTGCTCTAGGTCAAGCACTTAAGATACGATCTATCATCGGAGGGAAATATATTACATACACGCTCTCTCTCTCAGTGGGACGAGTGTTCTAGCAGAAATCCACGGGAACTACTAGGAGCAGTCAGCGTGGCCCGGGTATGGGGAAGGAGACCAGTCAGAGGGCTGTGGGAGCAGAGCGCATGCCCACAGGGGGATGCGTGAGCACAGGCGCCGAGCACAGACACCGTCACCTCTCCGTGCTGAAGGGCCATCCCCTGTTCTGCTCACTGAGTTGGCTGACAGACCAAGACAATAATAATAGTCCCAGAATCTCAATCTCATATTTCAAGACTTATATACTGAGAAAATACAGAGGTACAAAGAAAATGGGACCAGGTCTGGAGACCCAAGATAGAGTTTTAGCTTCAGTTTTGCTACTAATTAGGTATATGACTGCATCTATTGCTTAACCTTAATAACTCTCATTTTATCTTCTGTAAAATGGGGATGAGAATATCTGAACTACTTTTCTTGTTAGGTTAATATGCCATGCATGTGATGAAATATTCCCCTTAAAAAAGGACAGACAGATGGCTTACCTCTTTCTCTGCCTCTTTAAGTTCAGCTTCTTTTTCCTTCACTCTCATCACAAACATTTGTCTCATTTCTTCTTCTTTCTTCTGAAGTTCTCCCAGAAATTCATTCCTTTTTGCTTCATATGTCTCCTGAAGACTATTCAAAAGTCACAAACAAGGACAGTGTCATAAAACTGCATAAGAAATTTCGGTTCATAGAATTTCTACCCACCCTCTTCCAGAAAATAGGTAAGGCTGCCACCTACCATGGCAAAGACACACAAGGGCACTGCTTTCTCTTTAGTTGTGTGGTGATCAGAAAGTCAGGTGTACCAACAGAGATGAGTCAGAAAGCACAGGGCAGCACTGGGGCTGTCTCTTAGCAGCCGAGCTTTATCCCACACATATTCGTACAGGGAAAGCTGGGCTGGGCTGGGCAGTGCCTCCAGGATCAGCACGCCAGGCAGACACCACAGATAGATGAAGACTTCTAGAAGATGGAGGTGGCACAGTGTCGGGAGAGAAATGCAGGGGTGCTACAGACAGCCTGCCCCCGGCTTGGATTCCGGCCATGGCGACTTACTGACCGATCTTGGCCAGGACACAGCCCCTAAGCCTCAATGCTCCCTGTATAAGATGTGGATACAGTAGCACTTACCTTCCAGGGATATGATTATGGGAATAAATGGGGGCACAGTGAGTAAAGCCCTCGGTGCTTAACAAATATCACCCTCCCCTGACTCACCTCCCTCTAGTCCCGTTTAGAAAACAGACTCAGTGAATCATCTAAAGAGACGATAGCGTATCTAAAAATATTACACAAAATTGCTACATTTTTTTTTTTTTTTTTTTTTACCCTCACTCGAGGACATTTTTGCATTTATCTTCAAAAAGAGCAGGAGGGAGAGAGGAAGAGAGAGAGAAACATCAATGTGAGGGAGACACATCAACTGGTTACCACCCACACAATCCCAACTGGGGCTGGGGACAAACTGCAACTGAGGTACGTGGCCTTAGTGGGAACCGAACCCGGATCTCTCCGGTCCACGGGCTGACGCTCTAACTACTGAGCCAAACCAGCCAAGGCAAAATTGCTACTTTTAAAGTTGTATTACCAATTATAATAGAACAGAGAAGAGTTTTATTTTTGTTTTAAACTCCACCCTCCTCTTGACTGTCTACAGAACTTAGAGCCCAATATTTTCAATCAAATGCCGCAACTTAGCTTGATCTCTAAGTTAGAACAAATATATTTGTAGAAATATCACCTTTGATAACACAACTTAAGAAAATACCCACTCACACCCACACCCATACAAACAGAGAAGCATATGCCAATGTTTTACTATTGCTATTTCTCTTGCAGTTTCCTAGAACAAGGGTTGTCACAATAACACGAGCCTGCAGGATTACCCACCTTTACCCATGGGCCAAATTCTGACTCCAGATGCTGACTCCAAACTGGCTAGCACTGTGTCTGACCCCCGGAACCACTCAGAGCACCCCCAGCATGCATACTTACCCTTTAGAACTAAGCAATTAGAAAATGTCTTAATTAGGATGTTTCTACTTCTACAATCAACACTTTTATTGCTTGATTAAAACAGCTCTCCTGCCCTGGCCGGTTTGGCTCAGCGGTTGGAGCGTCGGCCTGCGGTACAGAGAGACCCGGGTTCGGTTCCCGCTAAGGGCATGTACCTCGGTTGCAGTTTGTCCCCGGCCCTGGTTGGTCGTGCGGGTGGCAGCCACTCGATGTGTCCCTTCACGTTGATGTTTCTCTCTCTCTCTCTTCCTCTCTCTCCCTCCCGCTCTATCTGAACAAAAAATGGAAAAATGTCCTCGGGTGAGGATAAAAAAAAACAAACAAAAAAAACAGCTCTCCTGCCCTCAAGACTATCAAAGAGTATCAATACTACCTGTTCATGAACAATCCTGTGTTTTGAGTTTCCAGAGGTATATTTAACTTTCACATTATCTTATGAGACTAAAACAAGTTTGGTCAACGTTAGTGTTCACTAATATTAATAGTGATATTTGGAATTGAAAATTTAAGACGTATAGCCACAGAGAGATAGAAAATGTGCTGATAATAGAATGACAAAGTAATCATGAATTTGACTTTGTTGGCTTCCAATAAACTCGTCATCACTATCATTTGGGTCAGAATTGCCGAGGGCAAAAGATGGCTTGTCCCTATGAAATTTTGGAGGAAACTTGGTGTTTGATGATTTTAGGATAGTAAATACATCTCCCTCTTCTTTCTCACAAGCAGTCGGACACCTTTTATAGAAACACTACCAAGAAGCGCCCCCCAAAACGTGTCCCAGAGATCACTAGTTCGAGAGCTCCTAAACGGGAAAATGCTGCATGTGCTCTCCCGTTGGGAGAGACTGTGCACAGCGGCTCCCAGCCTCCCAGCACATCAGGACCACTGGCCTTTTCTAAACAGTTTCCTGACTCCACCCCTGGGGATGGCGACTCGGATGCCAGGCGAAGGCAAAATAACCTAAAGTGTTTAAATGTTCCCCAAGTAATTTGATGTAACCAGTTTTCATCTACTGCTTATCTTAAAGGCTCTGAAAAGTCCTTCAGAAAATAATCTGTTTAGGTTGACCAATTATAATAGAACAGAGAAGGTTGACTGACTTGGAGCTCTCCAAAGTTGCTAACCATGGAAATTTTAAAAAGTCATCCACAGAGAGACTGTCCTCTGGGCAATGCTACCCAGAGTACTGAGCGCTCTCAAGATGACTCTTCTTCACCTAATCCCGGCCGCAACCCACCTCAAGCTCCAGTTTCTGGAGATGCATTTTCAAACTACAGGTCATGACCCAATCGAGGGTTATTAACCAATACGTTCGAAGAAAAAGTTTAAGAGAATAGGACAGAAAATACCAGAGTGCAGTACAAACAGTAAGAGCGAGCATTGCTCCATGAAATGCTGGGTCATAACGTAGAACATACTTCACAGTAAGCTTGCAGCCCAAAGGTGGAAAGCCCGTGCCCTAGAGAGCCCAAGGGGCAGCTGCTGCTGGCCAGTGGCCTCAGCCAAGCATCTGGTAGCAGGTTTGACATTCTGGGCGATAACAGGAAAATGGCTCAATTAATGCAACTTATTACATCACCACATCCTAGGATATGAACCAGCTGTTGAAGTCTGACATTGGAAATGATCAGCAACATAGAAGAAATAATAAACCCTTATTCCAAGAAGTTACAACTACAGTAACTGATTAAGAAATGACTCAGAACCACAGTATTCATAGAATGACATTGCCCAGGAACCTCTGCCCACTGAGATGTAAATAAGACATCAAAAACCCTCACCCATGCTTCCAGGGAAAAGCCCAGAAGGAACTGGTTCTATACTATCCACTCAGACCTCTCAAGCGATATCTTTTGTCATTTTTAGCTCCTCCAACTTAATTTTTAATTGCAGTTATTAACACCATTTCTAAGTAAGAAATGAACGATTTTTCATAAGGTTTTAGGCTGGTATGAAACTAAGGATTTTATCTGCTTGTTCTTCTCCTACTAGCCCTTGTAAGAGGCAGATTTTGTTCCTGGAAGTCCAGGGAAGGGAGGATGAATAGACATTTCAGTTCACCCTTCAGTCTAACAGTTTACACAGCATAACCCTCTCCCAACGTGTCAGCCCCCTGGAGCCCCCAGGGGACGGCATGCCAGGCTAACACAGCACCGGGTTCGTGGAGCAATGTGCACACGGGGATCCATCAATCCTACATCCACCCAGTAAGGTGGGTGTTATTATCACCTCCTACTTCACAGGTGGAGAAAGCTGTTGCGTAACCTGTTCAGTTCACACGGGAAGTGACAGGCCGGGATTCGCACCCAGGCCACCTGGCTCGGGGAGCTCTGCACTGCTCTGCTCTGCACTGCACTGCTCGGCTGGGGCGCCGAGGCCGGCACACTCTGTAAAAAATGTGTCTCTCGGGCCTGAACACTTTGCGATCTCTCGAGAGAGTGCTGGTAACTGAGCACTTCCTGTGACCTGTCAGGTAGAGTCAAGGAGAAGGTGGTATTCTGAGATGAGGAAGAAGCGGTTTGGACAGGGCTGTTGGGCCAAGAGCAATGTTGTCTCGGGAGAAAAGCGGACAAGACCAGGCCCCACTTGTGCACTATGTCCCTTCCTCCCCGCCAAACACCAGCCAGGAGGGGAAGTGGGGCCATGGGTCCAGGACAGCCATGAAGCTCTGCTGGGGGTTCTCCCTGGCCCATTACACCAAGTCCTTTGACTAAATCTGTCCCCTGATCTAGCCCCACTCCTTGTTTCACAGATGAGGAAACTGAGGCCCAGACAGGTTGCGGAGCTGAGTAGTAGCAGGGCCAAGACTTGAACCCCGACTGCCGACGCTCCGCCTTCAGCACTGCCCGGATCTGATGGAGAAGGGGCTGAAGGAGTTCGATTTCCCTGCAGGATTTTTGTCCCATCTCCATGCATGAAAGAAAAACCCTCCATGAAAAACAAACACAGCCTCTCCCACACAAAAACCATTTTCATCAGGTTTAAACCCAGAGCAGGCCTGGTTCTGTAGGAACTGTTTCTTGGTCAATGCACTTCAAGGTTCAGTTAGCTAAACCTGTTTACACAAGCAGGCATTCTCTACTTTGACTCAGAAAGTGACGTTTCATGCGGTTGAATGCAGTTTTACAAGCCCCCAGGGTGGCACTAAATGACGCAAACTTGGCAGGGGTTGACTTTTGGTTCGAAGTCATCTGTCAGGGTCTCCATGTGCTCTCACCGATGTCCTCGCGCCTGCCCCCGGCACTCCACAGCAGCACTACCAGACCAGCCCGAACTTCGCCAAACTACTTCTAAAGCAATTCCAAGGAAATAACCCCCCGCCATCCCAATGGCAGCTCAGATCAGGGGGTGGAGTCACACCGTCCACGGCGGCCTCAGGCACTGTGGCCAGCCAGTTCCCATGCATCCCAGTGCGAGCCACACAAGAGGAGGAAGACAGGCTTCCGAAGACCCATGGCCCCCAATTCTGTAGAGACACTGAGCCCAGACACACCTCACATCTGTATTAAGAAACTGCGAGGGTACAGTCTGGACAAGGGGATCCTCTCCTGTGAGCCTGGCTGACAGCACCACCTTCCCCTGAGATCTCACCAAGCCAGGTACCCTCCCGGCAGACCCCTCCCCACCTCTGGGCTGACAGCCTGGGCCTTTGCTAAGCTACTAATTCTACATTAATTTCAGTATTTTCCTCTTTACAGTTTGCTCCATCTATCAATTACATAGGAAGGTCTGTGAGCAATTTCTCTAAGTTACCCCCTTTCCTACTCATTCGTCGTTAGAATCGTATCGAACCACCCACAGCTAGTAAAAGCACTTCAAAAAGAGCGAGCCTTGGGGGTCAAACCTATTTGGCAAAAATGAATGAGGCAAACTGTAAGGAGCAGCCGCACCTTTGCAAATGCCTGGGCCAGGCTCTGTGCGTATATGATTAAGAGCACGGGTTCAAAACTCACCCCCACCCCGCCCGTCACTTCCTGCCTGTGGGACCCTGGGCAGCTTGTTTACACTTTCAGGGCCTTAGTTTCCTCATCTGTAAAATGAGGATGATAACAATGGTATCAACTACATCGATGGTTGAGATCATGGAAATAAAGTGGTTACTACAATGCCTGGCAGTATATGAGATTAATCTACCCCCTCCCCCCGCCCGGGTGCTTCCCTCCTGAGAGTTCAGCCCAACAAGCATTTCTGTGATGCACCAACACACCTCCTTCGCCACTGTCCTGGAAACACTTCAAGACGAGGTGGCCTCATACCTGAAGGGCTTGCTGTCGGGGTCCGTGTCCTTGAACCCCATCTCCTCGAGCTTACAGCGCCGATACAACTCATAGTGGCGGGTGTGAGTCTGTTCTCGCAAATCTTCCATGTTCACGCGGATCAGCATCTCCCGAAGTTTCACAAAGTCACAATGGTTTTCATTCTCAACTGCAAGAGATGGGGGAGAGGAAGCGGGGTGTGGGGGCTGCTATCAGGAAGAACAGCCCTGAAAATCTGAAGCGATGTTTCCAAGATGTTGTTACCATCGGTGCCGAAATCGCTGAGGTCTCAAAGCCACCTCAAGATCCTTTACCGGATTCGCCTCACTTTCCCAGTGAAGACGAGATTTCTGACACTGACCGGAACATGGACCACAGGAGGGACTCCCGAGTCCCTGCTCAGTGCAGGGCACTGTGGGAGGAGACAGACCAATGTTGTCTTTACGCCTCATAATAATTCTCCCAAGTCGGCACTGTGCCTCGCTCGGCAGACACAGAAGCGTGGCTTCGCTCACGCAGAGGGAGCAGAGTCTACATGCAACACCACCCGGCTTCGCGGACAGGCCTACTGCTGCCAGCCCTCTGTCGGGGGCTGTGCTGGGCTTGTCTTTAGACACCACCTCCTTTAGTTGATCAACAACATGATGAAGGACATTTTCTTGTTGTAGAGAAACTGGTAAGATTCATAACAATTGTAATTTTCCTAGGACCCCAGAGGTATTGTTTCTTCTCACAGCTTTATTGCTTTTGTTCAGAACAAAGGAAACAGAGGACTCACATTATCTCCAACCAGTCAAGGGACTTTCTGGAGCCGCCCTGCTTCAGAGCACACACCAAGGGCAGGTGGCAGAGTCCCTGCCTACGAAGTGGCGTGTGGGAGGCTTCTTCAGGTCAGAGACTGCGGTCATGTCTCCCAGGGTCAAATATAGGCCAGACATTCTCTGAATTCTCAGATATTTACTGAGATAACATTTAATGGGAGGACAACGTTCCCAGAGATAAACACATATAGAGAAACAAGTATTCTCTTGTTCGAAAGAGACTGCGGCTTCCTTAGACCTCGCTGATGGAACTGGTTCACACTCCCAGGGAAGAGCTCCTCCACCAGGGATTTACACCGATGTTCCCACCCGAGCCGTCCTCTTCAGGGCCCGCCTCACGGGCACCGCGGCTTCGCAGCCAAGTCTCTCCACCGTCACCCCTGTCCTCCCTGGTCACCGTTTCTTTCTCACCTCCACGACTGCACCACACGACTGCCAGGGTACAGCCCTGCTGCTCCCTTCCGCCTGCCCACAGTAAAGGACCCCCCCAAACACGGCGGGGGGGAGAACGTGGTCAGTCACCACAGGGACTAAACCCGAGAAGGCCCTTCCCTGGGACGCACGTACCCTGCACCACACCCCACGGGTACTGCCTGGCCTTGGCCATCTTGTTGCCGATCTTCACCTCTTCAGTGCTGCCGACCACTGCGAAGGGCAGGTGGACCTGCCAAGCGACACAAAGACAGAGTACAGTGAGTCCTCACTTACCGTCGTCAGCAGGTTCTCGGAAATGGCAACTTAAAAGGAAAAGACTGTAAAACCAAATTATTATACTATCGTCTAATGGATATCAACCAGAGTTAAGTTCCTATGGCATATTTCTGGTCACAAAAACATCACCGAACTTCTGAAGACCCAAAACACTTCTAAACATGGAAATACCTGTGAGCTGCACATACAGGTAAGAAAGATTAATAAAAACAAGTAAGATCATTCTTCTCTAACCCGCTGATTCCAGCTTATGGTCGAGGGTGGCCAGACACCCTCCCGGCAGCTCAGAGCACCAGGAGGGACCCCTCCCTGGACGGGACGCCTGTCCTTCCATCACAGGGCACTCTCTCACACACACCCAACCCAGACTGGGACAATTCAGACTCATGCAGGTTCACCCACCATGCACATCTTTGGGATGGGGGAGCAGGGGGAACCGGAGTCCCTGGAGAAAACCCACACAGGCATAGAGAGAATATGACAACTCCACACAGACAGTGACCTTGGCCGGGAATCAGTTTCCTTTTCACTCATTCAAGTTATAACAAAACGACATTGAACAGAAGGACAGTGTTCAAGGACCTGCTGTAGCTCTCCTCCCAGCTCTGGCAAAGGCTGGTTTTCCACCTGCCTCTATACTCTCCCGGCCTGCACAGGCCTCTCCTATGGCAAGAGAAACCGGGGAGGGCAGACGAGGGGGAGACGCTGCAGTCCGGGGGGGGGGGGGGGGCGTAAGTCTATCTTTTTTCTATTACCATATAAGAATAAGAACATTTGGCCCTGGCCAGTTTGACTCAGTGAGTGGTTAGAGCGTCGGCTCGCGGACCAGAGTCCCAGGTTAGGTTCCTGCTAAGGGCACGTACCTCAGTGGCAGTTTGTCCCCGGCCCCAGTAGGGGTCGTGTGGGTGGCAACCAGTTGATGTGCCTCTCTCACATCAATGTTTCTCTCTCTGTCTTCCTCCCTCTCTCCCTCCCTCTCTATCTGAAGATAAATGCAAAAAGGTCCTCGGGTGAGGATAAAAAAATAATAATAATAGAATAACATTTGAAATGGCTGCCCTGAGAATTACTATTTAGGGTTCCATGATCCTGTGTTCTTTCACTGCAGATAAGCTGAGAAAGGCAAGAATTTTTTAAAGCCAAATCCACAGGGAACTTGGCACAACCCTCCAACCAGGCTGCCCAAGTGGCATTTTGCATGCTGCTCAGGATATTTATATTTTCTAGTTTGTCTCACACTGCATAGGAAAGAAAGAAACTCCTAGTTTCTTCCTCCAACTCCTAGTCTGGACCTGAAACGGTTCTCTGAAGCTGAGGAGCACCAGGACCCGCCCTCCCAGCCAACATTTTGGTGACCAAGGAAAGCGCTTCCTCCACTCACACTGCATGACAAGGCAACTGCCCAGGGGCCTTCACACATCACATGGGATTTTATCACCAAGAACTGCTTGGCAGTGAAGACTGAAAAGAAAATTTCTCAACAAAGAGCAAGATTAATTTGGGAATGTCAAAGATCTTCAGGTCTATTGATCTGATAAAGAGAGAAAGAGAGCAAAAGGTTCATGGGTATTTTCTTTCCAAGACAGTTAACACAAACTTAGTTTCATGACCGTGCAAAATGATTTAAAATGGGAAGGGATATAGAGGAAATCAGATGGTATTGATTCCTGTTCCTCCCTGCATCCCACCCCGACACCTAAACTGCAGTTCCACGGCAGAACAAACGAGGGCATCGTGGCCTGAGTCCCAGACAATGTACACACGAGCACACTGCTCTGCCCGGCGGCGCTTAGCATAGAGGATGAGGGCGTCAGCTCCGGAGCAAAGCCCCCGGGTTCAAATCCTACCTCCGCTACCGACAGCTGTGCATGGCGACCACTTCCCCCGGTGTGAGGTAGGAATAACAGTGTCTCCCAGGGGTTATTGTAAAGATTAAATATAAAGCCTCAGACAGTACCTGGGACATAATTAATGCTCTAAAAATGTCAAAAATGCCAGGTGCTACTATTAACATGAAGTTCTTGATACCTAGAACCAGAGAATTTTAGAGGCAGAAGAGACCTTACATAGTATTCAGTTTGATTTGGCTTAGGAATCCCTCCAAGTTACCTTTTCTAAGCGAGATGAAGCAGAATTTGTTGTTCACCCCCCACCTGTGATGGGAACCCACTGTTCCGGCCAGGTGTTCGCTGTGGCGTGGTGGTGCCAAAACCCCTCACTGCTCTTTGGCCCGTTAGTTTGGTTCTGTCTGTTGAATACATCCAGTCACTCTCCCTTAGGGCAACCTTCCTTTCACACTCCCGTGCCCACTCCTGTGCCTGTCCCCCAGGAAGAGTCAGCTCTCCGTTTCTTCCAGAGCCTCTACTGTCCCAGCCATGGGACGGTGGCAGCAGAGAGGGTCACACAGCTCAGTGTGAGCAGAATAGGGCAGGAGGGACTGGACTATCTCTGCATCAATGAGATTCCTACTTTTTTTTTCTTTTTCTTTATTGATTTTAGAGAGAGAGGAAGGGAGAGGGAGAGAGAGAGAGAAACATCGCTGATCGAGAACATCGATTGGCCACCTCCTGCATGCCCCCCACTGGGATCGGGCCCACAACCTGGGCACGTGCCCTGACGGGGAATCGAACCAGCGACCTCTTAGTGCATGCGTTGCCGCTCAAACACTGAGCCACACCAGCCGGGTGAGATCCCTACATTTTAAATTCACACAATAACAGCCCCAGAGAGGAAGAAAGATACATTTGCTTCCAACGTCCTACTCATTCTGGGATTCATTTAAGAAAGAAATCGTCCCTAAATGAAAATAGCCACATTCAGAAAAGTCCACATGCCGACTGAAGTAAGAAGAGGCAGTTATATGGAATAACTCTGGTCTTCCAGAATATGACGACAAACAACATACAGCACCAGGGACCAGCTGGGCCGAGCTGAAATCAGCGCTGCTATTAACTAGATGGTGTGAACCAAGTCAGTTATTTCTCTAGATGAAATTCAGCATGACTCCCTTTATATAAAATGTCTAGAATGGGCAAATCTAGAGACAAGGAAGTGGATTAGTGGTTGCCTATGGCTGGAATGAGAATTAACAGCTAAAAGGTACATGGTTTCCTTTTAGGGTAAAGAAAATATCCTAAAATTATTTGTGACATTGGCTGTACAAGTCTGTGAATATATTAGAAAACTGAATTGTACAGTATAGGAATTATATCTCAATAAAGCTAATCATTTTTTTAAAATGTCATTAGTACATTTAACAATGAGGTGATTAGACACAATTTTTCATGGTCAGATCTCCTAAAGAAAGTAAAACATACTTCAACCTTCCAGAAATTAAAAACTGTAGACTGACTTCCACTGCCCCAGCACATGTCTGAATTGATTTTTAGCATGCATTCAGGTAAGGTCAAGGTACCTTTTAATTACATTTCACGGGAGGTAACCTCAATCTGAAGAATTCCAAAGACCATTACTGGGCATCACAATGTACAAAGAATGCTGCTTTTACAGAGGTTACCATTCCCAAAGGACAAAAGATACATACAGTCGTTGTGGCTCAGAGGTGAGCCAGGGCTCAGACACACAGAAAGGTGGGACGATGTGGCGATCAAATGGCCGGATGGGAGCTCACCAGGAGAGATAATATCATAGGCACACTTAGATTGCTGAAGCTTTAGTCATTAATCTCCTGACCAGTTTCTCCCTGTGATGTGGAAATTACACCCTCAACTACCAGTTTACCTAATGATTCAGGAAAGGGTGGAGAAATTTTTAAAAAGGGGGGAAAGGCAGGAATCAATCTCAGAAGCAAAAGTGAGGCAGGTTTCTGCCAACCCTGGCACAAACAAGCAGAGATCTACTTCCTTTACGCCAACATGTAAAATGATGCTGGGTTGGCACTTCCTTCCCACAAGATTTGCTATAGAAATCATAACTGTTAGAATCAGGAGGGAATTTGAGATCACCTCGTTTGACTCTCCCATTTGATAGATGGGAAAACTGAGCAGCACAGTGGCAGAGTTGAGCCACACGGACAACATCAGATTCCCAGTCCGGTGTTCTAGCCACTCTATAATGCTGACAGTAAAAACAGCCTTCAGAAAAACCACTGGTTGGTCCTTTCTCACTTGAGGACTTACACTCATTGTTGCATTAATCTCTGCCACTGTCTCTTCATCTGTAGGGAACTGATATATCTGGACTCCATTGCTGACCAGTTCGCTCATGATCTTACTCTTGAATTTGTGCAATTCATTCTTGGCAATGGTGTCAGCTTTTGCAATTATTGGAATGATGTTCACCTATAAAACAGACATATCCATTTTTGCACAGCTCCAATGTAAGAAAAATGATTAGACAAATGAATAAAACATAGCAAACAGATAAATAAAAACTGAAACTTCTCTTAAGAAATAGAGATGATATTGAAAATAGGACTTTCCACCCAGGTGCAAAATTAAGAAGACAGGGGATAATCTTTTAGTTCCATCTGCAGACACTTTTACTTCCTCCCATTGGCCCTGAAAGCACACTAGTCATTTCCTCTCCTGGGCTACCTCATTCTTCTTTACAGAGTAAAAGGAAGTGCTACTCTATGACAAATAGTGTTAAGAAAGAAGCCTATTCTTTGAATAACCAACTACTCCTTTTAGGCCTCTCCCAGCTCCTTAGGAACTTGGTTTTTGCCTGTTCCTAGCAGTGTAATGATCAAGTTTTTGCTAGCAGAACCCTAGCATATTTAGCTCCAGGCAGGATGACATTTTTCTGATAACCTGAAAATTGATAGGAGCAGAGCACCTTAAGTATTAACCAAAACAAACGGTTTCACCTACTTTTCAATTTTTCAAAACCACACCAACTAGTTCTTTTGAAAGTCAGCTTCTACTGCATTACTCCTTTCTGCCAGAAGGAGACTTAGTACCAGAGGCCGGCTCGCTTTCAGAGCATCCGTTACAAAGATCAGGGAGTGTCTTGGCTGGTTTGGCTCAGTGGTTGGAGCATCAGCCTGTGGTCCAGAGAGACTCGGGTTTGGTTCCCGCTAAGGGCACGTGCCTCGGTTGCTGTTTGTCCCCCAGCCCTGGTTGGGTCGTGTGGGAGGCAGTCACTCGATGTGTCCCTTTCATGTCGATGTTTCTCTCTCTCTCTCTCTTCCTCTCTCTCCCTCCCACTCTATCTGAACAAAAAGTGGAAAGGGTGTCCTTGGGTGAGGATAAAAAAACAACAAAAAACAAAGATCAGGGCGCGCGCAGAGTTTGACAATAGCAGAAAGCCCAGAACGTGAGCCCCAGAACCAAAGGTGGGACATTTGCCTCCCAGCTTCCTCCGGCAGTGTCCACAGTGTACACTCTTAAAAATTCACTTCTAAGATGAACTTTCTTCCACTCCCTGACAGGTACAGATGTCTCAGTAAGCTGCTACTGTCATCCAATACCTGGGACTGTGCTTCTCCACCCAGCTCAGGAGAAAAGGGACTGTCAGAAAGCAGTCCTAGCCAGAGAAGAGTCTTTAGGGAGGTTTTCCGGGTTGTATCTGAATTCCTTGGCTTCTCCTTTTATCGCAAGAACCAAATTAAAAATCCCTGACAAACCAGAATGAGATGACATGCTGATAGAAAATCCTATTCCTCAGCCAACTCATGCTTGGGCTTCCTCCACCAAGTGGCAGACTAAAAACACATCATTGATGGGGCGGGGGTGTTGGATCAGGACCTGAGGAACTTCCTGGTGGCTTGTACGGGCTAGCTTTTGTACACATTGACTATTCTGTTAATATCCATGCAGACAAACGGCAGAGGGTCATTGCTTCTTGACCAGTTTGATCAGAGTGGATTGGCAAGTTAGACTTCAGTTCTCTTTTTTCCTCATTCACAGGTAACTGCAAATCTTTCCTGACATTAGCGTATATCTGCCTTAACTCTTCCCTTTACTTATATAAACAAACCTTTGAAAATACTGCTATCAGATGCTCCCTAGCACTAACATACAACTACATCAGTTGTTTGAAAGCAGTTTTAACTTGCTTTGTGGTGGCTTTTTCTTTTTAAGCTATGTTTGTTTTCTTTTCCTTTTGAAATCAACTCTCCTAAACATAATCCTCTGTTGCATATTAGCCTTGCTTGGTCCATACATGGGGCCTCAGTGAGGAACGGCCTCTCTGTCCTTCCCCACCTGCTTTGAGGGACAACCACATGGGGAACAGGGAACAGGCCTCACTGCCCAGGACCCCACCACTGACAGCTAAGTGCAGCTGAACCTTCAAGACAAAGAAGGGCTTCTATCTATCCTCCCAGCAGTACCCTAGTGGCAAAAATCCCTTCAGGCTGTGAATATTTTTCTGTAAACCTGTGCTTCAAGCCACTGCAGGCCCTTCATGGGCCGGTTAGGACAGAGGCCTTGGGGACAGGCTGATCTCAGTGTTCTCTCACTACTATTTCTCTCCGAAGGGAAAGCACTGAAGGAAAAGCATCGTTTAAACAGCTGTTTGCACACACACACAAACACAAAGCCCTCTAAGGATGATAAGACTTTTTATTGAACACAAAAGGAGGTTAGAATCTAGGAGACAATAGCATAGCTTCGTTTTGTGGTTGTTCTCATTTGCTGATTTAAGAAATGTAAATTCTTCCATTTATCTCAAAATGAAAAATCAAATTAATTGAAAAGGAGATCAGTCCCTTCCTTCAAATGCGAAGGAAAGAGGTTATAGATGTGGTCAAACTGAAAAAGACGACTTCTTTCAAACTCATGGGTGTGGTTCAGTTTCAAAATCTAAGAGGCTGAACTGTTATCACATAGATAAAAAAAATTTAACTTCTATATTACATTTTAAACTTCATATTAAAGCCAAACCTTTTAAGAGATTTAGCAAAAGTTTTTTTAAGGAAATAAACAAATCATAAGTTTGTTTCAATCTCCCTAAAGTTAACCCCTCCTCTGACCATTTCTGTATCTCCACTAAATAATTCCCTGATCTTCACCAGGGCATACACTGATGCTAATTTAAGAACTAAAAATACTTTGCAGCAAAGCTACATGGCTTTGTTTGTTTGTTTTGTCTTTCTCCTAACATCCAGCAAGGTTTTGAAGCATTTTTCTTACATTGCTCAATCCTATGGTTCTGTAAACCAGAAAACACAAATTATGGGGTTGGGGGAGGGATAGATGGATGAATAGGCAGAACATAGGGGATTTTAGGGCAGTGAAACTAATGGATACATGTCACTACACATTTGGTCAAACCCGCAGCACATACACCAACAGTGAATCTTAATGTAAACTATAGACTTGGGGGGGATTGTGATGTATCATTGCAGCTTATCTACTGCACCAAATGTACCACTCTGGTGGGGGATGCTGACAATGGAGGGGAGTGTGTATGCGGAGGGGCAAGGGGTAAATGGGAAATCTGTGTACCTCCCTCTTAATTTTACTGTGAACCTAGAACTGTTGTAAAAAAATATATCTTTACAACAAAACAACAAAAACCAAACTGTACTGAAAGCAGAGCATAAACTGGGGCCTTGGAATAAAGGTGACCTGACTGGCGCGTGGAGGGTAACAGACTGGCAGTGAGTACCTTACTGTCCAGCTTTTTCATGGTGACCAGGTCCAGGGACTTCAGTGAATGCCCAGTAGGGGCAATGAAGTAGAGGCAAGCGTGGATCCTGGTGTCGTGGTAGTTGAAGAGAGAACGTTTGATCTTCAGTTCCTCTTGCAAGTAGGCCTCAAACTGGGCATCGATGTACTCCACTATTGGCTTGTAGCTGGAATGCAGGAGAACGTTTCTGAAACATGTGCACTCAGCATGTTCCTAGGCACAAGCCCCTCTCGAGTTCAGCGGGGTACAGTGCTCCGGGAGTGTCTTCGGCGGCGCCCCCTCCCTGAGAGCTAACGCCCCAGTTCCTCACAGCCCAGGCCTTCCATCCCCTGGTCCCTGAACATCCCTCCAGGCTGCTCTGGCCTGCGCCTCCCCAGCGCAGCGTTTCTGTCCCAGCCACGCCCAGCAAGCTCTGCCTCCGTGCCTGGGCTCAGGCTGCACTGGCCCGTCTGCTGGGGACAGCCTTCTTCCTGTTGTTTTCCTGGCTAACACCTACCCTCTAAAACAGAGATCATAAACATGTGAAGCATGCAGGTATCTTCCCCATGCGATCCGTGAAGCTACTGCTAAGAGGTTGTGGTATTCTTTCCTCTTGGGGCAAAAATAAGTCTCCAAATCTGTCCCAATAAAATGACTTTGACAATCTGCATCAACTGACTGGCATCAGTGCACAGAATGAAACTGGTTTGTGATTTCAGGACAGAGCACCACCTCCCACTGGGAGCTCTTCCCGGGGCCTTGGCCACTCCCCCAGAGACGAGGGCTCTGTGCTCCCACACAGTCCTGTGCACATACCATAGTGTCAGCGACAAACCAGTATGATCTTCTACATTCTTTCCGACTCTAAATTTTTTGATTTGAAGATAAATTTTATAACCCTCTGTTCTCACTAAATCATAATTCAAAAAATATTTTAGATGATTATGTATGATTCTATTAACTGATCATAAACACAATCATTACAAGCCCATTGGGAATACATCTTCAATAAACCATATGTTCTCCGGAGATTAAGCGGTACATTAGGTCACTGTGGGTAATCCATGAACTCTCTCAGATCTCCAGGGTACAGCCTGCTCAGGAGAAGTTAATCAGCAGCGATGAGATCAGTCTATTAGGAATACAATAGGTTAATTCTCCCCAAACTTACTACAATGCTGAGGAATGATTTAAGCTTAAAGAAATATAAAAACTTTCCAACTCTGAATCCCAGGACTATAAATTAACTGAAATCCGTTAAAGGGATTATAAATCTTTTATAATGAAGATGACAGCAGACACCTTAAGAGAAAAACAAACAAACAAAATAAAAACAAAACAAAAACGAAAACAAATTTATGACTTGAACCAAAGCTATCAGATACAAGCTTTTATTTTTATTTTTATTTTTTTATTCACACCCGAGGACATTTTTCCATTTTTTGTTCAGATAGAGTGGGAGGGAGAGAGAGGAAGAGAGGGAAGGAGAGAGAGAAACATCGACGTGAAAGGGACACATCGAGTGGCTGCCACCCACACGACCAACCAGGGCCGGGGACAAACTGCAACCGAGGTACGTGCCCTTAGTGGGAACCGAAACCGGGTCTCTCTGGACCACAGGCCGACACTCTAACCGCTGAGCCAAACTGGCCAGGGCATAAAAGCTTTTTGATGACATTTTTCTTTGGGAACTTATCACAAACCCTTGGTTCATTTTAAGCAGACAAATCTCAAGAGGTTTTTTTTTTTTAAAAAAAAAAAAGTAGAATGTGCCTCAGAAATAAGAATAAAGTTCTAAATCATGATAAGCAAAATTCCAGTGAAAAGAATGCACAAGCGATAAGAGTCTTCTATGTTTTTCCATTTTAAAATATAGGCAGGTAGCCCTGGCCAGTGTGGGCAGTGGTTAGAGCATCAGTCCAGGGTCACAGGTTTGATCCCTGCCCCAGTTGGGGTCATGCGGGAGGCAACCAATAGATGTTTCTCTCTCACACCAATGTTTCCCTCTCCCCTTCCACTCTCTAAAAATCAATGGAAAAAATACCTACAGATGAAGATTAACAACAACTTTATATATACACACACACACACATATATAATATAACAAGTAATTAATCATCATTATTATAGGGTAGTTATATAGGATGGTGGTTAAAAACAGACTCAAGCCACATCACCTAAGACCAAAATCTAGCTGTACAAATTAGTAGCTGTGTGACTGGCCAAGTTATTAAATCTGTCTGTGTCTCAGTTTCCTCACAGATAAATTAAGGACAAAAATAATATCTATATCAGAGAGCTACTGTGACAAGTAAGTGAGCTAATATATGTGAAGGACTAGCATATAAAAGTAAGATAGAACTATTTAACAGTAATAGAAACAAACAAACAAACAAACAATAAATAAGAGAAAAACAAGCCTGACTTTTTAAGGGGTGAAGGGGTGGAGAACTTTTCCCTAACCCGGTTCCATGGCAACTGCTCTGCTACTGAGCTCATGCCCAGTCCGGAAGTGGAACCGGCCCCGCCAATGAGGGCCACCGTGCCCTGGCGGTTCACGGTCTGGTCTTTCAGTCTCCTGCCACTTGACACATGTGTCTGGGGAATCGGGTGCTCCCCCGACATCTTCTCAGCCTCAGGAGAGGAAAAGCAGCTCACAGCAGTGGCTCCTTTCTGTCTCCCCAGTTCCTCATTTGCTTCTCAGCACCTCCTCCCCAACAGTTGTCCAAGTGTGTTCTGCTTTCTATTAATTTCCCTTTTAGCCTCTGGTTTTGATTCTGATCCTCCAAGATTACAGAAGGCAGAACATCTCCTTTTCAAGTGAGGAATGCCTTCTGTCTGACCTGGATACAATATAACCAAAGAAATCTATCGTTCTCTTACATCTCAGGCCTCCTCTGACTTCCTGGTATAGGAGTACTGGCCAAACTTTCCATCTCCTTCTATCCTCTTTACTGGTCTCCCTGGGAAAGCAGTTATTCCTGTGTTGCCCTTGCTATCGACCTGATGATGATGATTCAAAAATCTCTGCTCCCAGCCCTGATCCTTCCCCTGAGCTTCAGACAATCCATCCAACTGCTTGCCAGATATTTCCATTTGTTCTTCTAACCAAATGATTTCAAAATCTAACTCTTCATCTTGCCCCCAAATCCACACTTCCCCATATTGCTCAGCACAGTGAATGGCACCTCCATCCACACTGCTGGTCAAGTCAGAAACCTGGTATTCCACCAGAGATCCCCCTCCCACCTCCCACGGAAAACCCCATCCAGTTTGTGCATCATCATAAATTAATAAAAAAAGGGATTCCAGGAGAACTCTACCAAAATCACTACTCCTTATGTCGAAGACTTAATTATGTTGATGAAACCGTTTCCTCCGGAAGCATAGCGGGCCGGCCAACTGGCTGCATACTGCTGTTCACAATCCTCCCGCAGGCCCCTCTCTCCCAGCCCTTCCCTCTTCCATCAGCATTCAGTCACAACGATGAGGACGCTCAGTCCCTATTCTGTCTTTTGTGGGTTTCCATTCTTATAGAAGGGACACCTATTTATATTCTGTTTGGCCAATTCTAACCTCTGCATTGTAGCCATATAGATCAGAGGAACCGGGGAGAAGGGAGGGCAAATCCCATCCAGCCCTTCCGTTTTCACATAATTTCCTTTTATGGCATGGGATGTTCCCTTCTACCCACCACTCATTTTTTCATACACCTCCAGTCATTCAAAACACAATAAAATGACACATTTGACTGAAACTGATGGAAAAAATATTTATACAATGTTTTCTATCTACCCAAGTGACACACTGATCATTCTTGCAAAACAGTCAATGCCATCATTCAGGGACTGACTCTCCATTTTACATATGACCAGACACCTACTGTACATTTCCCTCTATCTTGCCTTTGTCAGCCAATGTCAATGTTCCTTATCCCTCAACTACTTCCACCAGAAAGTGTGTGTGTGGGGGGGGGGATTAGAATTCAAAGACCACACAGGCTACTTCAATTCCATTTTTATAACTGTGATGAACATGTGGTGGTGTGAGGATTCTAAGTGAATTTCAATCATCCATGATTTGCAGAGCTGATTATCATTATAGTTGATGATGAGTCATTGACAGTCCATCTCCCATCTCCCAAATGGAGGGCTCATTGTTCATTTTCCAGCTCTATAGCAAAACTTGGTTTCCCTTCTCCAGACCCCTTTCCTTCTTCACTGAAGAGTGCAGATGACAAAACAAGGAAGCCCTTAAACCACAAAGAGTTAATCATGCTATTAAACATAACAGGAAACCTTACCAGATCTGTCTTCCTGCCTCCTTCTAGCTAGCCTGGTCTCAGACAGATAATGATGCAAAAATGCTGACATGTCCGCAGCCTATATAAACAAACTGGGACATTCTTGAAGTCTTGCATCAATGGCAGAAAAGCTTGCCTAATCCCCAAACTAGTAAAATAATCATGGGTTTAGAGAAACAGCACCTCCCTTACCATATGGTTACATACCAATGCAAAAATGCACATCCCACTTCCAATTTTTTGATGGATGCAGGGCCTATCTGAATAACCATTTTAAACAACAGTCATTTGGGTTTATAGTCAAGAGTGTCAACAAAGCCTTCTGGGGCACAGAGTTCTAAATGCCATTTAAAGAGGTTATGCAACAGCTGTCAAGAAATTTCAGAAGAAAAAAATATTTGGTATCTAGGTTAGGTTAATATCACACTTCCTCTCTTCTAAATCTCCTTGGAAACTATTATTTGACCCAAATGAGTCAGATCTTTTCTTAAAGAGGCCTCCAGCTGCAATTATGAGGATCAGCATTGTACTGGCCACTTGCTGGTCAGTGCTGGTGAGTGCAAGCCCAGCTGCCTGAGGGAAAGTCCCTGTTTAGGGGGAGGCAACAATTCAGTGGCAGCATGGAGGCCGAGGCTCTGAGCTGGAATAGCATGTGGAGACTCAGCAGCAAGATGCTGGAAGGTGGTTCTCTTTCCTAGAGAAAGGGGTCCTGAAAAGGTCCAACTGCTACCCTCCAAACAGAATGCACACACATGACGTTCTCTGACCCCAGGGAGAAACCGCGTGGGTCGGAGATGGAGACACACCTGGCTCCGAGTGTGTACTGTGATTGCACAGTGACAAGAGCCCCAGCTCTCTCCCAGGCTCCCACAATGCACCTGTGCTCTTTATCTTGTCGCCAGGGTTTTCTCTGCATCCATTCCACCTGGCATTACAAACAGCCTCCAGGCAGTAACCTCTCCAGCATTCCTTGGCATGAGGTCATAAATTAAGAGCAACTGTTCAGCTGCAGGGTCCGAGCTCAGCTGTCTCCCACCCCAAACCGACATACAGATAGTCCATTTTGACCAGATGCAAAAGATAATCTCTCACTATATCTAACAATGTCTCCTGTTATTACAGGACAATGTTTATTAAAGAGCATTTAAATTGCTCTATAGGTCAAATAGAGCTCAGTGCTCAGCTGCATAATGAATTAAGTATTTCTCTGTCATTAGCACAGTGCTCACATATATCTAGGCAACACACATTTCTAGATAAAAACAGTTCAAGTTCCTTTACGTGTATATAATATACACAGTTTTGAATCAAATAAAAATACAAATAAACAGAAAAAACCCAGGTGCTAATACAGTTTCTGAGCCCTAAGCAAATATACCATAATCTTTATGGTATTTTATTCCCATAATGCTGTCACTGCTCAAAAATGTCTCTGGCCCTGGCTGGTTTTGCTCAGTGGTTAGCGCATCGGCCTGCGGTCCAGAGAGACCCGGGTTCGGTTCCCGCCAAGGGCATGTACCTCGGTTGCAGTTTGTTCCCAGCCCTGGTTGGGTTGTGCGGGTGGCAGCCACTCGATGTGTCCCTTTCACGTCGATGTTTCTCTCTCTCTCTCTCTTCCTCTCTCTCCCTCCCACTCTATCTGAACCAAAAAAAAAAAAAAAGGAAAAATGTCCTCAGGTGAGGATTTAAAAAAAAAAATGTCTCTTGAAGTCCCCCTTCTGGAATCATCTTTGGGGCTGGGGCAATTTTATTTTAACTTTCTCAACTTCTTTTATGATAAAATGTAATATTTTCTCCACAGATCTTTCACAGAAGTGTTTTCTTCACTTTGGGTTTTAGGAGCAACCCAAGGCAGAAGCCACACAGGAAAAAGCGATGGGGGAGGCATTGGGTTGTCTGGGACGGATCAGGAGGAGGTTCTAGAGCTCTGGCCCCAGGGTCTGAGGTGGTTGGTGGCGGGGGTTCTGCTAACTGTCCTGTGGGGTGTTTGCATGTTTCTGTTTCTCTAGATTGATTTTCCTGATGGAAAATTCCCCAAATCTGGTTCCATGGCCCTCCTGGAAAAGTGTCATAATTTAGCTTACTCCTTCTAACAAATCCCTTTTCTGCTTATACTAGCTGGAATCAATTGCCCTAGCTGATTCTGACCTCAAGAAAATTTTATTCTAAGAAAATTTCTCAGGACAAGAATTTCTTATCTTTCTGGTGATAGAGTTGGACCCACCCTCATAATCGATGAACATGTAGTCTTTGAATTTACCAGAGATGGGTCCTGTTATTGCTTCATCCATTTATATCCCCACAAAATTCCAAGGTATACCTGTCATCTTTATTTATCTGGTCTCCAAATCCCACGGTGTCCACGATGGTTAATTTCAGCCGGACATTGCTTTCCTGAAGCTCGTAACTTCTGGCTTTTAACCGGACACCTGGTTCATTGTGAGTAGCTGGGTCACTTTCAAATTTGGTGTTGAATAAAGTGTCCATTAGCGTGGACTTGCCGATGCCCGTCTCACCTACAGGATCGCAAGAGAGGAATCAGTGTGTCAGTGCCTCTCAGGTACCAGTTCACTTCAGCAGGAGTTTTTCATAACCATGTTTATAAAACTTCTGACAAAGTCAATATGACCAGAAATCGCTCCACGAAAAGACAGTCAGTTCTTTCTACTTGTGATCTATCGAATAACTCCCTGGAAATATCTTAATACATTTCAGAAACTATTTAGCAGAAAAGATCTTGAACTTACAGATTAAGATACTTTTCTTTAGCTCCAGACAGAGAAACAGAACCTGTAAGCTTGCCTGTGGCCAGTTTGTACATTACAAAGACATAAAGTATATCTCTTCCCCTCCCAGTTGTTAGTGTATAAAACTGTTACTTAAAAATATATATTGCTAAGTTTTTAGTAGTAGGAAAAAAAAAGACATATTCCATTTATACTAAATTATCAGATACCATATACTATTGTCCAAAAGAATTACATTTTTCAAAACAACACTCTTGATAATAACAGCAATAATCACAAACCCAGCTAAGTCACTGTGCTGACTTTGTGCCAGGCCCTGTGGCAAGAGCTTCCATTGCATGATCTCAGTGAAAGCCCATTACAACCCTCCATGAACCAACAGGTGCTCCTGCTCCCTCCGTCTTACAGCCGGGCATGAAGGCTCAGGGAAGGGTTAGGTCACTTGCCTGAAGTCACACTGCTAAGTGGCAGAGCCAGGGTTCTAGCCCAAGTCTGTGTGACTCTAATACCTATGGTGAACCAGCAAAGCACCCTGACTTTACTATTACAGAAAAAAACTGACTGCCTAATATTTTCCAGTTATAAGTTTGTGTGAATCCTCTATATTATATTTTCTTTCCTATTCAGCTGGAATCAAGATGGCAAACATTTATGAGATAGTTCTCCCAGGTGTGACAATGAAAACTTAATCATGTTCCATGACCTGCAACATTGGCCTTATTAAGTCACATTGATAATTCAAGTAATTCAGTATTTACCGAGAGCAGAGTGACAGGTACTAATCAAATGGTGAGGCCCAAATGTGGAGCCAATAAAGAACGTGAGCCTGACCTTCATAATACAACCGAGCAAAATTCTACTTCACTCCAATTCCTGTTGAGTGGAAAATAGGTGGCAGTGAGAAAGAACCCGCCCCCCTGTCGCCGGGTAGTGCTCGTGACTGAATACATGATGGTGGAAAAAGGGAAGAAGAAATCAGAGAACATTATCCAGAGGAAAGCCTTTTTATTTTTAATCTGGAAAATCTCCCAGTTAGATTTCCAGCTCAATTTCAACATGCTAACATGTTGTAGCCCTTCCAACAAATCCCAGAAACAGCTCTTCTTTAAAGGATTGCTATAATGCCTTTCAGGATGGTAACAATTCCATGGAGGAGAAAGGACACTGGGATGTACAGCCTTAGGGTAAGTCTCCCACTGTAATGGCAAAATCCACGTAACAATTAGACGTTCCATCACTCCTATGCAAAACTGAAGTAGGATAGAGTTTTTCTGGAATTGCGCTTTCTCTAATTCGCAGCCTTATGTGGTTTGCTACCGGACTACAATGATTCACTTAGAGGATGAGTGAGTGGTTCAAGTATGTTTGTCTTACTTTTTTTTTTAATCCTCATCCGAGGACATTTTTCCATTTTTTGTACAGATAGAGTGGGAGGGAGAGAGAGGAAGAGAGAGAGAAACATCGATGTGAAGGGACACATCGAGTGGCTGCCACCCGCACGACCAACCAGGGCTGGGGACAAACTGCAACCGAGGTACATGCCCTTAGCGGGAACCGAACCCGGGTCTCTCCGGACCACAGGTGGACGCTCTAACCGCTGAGCCAAACCGGCCAGGGCATGTTTGCCTTACTTTTTAACCTTTCCCATCGGGCTCCGGATACATATAAGATCAAAGTATTTCCTCTTCTTTCAGTCTTCATTCAGCCAGTATTTTTTCATAGCTTACTATGTACCAAGCTCTGCACCAAGTCCTGGGAACATGACAATAAACCAGCCTGCTGTGTATGCTCCCATACCTTAGAATCTGACCCGAGTTAGACTCTAATTTATTATTATAAGAATAATAGTCTAAGTGTCTTCCATAACCATATTCCTCTTATGAGCAAGAAAATACTTTCTACCTAGGACCACAGGTAACTAAATCAGGGCTGGCCCCAGGGCAAAGGCACCCGAGGAAGCCTGACCGTGATGCTCTGAGACAGTGCTCCACACTGGGCAGTGACCCGTCTATCCAATCAGAACCGCTCTCTTCGGCAGTTTGAGTGAGAGATACACAATCTGCACACATGGCAATGACATAAGAAAAGATATATCTGAAAGAAGTGAATAAGCAGAGGCCACAAGGCAGCAAAGGCTTTAGGTAAACTGAAGACATGATGGTGCCAGACCATTAGCTTGGGTATATAGGAGAAAGAGCAGACAGATACCGTAGAGCGTAGTATCTGAAATTCATTCATTAATAATACTTGAGCATTTACTATGTGACAAGCATAGGTGCTGGGGATAAAACGGTGAATAAAAACACACAACAGACACTGCTTGAACATCTATAATATTCTAAGTGTCATTCCAGATCTTTGAAGTCTGCCTATATAGCAGTTAAGACGGTTCCTGTCTTCCTTACCTTCCTGAATATTCTTACCAAAAAGGCCCCTCAAAAAGAGTAATCTAAACTAGTCTGTGCTCCCTAACATGATAGAGCTCTACAAACTCATGTCCCTGATTCATGGTTTAACAAAATAACTTTGAGCAAAACAAAGTTACTATGCAATACAGAAACAGAACAGGGTTCTCACTCTGAAGGTACTTAGAATCTGGTAGGCAATTCAATACTGTAAATACCCCAGCCACTTTGCGCACCTGCTACATGTGTAACTTTCTCAAGTGCAGCAAACTTCTTTTCATGATTTACCTATTTTCAGACCAGGGACAAAGGGACAAGAGCAGAACTACCTTATAAAGGTCTCAGAATAAGGCCAAGATTCTGTCCATAGAAAGTGACCCATTCAACTTTCACCTCTTTTCCTAAGGGCAGCAATAAAGCCTTCAATGCCCATGGCAAGCATTCTAGGTTACCTTGACAGGACTGAAACCACCATCTCATTTCACTGGGCTGAGAATTAGTTAAGCACATGTCAATCAGGAACATCATGCCTTTTTTTTTTTTTTTTTTTTTTAAGGTAAGGTAATTTTAATTATCATTTACATTAGGGAGGAAATTATGAACAATTAGCATCCCAAGCCCTACTTATAGCACAGGGTTAACCAATGGGTTGGAAAAACCGCGGTTCCTTTCAATTTCGGAGTGCTTTACTTTCCCTTCTATGTTCTGCGCTTTAACAGCTGTAATTAGACACAGTTACTCTAGCAGCAGTGTGATTCACCAAAAGCAGTTCTGTAAGAAATGACAGCTTTGGGAATAAAAGTAATTATAGAACTAGGAGAGTTTTCAATGCATTAGTTTCCGAGGCCTCTTCTAGCCTCAGAAAGTAGACTTTGCATCCTTTTGAGGACCCAAAAGAACATTTTTCTTTTCTTTCTGAGTAACTGAAAGCCTACTAGGTTCCAATTTAAACTGAACTACTATTAACAGTATTTTGAGAAAATTAATGACTAACACCACCTTTGAAGTATTTCCTAACTCTCCAGAAGAGTACCTGGCACAGAGTCGGCATTTATTAAAAGTTAATTGGAAATAAAAATGATCCTGATGGTCATTTACACCGAGATTTGCTACTTCGGTAGATTTTCCAGAGTTTGCTGTTGTCTTCTTTGTCGTAAATTCATCTACCTAAATGCTTAGTTGTTAGAACAGTGGGAGATTTTGCTCTTGAAGTGCTATCGTGGCTTCTGTTTTCCTGCTCCTGCCAATGTTGGTGAACCTGACACCCACATCGCATGGAGGGCAGCCCTGCCTCTCCCATTCCGTTCTCAGGCTTGTTTAATCTATAAGCTCTAAGTTGGACATTAAAGACAAAAACAAAAAAATCAGAAAGACTGTATTATTAATTAGAAGGGAACTGTAGATTGATCAAATAGTTGATCTATGATGCAGCATCTTTTACTCCGATTGCCAAGGCTGGCTACTTGAATGATTATCCAAGTAACTGTGTGGGAAGGTCTGCTTGCCTGCCCTAAATATTCTCAATCTTATTCTTGGTTGGAGCCAGATAATCAGAGAGCTATGCATCTAAACTGTATTGTTTCACCTCCTCAGAGAACCGCCTTTGCTGAAATGCGCTCTGACTCATCCCACCAGCCTGCATGAGGGACTTGAAAGAACTGCATATGACACTTGGCATTACATGGATCGTAGTACTGATTTGGTGACACTCAGGAACCCAGACCTAGATGTGGGGACATTTACTGTATCTTTTTGGAAATCCATGGGAGAAATTTTTCCAGGTGAAGCTGTGTTTCATCTCGAACAACCACTGTTTTGTTCTAACTTTATAGATACTATAAGCCTGTCATTGTTAAACTTTTAACTTCTATTTGGCACATAATATTTGCTCAATAAATATCTGTTGAATGAATGGATTTCCTCCATGCTCTGACCACTGGCTGAAAGGCAAACATATTCCTGATAGGCAAACCTGATGACTTGGAGTTTTGACTCTATCCCTGACCTCACTTTATTTGGGGGGAGGTGGGGGTTAATTGTATCTTTTTTCATTTACTCGTTCATTTCACCCTTTAAACACTTTCTTTTTTTTTTTTTTTATCCTCACCCAAGGACATTTTTCCATTTTTTGTTCAGACAGAGCAGGAGGGAGAGAGAGGAAGAGAGAGAGAGAGAAACATCGACGTGAAGGGACACATCGAGTGGCTGCCACCCGCACGACCAACCAGGGCCGGGGACAAACTGCAACCGAGGTACATGCCCTTAGCGGGAACCGAACCCGGGTCTCTCCGGACCGCAGGCCGACGCTCTAACCGCTGAGCCAAACCGGCCAGGGCCCTTTAAACACTTTCTATCCTTTCCTGGAAAAGCAAGATGGGATTTAAAAAGAGTTCACAATTTGACTGTAAAATCCTGGTTTATGTTGACACTACAGCCTTGGCTAAAATGATCTCAAACTGATCTGTTCTCTCTCTCTCTTTTGTTAAAAGAAAAGCATTTTTTAAAAATGCTTTTATTGAATTTTTAGAGAGGAAGGAGAGTGACAGGAACACAAATGTGAGAAAGAAACATCAATCAGCTACCTCCTGCATGCCCCCTACTGGGACCGAGCCCACAACCCGGGAATCGAACTGGGACCTCTCAGTCCATGGGACCATGCTCAATCCACTGAGTCACACCAGCCAGGCTAACCTAACCTGTTTTCTTTTCTTTCTTTTATTTATGTTTTTATTGACTTTTTAGAGGGAGAGGAAGAGAGAGATAGAAACATCAATGTGAGAAACATTGATTGGCTGCCTCCTGTACACCCCCTGCTGGGGACTGAGCCCACAACCTGGGCATGTGCCCTGACCAGGAATCAACCCGGGACCTCTCAGTCTATGGGACGATGCTCAATCCACTGAGCCACACTGGCCGGGCCTGACCTGTTTTCTATTCCTCTCTGTAATTAACTCAAAACAATTATGATTTTTTAAAAATTTTCTATTTTCAAATGCATTATTAATTTACTTTGACCCTACTGTTGAGCTGGTTCCTCTTCCAAAGCAGGGACGGTGCAGCGTTTTATCTGGCTCTGTATGTGCTCAGAGAACCAACACAGCTGCATCAATGCTCAAGCTCCTTGAAGAGCTAGTGTCGTTTTGGAAAATGAATGAGAAAAAGATTTAAATTTAAAATTGTGAAGAAAGGCTGAATACTAATTTAGATTCTCTGGAGGAATGCAGCATGGGTAAGAGAGAAAAGGCTTTATTTAAACCAAAGTGCAGCTTTGGGGTGATTCAGCGTGTTGTAAGCAAGATGGAGAGTGAGGGTGTTCTGGTACCCAAATTAGCATGAAGAATTCTCTTCCCAGTTAAGTGAGCACTATTCTCTCACTCTTACATTCCTTTCCAGAGCTCCACAGAGATGGGTGCTAATAACAGACATTTAATTCAGTGTCTCTAAAACTGGACTAAGTTCATGCCAGGATTAGTTTCTGCCCTGGTTTGTGTCCTCTGTTTGCAACCTACAGTATCTTGCCACAAGACAAAATTACAATTCTAAGACCTTTTTGATAAACATCATCTGTGTCCTTACTAGGCTCATATTTTTTTTTAAAAAATCCTCAATTCCCTTCCATATTTATCACATGAAAATTTAATGATGTTATAAACACCGAACACGCACACACTGTGTAAAGAATTACAAACGGACAGCAGGATGACAAGGGGAAAGGGAAGAACCAGTGATACTCTTAAGCTAAATATGACACCTATTCCTCTGAGTAGCTGTCAAAATGTTTTGATCAGCTAGAATGATTTTTCAGACTCTTACTTTAAAAATAGATGGACCGCTGATTGACAGTGAGAGCTGTTTTCTTATACAGATACTTTGCTGTAAAATATTTATGGTGAAAAGATTTGATGCGTTTTACTCTGAGGATAAGTATGCTTAATATTAATGCTGACACCCCTGTGACCCAAAGAGCTAAAGCTGGCTCCAACCACAGGGCTCCAGAAAGTTATGGAAAAGAACCTGTTAGCTTGATAAGTCAGAACTTACTGTGGAGCAAGAAAAAGAAAACTCAGAAGAATATAAGCAGCATGATCTCTAAAACCACAATTAGAAAGTACTTGTATAATTGTGAGAGTTGCTGTGTCTGGCTAGCGTGTGCCCCCCTCATGCCCGTCTGCCTTCTGATCAAGGCTCCTTTCCCAGAGGGAGCCTCTTATGTTTTGGGGCTGGACTCACCCCATCCCCCACCCTGAGGGGGCATATGACTTAGGCCTGGTCCATCAGGGACACCCGGTGACCACTTGGTGAGACTTGGCAGGAATGGCTTCTTTCCTCTGGGTTGCTAAGCTGCCAACCCTGGTGGAGGCCATACTACTTCCCTGAAGAAAAACTTGAACATGAAGCTGAGCAGAAGCAAGAACCAGAGACACAGCCCTGAAGACGCTCTGAATCCCTAGAGCCAACTGCACTTAATCAATGGCCCTTTCAGTGTTTGGGGGTTGAGGAAGGGTCTTAACTGAGTTTAAACTGGACTTCAGCACTTCCCTGTGGCAAATTTCCTAATACAAGAACAGTACGAGAGAGAGATGCAGTGCTGCTGGCTCTGAAGATGGAGGGTCCCAGAACCAAGGACTGCAGGCAGCCTCGAGGAGCTGGAAAAGGTGAGGATGCACATTCTCCCTAGAGGTTCTGGGAAGGACTGCAGCCCTGCGATGCCTTGACCTTAGCCGGGTGAGACACACGTTGGACTTCTAGAGAACTTCAAGATGATAATAATATTAATAATAAAAATTGGTGTTGTTTTAAGCCTCCAAACTAATTTCCAAGTATGGAAAGATGTAGAAAGCTCTAGAAGGGTTTCACAGTGTTATTTCTGTGGAATGGAAATGAGGGTGAAAGAAGAAAAAGAGGGGGTTATTTTTTTAAACAAAAAAATTTATATAATTTTTGTTAGTTTGAAAAACTAATTTTAAAGAAGTCTAAGAGAGGAACCAGAATAAAAATCTAAGAGTCATAGGTATTACCACCCACCCAGGTGAGTCAAAATAGCAGCTGCTCCCCAAATCCAACAGGGCAGCACAGACGTGGCGTGAGGAATTCTGACCAGCAGCATCATTGTGCTATTTAACACAAGGGGTCAGCGAATGAGCCAACACACCCACTGCACACCACACATCCGCAAGACAGGCCCGTCCAGCAAGCCCAGTCCCCCTGGAAGGCCCCTACTTGCAGGGGCTGGGACTCAACTCTCACATGCATTTGTGAAGCTGATTTTGAAGACAAGGCTGGGGGAGGCAGGGAAGAGAAGCCAGAACAGTAATTGGCCTACAATTTAGCCCACTTTGCAATAGTAAAATCAACAAATTGCCAACAAATTGCTATGCTAATGAAGAACTGCAGGCTCTGCAAGGAGCATTTACAGTAAGAAAAAAAGCAATCCGTTTACACCACTCTGTAGAACTAGCTGCCATTCAGGAGGTCCCCTGCTGAATGTTAAACAGCTTCTTGTAGGGAAAAGGGGAAAGCAGGCTGGCTGCTGGGTCCTGTGTTCTCCAGTCTCGCTGACGTGATGCTGAAGACATCATGCCACAGGGCGGGCTGGTGCGTGTGCAAATCAACTGTGGCTTCCTACTAACGAACATCCAGTGCAGCGGCTGCATCGATATGTCCAAACACTTTCAGACAGGAAAATGCCTGCCCCTCCCCCGATGAATATCATATTTAAAAATGGTGGTTCTTTCATGGAACACACACCTTTTCTAAATTCATTTCATTTTACTTAGACAAGAGAAGTGAGTCTGATACATTCCAAGCCTGGTGAAGGACAGTCCAGGCACTGGGCTACCTACAGAAACAAGGCATTCCTTTTGTTCTGCCTCAGTGAGGTCTCAGGAGTACACGCCCAGAGGACAATGGCCACAGAACAATGCGGCCCAAACCACTTCACTGTGGTCTAGCCTGGTCATTCATCAGCAGCGACAGAGGGTGAAGGAGAGGCCATCGTCTGGCAGGGGTGTTTCTGCTTTACACTGACAGGAAATTATTTCTATTTTCTTCTTTTTCCACCTTCTTTTCAACTTTCCTCCTCTTAGTTGAAAAGGGATATGGCGAGGGAGAGGACAAAAAATGTCATGCCAGAGGCCTAGGCTAACGGGTAGCGTTTGAAGGGTACAAATAAAGTGCCCCGAGGATGCACAACAAGTCAGGTCTCCTTGGCCTTTGCCATCTGTCTACCAGGAATAAACGAGGGTCGACTTTATATTCCAACCAAAGGACAAAAAGGCTGCTTTGACAATTCAGGCAGAAAATTTATTTCAAATATAAAACAGAATTTAAAATTGTCTTTTGCTCTAAAAGCAAAAATTTCAAACATTGTAAGTATATTAAAGTAGTTAGATTAGTTTCAGTTTTTACTCACCAGAGGTAGAACATGTTTTAAAAGACTCCAGTGGAGGTTACTAGTGCACTGCAGTCAGAGACCCTAGAAACACATTCTGAAAAGGCTTCTTTTGACTTCTAGTGTTGAGGTAAGGTCTATGCCCCTCCCCGCCATCAAAAATGAAAGTAAATGGTTTGATGACATTACACTGACCACTAACTTGACTGTGTGACACAAATAAAAATGATTTGAGTAACACCTTAAAACTTACAAAGCATGTACCCCAATACAAGTCTCAATCTTTGTACCTGTGGGACATATAGAGTGGGTATTATTGGCATACTTTACTAATGGGAAAAAAAAAAAGAGTAAAAATATCATTCCACTTATTTCCCTGAAACGTGTCCCTCTGACAGTCACCTGCCAGCTGCGTGTGATGAGTCACTTACCGACACACAGGATGTTGAAACAGAACCCTTGAGACGTAGACTTGTTGACCAGCTGGTCAGGAAGACTGTCAAATCCCACATGGCCAGAAAGGGACAAGTTTCGAAGCTCTTCATTCTGGAATTTCAGAGGGGAAATGTTTGAGAATCCATGAGCTGTGCCACGTAAGGACATCACCTCTCCCTCTTTCTTTTGGACATGCACGGAAAAGGAGCTTCCCTCTCCACCCTCACCTGCCTCGGCTTCTGCACAGCTGCAGGTACTAACAACCCCAAAGCCACGCTCGTTCCACAAAATCACGCTGACTGCCAAAGTGGACTGTCTCCCAACGTGCTTCGTTCTGTTACATGTGCACTGGTCCAGGGAAAATTCAGCCGCCAGAGGTGACTAGTTCAGATACGAGACATAAAACTCTCCAACCATTTTGATAGCTTCGAACACTCAAGAAAAACTTTCAAATTATTTTCAAGTCAGAGTAAAAATAAATAAATAACACTCTTCCAGATGCACTGAAGGAGCTTTGAGAAGTTTGCAGTGGCCCTGGCCAGTTTGGCTCAGCGGTTAGAGCGTCGGCCTGCGGTCCGGAGAAGTTTGCAGTGGAGGATAAATACTTATTACAATTACAGAAATTCTTAATGCAACATTTAAAACTACTCAGCCCATGAACTGGTCCCATGTCCCCCTTTAGCTGGACAGGCTTCTTCCGGCTTCTTTGCTTTCCCCCTACACAGATCCTAGCATGGGCTCTTCATCCCGCCTCTCGGAGTTCACTGAAGGGGGCTGGATTAGGTGGTTACACATTTCAAAAGTTCGGCGATTTATGCTATTTTCTAAATGGTGCCGGCTGCCTCCACTTTGAAGGCATCCATGGGTGTTGGAGATAACTTGTGAGACCTTTCTTTTCCAGGAAAGCAGGGTTCATCGATGGTCCTTCAATGACAATACCATGGTTAAGGTTTGGGATTCCAGAAACTAGATACTGAAAGCCTTATTGAAAACAAGACTCGTGGTGTTCTGGCTATGTGGCCAACAAACTTTATATTCAAATTACTGAAGTTTAGATAAGAAAAAGAGCCTCGAATTTACCTAGTTGAATAAAAAGGAAAAAGCTTTACCCAGGGTCACTTAGTCAACATATTTAAAAAATAAAATACTGTTTTCATTATGCTTATTTTGTGTTAAGATGATGGTGAGAGCGACTGCTTTTAATCATCAAGAACCGAGACTCCATTTCCAAATCGCTCTGGGTCCCTACGTGGGCAGAGAGATGAATGTAGTGATTTTAAAGGGCTGTTTTGGGAACAATATAATTCTCAGGTCCTCCTCGCTGGCTCTAAAATCCTGATTCTGTGAAAAAGACTAAAAGCCATCAGGCTGCCTGAATACCATGGTGGCAGCTGCAGGTCTGAGGTCAATGGGACAGAGAACAGATGCTCAGTCTATGAATAGTTTCCTTGAAACCTGCCAACAGTGAATGTGAGCCTCAAGAGTGGGCACTTATCCTTGAACAGGATGGCACGGTGGGCAGCTCACCAACAGCTTCCGGAGCAGGCCCCAGTGGGCAGCAGTCCTGGTGGCTGGCCCGGCCTCCCCAACACACCACATGGTCCTAATTCTACTCTGTCACCGATCCCTTCCTCTTCAGATACCTCAAAGGTTCAAACAGCAGGTATTTTTAGGGCGTTTACCGCATCCGCCAAGACGTGGGGGAGGAGGGTCTGAAATGAGTCTGGGTTATATTTAGAGCTCTCTCCATCACAGCTGTGCAGGGGCTGCTGCGTATCAGGCGGGAGAGGCCCCACCAGCCTCCATTTCAGTCACAACCCTGACTAGAACAGTCAGCAGATGGCATAAAAGGAGACAAGGCTGGGAAGAACCATCACCCTACATTCCCTCTCCTCTCTGCCACAATTTTAATTTCCAGGGATCGGCAGGGGGCATGGTTCATTGCTCTGGATTGTGGCATGTTGGGTTTTTACTCAGATATCCACCCATGAGGCAATCCCGGTAAAGAACCAGAGTTAGTAATTATAGCTCTCATCCCAGAACCCAGTGCTCAGCATCTCATATTCTCACCATTTCCAAAACATGAGAAACCACCCACACATCCACTGAGTATTTTTATACCCACTGAAAAACCACACATAAAATGAAGGGTTATAAAACAGTTCGGTCCTAAAATTTTTTGAATTTGAAGTTGTGTCTTCAGAGTCTTTGTCTTCTAACTTGGTAACATAAAATGTGTAATTGTTATGCCATTTTTAAATTCCAGAACCTGAGCCTAATTCTGTGCCCAGTATTAAAGGAGTCCTGGGAGTTACTGCCCGTCAGCTTGTGCCGGGGAAAAGGGACACAGGCGTTTCTCCTTTGGTCCATGAACAGGCCAAAAAGCTGCAAGGCCCGTGGGAAACGCGAGGAGTTTAACTCACACAGGACAGTGGAATCAAATCCTTGCTCCAGCGTTTATGGTACCATGCCTGCTGCTTCTGTCCAAACAATGTGGGGTCTCTTCTGAGTCTATAGGCGGGGGCTCAGGGAATCTCATCCCTCGTCTCTACCACTCTCAGAATTGAGGAACTTTACCTCTGAAACCAATCTCTTTGCCTGCGTTTCAGTTCTGAATTTCTATCAAAGGACCGGGTACTTCTCTTGGGTTATCCTGTCTGTACCTCAAACGGACATTCACCAAACTGAAATCATATTCCTCTATCCCAAATCCACCTGTTAGTGGCATTTATCTATGCTTGAGACCCACCTACCCCCTGTATCAACGCCAAGGTGCTATCAATGTCTCAACCTCTCCTATTCTTACTGACTCAACAGCCTTCTAACTGGTCTTCTTGCCTAGATCCTATTCCCTCTAATGCTCTGTGCCCTGCTGCCAAAGGGACCTTAGTACTCAAAGGCCCACAACCCAAACCCCTGCCTGCCATCTCAAGACCTCCCTGGGCTAAACCCAAATCGCGATTTCTACTGGATCTCCCTTCTCCCCGTGGAGACCTTACAGGGCAGTTCAAGGGAACGTACCCACCTTGCCTGGGACAATCCCAGGTTTCTCCCCATCAGAGCTGACTCACACTGTCTCCTCCATCTGGAAGGGCCAATGTTTACACATGCAAACCTTCCAGATCTCACTGAGGTTTTATCTCCACCACTGTCTTTGTTATGAAATTTCAGTAAACATACCCCTTTTACCAATAAAAGGAGAGCAATGACTGGATAAAGGTGGCTCAAGCTATTTGGTATTTCAGGATCATCAGCATAACAGCTAACATTTCTTGACCATTTCCAAGGTCCAGAAAAGCCCTAAACATGAATGAACTAGTTAGTGTACCTTAAAAGGTCTATGAAATAGTTACTATCATCACTCAGTCTCAGCTTACAGATGAGAGAAAACAGCACAGAAGATTAGTAACTTGCCCAAGGTCACACAGCCAGTAAGCAAAGGAGCTGAAATGTGACATTAGTCCCTGCTATCTCATAATGATCCGAGTCAGGACTTTCAACCTTTTTCATCTCGTGGCACACACAAACTAATTACTAAAATTCTGTAGCACACCAAAAATTATATATTTTGCCAACATGACAGAAAAATAGGTATGATTTTGATTCATTTGCACTAAACAGCTATTGTTGTCATTTTTACATTTGACAGTCTAAGGGAAAAGAGGTCAGTGCCCTGACTAGTCAGGTAGTGCACATTTTTAAAATTCTTGCAGCATACCAGTTGAAAATTGCTGATCTAAGTTCCCAGTAGCCCCAGACAATACAATGATCTGAGTGTCATAAAATCCAATATGTTAAAATAGAAAGAAAAAAATTTCTCTAAAGTTGTCATTCGTTGGCAACCAGAAGAGGTGGAAGTCAAGAATTAATATTGGCAAAGTAGCTCCAAGGCTATATCTTCACTGGTCCTGGCAAGGCTGGGACTAGATGCTGATTTTTGAAGCATGACTCAGGAAGCCAATAATATAAAGCTCATTTTTGACCAACAGGAAGTCACTAAGTAAGAAGACCTTAGCTGATTTAGTCCTCCACTAGTTAATCTATCTAGGTCTGTACTAGATGATTTGTATGCCTCCTCTACCTTGAAATGGGTTGTGATTAAATTCTGTGGCATAAAATAAAATAACCAGTCTTTAATTTGAAAAATCTCATTTTTCTCTTTTCAGAACATCTCCACATAGACACAATTATTTGTTCATTCAAAAATACTGCTCAAAGCACTAAGGGAGCAAAATATGCTATTTTTGTTGTTCACTGAGAAACTCGTCCTGCCTTTAATGGGGGTACAATGTAGCAATAGGGGCAGGACATAAGTAAAAGTAATGCTACTGAGGACAACAGTGATAAACACCAGGACTTTAACTACAGGATGATATTGCGGGGGGTAGGGGGTAGCTTTTAGCTAAGGAAAATCAGAAGGCACCATTTAGGAAGGCCAGGGCTCCCAAATCTATCAGGGTAACAAGAGTCCAGTTTGCAGAAGACTTCCAGATAAATGCTATCTATGCCCAAAGTGTCACTTAATTATGAATGTATACTCTGAAGTCTATAGTTGACATGTTTTTCAGATGATGTCAGTTTGACTCATTATTAAAATAGTTATAGAACAAATTATATAAGAATGTGTGCCCACACTTACATTCAAAGTGCTGCTTTAAAATATGTTCCACAGTTCCAAACCCTGCTTAACCAGAAGCAGGGTGGCAAAGGCTTGGACGCTGACAGCCGTGGGTTTGAATCCCAGCTTTGCTTCCTACTTGCTTTAGTTTGTGTTTCTCCATCAGTAAAAATGGAGCACTTGGCAGGGTGGTTGGGAGGAGCTCACGAAATGGCATGTATGAGAGAGCCTAGCCTTTAACGGATCCTCAGAAAACCTGGGTTTCCTTTCCCTAAATTAGGTGGGAGGAAGAGACAACCGTAATTTCAACGTCTGGATGAATTAGGAGCTCTCCCGGGGCTGCTGGGCATGCCAGGAGAAGCTGCTGATCAGCCAAGCCCTCAGACTAACCATGAAAGAGAACCACAAAGGGAAGAACAGAGTGAAAAAAAAGGATATGGAAGCGAGAATGAGGATCGTAGCAGGAAGAAAATCCACCTTAAATGGGAAAATCATTTACAGAGCTGGAAGGAAAGCCACAGAATCACATTCTTTTTTTTTTTTTCTTTTCAGAATCACATTCTTGTTTGTGGGGGTCAGCACCCTCCACGGCTGGAAACCATTCTGGATCCCCATCTTCACTTCTGCTTCTATTTTAATCCAACCCAGAGTCTCTTGAAATTAAACCCCTAACTGTGTCCAGATGGGTTCTTTCACCATAACTCAAAAGTGAAGTGCTATCTGTTTCTTTACTCTTCAAATGGAAGGCCTCAGCAGATGTGGTCTGGTCATCTACAGCAGTTGACCTTTATCAGCCGGTGGAAGCCAGAGCATGTTACCAAGGCGATCGATGTATGTTTTAATGTATGCTGAAAACAACAGACTTCATTTTTACTTTTAAAGATAGATATTATAGCCCTGGCCGGTTTGGCTCAGTGGTTGGAGCATCGACCTGCAGTCCAGAGAGACCCGGGTTCGGTTCCCGCTAAGGGCACGTACCTCGGTTGCAGTTTGTCCCTGGCCTTGGTTGGGTCCTGCGGGTAGCAACCACTCGACGTGTCCCTTTCACATCAATGTCTCTCTCTCTCTTCCCCCCTCTCTCCCTCCAGCTCTATCTGAAGATAAATGCAAAAATCTCCTCGGGTGAGGATAAAAAAAAAGATAGATATTGTAATTTAGAAAAATCTTTTCCCCTTTTAAATTTAAATTGTTTTTAATTTAAGAGATAACGTACACATTCATTTAGAGAGTTGGAGGTATTTATTGACAAGAAGTGCTGATTACATTCTTCTCAGCTCCTCATTTTATGATAATTATATTGACCCAAGTCACTTAATCCCCAGTCTTATGTTTTCTCATCTGTTAAATGAGGAAATTTAACCAAATGACATCTAAGCAAAACCTTTGGTTCTAATGCTAATTCTAAGGTTTTTTTGCGTCTGGAAGGCAGAGATGCATAAATCCAAGTCTGTTCTTTTGCTTGAGGAAAGCCAACACAGGATGAAAAACTCCCAGTAGTGTATTTTCTCTTGCCAGATCGAGATGGCTCAATTCTTCAATGACTCCTGAAAGGGAGTTTCTATCAGTAATCCTGGGAAACTCCAAACCCAACAGACGTCTGTGCACATACCTCTGTGTTTTCCACCTGACCTTTTCGTTTTTGCTTAACTATTGTTTAACTATAACAATTATGACTTGGCTTCAAAAAGTTATAAACCTATCCTCTATAAGGGCCCCTTCAGCTATATCTGCAGCCTTCCACAAGATTTTTGAGAAGTGGATTTATAACCTCAAAACAAAACAGGAAATAGCTCTTCTGTGTAAGTTAATCATCTGTCTTCAAGAAAAAAAGTAAACCTTTACTCATGCTTTCACTCATCCAACAAATATTTACTGAGCACCAGCGTGTTGGACGCTGCTGACTGCTGAGCAGATGAGGGGAGAAAACCGCCTTCCTGCCCCACGGAGCTTCCCGCCTAGTGGGACGCAGAGCTGTCGCAGAGGTACCCATAAGCTATGCAGAGTGCGGGGTGCTACGCTGGTCATTCTTCCAGTGAATCCACCAGTCTATGTGGTATATAAAAACATGTATTAGTCTGATGCATTGTTAATATTATTAATTTAGCAGACAGCTCCTATGTACAGGTGATATGCAGGGTTTATATGTTCAGATGAAAATACAGGGTCCTTCTGACCAGCACTGCCTGATGGGAGAAGGTAGAAATGATTAAGACTCAAGTCCAATTTTTTTTTTTTTATCCTTACCCGAGAACATTTTCCCATTTTTTGTTCAGATAGAGTGGGAGGGAGAGAGAGGAAGAGAGAGAGAGAGAGAAACATTGACACGAAAGGGACACATCGAGTGGCTGCCACCCACACAACCCAACCAGGGCCAGGGACAAACTGCAACCGAGGTACGTGCCCTCAGTGGGAACCGAACCAGGGTCTCTCTGGACCACAGGCCGACGCTCTAACCGCTGAGCCAGACCGGCCAGGGCTCAAGTCCAATTTTAACTGGAGCTGAGATGGAGCCATAGGGCATCCTCCCTTTGCTCTCTGTCTTCTCTCCATGAGGAAGAGGCCCACCTGGAGAAAAGAAGAGAGGCAAAAAGAAGAACATGTTGCTTCTCACAGGAAATCCTTGACTGACCACTGGCCACGTCCCAGGATTTGGAGAAATTCTAGTCTCACAAACAGTCCAGTCCAAGAAGTAAGTTTTACCTAAGTGATTGATCATTTTTGTCAATACACACTCTTACATAACGACATCCTAGAGAGTATTGAACTGGTTTCGTATTCTCCTTTAAGGAAGGGAAAGTTGGTAGGAAGCTGGGAAACGCCCTTAGTTCCCATGCAAAAGGGAAAACACTGGAATGCAAAGTATCAACCCAAACCACAACTATGAAGCCTGCATCAGGATGTTTTCAAGGCTAGGCATTGCTGGGGTAACTTCCATAATATAAATGTCTGAAGCATCTCATTACCAGTGAGGATCATGTTCTTTAAGAATGACTTGAACAACATTTGCTACTCTGCTTGTCATCTATACCATGAAATCCCAAGGTTGGAGCCAAGAAAACCCCCAAGGAAACTGTCTCACAGCAGCAGCAGAACAGAGAGAGCCAGGAAAACAAGAGGAACACTCAGGAGGAAAACCATCTGAGGAAAGAACCTGAGTGCAGCCCAGCTGGAAGCCAGGACTGAGAAGAAGGGGCATCCAGGGGCCAGCCCTCAAGCGACGAAGCCAGCGATATCAACTCTGCCAGCCAGACTGAGAGAGCCACCGGGAAGACACCACAAAATAACCAGAAAAGACCCTGGTTAATATTGAGTAGCTGCCCCAATTTCAAGTGCCATCTCCAAGTAACTCTCTCCAAAGACTGCCAACAGAGGGGGAAATTCTGCTTTTCCAGATCCTTTCAAAATAATGTGGTATAGGGATATTCCTAGGGGGTGGCAGGATTATAGGAAAATTTTACTTTCCAATTGTTATGTTTCTGTAATGTTTGCGTTATTTACCCTCCCCCCCACACACAATAAAACACCACCTCACACTTTAATAGAAAATGAGATTTTAGCCCTGGCGGGTTTGGCTCAGCGATTAGAGTGTTGGCACGAGGACCAAACAGTCATGGGTTCGATTCCAGTCAAAGGCACGAATCTTGGTTGCAGTTCAGTCCCCAGCCCTGGTTGGGGTTGTGCGGGAGGCAACCAGTGGATGTTTCTCTCTCTCTCTCCCCACTTCAAACTCTACCTAAAGATAAATGGAATATCCTCAGGAGAGGATTAAAAAACAAACAAACAAACAAACAAAACCAATGATAAATAGTAAAATATTCTTTTTAAGAGGTAAGCCTGCAAAATTATATTGCAGCTAATAGGTAGCTATAGAATATATGAGGAAAATAGGAGTTTTTCTAATAACAGAACTAGTCACAGTGAAAGTGCTAAGAGTAAGCAGGAAAGCAGGCTGGTACAGCGGAAAGTGTTTGCTTCATGAAGCCAGAGGACTCAATGGCAGCACTGTTTAGCTGTGTGACCCAGGGTAAGTCATTTAACTTTTCAACACTATCTCACAGGGCTGTTGCAAGAATTAATGTCTGACACACTTTACTTAGATGGCCTCTTCCTTGCCCGTGACTTTAGTGACCAATCCACAGACTAACAGCTCCCCAGTCATAACCCCGCCTCCCTCCTGTACCTCCGCAGCCCAGACATCTCTCGGCCAGCATCTCCTAATGGGACTCGTCCTATCCCATTCTCAACTCAAATCTGTCCGCCTCCCATTTTCTTAGGTCAACAGGCAACATCTACTTCAACATGTTTGAGAGGCCCTAGAATAATATCAATTGGCATGACTATTGCTAGAAATCTGAATAAATTTACAGACCTCTGACTTCTTGCAGAAGGAAAAAGGCCCCTGCTTTAATCACACCCTCCACCGTCTTCTGAGTTGGACAGTGAAGGCTTCCTGTAAACACGGTCCCAGGTCAGCGGCTCTCCTCTGCACCCAGATGCAATAACCACCCATCACACCTTTTTTGTGGTCAACCTTTCCCACCCAGCGCTTTTAACAGACATAACTGCATCCAGCCTACCAGCTAATTTCTATTTCTGAGCCCAGAAACCCATAACTTGGGTCTTCCTAACACTACCCCCGCCCCTGCAATTAGACCTCATCCAAATTTGTATCCAGTAGGACGTTTCCCAGAAACCATATTTTCCAACCTCCTCATTCTCAGACAAGGAGGCAGGTGCAGGGACTGAAGGTCTTCCCTATGCACAGGCCGGGTGGAGAGAGAACCACGGCCGACACCCAGCGCCCTGGCGCCTGGACCACACGTCTCTCCATTACGCTTGGGCCGGCTTCAAAGACAAGAGTTCGTATTGGCTGCGGAGTGAAGCCTGATACCAAAGGCCTGAAACAGTGTTGCTTCAGTTCTCCTTACTCCCCCTGCCTCCAGTCTGTCTTTTGTGTCTTCTCTACATCCCACCTTCTCATAAAACAGTAAGTGTCACACTTCCTCCAAAAGCTTGCTGGTCTGTCTCTGATCAGCGTTCACCTCTGTCCCATTGGATATCCGATTTCTCACATAATAATTAGAAAAAATATTGTTTCAAATGAGTACCCAGACACGGGTATCTGAAGTGAACAGAGCCCCAGCTCTGCTCACACCCCTGCACCCTGGGAGGCTGGGGGAGGGGGGAGAGGAGATTGGGGTTATTAGTAAAACAGCCTTTCAATAAATAACCACACCAACACTGTAAAATGTGGGAGCACTTTTTTCTTACAGACAGGATGTTTTTCTAAAAGTCAGTGTAAACACTGGGCGGTTAAATCTCACTGGATGCTGAGAATGAACAACACAACACAAAAGACATTTTCTTAAGTTTCCAAAGAGCAGTCTTGCTGTCGAGTCCAAGCGACAAAGGCTGCGACTGCCTAACGTTACGAAGTGCGGATCAGCAGAAGTCCCCTGCTTGGGCATGACAGGGCCCACGTGTGCATTCCAGGGACTCGCACACATTCCGCAGCACTCAGAAGGCAGGGGTGGGCGGGAAGCAATGTGACAAGCAGGCAAGAAGTATGTATAAAGGCACGATCAGATTAGAAACAGATGCTACAGCTGCTCTCTCACATTCCTCCATCACAGAGATGCTGAGAAGCCCTTCCCGGGGAGCTAGGAGAGCTAATGAGACAGCCATGGAGGAGGATCACTACTCAGTTCAAAGCTCTCTGGCTTTCCAGTGGATCCCAATAACCCGAGTCCATTTCAAACACAGCACCTATCATCTTGCAGAGGAGAAAAACCACCCAAAGTCTCACAGTTGCTCATTTGGACCCTTTCTGTCCCATCTGCCCTGCCTTTACAGTGTGGTCTACCTTTCAGCAAGCATGTTCAAACAGTGATGAACAGGAGATCAAAGATAGTTAAGGGTCCCATTTCAGTTGGCAGTTTTTCCCTCAACTTTTTATGTACAGTTTGACTCTCATATTGACCCATCAATTCCTCAGTGCTTCCTATCTGAGGAATATTGTGGCTTAGTCCCTGCATTTCTAGGCACTAAATGCATTCATCATCGAGGAATGAAACATGGATAGGACATTTCCTTCCCTGTGCCACCATTTCCTTCAACAGATATAAATTAGCTACTTCCTTTGGGAAAGATGTTGTTTATTTCTGTCCCTTTCTGAAAATGGAAGGAGCTTTTACTGACTGCAATGACCTTGTAATGATAGTCTCCTAAAAAAAAAAAAAAGAAAAAAATCCAAATCAGCTTTCAGGCATCCATAAAAAAGCACCAGGGATGTTGCTGTCAGTCACAACCTGGCCACTTTCTCCTCCCAAGGCTAAGATCTCAGTTCCTCAGCCAGGCTGATCTGGAACATCTTTGGGTGCAGAGGTGCATGCCTAGCACCTGAAAACTGAAGGACCACACCAAAAAATGACCAAAGACATGGTAAATACATTCTTAGGAAATAAACATACAAAATTACATTCATTACCACTCTGTCAATATTACTAAACAATCCTGGTGAAAATACTCTAGTCTTCCTAAAACAAGAGTTGCACTACATCCTAATCTCAGCCCTGGATGAAACACTAAGGGGTGGAACAGAGGTTGCTGACATAAATTTGGGGCATGTCTTAGTTTCCTATAGCCACATAACAATTACCGCAAACTTGGTGGCTGGAACAATGCCCTTCATTAGCTCGTTCTACAGCTCAGAGGTCTGGGGGTGGCACGGCTGGGTTCTCCGCTCAGGTTATCACCAGGCTGAAAGCAAGGTGCTGGACAGGCTGAGTTCTCAGCTAAAAGCTCGGAGGGAATTTCCACACCCAAGCCCATTTAGGTTGTTGGCCGAACTCAGTTCCTTGCAGCTGTAGGACTGAGGTCTGCCTCTCCTTGCTGGCTGTCAGCCGCAGGCGGCATTCAGCTCCCAGAGGTCACCCACAGTTACCAGCCACACGTCCACCTCATCTTCAACGGCAGCAACAGAGAATCCCTCGTGCCCCTCTACATTTCAAATCTCCTTCTTCAGGAAGGGCCTTATTCCTCTGAAGGGACTGATTATGTCAGGTCCAGACAGGATGATCATATCTTAAAGTCAACCATGCCAGAACAGAACCCTGTCAAACTCCTCAGAATTCCAGGACTTAGCCAGGGCGTGCTCACCAGGGGGCTAGGGTCTTGGGGCCATCTTAGGATCCTGCCTACCACAGTTTGCATTATAATATTCCTGTGTACTCTGTGTGACCTAAGTATAGAATATAATAATGAGTATTAGCATTTCCCTAACAAAACAAAACACGACTAAGTCTCCAGGTGGAAAAAAGACAGAAAGTAGTAAAAGCATAGAAAACAAAATCTCTCTAGTTACCAAGGCATTTCCACACGTTTATACCAAACTTAACGAGGCAGCTAACAACTAACTAGCTAGAGAATCGCTTTGCCTTTGGACGAAGTCTTCCAATAATGAAAGTAAACTGCAAATATTTAGGTGGGTCCTGAGGAATAAGAATTCTAGGAAATGCAAAAGCTTCCAAAGGAACTTAAGCCTTCTTAGGGAGAAATGTCATTGAGATAAAACAGAAGACAAATGCAAGATGTTTGACGATGAAACACAGTACAGAGGTTATCAGGGTGGAACAATGGAGAACAGGGACCAGAGCAGACGAGGAAGGCTTTCTGAGAGGGAGTCAGATCTGACCAAGGCCCAGGATCAGGTAAAAGGAGATCTGGATAGCTGCAGAGAGGGAATGGGGATGGGAGGACAGGAAGGAGGAGAGCGTGTCAGGGAGGCAACCAGAAGAGAAAGGTCTAAAGGGTATGGACATCACTGAACTGGAAACACTGGAGAAAAATTAAGCAAAGAGGACATAAGATTTTAAAACTGGTTCACATTTCAGTTTACTGGGAACATTCCTTCAAATGAAGCAAGCTGGTGACACACATGGAAGTAATACACAACTGAACACTGGCGTGCTCGGATCTGTCGCTGGGGGTCCCAGTGCGGAGTGAAGGAAGACACGTAGGCGCAGTCCCTGAGCAGTCACACCATGAAAGAGTTTTCTGTTTACTACCACCCGGGGCACTTACTTATGAACCTATCTTCCCACCAGAGCAGCAGCCCAAAGGATCTTGAGTATAGAATTGCCTTTTAGCCAAGGTTTTTTTAGCCCAGAACACCAGCCTGGGGAACGATCCAAATGGCTAAGTTATTTGATGCAAACTTCCTTCACAGCATAAAAAACAAAATGCGTATCTTGCAGAGAACCTCACAGACCGACTCCATTAGTTATGGCTACAATTTCTGCCATTCGAATCAAGCGAAAGCTTTCTTATTTCTTCCTTACTTTATTCTTCTACAAAAAATAGAACTAATCAACTTCTAAACAAATAAATGCTCCCATTAAAACAGACAGTTTTCTGCTTAAGAAGGCTGCGCACTGCTCAAGCTTCCCTCCAGCTGCACGAGAAAATGGGGTTAGGGGTTTTCTCACACATATTGATGTGCTTAGAAAAGCAGACCCAAGAGGCCATATTACAATTTTCTTCTATCCTCAAATGTTTCCTATTGATGGATGATTTTAGATGCTGGCTTTCTTGTCCAGATCAGCTAATGCAAAACAAACCGTCTTTTCACATGCTGTCACAAGAATGTTCCCACAGTCCCCTCCACCCCTCCACGTCCCTTAAAGAGGCATTTCATTATCATTATTATCATGATATTTCTGAATAATCAAGTAGGGGCTAAGTAGGACACTGGGAAAACTCTACTATATAAAACAATCTGTTATAAAATCCCAGCAGCTCTCAAAAGTAGATAATAAAATCTGCAGCAAACAGCAGAGGTTACATTTTCATGTATGCTGTTCCCACAAAGCACAGACTTCTCACTGGGGGAGGGGGGGTCCGGTTCTACCTCAGCGCTCCTAGATTAATAGATTAAGAGTTATGGGATATGTGAATGGGAATATGTTTCTGACAGCCTTTGACAGCATGATTACAGGGAAGCATTAAGCTGAAATCGAAACTTGAAAGATTATAGCTTGGCAAGAGATCCTTGCTGTAATTCATACATTCTGCAAGGAGAAACTTAGAAAGCTAAATGAGACCCAGGGCAAATGAAAGAACAGAATTAGCAAAAGTCTAAGGCACTGATCCAAGTAGCTGTCATTAAACTCTTCCAAAGCTCAATGGTCCTTTAGAATAATTATTATTCAAATAGGAAAAATGAAGGGCAGGTGGGAGGAAATAAATGATAATTACAAGGAAGAACAACTTTGGCCACTTGGATTTGAGAAAAATCCAGGCCTCAAATCCCTCCCACATAGAGAGGGTCAGGCCACATATCTTACTGAAATCATGGCTACACAGAGTTAAACCCCCTTGGCCACAACTGCACCAACTGCACATACTGAGGTTGGTTATCACCAGGAGCAGGTTTTGTACAATGTGGCAACTACAACCACCAATGTAAGGAACCAAGGCCTGGCAACTCTCCGCCAGGATGCTCAGTCCAACCTCCTTACACACTCTTTAGCCCAGATATTAGTAATCTGGAAGACAGTGTGACAGCCACAATGATCTGGCTGCTCGCCTACACAGGAACAATCACTGTGAAACCAGGTGTAATGGACAGAGAAATCCGTGCACCTCTCCTGTTGAGAGCAGGATACTAACAAATGTTCCTCACATTTCACCTCATATTTTGGGACCAAGGTAGAAAGTAAATTGTTATCTTTTAAAAGTATCAATTCAACGTTGCCTGAAGTACCTGAACAACAAAGGTTAAATAAAATACTCAGAGCAGGGACAAGAAGGAACAAGCTCTATCTCTTCGTTAGCCAGAGAAGTAAAAAGACAGGGGTTGAACATTTCCCTTGACCAATCAATCAGAAAGCAATCATTGAACATCTAAGTAAAAACCACAATGCTAAGTGCAGTTTAGCAAAAAAGGACAAGATGCTCCAAGACTGCCACACTCAGTCTGCCCTTCAAACGTGTCCATGCTTTCCTCCTGCCACCACAATGATCACATAGACAATAGTTTACTGGGTATTTCTGCGCCAAGTGCCATACCTGGACCTTTAAAAAAAAATCTTCCGCCCTAGCTGGTTTGGCTCAGCGGTTAGAGCGTCGGCCTGCGGTCCTGAGAGACCCGGGTTCGGTTCCCGCTAAGGGCGTGTACCTCGGTTGCAGTTTGTCCCCGGCCCTGGTCGGTTGTACGGGTGGCAGCCACTCGATGTGTTCCTTTCACATCGATGTTTCTCTCTCTCTCTCTGTTCCTCTCTCTCCCTCCCACTCTACCTGAACAAAAAATGGAAAAATGTCCTCGGGTGGGGATAAAAAAAAAAAAAAAAATCTTCCCATTTAACCCTGCTAACCCTGTGAGGCGGATATTATTGGCTCCATTTTACAGATGAAGAAACCAACGCTTAAGTAAATGGCAGCGCCAGCATTCAAACCAGTTTTGCCAGATTCCAAGTCTATCACCACCCATACCTTAAGCTGGACAATTGATTCTCTTCAAAGCATACTCACCTCTGCACAGAGAAGGCCTCCATCCTCAACTCTCCCTGCCAAATCCTATTCATTCTTCAAATTCCAAGCAAAATGCCATCTTCTTCACTAAGCCTTCCCTGTTTCTTAAAATTAAACACCATTGCTCTGTATTTTACAAATATTCGCTGTATTTGGGCCACTTGTCATATTCTGCACCTAGCAGTACACTTAGGCCCCCAGAAGAATGTAAATTTCTTGAGGACAAGAAATTATCAAATAAACTCAAAAGACTCTGGAGGTGTTGGCTAAACATAAACAAGAAAGACTTATTCAAGGATCTTAGGGTTTGCAAATCAGAATCACAACTAGACGAAAGCCCAGAACTGTCACAAAGAAGAAAGAAAGTTACGAGTTCTTAGAGTAAAAAGCACCTTCTTGAGAAGAATCAGTTCTGCATTCTTAGCTCTAGGATTGGTCCAGGATGGTTATTAGTCAGAATGTCAGGAAGTCTGGATGATGGATGCCACGTGGTCTGAACATATGAGTCCTTCTGGGAGTGAATCAGAGGATTCTCTGGAGGTCTGATATATATATACAGGTATTGACCCAGGTCTAGAAAGTTCAAAAATCGACATTCTCAGCCCTGGCTGGCTTGGCTGAACAGAGCATCGGCCCTCGGACAGAAGAGTGTCGGGTTTGGTTCCCAGTCAAAGGCACATACCTGGGTTGCAGGTTCAATCCCCAGCCCCAGTTGGGGTCATGCAGGAGAAAGCCAATCAGTGAATCTCTCTCACATGTTTCTCTCTCTCTCCCTCCCTCCATCCCTCCCTTCTACTCTATCTAAAAATCAATGAAAAATATCCCCAGGTGAGGATTAACAACAATAAAACAATCCACATTCCCAGGCTAGTTAAAACAAGAATAGAATCGTTTCCCCATACCTCAACTTACTTGATTTTATAATTTAGCAGCTTGACTGCAGTGACTCCAGGTTGTTTCTTCACTCTATTCCTCAAAACCTATCTTACTCATCTTACTTTGAATTTGACTTACCACAAGGTCATATGCAGCCACTGCTGTATGTGCAGGATGAATGAATACAGAGACTCAGTTCTCACAGTGAACAGTCTGCCCACCCCCCGCCCATTGAAAACTGCCTTACAGAAGGGAGAATTCATTATGAGCTAAAATGCCCAAGGAGTGTTTGATGGGAGGATGTGAGGTCTAAGAGGCCCTGTAGAATGGAGAAGACAGTGCTAAGCAGTACACTTCAGTATGATCCTTTCCCAGTACTTAGTGGCAACCAACTTGGCCTAGTTAGAGGTCAAACATAACAGCACTTGCTCTCAGGAAAATTATTCTGCTAAAGTTATTATGTATGCATGTATTTATGTATTAATGAATATAGAGTCATGCACCACATAATGATATCTCAGTCAATGACGGATGGCATATCTGATGATGGTCCCATAGATTGTAACGGAATCAAAAAATTCCTATTACCACCCTGTCAGGTTTGGCTCAGCGGTAGAGCATCGGCCCATGGACCAAAGAGTCACAGGTTCAATTCTGGTCATGGGCCTGTACCTCGGTTGCGGTTCGTCCCGGCCCTGGTCAGGGGTCGTGCAGGAGGCAACCAATCGATGTGTCTCTCTCACAACAATGTTTCTCTCTCTCTCTCTCTCCCACTCTATCTGAAGATAAAATGGAAAAAAGTATCCTTGGGTGAGGATTTTTTTAAAAAATCCCTATCACCCAGTAAAGTCATAGACATTGACTGTCTTAGAGCAACGCATTACACAAAGGCTTGGCATTGTGTTACAGCTGCCTTCAGAATCCAGTACAAATTTGTACAGATTTGTAGCCTAGGAACTATAGGGGAACAAAATTTGTCACCCGAAAATATGTCTCTTTGGCATAAGGATTATTTTAGGCTGGTCATTTTTTTAAAAAAACAACAGCATACCTGGGAGAAGCTCTGAAAACCAAGTGGAAGTTACCCTTTGTAACTTTGCCATTTGTAAAAGAAAAATCTCCATTTGTGAGGTGTATCCCTCCCTGTACAAAATAGAAGGGGATGATCTTATCTCTAGAAACTCTTACCAATGCAGAAGACACCTATTTGTATCTACATAACGATCTTACCCTATTTACTGTGCTTTTCAGGGTAACTGACTCCTCCCACCCCCATCCTTTGTCTTCAGCTGAAGATGGTATTTAAGGTGGTGGCTTCAGACATATTAAAGAATTCCTCAGTTTTCCTGAGTCTTTCCCTTGTATGCATGTTATTAAACTTTGTTTTTCTCCTGCTAATCTTTTTTTTTTTTTTTTTTTTAATCCTCACCCGAGGATATTTTTCCATTTTTTGTACAGACAGAGTGGGAGGGAGAGAGAGGAAGGGAGAGAGAGAGAGAAACATCGACGCGAAGGGACACATCGAGTGGCTGCCACCCGCATGACCAACCAGGGCCGGGGACAAACTGCAACCGAAGTACGTGCCCTTAGCGGGAACCGAACCCGGGTCTCTCCGGACCGCAGGCCGACGCTCTAACCGCTGAGCCAAACTGGCCAGGGCTCCTGCTAATCTTTTATTACAGGGATATCTCAGCAAGAACCCAGAAGGACAGAGGGGAAAGTATTTTTCCTCCCTTACAGAGCATTGGCTATATAGCCTAGGTGTGTAGTGGGCTATACCATCTAAATTTGTGAACATGAACTCTATGATATTCACACAACAATGAAATCACCTAGAATGCATTTCTCAGAACACATCCCTGTTATTAAGCTGTACAAGATCCTGTGTGTGTGTGTGTATGTGTGGTGTGTGTGTGTGTCTGTGCGCACGCGCACGCGCATGCGCAAGTGCACACTAATTCATTCCAGGCACCATCCTGGGTACTTTATATTGAACTCAAGTATCTCTCACCATCACCTCTGAGGTAGGTACTATTATTATTCCCATTTTATAGTTCAAGGCAACTGAAGATCAGAAATTGAGCTGCTCAGGGTCATGCAGCAAGTAAGTGGTGGTTCAAAGTGAGGCAGTCTGCCTTCAAATCCCTTGCCACTATACTAGTAAGGCCTGAGAGCCTAGAAAAGCTACTTCGAGTCCATCTTTTATGAACCACTGAGAGATATATGTGTTTGGTCATCAAGGGACACCACACACGAGTGAATTGTACTACAGGGGTCACCATCTCCCAAGGTGGGAAGCAGTTGGAGAGGTAGCTGTGCCATGCACACAGGCCCTAAGTCACCACGCAGGAACACCTACGCAAAGGAAAGTGGAGCAAGACGGAGAAGCGATGCATTTCTACCACCAACTGTCGGAGTGGATTTCTTCTATTTCTCACACAGAAGGAGTCTAACCTACAGATCACAGATCCAAGTTGAGCAGCCTACAGCCATCACTTACTCTCACTCATGTAAAATGCAAAGATTATCAAGGCTCCTTTCTTATTTACTCTGCCAAAGCCATAAAAACCAGTTTCAGAGAAAAATCAACCAAAGCTCACACAGAAGGTGTGAGGACCGTGCAGCAGAGATAAAGACAGGAGGCAGGTAGCGGTCCTGACTGCTTAAAACCACACGACTAAGTAACAGAAACTCCTATCCCGCCTCCTCTGCTTCTTACAGACCACTGAGGAACAAACCCACATGTGGTTGCACCCCCCCCCAAAAAAAAACCCCAAAACTCAGAAGGGCTAGAGAAGAAGAAACATTTTCTGTACCCCTACCTACTACTATGTGCAAAGAACTAGGAAGTCATTTTTATCAACTTGATTATTCTAATAAACCCTTTGGGATGTGAGAACATCCCCAGATTCATTCCCTCATTCTATTTAGAGGAGAATGCTAAAGGAATTTATCATCCAGATATTTGAGTTTAGACTAAAGAGAAAATAAAGATCTGGTTCACTGATGAGACACTAGTATCCACTTTTTTTGAGCCGATATTAAAAAATAAACCTTTTAAAGTTAGTAATATTTTCATCTGCAGGGAAACTAACATTCACAATTCTAGAGCCTACCCTGAGCTAGGCAGTGGCTGGCAACGTCACCTCGGTTTCGCTCAGTGGAACTTACTGAGACGCCCATTTCGGGAGGCATTTCAATTGCGTTCACATTCCTTACATGCATTTTTCTACAGCCTTGAAACTTGGGACCAATGTTTAAAACATTAGCCATTGTGGCACCAACACAAAATACGTTTTTCTTATTCCTAACAATCCATGAGGAAATTACAACTAGTTTATTCAGTCACGTGCAAACATATTGGGGAGGTCACCCCTTTAGGCAATAATATTTCTGTAAGTGTGACAAGTGTCAAAGTATTCTAAAACCAAACTTTAATAAATTTAAAGGCACATATTATTTAATACCATTTTCTTCTCCTCTAATAAAAATTGGAATTTCTTCCTCTGGGGCTTTTTTCCTATGGTCCAAATTTCTTTCCCACCAAATGTTTTTTTGTTTGTTTGTTTGTTTTTAGAATACTGTGCTCTTCTATTGCATTGCGTATCCCATTGTGTAGCTGCAGTAATCCACCTTAAAACAAATCAGCACAAACACATACACAGAACTCCTTCAGCCGTTACATTCCACAGCTAAAATTCCTCCAGGGCTTCCAACCTTATTTCTGCTTTAAATGACAGGCACTACCCTTTCCCCGGGCTTCGGTTTCACCATCTGCAACACAGATGGGGAGAGGGGTTCTGGAGAAAGGGCACAGGAACAATCTCTAGTTCTTAAATTATGGGAGTCAGTCATTCACAATGGGTGAGAGAAGAAAAGCTGTCAGAGCCTATGTTCGAGGGGAAGTGAAACCTTACTCGAAGTATTCCGTCATCAAAGCAGTGTAAAACACTCGAGCCAAATGAGAAGGCCCAACAGACAGGGGAATGGCTCCAAATGCAAGTCAAATAGTGGGTGACTCTGTCTAAGAAGCACTACTTAGTATATTTCTAAGACCACAAAACCAGCCTATTATCTAACAGAAAGCAAAACAACCAACCAGCCCTTATGGGCCTGGATAATTGTAACACAGAAGGCTTAGGGGTGGGAGGTCACTGTCACTAGACCATTCCCACCCCAAGAGAACTCATGATTCTAGCCCCATATTTGGGCTTGAGTCTCCAATTTGGTTTATTCACTCAACATCAAGAGAATCACAAGCCTCAGATTCTACTTTAACAACGGTGAAAAACAACGGTGACTGATACAGTCAAAAATCACATATCCAAAAAGGTGGTTTTTAGACCTGGAAAGATTCAAAAGCTCTAAGCCAAAAAAGCAGACAAGATTGGATGAGAAAAAAGAAAAAGGAAAAACCAGATTCATTACTTTCCTCAGTATGAGACAGACACCAGAGGTCTCTTTAACCACGAGTGTCTATAACATATCCTTACCATGTAAAGGAAATAGAACAAACACCCATATACCCAGCACCCAGCCCAGAAACAGAATATTATCAAAAGCTCTGAAGATCCAGAGTACCCAACCTGATGGCAGCCCTTTCCCTCATGCCCACCACCAGAGCAAACACTCTTCTGAATTTGCAGTAAATCACTTTTTTGTTTTTCTTTTTAGTGTTTCCTTACACTCCACCCTCAGTACACTGAGTCCTGATGTCAAAATAATAGAAATGCCCAATTCCTTCTCCATGCCATCTATCTAGAAACTCAATGCTCGTCCCTAGAGAGAAATGAGTGGGGATGCAGAGGCGGGGAGAGTTGCTTTCAAGGGGTAAAGTGTGGTCAGAGGTTCCCCAGGACCTCAGGAAGCTCTTCCAACCACATAGCTGTGAGACTGGATGTGTTTCATGTACTTCAACCAAAACCATACATTGCATCAGAGTGAAGGAGAGGCAGCTCTGAAGACCCAGCTGTCTTCTATTAAGTCAGACATTAAAAAGATTCACAACAATGTAAAACAATGCATATCTCAATAATGTTTTGAAACATTTTATATTTCATAAAACGGTTATTTATGCTAACATGTAATGAGATTATTATTCCTAATGAATTAATAAGGAAATATTTATTTTTATTTTTATTTATCCTCACCCAAGGACATTTTTTGATATTTTGTTCAGACAGAGTGGGAGGGAGAGAGAGAGAGAGAAACATTGACGTGAAAGGGACACATCGAGTATTTGCCACCCGCACAACCCAACCAGGGTCAGGGACAAACTGCAACTGAGGTACATGCCTTTAGCGGGAACCGAACCCGGGTCTCTTGGGACTGCAGGCCGACGCTCTAACTGCTGAGCCACACCGGCCAGGGCAGGAAATATTTTTTAAACTTAAAATAATAATAATAATAATAATAAAAGAAGTGGACTGAAGTTACAACAAAACCCCACGGGAACAGCTAAGTACTTTGCTTTGGTATAAAGTACACCAACAAACCAAAAATGTCCCAAATTGGCACTGTACCAGTAAGCACTCAGGGGTGGTAGAGAGGCTTTGAGATGGTGCTCTGAGTTGTCTGTAAGGCGCTGGCCATTCTTTGGTCCACAGGCCGGAGGCGCTCACACAGGCAGCACCAACAGTCACCTGGGCTGTGCTCCGTGGGCTCTTACAAGGGCTCACATGTTTTACAAACCGTGGCTCACCTTAAAGATCCATCTGCATTGAGGACCTATGTTACGCTTGATTCACTCCATCTGCTGCCCAGCTCCAAAACTGTTAAGATTTTTATCACCACAAACTAATCGGTGCCAGGGTCCTAAATATGAGCTAGGGACTGGACACGGAGTTTGGGTTTTCCCCGCTGGGCAAACGGGAAACCTCAAAGAATCTGCCGACAAACCACCTATCTAGAACGCCTCAGTTGTACTGTCCTTGGATCTGCAGTGACAGCAAAACTCAGGGGATCTGGCTCCAGTTCTGAGTCTGTGGTCTGTAAGCAGGTCACTTACTCTCCTGGGTCTCAGCTTCCTTTTCTGTAAATGCAAGAGCTGGATGAGACGATGTCTTTAAAAGTCCTTCCTTCTTGACAATCTATGAAAACCCCAAGCAACCCCCACCTCACGCGGTGTTCACTGCAGCTCCACAGCACCCAGTGCAGAGTGTAAGTGCTCACATGGGTTCCTCAGCTGTAAACAGTCAACAAGTGGCCAAGGGGTCACTGTAAGGAGGAAGAGGAAGTAGGAAGAGTCAACACAGAACATCCAGGATGTTTCAGGCCAGATTTCAATTGCTAAGGGCAGAACTTCGAACAGCGGCAATACTAAAAGAGAAAGAACCCAACTCTTAGGTATAAATGAGGGGACTAGACTACATCTGAGTTAGGAGGCAGCCATGGTGGAAGAGGACAGACGAGAAGCAGTATTCCTGGGGCTCAAACAAACCCTACTTCTGCACAGACCAGAAATGCCTTCATCTACAAGGGCAGGTAAAAGTGATATCAATTCACCAAACTGTTAGAGATAAGAAGATAAAGATTATGTGAAGTACAGTGAAATAGCACCAGGGCCATCAGTCTGGAAACAGCAGTGTCTTGCTTTAAATCTATACAACTAGCTAGCTGCCAGGCACCATTCTAAGTGTTTACATGCATTAAAGTTTATGTCCTCACAATCTGGTAAGATTGGGATTATCCTTGTTTTACAGATATTACGTCACAGAGTTATAAACTTCCCCAAGGTCTCAGAGCCACTAAGTAACAACACCTAGATTTTTAACCCACTATGAAACTGTATCAGTGATTCACCTCAGCATTTCTTCCATATAAACAAATTTTAGTTTCTGTCCTGTTTGCTTGATACATGTCACGTGTTCACTAAAGTGGCAGGTCGTGTTTGGGATGGTCTGGTAAAATACACGCTGAGCAGGTGAGTTGCACTGTTGATGAAGAAGCCCTAGGGAGGTGGTCATGCTCTGAGCATCAGCAAGCAGGCTGCTTCCCTCATGTATGCTCTGTGTGGCCGCCTCACACGCATGTGTGTCTCATGTACACATGCTGACAAGGTGCACCCTGTGACCTGTAGGTTTACCTGTGACCTGACTGTGGGAAGTGCTGCTGGAGAGCAAGGCCAGAGCTTGGAAGGAGAGACTGACCCATTCTCCACCCTGTAGAAGGAAGCAAAGCCAAAGCAGAGAAGCAAGGACCCCAAGAGGGAAAGGGTTCGATTTTCCTTTTTAAGGGTTTCAAGTGTAAAGTCTTGCAAAAATTTCTTTCTTCCATTAAGAGCAACGAACTCGGGGCTTGCCCTCGGTTGACAGAGCTCGATTGTAAAGCAGAACAGGCACGATCACTGACTTCAAGGACTCATCACTCAGTACCGTCAAATATACTTTTTTATTTAAAAAAATTTGAAACAATCCCATTTGGGTGGCTCTGAGGTCAGAAAGAATTGAATTCAAACCCTGATCCCATTTACTTACTAGCTGTGTGACTTTGGACAAATTATTTAACCTTCTTGGGCCTGTTTTCTTATCTGAAAAATGACATAATAGCACCTACTCATAGACTTATTGACAAAATAATGCACAGAGAGTGCTTAGGCACAGTACCTGCTATAGAGTGAGTGTTCAATATTACTTACTATTATCAATAAGAGAACATTATGTAATCTATGGACCTCGAAATAACCCAATTTAAATGAGTTAAAATGGGATCTCTCACCCAAAACAATAAACTTCTCAGTTAAAGACCCTATTGCTAATTCAAGGGCTCCCTTGTTTAATCTTCCATCCAGCACAGCTTGTACTCAAATGCTAATTACAAGTTAGGTGTTAATTATCTCACAAAAGTTTCTTCAGATCACAGAGCAATAAATGCCTGGGTAGCTCCAAAGGACTGGGCTTCAGAGCTGTTCCTTCGTGTTCCACGCTCTCCCCTTCTGTCTCCAAGTTGTTTCAAAATCTATTAGTCAGGACACTTTCCACCGGACAAACGGACTCGGCTACATTCTTGTCTCCACTAAATTACTGAGCAAAAGACAAAGCAGTCCTAAAACATATTTAAATGAACTTCAGTGAAGAGTGAACTCGTGTTTTTTGTTTTGTTTTGTTTTTTCAAAAAAGACACAAACCAAAAAGAAGATGGCACATTTAAAACTTCTCTATAACAAGACACCAAAAACAAAAGATACATGGCAGACCGGGTGAAAATTATGTGCCCACAAAATAGAAAGAAATAGTCTGATTGAGGGTAGAGGGAGAGAAAGCAGGAATGTGAATAAGGTATTCTCAGAGAAATAAATACAAAAGGCAATAGCGGTATGAAACATGCTCAACCTCACTGTAACCATAGTCAGTTGGATAGCTCTACCATGCCGAGGTTGTTACCTTGCGGAGCCATCGGCCATCTTTACCTCAGAATTACTTTAGAGAAGTCATTTTAATTCCCCATACTTTAAAAGGCCTCTTTTTTTAAAGGACCAGGTGAGGCTGGACAGAAAGGAGTCACTGTGACAAACATTTGACATTTTTTACCCAGACCCGCACTGGCTCATTCTGATCTTTTCAGTGAGCAGTGAGCCCCACCCAGCCAGTGTGGCTCAGGTGGCTGAGCACTGTCCATGCACCAAGAGGTTGCCGGTTCGATCCCCCAGTCAGGGCACAGGCCAAGGTTGCCAGCTTGGTACCCAGTGAGGGGTGTGCAGGAGGTAGCAGATGGATGTCTCTCTCTCTCTCCCCCTCTCCCTTCCTCTCTTGCTAAAATCAATACAAACATATAATAAGAATAATAATAAGAATAATAATAAAAAAGATGAGCAGCGTATCACCGTTCTGGTGGTGATGACTTCCCCCATGACAACATGCCTCTCACTAAGGATCACCTTCACCCCTCCTCCGAAGAGGAGACATAAGACGAAGAGCCTGGCACAGAGCCCCCGTTCCTCGTCATGGATGTGAAATGCCCAAATGCCCGGGATGCTGTAAAATCACCACCGTCTTTGGCCACGCACAATGGTAAAGTATACACATTGACTACAAGTCAGTCAGGAGTAAAAAATTCAGCTCTGCCACTTTTGAGCTGCAGGTTTCTTCTAAGTGTCTTTTTCTTTCATTATAAAGTAAGGAGAGTATCGATTATCATAGGCTTGTTACAGTTTCAACTGAGATTAAACAAAGCACCTGGGATAGTCTTGCCTCTATTAAGCAATTTCATAATAGATAATATTTAAATTGTTTTCTCTATCAATTCCATGTCAATTCTGCTAGTCACTTCAGTATGTTTATATAAGATATACATATAGATATCACACATAAACTTCTAAAATGTAAACAATCTTCCCCTGAACCCTATATCCTCACTTCCACAAACCACAGACATCTTGGAATAACCACGTCTCTATTATTTCTAGAACTTTCAGCAAGCATGCTGGCAGCTCTCTGGAAGGTAATGAAAGTAATGAAAATACTAAAAGCAGCCTACTAATTTCCACACAGAATAGTTTCTGGAGTCACTAATATACATATAACCTCAATAATTAGGAAGAATAAGCAAGGGGAGGCCCTGCACACAGCATCAAAGAGAACTACGATCCATACCATTACTGAGGCTGCGTTACCCAGTCACTCTGCCATGTATCTGAGGGACAGAAGTAAATTATATTACATTCTGTCGACGCCAACTGATATGGTCTGAACAACCAGGGCTGAGTTAAGAAACAGGTGAAACGAAAATGGAACTCTTCAGCTCACTGCATTTGTGGTCACTTCTCAGTCCTCCAGTGTTCCCTCTGTCACGTGTTCAACCACTAACTAATAGCTGAGAATTCCTTCTAGGATTTATGCCACAGTAATTTTTACTGGTTAAGTCTTTCTCATTGGCAGAAAACCTGGGCCTGTTACTGCATGGTTATGTTTTTTAAGTATGTTTTATTAATTTTAAAGAGAGAGGATGGGAGAGGGAGAGAGAGAGAAACATTGATGTGAGGCAGAAACATGAATCGGCTGCCTCCTGCATGTCCCCCACACTGGGGTTGGAACCCACAGCCAAACAGGTAATCAAACTGGTGACCCTTTGGTGCACGGGGACGATGATGCTCAACCACCTGAGCCACACTGGCTAGCGCCTGCATGGTTATTTTTGAAGCATTTATTGAGGAGCTCCTTTGGGCCAGGAACTGTTCTTTGCTGGATTTAAGATACAAAAATGAGTAAAGCGCCCTGGCTGGTTTGGCTCAGTGGTTAGAGCTTCGGCCCACGGACCAGAGAATTCCAAGTTCAGTTCCCACTAAGGGCATGTAACTTGGTTGCAGTTTGTCCCGGCCCCGGTTGGGGTCGCGTGGGTGGCAACCACTCGATGTGTCTCTCTCACATTGATGTTTCTCTCTCTCTCACTTCCTCCTTCTCTCCCTCTTGCTCTATCTGAAGATGAATGCAGAGTTGTCCTCAGGTGAGGGTAAAACAAAAAAAATGAATAAAGCATGAAAACTATTATGGTACAAGATATCTCCTTATTACAAGAGCCTAAGATAAGTGGGAATTCAGAAAACAAGTCTTCCTACCCACCGTGGTGAGGGGCAAGCCTGCAGAGTCCTGAAGGATGCGGAAGCAGGTATAGGGAGTGAGAAGAGGCCAGGAGAAAAGCATCTACTCAGTGCAAAGGCAGGAGTGGGAAAGAAGGGGATGCTCATGGGGCCCCACAAGCAGCAAAAAGGGTGTCCTGGAGAGAGGCAGCAATCACAGAAGGGCGTGCATGCAGTCCTGGGGAGGGGAGATATTATCCTGAAGACAATAAGGTATTTTTGCAGAAATAAATGAAGGGGAAACAGATTCAGCCTCTCTAATACTTTTTCCTTTGGAAAACCTTTTATCCCAATAAAGGGGCCCTTTAGTTCTAAGTCTATAAACAAATATTAGGAAATGCTTTTTAAGAACTAGAGTAAATACTCAAATTTTATATTAATAGGCAAAAGGGGTCTGAAATGTCAGGAGTGAGTTTCTAACTAATCCTCTAGTACAAAGTAGTACAGAAAAATCCCATTGCCAAGTTGCTGTTTGTGATGGCTCTTTAGTTGTGTTTACTCAGCTGTGGTGCACTCTGATCTTCATGAACCATGCAGTTGGTAGAGTTTGGCCTTTATTTATGGACTGAATTTTGCATGGATTTTTAAAAATAATTTCTTAAGAAAAATGAGCATGCATACTTTTATTATGAATTCCTTTGATGCCTAAAGCCAAAAGATTTCTTTTATTTGGTCAGGGGTCTTAAATATGATTCAGAGGTCATAACATCTCTCTAATAAATGTTCCCCTATCAGAGTTGAGCTCAAATGTCTTCTATTTTATATTTGTATTTGTAATCTCCAAAATATGAAAATGGCACTTCTACAGAGGTTGCTTTGACAAAGCCAATATTCAGTGGATTCAATTTGGAAAATTAGCAGAAGAAAAGGTCTAAAATTTACAACTATGCTTTCTGTGGGCCATTTAGTCCCCCCACCCCCCACCCCAGCCCCAGCCAAGTCAGAATTAGGATTCGATTACAATAACAGGGCAATGGTTTCATGAGTCTCAGATACTCAATAAGAGGTGTAATGTCAATGTAACTGCATATCAAAGTACTGTGCTTTGACCAAGACTTGCATTGTAACTTGCTTCTGTTGGCCTGAAAAATTAGAAACAAATCCAGCATCGGACTTTAGCTGTGTCATCTTTTCTTCAAGGCAAGGGAGGCTTTACAAGCCAAAAGTAACATGTGGGAGGAAGATTGTTCCACGTGTGCACACGGACCTTTCAACTCCACATTTCTCAGTAAAAATGCTCCAACATAACAGTGTTGGAGAAGGATAAACTGAGAAGGGCAGGATGATCAAGACCATGTAAAACGTCAAGGATATCTTTAAAAGAATAGGACGATACCCCAATACTCCTCACTACCCTTTTGCCAAGTTACTATCTTAAATCATATGAAACTCCCAGTTTTGTAGTTCAGAAACAGCTAAAATTGACTACTTCATGTGATTCAGCCTACCACTAGAAATTCTGCAGAATTAAAGGTAATTTTGCCACATTTTTCTGATGACCTAAATGGTTTATTTGCTTCTTTAAAACATCGTGAAGAGTAGGCTTTTGGAAAGAAGGATATCAAAACTCATACAAAAACAAAAACAAATTTTATTAATTAAAATGTTCTAACAATTCGAAAAAAAAGCTAAACCAACCTCCTAGGAAGATGTTTTCTAAAGTTTCTGTTTACTAAATGCCTGTTTTGTTTTTTTTTCAAGGCTCTCTCTGTCACAGGTTTTTCCTGGAAAATACATTTTTCTCTAGGTAGGAAGGAGAAAGGGGGAAAAGGGAGCGTTCCGGGTTCCTGCTCACGGGGAAAGTAATGAGAAATTTAAGCCTCAGCTGAACTCCCCAGGCCTCGGTTTCCTCATCTCAAAGGAAGGCCCTGGATCGGTGACCTCTGAAGTCCCTCCTGGCTCTAGCACTGACAACTTATTGGAATGTGGGATAACAGACCATATTCTAACCTGTATCCTCCTGCATTTTACATCATCCTATTGCCAGCTCATAAATAATTTCACAGCCTGTAAGGAACAGCCATTAACTGTCATTGGACCTCAACCAAAAAGAAAAAAAATCCACTCCCTTCACTATATATAGCACATATTTTTGCAGAGGGACATTTGCCTGGGCCAGCACACACTCAACGATCCCTCTGTTCTCTCTGCTTTGGGTCCTCTATAACCATATAACCCTCAACTCAGGTTTTACTTCTCCCAGTTTGAGCTCCTACAACTCACACCTGTTTGGAGATAGCCTGTAAAGGAAACAACTGAAAAGTTTTGATGCTGATCTCAAACAAAAATCTATACACTCTCATCTCAAAGCAATTGCTTCACTTCTGTTTTAAAAATGAGCACATTTTCCACAAAAAGCGCTTTAAGTGTGCAAATGTTAAAACCTCTAAAGGCATATCTCTCCCCCCTCCCAAAAAAAACCCCACCTTTTAATGGTTTCTTTACTCATATACCAGAAAAATAAATGAATTATTGCCAGTGGAAATCAGATTGCAAATTGGCAGCCTCAGCCCACAAACATGTTTATGTGGCCCACACAGTATTTTAAAAATATTTGATCTACTTGCCGACATTTTCAGATGAGAAAATATCACTTCAAACTCTAAATGTCCATCTTCTCTTGAAAAACCGAAAACGAGGGCACCACTGAGGTCCTCCTTTTACCAGCCAGAGCCAAGCGGTGGCCTGTGCTTGCCCGTTTACAGCAGCTGGAAGACCTGAGCATTGTCCCTTTTGGTATTTTTCTCCCTCAAATAAATAAGCCAAATGATGTTCCCCCTGGTCAAAGATGGTTGTGCATTTCTCTCCCTTACCATCCTTACCATGACATAAATAATTCAATCCAGAACCAAACCAAGGCCTTCCAAAGCTGCGTGATAAGCCACTGATGGAGATTACATAAGGTGAACTTCTATTTCTTTTTAATGTTATGGTTATAGCAAGTTAAGCATTTTTCTAATTGTAAAAAAGTATAAGCATTAATTGAGATCTAGATGACATGAATTTTTAATTTTTTTTCAAGATGTGGTATTGCTAGAATTAAATTTGATCCATTATAAAAGCTTTTCAAAATCTATAAGCTTAATACATATAAAAAACGCACTGAGCCCTGGCCAGTTTGGTTCAGCAGTTAGAGCGTCGGCCTGCAGTCCAGAGAGACCCGAGTTGGGTTCCCGCTAAGGGCACGTACCTCGGTTGCAGTTTGTCCTCGGCCTTGGTTGGTTGTGCGGGTGGCAGCCACTCGATGTTCCTTTCACATCGATGTTTCTCTCTCTCTCTCTTCCTCTCTCTCCCTCCTACTCTATCTGAACAAACACTGGAAAAATGTCCTCAAGTGAGGATAAAAAAAAAAAAAAATACCACACTGCTATTCATACTAATCTTCTGCCCTCTTTGCCGAAAATAGTTGCCATCTTTTCCTAATCAGGTCATAGTCATTTCAAAAGCCTTAATAGTTTCTTGTCTCTACCCTGCAATAAAAAGGACAGAGCAACTGATTTGACAAAACATCTTCCTAAATCTTATTCTTGACCTTACCATGTATCCAAATATCTCTTGTCAAGAGGAGATAAGAAGGCTCATTTCATCGGAGTATTATTAGCAAAAATGGCACAAATTTTGAGTCATGGTAACATTAATATGCAGGGTGTTAACCTACTATTCACCATCTCCATGAACTGTGGAATAAAAGCAAACTGAAGTTAAGCTGCAGTGTAGATAAGATCAGACATAGCTGTTTCCTCTCTCCCAAGACCGTGGTTAAAAGATTAAGGGAACACAAAGAGCAGACTCTACCAGAGACTTGACCATAGGAAAGAATAGCAGCCTGCTGCAATTGTAGGCTTGCCATTGTTCAGAATGTTGCTGAAATTTTTAATAGCTCTTCTTCTAAAGCATATTATCTTTTCCATCAGTAGGACAGCTGAGCCAAGGCCTAGGAGCATTTCTGATGATACACGATCCTTTGACCATTACAAATTCATTCTCCTTAATACCTGGGATCCTAAGTACAGGGTTCCAAATTTAGAATATACATATTCTGTACCTCTATCATAAGGGAGAAAATCATTATTAGCTCCTAAATTCAACTACAAGAGCACAGCAACAATTTTGCTTTATGTTGTGAAGAAAAAGTGCACTTTTAAATATCATTTATGCAAGCATTATGCCCTTCAATGTATCCACATGACCAAAATGTGCTTGCTACAAGAGTTTCTTTTATAAACAGGAATACAGAAAACAAACATTCATTTTCTATAATAATCTGTCAGTAATAGGCATAAATCCTCAGCTCAAAAGATAACATTTCATAAATGACTTCTTTATATTGGTCAATTACAAAACAATTCTCTCCAACAAGAATAATCTACAATACTGCAAGTACCTTAGAAGTCATATCTATGCTCTAAAAGTGGTCAGAAGAATCTGCCATTTTAAAAACCCTATAGATAGGAGTAACTTAGTGCTGCAGGTTTTAGCTCAGCCAGTCAGTCAGTCTGGCAGGTGTGGTATGGCAGAGCCACATCACATGTGCTCAAATCCAGCTACCACTCTCTGGAAATAAGTGTTCCAATGAGATTGGGCTCAAAAGGGTCCTCAGCTTGCTTTCCACCTTCTAAATTCCCTACAACTCCACAGCACTGCTGGAATTCAGTAAAGCTCAATGATAAACACTGCATATGGATAATGTTTAGATTTTTAAATTCTGCATGAAGCCAAAGTTCAATATAAGCACAGGTAAACAAGGCCTGGCACAGTGACTGATCTATCTCTTGGTTCAAGCTTGGCTTTTTTTTTTTTTTTTTATCCTCACCCAAGGACACTTTTTCATTCTTTGTTCAGATAGAGCAGGAGGGAGAGAGAGAGAGAAACATCGATGTGAAAGGGACACATTGAGTGGCTGCCACCCACACGACCAACCAGGGCCGGGGACAAACTGCAACCGAGGCACATGCCCTTAGCGGGAACCGAACCCGGGTCTCTCAGGACCACAGGCCGGCGCTCTAACGACTGAGCCGAACCGGCCAGGGCTCAAGCTTGGCTTTTTATTATGAGGATGATGATGATGAACTATTTCAAGCATACAGACTATCACTCACCTCTATACTCATTATCTATTGGTGTTGTAAGGTGTCAGCAAGATAACCAGAGACGCACAGCTGAATTGTAAAGGAGCACTTCATTACACTGGCGGGTTGAAGGGGGCTCTCCCTAAATCAACAGCCCTGAGCCTTCTTTGTTGCCCACTTATACAGACACAAACTACAGAGAGAAAAAAATTATATTCTTGGTGCCGCTTTTGGCACTGTTAGGAGGGGGGAACTGATAGAAGGGGGTTGAGAGCAGCTGTTAGAGGTTAGGCCAACCATTAATCTCTCTTTTCTCATGGTTCCTCTGAGTTTCCCAAGGCCACCATTAACCCCTTATCTTAATAGTCTTTGGGTTTCTCAAGGCCCTTATGTTTACAAAAAATAATCTGCCGGGGTGTGTACGTGTAGTAACTGAGGGTCAGAATGGAGTTATTACATTGGCAAATTACAACTTTCACCATCCATATACTGTTCTTCAAGTCTCTTCTTTTTGTCACACATTCATCTTAAGATCTCTGAGCACCTCTTCCTGGTGCCATTCCCCTCCTTCTCCCAGTTCACCAGCTTAGCTCTTAAAACAAAATAAAAATGTGCCTGGGATTTACGTCAGGCACAGAGGTAGGGAGGAGTGACAGGAGGGTGGAGAGAAGGGGAAATAGATGACATAACATTGGGTTGGGTGGGGATGTAGGAAATATAGTAATATTCTAATAACTATGTATGGTGTCCAATAGGTACTAGATTTACTGGGGTGATCACTTCATAAGGCATATAAATGTCTCATCACTATGTTTTACCTGAAACTGATGTAATATTGTATGTCAACTATAATTTAAAAATAAAAATTTTAAAAATTAAAAAAAAGATTGGGCTGGATGATATGATGGAAGGTTTCATTTTACCATTCTCTCTACTCATGTATGCTAGGGATTTTCCTTAATAAAGTTTTTCTAAAATACTAAGACAGAGAGAGGTGGGGAGGGTGGGTGGAGAGATCAGATTATCAATACTCCTAAAACTTCACTATCCATAATGGTAGCCACAAGCTACACGTGGTTATTTAAATTTAAATGCAAATTAATTTAAATTAAACAAGATAAAAAATTAATTATTTAATTGCATCAGCACATTTCAAGTATTTAATAGCCACATATGGCCAATGGCTACCATACTGGACAATGCAGTAGTAAAACATTCCCATCATCACAGAAAGTTCCATCTGACAGTGCTATTCTGCAGGCTAGGGTGGTATCTCTATCTGCTAAGCAGAGGATATCACCAGTAGTCAGAAGATTTGGCCTTAAGATCATCACTTTTTATATTACATAAGTTTGAATCCAGATCCATCATATGTGTACTAAAGAGGTTGGGTCAAAAATGTATCAAACCACCTCAGGGATATTGTGAAGACCAACTTTTACCCACGGAAATCTAATCACAGGAAAAATGTGTGAAATTGCACAGCTTCAAGCAGGACATCACTGCAGAGTGTGCAATGAGTTCAGTGACAAAGCCAACATGCAAATTAGCAGCAACATTCCAAATGCATATTTAAAGACAAAAAAAAAATCCTGGAAAATGATTCCAGTTTTAGTTTCAAAAATGGAGAAGTCACACATTTCAGCTTCCAATTTGTTGATTTTCTCCTCCCACTTCTTTTATTTTGGAATAGAAAAGCAACTATCTAGTTGTTTTTTTAACACAATTTTCTCATGGTTAGGATTAAAAATTAAATCAAATTGCTCATGGGAGATTATCCAAGGATAGCTGGAATGAACCATTTGGGCCAAAAAAGTCAAGATACAAAAATAAATATCCAGGAAGGCTGACTATGAAGACTGTGGTCCAAGCTTTCATCAACATCTACTAAGAATGTCTGTTTCCCAGACAGATAATCTGTATCTTGTGTGTGTCTTCGTGTGTATCTGAGAGAGAATGTAAAACGTGTGTATCTGAGAGAGAATGTAAAAGATCACAAAATAACCCTGACTTTCCAAAATGAGATTATTTTTCTCTCTAAAATCATATTCTAAAGTAAGAAAAACAGATGAAACAGCAATGTTTTAGTGTCCTTTCATCTCTCTGGAATCAGAAACAAACAAACAAACAAAAACTAATAACCATTTACACATCAAGTGTAAAAGAAGTTAAATATGTCCAGTGAGTTAACTCTCCCAGAGATATCTGTATCTCAATTCAGGAGAAACCAGTAATCCTCTCCCTTCCCCTCTGCTGGTGCAGGAATAGGTGTACACAGGGCTTGTCGAGCAGAGGCCTGTGTGTTAGAATATGGAGCTGAGACAGCGGGAATTGGGAGGAGTGGTTGTTCTGTCACCCACACGTCCCTTTATCCAAGGTGATTAGGAGCAGAGGTTAAATAATTTATCTAAAAAGACATTTAAAGACTGGGATTTTAAAAACAATAGTTATAGCCTATATATTTTATTTCAACTTAAAACATATCAACATCACCAATTTTCTGACAAAGGCCAAGGTTGTTTTCATCATAATGAAATGGAGGGATTCCAATCAGAGATGTCTTACTAGCACAAACCGACAGGCCTCATCCATGATTTCCAGTGAGTTTCTTTCAAGTGGACCCAGAATTGAAAAGCATTTCAATGTAAACTAAATGCAGACTCTTTTGATTTTTTTACTTTTTTCTCCAACTTTTTATAATTATCTTAACTATATTACATTCATAGCAGTTTTATGTAGGAAAAATTCTCACCTTTACTAAATCTTTCCAAACCATCTAATTCAGAAGCAACTCTATTCTACACTTATATTTCATAGATTATTAATTGTGCCATTATGATGACTACTACAGCTGGCATAACAGGTTTAGAAACAAACAGCTGACCCAGTAAGCATGGGTACTTGCTTACTGATCCGGTTAGCGTGGTGGATACAGAAATGCATGTGTGTCCTAAAATAAAATAGTAGTCTGCAAGCCAGAAGCACGTGGAATGCTGTGGGTAGTCCGTATGCTCTGAAGAAGGAATGGAGCGCACATACTCATCTGGCAGAGATTTTGAAAACATTCCCTCCCGACTCTGATACAATTTTTCAATTTCCTTTGATGTGCCCTTTTTATCCCTTCCTTAAACCAAAATAATAAATTGTTAATGGTAGCCTAGGAGGAAAGTTGGGGTTATCTTTGTAGCACTCCTTAATTTACATTAAAAAATAGGGAAGAGAGGCACCCTGGCCAGCGAGTGTGGCTCAGTGGCTGAGCGCGGACCCATGCACCAAGAGGTCGCCTGTTCGATTCCAGGTCAGGGCACATGGCCAGGTTGTGGGCCCGATCCCCAGTGGGGAGCCTATAGGAGGCAGCCAATCAATGTTCTCTCTCACTGATGTCTCTCTCTTTCCTTCTCCCTTCCTCTCTGAAATCAATAAAAAACATTTTTTTTAAGGGAAGGGAAATTAAATGGGTCATAGTCTTTCTGAATTCTGAACCACATTCCAGATGTTTACTATTTTACGAGACTGGGGAGGGCTAGATAGTAGTTAGAAGGGCCTGACAAGACCCTCCCTCCCAATCATGGAAGTTGAGCATTATCTGAGTCTCAGACTTTTCTACTCAACTACATTGTAAGCTTCTCAGCAGCATCAGCTACATCTTATGTGTTTCCAACAACATAAGGCACCGGCTAGAAACACTGAAGGTTCTAGAATACTTGACTGGTTGATGATGCATCATCGCGAATGAAGCTGCTAATGGTTAAGACTCAAGTGGGAAGGACAAACACGACTTGGTAACTCACTCCTGTGTCAAGACTTATTCAAGATTTTGAACCTTAATGAGAGAGAGACCCATATACCCAAAAACAGACTTGTGTTTTGGTTTGGTGGGAGAATGAGAAGGAACATGGGTTAGACATGCATGGTGCCAGCTAGGGCTCAATGTCTATTGACTTAATGAATGGGAAATAGGAAATCCCGTTGAGGAATAAAAATATAAGTTCTTCAAGAAAAAAGACTTAGTAATATTAAGCAGTATCCCTAACTCCACAATATGCCTGTATAAATGTCTATTACATAAAGTCCCTGAGAGCCCTCATCACTTATGAAATCCAATTTAGACTCAGGTTTTCTTCCACACACCTGAAAAGCCATCTTTGGAATAGCAGTTAATGGCAGCAAATTATTAGTCATTTCAATGGCTGAAACCATATCTTAATTTAATTTTCACCCTTAAGGTCATAAAATACCTTGGAATTCTGGTTCTGCATGGGGCAAATTTGATTACCAACAACTAAAAGATTTCTTTAGAGGGCTCAGAAATAAAATTGTTCAACTGTGGACCATGCAACATTCCTCAGGGGAGAACTGATTAAGAGGTTGACTAAGGACTGAAAAGGCTTTGAAAACAAAGAGGTATGTAATAGATAAACAATTAAGTCATTCCATCAGGCAGAGAGAGATACAGTCTTATATTACACACACACACACACACACACTCAAACCAAATCTCAAAATGTGAAGCAAAGATGACAAATTTGAGGAATATTGCAGAATAAATCAGTTTGGTTCATAACATTTCTGAAATTACTATTTGAAACTTCCTCTGGGCTAGGCTCATACAAAGTGAAGGGATCACATAAACAATTTCCCTAAGAACTCTCAAGCAGATGCTTTACTTAATCTGGGCCTTTAAAATTGCTCAATATTAGTTAATTACTGTTGTTTCAAGAATCATTACCTCATTTTTTTTCCTAATCTATGCAGACAGTATAAGGCTAAACTTTCTCTGATTTTTTTTTTTTTTAGAGAGAGAGAAGAGAGGAGGAAGGGAAGGGGAGAGAAGGGGAGGGGAGAGAGAGAGAGAGAGAGAGAGACTGATGAGTGATTGCCCACCTCCTGCGTGCCCCATACCAGGGATGGAGCTCACAACCTGGGCATGTACCCTGACAGGAACTGAATCAGCAACCTTTTGGTGCACGGGACCACACCCAACCAACTGAGCCCCACTGGCCAGGGCTCCGATTTTTTCAAAACAGTTTTAAACTTTGGCACAAGTTCATAGCTCATGTATCAAAAACATATTTCCCCCATATACTATCTAGTTTCTAAAAATATATAATATGTAACTGACTTGAAATGGATAAGTTACAAAACAAACTAGACACTAGGCACTCAGAAACAAGCACTTCCTTCCTGAGAATATGAGAGTTCCATTCTAAGAAACTAGAAAGAAAAATTAGAGAGAAGTTTAGGTGATATGTCCAGCTTTTTCCTTTTCTGAATCGAGTTTTTACAACAATTTAAAGTCTGCCCATAAATAAATAGTAAAAACCTGATAAAAGATTAGTTCATGCTGAGCATACATCTTTAAAGTCCAGAGTAACGTGGTATGTTACAAAAGTAACATTCATGCTGTCTCATTTGCATAAGGTAAAAGAAGAGCCCCAAACCAGGAAACAGGTGGTTTTACCTAGGTTTCCCCAAAATGCAGAGGCCTGAGAAAAGGACATACATGTATGTAACTACTTTGGGAAGTGACCCAGACAAACAGGAGTGGAGACTGGGAACAGTATAACAGGAAAGGACAGAGAGCCATCCTAGGGGTATACATATGGAGCTAATCACCCCTGGGGGTTGGGGCCCATGTGGGACCTTCTGATTGTGCCTCAGAATTGTCCAACTTAGTCACAAAAGAGAGAAGTATTTATTCACCAGCTTCCATCCCCCATCTACGGTTGGCCCATGGGATGGGAACTCCCTCGGACATCCAGATATGTACATGGGTCAGAAGAGCTAAGCAGATCCTACATGACCACAGCAGAGAAGCCTGGGCCACAAAACTGTTGATCTGAAGATACCCCCCTGAAATCTGCACAGTAACCGCTAGAATGAAAAAAAGCAGACTGAGAGGATGTGGGCTGGCACAACTCTCACCCATCCAGTCAAATGTTTCTTAGTGAGTGGTACACAACACAGTCTTTTCCCTTAAGTCCTTGTCAACCCTTAAGCCTGGCAACTCAGGCTAAGAACACATGAATGTGCTCAAGGTTAGAAGGGCAAAATTGCTTATAATAATCGGACATTTCAACATTAATAAATATATTTGATAATTCCTTTTTACTTGAAAAAAGTAACTTAAAGAAAGTGGGGGGGGGGCTCCAGAATACTATGTGGGTGACACATAAGTGTTGTAGGCATCACTGCTGCAGAAAAGCCACCAAAACCTGAGCTGGAGAGTGGAGGCCTCGAGAAGAGAGTATGTTTGAGCTGAGCCTCAAAGGTTGGCTGTGACTAAAATTAGGGAAGACTGTGCATTTCAGGTACAGCAGAGAGGGGGCAAACGCTCACTTCCTACTAGGTGGGGCGGGGGGAGGCAATTCTGGTTTGAGCCCCGTCTTCAGTTAGAAGCCCTTATTATTTCAGTATTTGTATCCTTTCATTGAGGATGAATATTTCTTGCATCATTGTAAACATTTTGTACACTAACTCATTTAATCTGGTGCATCTTTGAGGAAGGTACTGTAATTATTTTACAGATGGGGGATGTGAGGTACACGAGGTAAGTCACTTGCCTAAGGCCACAGAAGTGGTTAAATGTCAGAGCTGATTCCCTAGAACCTCCATGTACTACAGTAGAGAGAAAACAAAGCAAAAAAAAGAAGGGTGTCATCTGGTGTGGCTGCATTTAAGAACAGATGGCTGAGCCCTGGCTGGTTTGGCACAGCAGTTGAAGCATCAGCCTGCAAACCAAGGGGTTGCAGGTTTGATCAAGTCAGGGGCATATACCTGGGTTTTGAGTTTGATTCCCCAGCCCCGGTGGGGGTCACGTGGGAGGCAACCAATCGATGGGTCTCTCTCACATCCATGTTTCTCTCTCTCTCTCCCTTCCACTCTGTCTAAAAATCAATGGAAAATAACCTTGGGTGAGAATTTAAAAAAAAGAACAGACAGCTGAAAAAGGACTGATTTGGAAGAATTCCAAGGGCAATAATTCTGTCATGCAGCTGGAAATCCTGGTGGCCTCAAAACCATTTACAGAGAGTACAGTCCCAGAATCGGGGCCACAGTGAGCAGCACAGAAGGTCTTTCTGAAGGTCACCATTCATCACTTACTTGGTGATGATGCTACTGGACACTCGCTGTGATTGAACAATAGGGAAAATCATACTGTCTGCCTTCAATTCATTCAGGCTCCTTAATGCACACACTTTCTCTCCCTCTCTAACATGTCCAGCTGGAATAAAGTAGGGCAAACAGAGTAAGAAAAATCATTATCCAGGGAGATAATTTTTAGAAAATAATAAAGACCCTTGGCTCTGTAGTAAATTCCCTGACTGGGAAGGTATGGCAAATCTTACTACTCAACATATTCCTGCCCCTCCACAAGGAGAGGATTTACCTACCCAGTCCCATGGCCCTCAAGCCCAGTGACTGAGAGCCACTCTTTGCAGAGGTATCATTATCCATCCCCAACCTGTTAAATTTAGGTGAGACCACTGACTTTGGCAAGTGAAGTCTGTGTGGAAGTGACCCATCTAAAAGCTGGGAAAGTCAGCTCAGGGTGCAGCATGTCTCTTTTTTCTCTGCCACCAGACTGGCAACGTCCAGAGAGAGAATGCTCCCTCAGCCTGGGTCCTGGGGTGGATGGATATCGCATGGAACAGACAAGGACTCTGAGTGAGAAATAAACTTTTGCTGTGGAAACCATAAAATTGGGGCCAACGTGTTATTTCAGCATAATTTAACCTAACCGACTGAGGAGACAGTAGGTCTGTATGCATTTGCGTCTAAGAGTCATTGCTTCCGTATCTCTCCCACGCACTGGCTGTACCAGAGTAGGTAAGTGACAACTTCTTTGTGTCTCAGTTTCCTTGTCTATCTTGCTTACTTCTCAGGAATTTTGTGAGGATAAACTGAGATAATTGTCATGATAGTAATTTAAACAGAAAAAAAAAAAAAAATCAAGATGTTGAGCAGTCTTCCTGTGCACAAAGGTTTTTGTCAAGACTTTCCGTTTCAACAGCAGGTCTGAATAAATTTAACGGGGCACCCTAATGAGACTGATGGAATTTATATTTGCCTGAAAACAGTACACAAAGGGATGAGATAAATGAAAAAGGAGTTAGATCTTAAGTGAACCCTGGTTTAGAAGAGACATTTCTCCTTTCATAGAATCCAGTGGATTTTGAATTTTCTTTATGGACAACAATGATTGATATTTGTAGTCCAAGATGGGAGGAATCTTGCCATTGTCCCTCTACCTGCCCCCCCCACCCCTTCAGGACTCAGTTGCTTCAGTGTCTAAGAAGATAAGTAAGAGTTTCTAGTTCCCCATCTTGAAGAAGGGCTCAATACAGAAGACCAGCAGAGGAAACCCTATGCTGGGGACGTTGTCATCAGACCCTCCTCCTCTCTTTGTGCAGTGCCTCTGTCTTCACTTCCTCTATTGTTTAAGGGCTCAATCTGGCCATGAAAAGAATCAATGCCCCTGATCCTCTGCCATCTCCCCTCTACTGTACTGAATCCTGAAGAATTACGACTCTGCAGATTTTCAATATCTTCTATCGACCAATTCCAGGAATCTGAGATATCCTAAATGGAAGGACAAAGGTGGAGATAAAATATTTCAAGAGCTATGTAGCAAATGTCTTGAAGAATGCACTGCATGATCTGGGCTCTTCCCACAGCCCAGCCTTACTTCTGTCCACTCTCTGAACACTGATGTCGCAGCTACTTGGGATTTCCTTAAGAGGCTCTGCCTCACTTCCAGAGTTGGGCGCATGCTGTTCCCTTGGCTTGGCACACTTTTCCACCTCACTTTCCTCGCTAAGTTCTGTTGCTTACTCATCCTTCAGAGAAATTGGATGAGATCATCTCAAATACTCAACATTATAATCTCAGCACCTGCACAGAGAAGGTGCATAAGAAATATTTGATAAAGCAGATGGATTAGGGAGCCAAGAATAATTACTGATGTGTTCAGCTACTGAGGGTTGTCTTGTTCTGCGATTTCTAACCTACCTATATTACTGTGATTATACTTCTATAAGAAACAAAATTGATAAGAAAAGCATGAATTCTTCCCTAAGGAATGTTACTTGTCAAAAACAAGCAGATATGTTTTATGTTACATATATTTTTTCCATGATTTTTAAAATGCAGAGCAAACAAACAAACAAAACCGGAAGGAGTAAAGCTCTCACTTGGATACCAAAGGCATTCTCTTTGGAGCAGTAAGCCTCCACCCAAGCCTGCTCCCTCCATCAACACATCACACTGTTCCGTGGGTCAGAGTTCAGCAGGTAGATAGAATGTGTCCACACAATTCTACTTCCTGAATCCTTTGACTTGAGCAAGGAACTCACACTCATTGGCACAGATCCTAAAGAAAGGTGGCCGTAAGGCTTTGGCTCTGGTTATATCAGGGAACAGACTCCCAATTTCCACCACAGGCCAAATCTGAGATGATGCAAATTTGACTTTAGATTACCCAGCAAATTCTTTTCAGAAGTCTGTCTCCATCACCTTAGCCCAAGTATTGTTTTTATGTTCAACAGCGGCTTCATTGATGGGCTGCCAGCAGGCCTGAATGGGTCAAGAGAGGTATTGTTTAGTTGGAAGGGAGTTTTCTGTCAATCTGGATTTTAAAAGGAGGTGGGGGTATCAATTATATTGTAAAGTAGGTCTCCTTGGGAAAAACGATAGAAGCTGTAGATATGGGTCTTTGTTTAAAGAATGGTTCAGATTCGCTTACCCCAATTGAGACAGGTCTAGCTAAGGCTACGAGAAAAAGTTCCCAATAAATGATAAAAATCCAAGAGCAGCCCCTACCCCAGTCCCAACCAAGTTTAAGGTCCTATAAAGAGAAACACAGGCACAGAAAACTGATTGTAGCTTGCTCCACAGGGAGTCTAAACCCTAAGGTCATTATCGGCAGTGGCATCACCAGTTGGTATAAACACTGGGTCTTTTGGCAATCAATCAAAGTAGGCCATCCAAATCATTCATTCCTTTGTCTGCACACAGACACAGGGTGGCTCTTCGAAAGCACTAAGCATCTGTTTCCTTCATAATGTGAGTGTCCAAGTAGTCAGACAGGGTCCACAGGCACACCGTGTGGTTTCTAAGTAGCAGTTTATTCAAGATGGGTTATGCTTGCTGGTGCAAACTTCAAGAAGTTAATAAAAACACCCTAACATCTAAGAGCTTTTATATCAGGCTGGTGGGATATGTGTAGTTTTGTTATTTTAATTAATGCCTAGAATCTATTTTTCATTGTGATGTAGATAAGTCATTTTAAAAAAGATATTTTAAAAGATTTTTTTAAAAATCTACAGTTTTCAAAAGATTTTAAAAGGAGAGCGTACTGCACCTCAAACGTTTATTGGATTTTTAATAATTGTTTATAGAGCCTCAATGCGTATAATTTATATCAATGATTAAAGAGTTTTACTTTTTAAAAACCTCCCCCTGGATGACAACCCCTTTATAATTCGGATGGGCCATTCCCTGCACTTTTTTCAGCTCCATTAATCTTTCTCCAAGTACCACAGCCAGAGTGCTCCATGTGGGCCACATCCTCAGGTCTAGTAATGGCACTTTTACAACAAGGAAAAATGACATTTCCTTGTCAGTCCCCACCTTTCTCCTGCTGAAGACAGACCTTATCTTCAGGGACTGTATGTAAGGATCCTCAGACAGTTAAGATCCTTTACCTACATCATCATCGTTGACTCAGCAATGGGCAAATAGTTCCCTTCTCCATAAATGGCTTGTATACTCCACTGAAGTTTGTCACTGTAATACACACGGACACTAAACCTCCCAGAAAATAGCTCCAGGGAGGAAGGGAATGTCTCTCGTCCACTGATATATCCTCAGCACCTAGCACATGGGAGCTGGTCAATAAATAGTGTTAAATGAGCAAATGAATGAACTCGGTTCTCCATTTCCTTTTGCTCAACAGAAAAACAATTAAACATGCTTCTTGAAGGATATCATAGTGGAATGTTTGTCACTAGAAACATTTAAACACATACCCTTCTCCTAGGAATAAATATTTCTAGACTGAGGAGGAAACTGAACCAAATGACCTCTAATGTTCCTATCAACTCCTAGACTCTGTAACTAGATGAACACCATACCTTAAGAGAGTGGATCAGCTACATAAAGCCTGATACCCAGGCAGAGGAAATTACCATGCCCTGTGTAAAATAAAAATAATAGCTTCCCTGGGACTTGGATGCAAGAATACTAACTCATCCAAAATGTGGACACAAACCTAGCGAAGAAATGCTCTTGCTAATCATCAGTTATACTCTGGAAACCACAGATGTGCTTCAGGGTCCTCTCAGAGCCAAGCCCCAAAACCATCCATGAGAAAATGGGGAAGCTAGGGGATAAGATTAAAACAAAAATAAAGAGGGGGCAGATGGGGAGAAGGGTGTCTAGAGGAGAAAAAGGAGAAACATCTGTAACAAAAATCAATTAATAAAAATTGAAAAATAAATGAAAATAATGAGTATCACACTAAACTGGAGTTTGTTTACTAGCCAACAAGAAATCCACTTAGGAAACATCTGAATTTAGCTTTGAGGTTTAAATGGTTGTAACTGAATATAAAGGAATCCCCCTTATCTGGTAGGGTCCACTCCAAGACCCCCAGTGGCTGCCTGAAACTGCAAGTAGTACATACACACCTATGACAAAGTTTAACTTATAAATTAGGCACAGTAAGAAATTAACAACAATAACTAATAATAAAGTAGAACAATTATACAAATATACTGTAATAAAAGTTATATGTGATTTCTCAGCATGAATACGTTTCCTTTTTCATAATTTCATGGGTAGAAGATTTGTCCTTACAGATCTCAGCAACCTCAGCCTAAGATTTTTTTTGCCCTATTGAAAACTTTAATCCTTTCACTTAAAGGAAGCACTTTACAGCTTCTCTTTGGCATATCTGAACTGCCAGCATCACTAACTTATGCTTTGGGGCCATTATTAGGTAAAATAAGGGTTACTTGAACACCAGCACAGTAATACAACAGTCAGTCTGATAGCTACTAAGTGACTAAGGGGAAGGCGCACATATAGCATGGATAAATGGGACAAAGGGGGACAAAGGGATGATTCACATCCCTGCGCAGGACTGAGCAAATGGCCCATCATCATGCTATTCAGAATGGCGGCAAGTTTGAAACTTAGGAATTACTTATTTCTGGAATTTTCCTCATAATATTTTTAGACTGAGGTTGACCATGGGTAACAAACCTCAAAAAGCAAAACTGCGGATAAGGGGGGACTACTGTAGCTACTTCATAAGATAGAAATTATTGCATTTGACATATAAGGATTTTTGTTCAGTAAAAGGTCATATTTACCTGGGATATCACACTAAGATGTTCAAATTCAAGAATGTCTAAAATTGAGGGCAAATTATCCTGATTGAACTTTCCTTCAATATGGATGAGGGAGGCAGTTTTCAGGAAAAGGAGATTTACTCATATATTTCTAAACAACCTTTTTTTTTTAAATCTAATTTTTAAAAAGTAACTAGAGAAACTCCATTCACACACAGCTCAACTTCGAGTGATTCTTGTCTCTACACACTTTCCTTTGTTCCAATCCTAGAATAGATAAGGGAACAGAAGAGGCGGAGAATTCTAACAAGAAGGATGCAGTGTAGATCCCCTGGATCTGTGTTTGGAGAATCTGCATGGACTGGGGTTGTTTTGAAGACAAACTGGGGACACTACACTTAAGACATTTACGGAGTGAACAACAGTTAAACAGTTCAACAATTCCTTGGAAATATATGAAAAGACTTCAACGTCACAGTCAACTCCGGATCACCCACACCACAACTCAGTCAAAGAAAGAAGTCTGTTTTTATTTTTATTTATTTTTTAATCCTCACCCGAGGATATTTTCCCACTGATTTTCAGATAGAGCGCCGGGAGACAGGGAGAAGAGGGGGAGGGGGAGGGGAAGAGGGGGAGGAGGAGGAGGAGGGGGTAGAGAGACAGACAGACAGCCATGTGTGTGAGAGAGACACACCTATTGGCTGCCTCCCGCAGGACCCCAACCAGGGCTGGGTATCTAAACACAAGGGAGGTAGGTGCCATGACTGGAATGGAAACTGGGACTCTGGTCTGCTAGCCTATTCTCTAATCCGCCCACGCTCTAACCGCTGAGCCAAATGGGCCAGGGCAGAAGTCTTCTGTTTTTAAACTGTAAGTAATTTCATCTTAATTCCAGTGACAACAGGGAATGTGCAGAGAAAGCAGTTACTTCCTCTGTGCAACACTTTTAAAAATCTCTACTATTTGAATGAGCGAGTTCTTACACAAGAATTCCCTGGGATTAAGCTCACATCTGGTTGACAGACCTAGTGTTGGATATGATTGTGACCACACAACTACATCTCAAATACTGTTCCTATTTAACTGACATATATGAACTAATTTATTTTAAAAATGTGCAGCAAATTATTTCTTTCACCTCCCCATGCCTCAAGAATGCACCAGCAACAGGTATTACTTAAAAGACACCCTCCCACCACACACACACACACACACACACACACACACAATTTGCATTCCCGGATGCTCTCCAATTATCTAAAGCAGATTTTGTTATTTTAGTTACTGGGAATCTGTGCCTTGGAAATGAGTCTAGTGGAGGAGGGAGTAATTTCACCAAACTTGACTTCTCTGGACTCCAATTTTCTCACCAGAGGGGAAAAAAAAAAAAAGATTAGCTAGAGACTACAAATTCCCTCAATAACAGCAATCTTTGACCACTAATTATCAAGAGTACAATTTGTGTGCAAGCAGAGAGCTGAAATCTTAAGCGTATGTCATTAACTATTAGAGTTTAAAACGCCTGAAAGACCTACAGTTACACTCCAATATGACCACCGAATATTTTCTGACCATGGAGAACGTCTCTAAAAACACCTCGGCAAGCGGAATCACCAGACTGATTAGAACACGCTGAGGAATCCAGCGAACTTCTTGGGGGGTGGGGGGGCTGTATATCTGGGCAAGAGTTAGGAGAATAAGCGCGGGGGTCTGAGAACAGCCTGCATTTCTGGGGTTTCAGAGCTTCCAGTATCTCCGAAGGACTTTTGTCTATATCTACAAACTCTCTCAAGCCACCACCTGCAGCTACACAGTTACGGGTAGGAAGAAAAAAGGAAAAGGAAAGGGAGGGGGTAACGCAGGAAAAATCTCGAGCGAAGCGCCCCCAAAGCCCATGGGGTGAAAGTAGACTTTGAACATCGACAAAGAAATGGGGAAAGAGAAAGAAAGAGGACTCCGCCGTTCCCACCCCGCCCTGCTTCTTTCATTAAAAAGGAAAGGCCGCCGCCCCTTCCCTCTGCCTTTCACCCAGGGTTGTGCAGCACCGACTGAAACCGCACCCTCCAAATCCGTGGGTCGGAGTAGCGCACCCCAGGAGGCGCGGCCCTTGCCCCGCCCGCAAACCGGAGGTTGGAGCATCCCCCTCCCTCCCTCCCGCGCTCCGGGCCAAGGGGCTGCCGATTCTCCCGGCGCCGGCACTCGCCCTCCCTTCCTCTTCCTCGCGTCCCCACCTCCTCTGCTAGCCACCCCCAGCCCTCCATCCGCTGAGTATTTTAATACCTCCATCCACCCGGACAAGGGGACCTTTTGAAAACTTTGTGTGTGCATGTAGGGCTTTTGTCCACATCCTGGGCAGGGCTCGGTCACCCTGGTGGATGCCTGGGGGTGTCCGGGATCGCACAATGCACTGGGGAAACCACCACGGAAATCCCACCCTTTTATTTTTGACCCGCTTCTACAACCATCTGACACACAGCGCTACGGCTAACGATTTCCATGCTCGGGTCGCCCCTCCGCGCAGGGCAGCCGGGAGGAAACCCTCGCACCCGGCGCCTTTCTCGAATGTCACGAGGGAAAAGGTGTGCGCGCAGAGAGAGGAGCAGCCGAGAAACACAGTGGCTAAAAGAATCTTTCTAAAGGGAAAATAAAAGAGAGGTCCTTTTCCTCCCCCATCCTGGGAATCGGGGCGCAACGAGGCGATATACTGTTGCATCACGTAACAGCCAAGCCTCGGGGCTCTTCGCCGTCCCTTCAGCCCTAGACGCGCGCCCAAATTCATACACACACCCACAGCCACCACCGCCACGGTCCCGACCCCCTCCCGGGTCCCCCGTATTCCCGCCGGCACCCGCCCCAAAGCGGGGACCACCCAGCATCAGAGAAGTAGCAGGCTAGGGAAACGGGGCCCCAGCACTCACAGACGGTCTCCCCACGGCCACGGCCATCGCGGCTGCGGCTCCGGCTCTGGCTGCGCCCGGTTGCTCTTTGCCAACAGTGGCTGCCGCTGGGGCTCCGGCTCCCGCTCGCCTCCCCCGCGCCTTCCTTGCGGCTGCGCTCTGCTCGCGCCCGGCTCCCGCGCGCGGCCAGCGGCATCTGCTCCCCCCACGCTACTGCCCCTCCTGCTTTATTAGAGCAACATGGCCACCCGCCTGGAAGGGACCATTTGCTTCCCCAGAAAGGGGTGTAAACCTGCTCGCGGGGGCTGAGGCAGTGGTGGGGAGCATGGTGGGCGGGCCTCCAGGCTTAGACTGCAGGGCTTGCCCTCTCACATTGTAACTGAGGACCTCGAAGCGATCCTCTCCGGTGCCACCGAGACGCCCCCAGCCGGTGCGCTGGCCGCCCGCCCCCCGTTCCATCACGTGCTGAAGTCCGAGTAAAAGCCTAAGCGCGGAGATCCCTGCCCCAGGTCCCGCCACGCGCTACGCAAATCGGGCAGCTGGAGCCGCTGCGGAGAGGGGGAAGGGATGCCGGGGCAAGACAGATCTGCGGAGACGGCATGTAGCGGAAAGTTAGCCCTGGGCAAGCACGCCCCACCGGAGGAACCCGCTTGGAGAGGGTGTGGGCCACCAGGGAGATATGTGGGTGACCGAGGTGGGGCTGGGCAGACACCCCCAAAGGAAGAGTTGCTCCTACGAGTCTGTTCTTAAGGGAGAAACTAAAAAGCAGATGGCTGGAAGCTGTCACTGAAGCATGCGGCCGGGTAAGGGACCACAGTGGAGAGGAAGAGGCCACAGTAGTTGCTGATGTGGACTACCAACCGCCGCCGGCTTGAGAGGAACTAGAGGACTTCTCCGCTGGGGAATTGGCGCAGCTGTGGACTGCCCCAGAGCGCAGGGGCTGAGGCCGCCCGCGGGTCACACTTGGGGGCTCAGCCGACCTTTTGTGATCGCTGGAGACAGACTGGGAGGCGCGCGCGGGGGCTTGCGGCTGGGGGGCGCGGCAGCGGCGCCAGGCGGGTGATTGTAAAGTCTGTGCGACTCCGGGCGCGTGGGCCTGGGAAGCTTCTCCGCCGTAAGGAAGGATTTTAACAACAGATGTTGGGGCGTTACTGCGCGACAGTGTGCCGGGCGGAATAGCAGAGTCCTGTTGCGTTTCGGGTGGTGCGGCCCGGGCCGAAGCCTGAGGGCGGAGTGAGACAGAGGTGCTGTAGATTCCCGCAGCGCGTCGTCGGGCGGGAGAGGGGGCCCGCGACAGCAAGGTGATTGAGGATAGCGACCGGACGGGGAAGGGGAACCAGTTATACTGAAGCGCAGGGAGTGTGGGGAGGCGGTGAAGGCTGTGATAAACCCACGGGATTGCACCCTCAGGGAAAACCAAGACCTATTGAATTAGGTCAAAGACAAACCACCTCTTTAGACTGTGCCTCAGAGTCTGACCTGAGACTTCCAGCAACCAGGTTTCTCGGGAGCCCTGCGTCTGCCCCTCCGGCCATCTCTGGAGAACACAGGATTCTAACGCGCCGCCCCGCCTTGGGCTGAGGGTGAGTGGCCTCCGGGCCGGGGTCCAGCTGCTGCGAGGCAGACGCTGGATTACCCCAGGAGGGGTGGATGGGCTCTGGGCCACCCAGGCTGAATTCCACCTACAGGATGCAGGTGAAACCCTCGGGGATGAGAGTGTGATGAAAGCAGTCTCAGCGAAAGAAACATCAGAGGCTCCGAATGCGGATCTCTTCATTTTGTGGGCGGACCCAGACTTGCAGACACTAACCTCTCAGTTTTTAGCAATTTCTGCCCCCTAGTTTTCAAATCTTTTGAAGACATGGTCCACCATTTTATGTCAAGCATACAATAAGCGCTCAGTAAATGTTGAATTACGATTACCACGTGGATGGTTACAATGGAAAGGGAGGGGGAAGAGAAGTACTTCCATCTGCTGCTCTGTGTATATAGACATTTTGTCCTTCTCCCATAGGGAGGATTAGACAGGCACTGCTCATGACGTGAGGTCTCAGGTAAACCCTATGAAAAGACTGCTCCACAGGCTGCCAACCAGATGTAAGGGCAATTGCAAACCAACTCTCCACTTGGTATATACATGGGCTGGACCAGACTGCAGGACTTAATCAATTAATTGTTTCATTTTTATTTACTTGGGAAATGCTTATGTTGAAAAAAGCTGATTCGATTCTGAGAGTATGAATTTCCTACTTTTGTGGGTAGGTTAGTTTATTCTCATCACAAAAACTAAAAGCCACTTATTCCAAGATCTCAACTGTTTGAAGAAACCCTTTTAGGACAGAATCATTACAGTTTACCCAGCTTCTGCCTGAATTTTTTACTGACTAGAAGCAATGCTTTAAATTCCCACCTCCCTGACTTTTTGGGGACAGGTAGGCATAAATATATTTAATAAAAATACAATTTAATTACTGTTGGCCAAGAAAGGCTATTTCAGAATGTCATTTAAACAATCTACGACAATACTACCTAGGTTCAAAAACAGTTCATAGCTATGTGACCTTGGGCAAATTACTTAATCTTTCTTGTGCTTCAATTTCCTCATCTTAAAAGTCTGTTTAATAATAGTTCCTCCCTAACAGGGTTGCTAAAGGATTATATTACCTTTTTAACTCTCTGCCCAGCACTGTGCTAAGAACTAAAAATTTTTAAATGAGGATGCCTCTTTGACTCTTAATCAGTGCCCATTCTGCTGAAAGATAGATCTTTAAACAATGCTGATACAGCAGGTGGCAGCTAGACCTGGCATACCCTGAGACATTTGCTGAGTGGCCTCAACAAACAAACAAAAATAACAACACTGATAAATAATCCAAATCCTAGAAAAGATACATGAATTAAGGGATTGTAAAGCACAGTAAAAGGAGCTATTCACTCTCCCTGTCCAAAAAGGAAAGGTTCACCAAGGAGGTGGAACAGGGAAAGGCAAGGAGGACATTTCAAGCAATGGAACAGAATGAATGAAGATTCCGTGGTTTCAAGGGTGATGATGTTGGAAGGATAGGTGCTCTGGCACTGCGACAGTAGGAGCCTTAGAGGTAGCTAGCAGAGTGGGGAAAACACTCCAGATTATTACTTAGCTATGTGACATTGAGCAAGTTAGCCTTTCGTCATCTCATCTTTTTCTATTGTATGATTGGGTCGTAACAGTGAGTCCTGATGGTGGACATGTTTGCTAGATCTATTCATCTTCCTTTCTGCCCCAGAAACTTGAACTCAAAGGGCTTTCTTTCCCATACCTTCCATTTGAGTTCAGGCAACTTCAGTACAACAAAGAAGTGTTGGTATTTATTCCTGTAGGCTCCCTTGCTATGGCACCATTGCAGGCTGGCTGCATTCCTCAACCAAAGGTCACAGTTACTTCCCTAGGATAATCCAGGGTAAACTCCTTGTGGTTTCTCTCCATTTATCCCTCACTCTTGCAAATAGTCCTTTTATTAAATTCTACTCTAATTATCAATTAAGAATATATCATCTCATTTCTTCTAGTAATTCAGTCCTTCACAGAATTGTTTTGCTCAGAGTTAACTGAGAAAACATAGGTATGCTATTAGTAGCGTGACCTATAATTTATTGTCCAAACTTAGAAGCTTTTGAGATTGAAAAAAGAGGGTTGGTGCACTAAGACAATAGGCAAAGACCAGGATTTATGGTCACCATAGCTACTATTACAAGACAAGTTAGGCAATTGAGAAGTGATTGTACTAATATACATCTTACTAGGCTTTGAGTGCCTCAAGGCAAGAGTGCTCCTTTGTGTTTCAGTTTACAGCACAAAGTCTGAAGTATTCAAAAATGTTGAGCTGCAGTGGAATAGAAATAAGGCTGGGGGCTAAACTAGAAAAACCTTTATTGTCATGCTAAGGATTTAGAACTTGATCTTGTGGGAAAGAGTCAAGGAGCTTAAACATAGAAGTGACATCATGTTTACATTTTGGAAAAGATCTCTAGTGAATATTTGACATTGTCGGTAATGCAGGATTTATTTCCTTTTTAATGGAACCCCAATCTATCTAGGGAGATTTTCCACTAAATGTGTCCACCTTGGTGGAAAGTAAATGCTTCTACAAAAGAGGTTCCTAAAGTTACTCTCATCAGATTCTTTAACTACCAAAATATATCCAAGAGAGCATGTGATCTAAGCTTGCCCAGACACTGTCAAGTTTGAATCTTGAGTCAAACAACATAAAAACGATATAAATAATTTATACGTTTCATAATTTATTTTTATCTCTTAGCTTAAATTATCTAGGGTTTGTTTCTGTGGCTTGTAGTCAAAGAACCCCACCTAACACAAGATCATGTTGACTTCAGTAAAAATGATGAATTGGAAAGGAACATGATAAGAGACGGGGAATAAATTAGAAGCTGTTGCCACTTTTATTTCAGGCAATATAACTGGCAACAGATGCTGAACCCTTCCTGCAATACTATATGTAAAAATGGTCCAATATTTTAAAGCATCTAAATTGGAGAGGAAAAATTAAAACTGTCTTTATTCGCAGATGACGTGAACTTGTATATAGAAAATCCCAAAGAATCCACTAAAGAATTAGCACTAATAAAGGAGCACAACAAGGTTGTATCAGTCCAAAATCAAGTATACAAAAATCAATTGTATTTCTATACAAATGCAATGAACAATCCAAAAATAAAATTAAGAAAACAACTTCAGCCCTGGCTGGTTTTGCCAAGTGGTTAGATTGTTCGCTACAGACCGAAGGGTTGCAGGTTTGATTCCCAATCAAGGACTCCTACCTGAGTTGCAGGTTTGATTCTGGCCCCCTTTAGGGTCATGAAGGCTCTCTCTCTTGCCGTATCTTTCTCTCTCTTTCCCCCTCCCTCACTTCCACTCTATCTAAAAGGCAATGGAAAAATATACTCAGGTGAGGATTAACAAAAAAAGAAAGGAAAAGAAAACAACTTAATTTACAATAGCATAAAAAAGAATAAAATACTAAGGAGTAAATGTAACAAAGTAAGTGTAAAACATATACCCAAAAATGTTATTGAAAGAAAGTTTTAAAAAAATCTAAGTAAATGGTAAAACAACTCATGTTCACAGATTTGAAAATTTAATATTGTTAAGATGGCAATACTCCCCAAATTGATGTAAAGATTCGTTGCAATCCCTATTAGAATCTTAGCTGGCTTATTTGTAGAAATTGACAACTTGATCCTAAAATTCATATAGAAATTCAGGGGCCCAGAATAGCCAACACTTGGAGGACCCCCACTTTTGGATTTCAAATTTTACTACAAAGTAATAGTAATCCAGATGGTGTGGTACTTGTATAAGGATAGACATAAAGATCAATGGAATAGAATTGACAGATCAGAAATAAACTCAAGTGTCTATGGTCAACTAATTTTGACAAGGCCATTCAATAGAGAAAGAATAATCTTTTCAACAAATGGTGCTAGGACAACTGTACAGACAGATGCAATAGAATAAATTCAGACCCTTATGTCATATACCATGCATAAAAATTATTTCAAAATATATCAAAGACCTAAATATAATAGCTAAAACTACAAAACTCTTAGAAGAAAATATACAGGTAAATTTTCATGATCTTGGGTTTGGCAATAAGATTCTTAGACATGATACCAAAAGCACATGAAACAAAAGAAAAAATAGATAAATTTGACTTTATCAAAATTAAAAACTCTTGTGCTTCAAAGGACATTATCAATAAAATGAAATGACAACCTACACAATAGAGAATATTTGGAAATTGTATATCTGATAAAGGATTTGTATCTAGAATATAAAGAACTCTTACAACTCATAATACAAGGCATCCTAATTTTAAAATGGTTAAAGAATTTTAAGAGCCCTGGTCAGTTTGGTTCAGCGGTTGGAGCGTCAGCCTGCGGTACAGAGAGACCCGGGTTCTGTTCCCGCTAAGGGCATGTACCTCGGTTGCAGTTTGTCCCCGGCCCTGGTTGGTCCTGCGGGTGGCAGCCACTCGATGTGTCCCTTCACATCGATGTTTCTCTCTCTCTCTTCCTCTCTCTCCCTCCCGCTCTATCTGAACAAAAAATGAAAAAATGTCCTCGGGTGAGAATAAAAAAAAAAAGAAATAATTTTAAGAAACATTTCCCCAAAGAAGATATACAAATGTCAATAAGCACATGAAAAATTTCTTGACATCATTAGAAGGAGATACCCTTTCACACCTACTAGAATGACTGTAATTAAAAATAAAAAATAAAAAAGAATAACAAATATCATTAAGGATGTGGAGAAATTAGATCCCTCACACACTGTTGATGAGTGTCAAATAGTACAGCCATTTTGGAAAACAGTTTTGGGGTTCCTCAAATGGTTAAACAAAGAGTTACCATATGACTCCACAATGTCACTTCTAGTTATATACCCAAGAGAAATGAACATGTATGACCACACAAAAACATATACAGGAATGTTCATTATTCACAGTAGCCAAAAGCTGGAAACAATTCCAATGTCCATTAACAAATGAATAGATAAACAAAACATGGCATATCATTTAACGGAGTATTATTTGACCATAAAAAGGGTTTAAGTAATAATAAATGGTACAGTACTGATAAATCTTTTAAACATTATGCAATGTGAAAGAAGCCAGTTATAAAAAATCACTTATACCATTCCATTTATATTATATGTCTAGAATAGGCAAATATATAGAGACAGAAAGTTTATTTGCAGTTGCTCAGTACTCAAGGGGATGAGGTAATAGAGGGTGATAGCTAAAGGATATAGAATTTCTTTTCAGATAATGAAATGGTTCTGAAATTTATTGTGATGATATATAGGGGTCCAGTTGTTCTGCTCTCCACCAGAAGAACATATATTCAGTTTTTTAAATTCTTAGTCATTCTCGTGGTTTTGCAGTAGCACCTCAATGTGATTTTTTTTTTTTAAAGATAACCATTTTTTTTTTTTTTTTAATTTATTTTTGGTACATGCCTCTAATGGGAACCAAACCCAGGACTCTCTCTGGTCTGCAGGCTGACACTCCAACCGCTGAGTCAAACCGGCCAGGGCTCAATGTGATTTTTAACTTGCATTTCTCCAATAACTAATGGTGTTGAGCATCTTTTCATTTGTGTATTTGCCAACTGAGAGGTCCCGGTTCAATTCCCAGCCAGAGCACATGCTTGGGTTGTGGGCTCGATCTCCATTAGGGGGTGTGCAGGAGGCAGCTGATCATATCGATGTTTCTATCTCTCTCTCTAAAAAATAAAATAATAATAATAATTAAAAAAATAAAGAAAATCAGGATGATATTTGCCCCCTTCAAATTTTTTGGCATTTCTTACTTTTCTCTGACTTCCCAAAACCAACTAATATTCATTCTACAATCACTTATGCAAATTACCTTCCATAGATAATTCATTTAGGTGTGGAAAGTTTAACTCAAAACAATCGGTTGCTCATTTACTACAATGGATTTCAGTGGCTTTTTTGTTCACATTTTTTTAATGTAGTTGATATGTAAATAATTACTTCCATTACTTTGGCAGTGGCCTTAGAATCATGTTTATTAAATTTTTTTTTTTGATTTAAAAAATTGTCTTTCGAAAAATGGGCAGAGGACCTAAACAGACACCTCTCCAAATAGGACATACAAATGGCCAGGAAACATATATAAAAAAAAATGCTCAACATTACTAATCCTCAGAGAGATGCAAATTAAAATGACTATGTGGTACCACCTCACACCGGTCAGAATGGCCGCCATCAACAAATCATCAAACAACAGGTGCTGGCGAGGGCGTGGAGGAAAGGGCACTCTTGTACACTGCTGGTGGGAATGCAGACTGGTGCAGCCACTATGGAAAACAATATGGTGTTACCTCAAAAAATTAAAAATTGAACTGCCATTTGATCCAGTGATCCCACTCCTAGGAATATATTCTAAGAAGCCTCAAACACCAATCAGAAAGAGTATATGTACCTCTATGCTCATAGCAGTACTATTTACAATTGCTAAGATCTGGAAACAGCCCAAGTGTCCATCAATAGATGAGTGGACAAAAAAGCTGTGGTACATATACACAGTGGAACACTATACAGCTGTAAGAAAGAAAGATCTCTTACCCTTTGAGACTACATGGAGGGACCTGGAGAGTATTATGCTAAGCAAAATAAGCCAATCAGAGAAAGGCAAATATCACATGATCTCACTTATTTGTGGAATGTAATGAACAAAACAAACTGATGAACAGAAATGACTCGGGGACATGGATGTGGGGTAGAGACTGACAAACCTCAGAAGATGAGAGTGGCCCTGGCCAGTTTGGCTCAGTGGTTGGAGCGTCGGCCTGCAGTCCAGAGAGACCCAGGTTCAGTTCCTGCTAGGGGCGTGTACCTCGGTTGCAGTTTGTCCCTGGCCCTGGTTGGGTCATGCGGGTGGCAACCACTTGATGTGTCCCTTTCACATTGATGTTTCTCTCTCTCTCTCTCTCCCTCCCACTCTATCTGAACAAAAAATGGAAAAATGTCCTCGGGTGAGGATGAAAAAAAAAAAGATGGGGATGGGGGGAGTGACGAGATAGACCACAGAACTTATATGCATGTATGTATAACCAATGGACATAGACAACTATGTCGGGAGGAGGGTGTCAATGGGGGAAAAAGGAGAACTATCTGTAACAAAAATAAATTAATAAATAATAATAAAATTTAAAAAATGTCTCTCAGAGAGGAGACAAAATAAAAGCTGAGTTTTCCTTTTTTTCCTTATCTTAAAGCATAATATCATCAGCACCAAGCAGTGGCTTTCATCCTTTTTTTGTTCACCCTCTTGTTTTTGAAAAACAAAAAACCAAATTTTGAAATTTTCTTGGTATTCTTTTTAAAAGCAAGAATTATCTAAACCTATAAGAAAATATCAGTCCTTACAGGCTTGTGCTACTCTTTAATACACGCTCTTTTAAAATTTAATCTCATTAACTAGCATCCTGTGAAGACATGTTCCCTGGACTATGATGACTTGGCCTGCTGGTCACTCTTCTCGGCAGCCAGGCCTGGAGCTGGGTCAGTTACCTTGGTTCTGGCATCTGTAATTCTCAGATAATTCCTTTTTCTCTGTGGCCAGTCACTGTGGTGCCAGTATTATTCCTTCTTGTGAGCCTAGAACATTTATGTAGTTGAAGTCTCCCTAGATATTGCCACTGACTTAGAAGAGAATTATACATACATACCTGTATATTTTCACCTTAGTCTCAACCTATTTGTTATCCACCATTACCAATTTCCACCAGCTGAATAACTCTTTCTAGTACATGGGGTTACTCTGCACCTCATCTTCTATCTTGTAGCCTTGTTCCTTTTGAAAGAAGTAAAACATCCTTTGTTTATTTCAGTCATAAGTTCTTTGTTCCCTCATCTCCTAATAGCTATTGGATTGTGTTCATCTCCTTTTGTTAATTTTTCCAAGTTCAATTTGCTTTGCCATTAATCCTCCTTTCCCATCCTAAGGTTTCAAAAGTCACTAGCATTATATCTCAAGTTTCTTCTCTTTCATTTTGTCCCACCTGGATCAACAGTAGTGGATATTGGTTGGTTGGCTGGCATGATACATTTCGGCAGATTAGGCTTCATGCTCATCTTTAGGAAGAATGCAGAAGTGGCCCTTGCAGCGCTGCTGCCTTAATCATTTACAGCGAAAAACATGGGCTTGGGGTCAGGACAGTTAGGTGCACTTTCCTGCACTGCCAAGTATCATAAGCTTTGCAGTTTTTAAACTGATATATTAGTTTGTATATAGGCTAACTTGCTGTAATAGAGACACCACCAAACTAAATTTCCCAAAAAAGATAGATGTTTATTTCTCTCTCGTGGAACAGTCCAGGAGGTGGTGAGCAGCAGAAAGGCCTGGCAGCTACGCTGCTTATACAGGAGTTCACATTCCTTGTTGCTGTCTTGTTGCTCCATCATCTTCTGAGTCTTACCTCATCCACTCTGATCAGAGGTGGTTCACTAACACCATGCCCATAGTCTAGCCCATGGGAAGGGGGAAGAGGAAGTGGAAAAGCAATTTCCTTTTAAGGAAGTGACATGAGCACAGCACATGTCACCTTTGCTCACAATCCACTGTAAAAACTCAGTCACATGAACATAGCCTCAGGGGAGGCTAGGATATGTAATCCCTTATATGGCACGAATAAGCCCCACTAAAATGTGGGGGTGGATCCTATTTGTGAAAGAAAAAAATAAAAAATGGATACTGGGGGGAAATCAGCAGTCTCAGAAGTGATATATTTATATGGTTAAAAGATAAAATAGTATAGAATAAAGTCTTCCACTCCATTCACCATCTGTACAGTCCCCACCCTTTTACTCAAGAGAAATACTTTATTAGTGTCCTACGTATCCAGAGTTTTCTTAAGCAACTTTGAGAAGATCTATTTATTTCCTACCTTACCTGATGTTTTACATAAAAGAAAAACATACTGGCTTTGTTTAGTTAACACCCTTACAAAGGTTTGACATGGCTACTGTGCATGCCTGATTAATATTGTAGTTTCAATGAGATCAAATTATATCAATAATAGTTAAGAGAACTGAGTGATTGGACATGAATCAGATTGGCCTTAGCAGAAAGGATTGGGGAGAAAAAAAAAAGCACAAACCTATCAATTCCTTTCAGGGTTAACCCCAAATTGGATCTGAGCACCTCTGCCTCTCTCTCTCTCTCTCTCTCTCTCTCATCATCATCATCATCATCCTCCTCCCAGTCAGATGAAACCAACTAATCAGAGAGGGATTGACTTTAAATGTGTAATTAATTCTTTCTCTTGTCCTATGCAATAACAGAGTTTATATTTGTGTCTGGATGGAAAACGTTTTTTAAACTTTTAATTTGTTTTTGTTTAGATACATTATATGTGTGTGTCTGTGAGTGTATGTGTATTGGGCACATGGAAAATACACACACACGCACACATTTATTTATTATGGTTTTTTTTTAATCCTCACCTGAGGACATTTTTCCATTATTTTGTTCAGATAGAGTGGGAGGGAAAGAGAACAAGAGAGAGAAAAACATCGACGTGAAAGGGACGCATCGAGTGGCCACCACCCGCACGACCCAACCAGGGCCGGGGACAAACTGTAACTGAGGTACATGCCCCCAGTGGGAACCGAACCCGGGTCTCTTGGGACCTCAGGCAGACGCTCTAACCGCTGAGCCAAATCGGCCAGAGCTATTTATTATGTATTTATATATAAAAATCTTAAAATCTTTAATAATCTAACCTCTCAGAGAAAAGCACATAATATGCTTGGATATTTTCTTCTAAAACAATGAATTTTTTTATAATTAAGGTTATGCTAAAAATAATACTTTATTCTTTTCTTATACTTAACATTATTTTTATATTGGTGAATATTTTTTAAGAACATTAGTCTTTAAGAATCGATTGATTATTTCTGAACACAAGTGTACTATGACCTCTTTGCAAAAAGTTTGGAAATTTCTGAAAAATATAAAAATAAGGATCACTTATAATTCTATAATTCAGATAGTCATGTCAGTGTTTCTGTATATTCACTTCTAGATAATTTCTCTGCATATTTACATTTATAGATATAGTTATATTTTTAAGTGGTATTTCATTTTATAATCACCTTTTTCACTTAAAAGTCTATCAGAATATTTTTCCATATTAATACAAGCAAGCCTTCATTACCTTTTTAATTATCAGAACTACCCATTGGTATCTAAATTATTTCTATATTTTATTTTTATAAATAACTCTGTGGTCAACAGCCTAGCATATAAATCTTTCACTGAATATTTAGATAGTTCCTTAGAATAAATTCCTGGAAGTGAGATTGGTAGATATTGTAGGAACTTGAGAAAAATCCTCAAGTCCCTACAATAGTCTTTATTTGTACAGATTGCTATATGTAAAGGTTATAAAGTAAAATACATCCATTAGGGTTCTATTTTTGTTGTTATTGACTTGGTTTTGCTTTAGGCAACAGAGAAAGACACTGGCTAAAGTTCCCAAAACAGACGTGTGTTATAAGAGTCTACGTAGTTCATAAGGAGTGAATGGTCAGCCTCACGTAAGAGAGGGATCATCCCTTCAAATTCATTTTCCAATTTTCTGTCATTTTTCTTAAGACTCAAATGCCTGGCCCTGGCCAGTTTGGCTCAGCAGTTGAACATTGGCCTATGGGCCAGAGAGTCCCAGGTTCGGTTCCTGGTAGGGGCAAGTACCACATTAAAAAAAAAAAAAAAAAAAAAAGACTCAAATGCCTGGATAAAAGTCCCATTGGCCTGGCTTGGATTATGTGCCCACCCTTGGCCAGTGAGTGTGCCTGTATGCACACGCACCTTCATGGATCCCACTGAAATCCCAAGGCACAGACATATTCAGTCCCCCCCCAAAAAACAAAGATGCTTCTTTCAAAGGACCTGCTGGACAGGCAAAAGCAGCAGTGAGTACTACCAAGATGCTATTTCTATTTGAATATGTGTATGAAATCAGGATATAAGTTTATGTCTATAAACTTTTAAAAATGAGAACAGAGAGGGCGTTAAATAAATACACTTCAATATTTCAGCATAAGTTGGGGATTCAGGCAAGGCTCAGAGGGAAATTATCTTTAATACTAAGTAAAGCTCTTCTATTAAAAGAGGAAGCCCATGATCAGCAGATAGTCCCCTGATAGCAGATGCTAAAATGAAGTTTCATGTGTAAGATGTTTATTGAGTTAAAACCTGGAAAAGAAGTGGGATGAAGCAGGATTGGGCACAGGGAGAATCTGAATCATAATGAAGGCCCAATAAAACCTCAGCCTGCTGGTGGGGAGTCCTGGGGCAAATGTTGCCCATCACAGCTGTGTGTCTTCAGGCAGAGATGCCCAGGCTCTTACACCCACCTTGCTCAGTCACTAGATGGGCTGTTCTGGGAGGGGTGATCTTAAAACGGGCATCTCTCTGCAGTTGAGGCAGACCCTGAAGGAGCCAGTAGTTGAGACTGTTTGCTAAATGCACTCCCAGTGGCTGGGAAGCAAATCTCTTGAAAGAGATTTGTGTTGTGTATTTGTTTATCACAAGCCATAGGTCCTTTTAATTTTTTCCAGTTTCAACATATTTTTAAAAAAATTTTTTTTGTCTTTATTGATTTTTCGAAAGGGAGGAAGGGAGAGGCAGAGAGAGATAGAAACATCGATGAGAGAGAACATCAATGGGCTGCCTCCTGCATGCCCCCACTAGGGATCAGGCCCACAACCTGGCCATGTGCCCTGACTGGGAATCAAACCCGCGACCTCTGAGCTACACTGGCCGGGCTCAAAGTTATTTTTATTGGCTATCATTTTGAAATAAACTTTCTATTTAAAAATGTTTTTACATTTGCAGAAAAGTTGTGAAGATGGTATACATACTTCTCATATAACCTCATACCCAGTCTCCCCTATTATTAACATTTTATATTAGTATGTTACATTTGTTACAATTAATGAACCAATCGTGATCCATTATTATTGGCTTAAATCCATAATTTATTCAAATTTTCTTAGTTTTCCTAATGTCCTTTTCCTGATCCAGGATCCCATACAGGATACTCCATTTCATTTATCTGTCATGTCTCCTTGGGCTCCTCTTGGCTGTTATAGTTTCTCGGATATTCCTTGCTTTTTTTTAATCCTCACTTGAGGACATTTCTGCATAGAGTGAGAGGGAGAGAGAGAGGAAGAGAGAGAAACATCAATGTGAGAGAGACACATGGACTGGTTACCACCGACATGACCCCAATCGGGACCAGGGACAAACTGCAACCGAGGTTTGTGCCCTTAGCGGGAACCAAACTTGGGACTGTCTGGTCCGCGGGCTGACACTCTAACTGCTGAGCCAAACTGGCCCGGGCAGATATTCCTTGCTTTTGATGATCTTGACTTTTTTGAGGTGTGCTGTTCAGGTATTTTGTAGAATGTACTTCAATTTGGATTTGCCTGATACTTTTCTCATGGTTAGACTCAGGTTATGAATCTGTGGTAGGAAGATCAAAGAGGTGAAATGCAGTTCTCATTATATCATACAGTGGGAGAAAGTTGATAAACCATGACCTCAGCCAGATGATTGAGGTCAATGTCAATAATGACGAGTCATGTTGATAGTATAGTACCCTTGATATGATGTAATGAGAATAGCAGTGGGAGCTCTTTCAGTTGGTTACTGTGTCCCTTTATTTTATTACTATTTTTTAACTTTTTTTTTTAAATCCTCACCTGAGGACATTTTTTCATTTTTGGTTCGGATAGAGTGGGAGGGAGAGAGAGGAGGAGAGAGAGAGAAACATTGACGTGAAAGGGACACATCGAGTGGCTGCCACCCGCACAACCCAACCAAGGCCGGGGAGAAACGGCAACTGAGGTATGCTCCCCCAGTGGGAACCAAACCCAGGTCTCTCTGGACCACAGGCCGACGCCCTGACCACTGAACAAAACTGGCCAGGGCAAGTTACTGTGTCCCTTTAACATGCACTCATCACTGGTTTTGTTTCTTTACACATTTCCTTACTTTCAGACACCCACCACAAAATGCTCCAGGCTTGTCTTGTATATTCCGTGCCCCAGCCCTAGAATCTGCTATTTTTTCGAAAGGGCTCTGGTTCCTTTCAGTGGAGAATGGCATTAGAAACCAAAACCTGGGCTCTAGTTTTGCTCATTGCTCATCAGAGTGCGGTTGCTTCCAGACCCTCTCAGGGGTCAAAGTAAGGAAATGATGTGTGCATACTAACCTGCGTATATGCACATATCTATAAATATTTCTGTGTGTAGCCATTTGTATCTGTATTAAGATAAACATGAGACCATCCTGATGACTCCAACTCAAATCCATTACTGCACAGATTCTTCTAGCCTTCTTCCTTGTTAATCTGTAACCTCCCACTCTAACAGTGAGAAGCCTGGCTCTCACCAGCCACCAGCCATTTACCTAAGTGTTCAATATTAGTGTACACGTGTAGTAGTTTCAGATTTATTAACATATACCACACGAGCAACAACTGTATCATTAGAGCACAGTGTTTATATGCTCTACATTATATACAGTTTCTTTTGCCTTTGATCTACAGACGCCATTCATTTCCAGTATCACCTAGGTCAGCCCTTTGCCCTCCCACTCTTTCAGTGAGGTTGTTTCATACATTTGCAATACAGTTAGATTCTTTCGTCACACTCTGGATTCCCCAACCTCCTACTTGATTTTTTAAATTTGCATACATTAAGGTTCACTCTTTATGCTGTAAAGTTATGGGTTTGATAAATGCTAGCATCATGTATCTATTACATACATAATCCATACAGTATCATATAGAACAGTTTCACCACCCTAAAACATCTCCTATATTGTATTTATTCAACCCTTTCCAAACCCCTCACAACCACTGACCTAGTTACAGATTTATAGTCTTTCCCTTTTCAGAATGTCACAGAAATAGAAGCACACATTATGTAGCTTTCTTAGACTGGCTTCTTTCAGATAGCAATATACACTATACTTTCCTTTTACCTTTCATTCAATATCTAACTAACTTGGAGTAGAAACAAGTTCTTACAGAAAGATTGCAAGAAATCTTAATTAGGCCATGGATATTTTTTCATATTTTGAAGCTTTTGATACCAATTACTATTGTACATAAAAGCCCTCTGGCCTCTTGGAAGCACTGGGTTTCATGTTTTAAAATCCTTGCCATTTTTTGCCCTGGCCAGTTTGGCTCAGCAGTTAGAGCGTCGGCCTGCGGTCTGGAGAGACCAGGGTTCGGTTCCCGCTAAGGGCACATACCTCGGTTGCAGTTTGTCCCCGGCCCTGATTGGGTCGTGTGGGTGGCGACCACTCAATGTGTCCCTTTCACATTGATGTTTCTCTCTCTCTCCCTCCCACTCTATCTGAAAAAAATATCAAAAAATGTCCTCGGGTGAGTTTAAAAAATAAAATAAAATCCTTGCCATTTTCATAGTAAAGAATGATAGCTTACAGATTTTAAAATTTAAATTCATATGACAATTAGTGACTGAATCTCTAAAATATTTTTACTAGCCTTTTCTTCTTTGTAAAGTTCCTACATATATCATTTGCCTATTATTTCCATAAGGAGTGTTTAACTTTTTTTTTCTTCAGCTATAGAAGTTTTTATGCATGAGATATCAACCATTGTTATAGATAAATAAAATTGTCTGGTTGTAAAAGAGTCCATCATATGAGTACATCAAAATTTATGTAGTTACTCCCTCATTATTGAATATTAGGTTGTTTCCAATTTCTTTTCTCCTTTATCTTTCTCTTCTCCCTTTTTTCTTTATTCTTTTCTTCCTTCTTTCCTTTCATTCTTCCCTCCTGCTATTGTGAAAAGCATCATAAACACCTTTGCACACATGTGTCTAAATTTCTAATTATTTCCTTAAGAAATGTTCCTGGAAGTAAAATTACTAAATCTAAGAGTATGACTATTTTAAAAGTCTTGATGCATAGAGTTGAGTTAATTTTTTCAGAAAGAACAAGGGTAGTGAAGAAGACAAAGGCAGGCCAGAGATGAGCAGCCAGAACCCAAGGGATCAGTCCCCTGCAGCAGCTGTGGGCTGAGGGGCAATGGGACAGGGTGTCAACACTGTCTGCTATAGTACTATTAAGCTGGTTTTAAAGTTGAGTAACCTGGAAATTAGAAAGGTTAGGAAGTACATCAGAGATTCTTGAGTCTGTTCCCTAGAGTAAGGATTAGGGGTCAGCAATGTTACATAAACTTGTAAGCCTGAGGTCACAGTGCTGGATGGTTTCAGACTGGACATAGACACACCACCGCAGACGTCCACTCACAGCGCTTTTTCCACAACAGCGCACAGCTCTTTTGGTAAATACCCTTAACTCATTTCAAAAATTAAAAGATGCATATTCATTTTTATTACAGATGTAATATACATTAGATTTGAATGTCAAAATTACAGAACGACTTCATTTCTTCTAAATAGTATCATGGGCCAAGCCCTGTGCCTGGTGGAATCTTAAGGATGATTACATATTTGATTATTTCTCTACTTGCTGCCTAACACTTTCTCTTATGAAGTCATTTCCTAAATAAAAGTGTTACAGCTGAAATTAAATTAGCAATAAAAAAATAAATGAACTACTTGTTATAGTTCCTAGGAACGAATTAGGATGAACTAGAGTTTTTCAATCAGCAAACTAACAATTGTCTGCATATTCTTGTTCATCATTTCTTCAAGGTGCTATTAATAGACTCCTGTAGTTTTAAAATAGTAGAAAACTAATATAAGGTGTTTCTTCTAGCACAAAAGGCAATCTATAAAGACCCATTATAAGATTGTAACTGCTATCTTTTAAAGTGAGAAAAAAAAGTCATTGTACCATTTTTGTCACTATGTGATGAACTAATTCAATGAAGCACAGTAAATATTCTCATTTGAAATAACAGTAAAACCACTGCTTGTGTTTAGTGGGGGAAACAAATCTTTTAATTAATTAATTTATTTGTTTTAATTTTTTAATTGATTTTGAGAGAGAGAGGAAGGGAGAGGGAGAGAGAAAGATAGAAACATAAATGACAGATAACATCGATTGGCTGCCTCCCCTCCTGGGGATCGGGCCCACAGCTTGGGCATGTGCCCTGACTAGGAATCAAACGGTGACCTTATGGTGCATGGGTCGATGCTCAACCACTAAGCCACACTGGCTGGGCGAATCACATCTTTTAAAATTTTAACTTGTGAGTTAATGCCATATGTGGGGATTCTAATTTAATAAGAGCAGTCACACATATGATAATGATATAATTCTTCATAAGGAAGAATCTATATCCACACACATTGACCATTTTCCTTATTATTTTTGCAGTTGCTTTAAAATTTTTCTCATTATTTATGTTCATTTTACAAATATGTATTTATATTCAGCACATGAATTGCTCTGAAACTTTATTCTTGTCCAAATCTGAAAGTATGGTCCTTCTTTTCCCTATTTACTGCCTTTCAGGTCAGGATGTAACATTCTTTATTCCCATCTTCTTAGAGTGATGTAATTTTGTCTAATGGACTGTTGCTTGTCCCTTTAAAGTCTTGAGTATTTCTGTTCTTGACCAATATGGCTAAGTGGTTAGAGCATCAGCCCACACACAATAGGGTCACTGGTTCAATTTCTAGTCAAGGGCACGTGCCTGGCTTGCAAGTTTGATCCCTGACCCCAGTTAGGACTCATATGGAAGGCAACCAATTGGTGTGTTTCTCTCACATAGATGTCTCTCTCTCTCTCTTTTTTTTTTCTCTCTCTCTCTCTCTCCCTCCCTCCCTTCCACTCTTTCTAAAAATCAATGGAAAAAAATATCCTCAGGTGAGGATTAAAAATTTAAAAATAATAGCCCTGGCAGGTTTGGCTCAGCGGTTAGAGCATCGGCCTGCGGTCCGAAGAGACCCGGGTTCGGTTCCCGCTAAGGGCGCGTACCTTGGTTGCAGTTTGTCCCTGGCCCTGGTTGGTCGTGCGGGTGGCAGCCACTCGATGTGTCTCTTTCACGTCGATGTTTCTCTCTCTCTCTCTCTCCCTCCCACTCTATCTGTGCAAAAAATGGAAAAATGTCCTCGGGTGAGGATTAAAAAAAAAAAAAAAAATTTAAAAATAATAAAAAAATAAAGTCTTGAGTATTTCTGCCATTGTATATGTAAATTTCCAAGACGGTCCTTCTTCCTGCCTGGGTGTGGAGGATGCAAAAGGAGGAGACCAAAGAGGAGAGGAAGGTGCAGAGCAAGTATGGAAACAATCCACTTTTCCAAAATAATCAAGTAATAAAAATATGTATTGAAAGAAGTATGATGTGTTACATTCATACCACCATTCATACGTATTTGGATAGCAGCAGCTCTTTTGTTTCAAGATCTGGGGAAAAGTTTTCCTAATGGAAACATATGTAGTCATATGGTTAAAAGAGAGCCTCTCACTTCATCCTTTCCTCTTCATGCATATCTACCCCTGAATAATTGTGGGTAAACAGGACTCACTATCTTTGAAAAGGCTGATAAGAAGAGAAAGTGTCTTTTGAAAAGTACTCTTAGTAAACATTCGTATTATAAAGTACAATTCAACTCTAAAAATGTCAATACTTTATCTCTCACTTTAAGAAGTATCTCCAAGTAGTGCTGTTGCTACTTTCTATCTACAGTCAAGATTGGATGCTTTTGTACTAAGTTCTTTCCTGTACTGTAGTGTTCTCAAACATTGTAGGAAATGGCCCACTTAGCAAATGCTACCTTCCCAGTGCACTTGAACACTCTCCAACACCAAATGTGTGTCTAACAATTACGTTCAAATCTGACACCATGTAGACTCCACAGGTTAACGGCTTAGCCCCAAAAGACTACCCCCACTTCAGACACCAGCCACAAGTCCAGGGGGCCATATGCACTTCTGATGGACCAGCTTGACTACAAATTGGGGTTCCTCTTTCAGATTCGATAATTTGCTAGAATGACTCATATAACTCAGAAAGCACTATATTTTAATTACTATTTTATTATAAAGGGTACCACTCAGGATCAGCCAAATGGGAGAGACATGTAAGTGAGGCTGGAACGCAGGATGCATGGGCGTGTGTACCACTCTCCCAGCACGCTGACGTGTTCACCAAGCAGGAAGCGCTCTGAGCCTCCTTAGAGTTTTAGAGGCATGATTGATTAAATCATTGGCCATCTGATTGGACTCAATCATTCCACATCGTTAGCAGTCATTCCCCATTCCCATCCCCCAGCCACCAGTAATCTACTTCCCGCCTCTACGGATTTGTCTATACTGCACACTTTATATAAATGTCATCACATAATATATGGTCATTTTTTTTTTTATCCTCACTCGAGGACATTTTTTGCATTTATCTTCAGATAGAGCGGGAGGGAGAGAGAGAAACATCAACATGAGAGAGACACATCGACAGGCTGCCACCCACAGGACCCCAACAGGGACCTGGGACAAACTGCCACTGAGGTATATGCCCTTAGTGGGAACCAAACCCAGGACTCTCTGGTCTGCGGGCCAACGCTCTAACCGCTGAGCCAAACCGGCCAGGGCAATATATGATCATTTTTTATTGGTTTCTTTCACCTAGCATAGTATTTTCAAGGTTCATCTGTGTTGTAGCATTTACCAGTATTCCATTCCTTTTTATTGCCAAATAATATTCTGTTCTAGAGATATATCGCATTTTGTTCATCCATTTATCAGTTGGTGGACACTGGACTGTTTCTGCTTCTTGGCTATTATGAATAATGCTGCTATGAGTATTCATGTACAAGTTTTTAATGTGAATATGTTTTTATTGCTCTTGGATATATGAGTAGGAGTAGAGTTGTTTTGTCATATGGTCGCTCTATTTTTAACCTTTTAAAGAGTGGCCAGACTGCTTCCCAAAGCAGCACTGTGTTACAGTCTTACCAGTAGTGTATGAAGAGTACTAGATCTTATGTCTTCCCCTATGAAGAAAATAAAATTTGCCTGGCTGGTGTGGCTCAGTGGATTGAGCATCATCCCATGGATTGAGAAGTCCCGGTTCGGTTCCTGGTCAGGGCACATGCCCAGGTTTCAGGCTCGATCCCCAGTGGGGGGCATGCAGAGGTAGCCGATTGATGTTTCTCTCTCACATTGATGTTTCTATATCTCCCTCTCTCTATTAAAAAAAAAAAAATTCAATAAAAACATATTTTAAAAAAAGAAAACAAATTTCTTCCCCTAGGTCCAATTTTTTTAAAAACCTGGAAAAAATTTTATTTGGCTGGCCTAAGTCAGGGGTTGACCTGTTTTCTCATCTCTGTTATTAGAGAAAGGGTCACACCAGAAGACGGCTATCCAGAGCACGGCTACGGGAAAGCACATAGTACGGCCCGGGACAGACACAACGCCTGTCACAGGAACCTAGAGTTTAAGGCTAGTGCTACCTCCTAAGTGTAATTGTGAATGAACGGGAGCATTGGGTTGATTGGGAGGGTGCTACTGGCATTAACGTAGTGTCTGGGGCCTGGAGGTGTGAATGTCTTGAACTGCCCAGTCCCATTCCATAAAGATGTGTCCTGCATCAAAGGCCAATATTGTTCCAGCTGATAAACCCAGTTCTCTAATAGGGAACTCCCCCATTTTTTAGCTGGGGACATACTGATTCAAAATAAAGATTTTTTTTTTTTATCCTCACCCGAGGATATTTTTCCATTTTTTGTACAGATAGAGTGGGAGGGAGAGAGAGGAAGGGAGAGAGAGAGAGAAACATCGACGTGAAGGGACACATCGAGTGGCTGCCACCCGCACGACCAACCAGGGCCGGGGACAAACTGCAACCGAAGTACATGCCCTTAGCGGGAACCGAACCGGGGTCTCTCCGGACCGCAGGCCGATGCTCTAAGCTGAGCCAAACTGGCCAGGGCCAAAATAAAGATTTTTTTCCCCAGCTGCCTTTACAGCTCAGTGTAGCCGTGTGATCCAGTTCTGGTCAATGGAATGTGAGCGGAAGTGTTGGAGAGTATATAACTTCTAAGAAGTGTCCTTGGAGAGGGTTTGTGCTCTTCTCTTTGTCCTTCTTCCTTCCTGCTAGCTGGGATGCAGAAACTGATGGCTGGTGCAGGAACAACCATCTGGACCATAAAAGGTCAATCCCACTTTGAGAACTCGTGGAACAACAAGAGGGAGGAACACGATGATTGCAGAGTATTAGACCAACTCTGGGCTGCCCATGGTTATGTGGGTGAAAATAAACCTCTATCTTAATAAGACTGTAATTTTGGTTTTCTGTCACTCTTAGCTGAACCAGGTCCTAATATAACCATGTACCTGCCACGTGCCAGCACCTTCTCTAAGTACCGTCTGTGGAAACACTTGACACGCATTAACTCAGTGATTGCCCACATCAAACCAATGAGATGAGCACTTCTACCACCCACTCCCACTGTGAGATGGGAAAACTGAGGCTCAGAATAACTAAATGCCTTCCCCAAGTTCATACTGATTTTACACGGAAGACGCTGTATCCCCAGAGCCCATGTCTAAAACTATCCTGCTGAGACACCGACAAATTAATGAAACCCAGAACAAACTGATAATGATAGAAACTAAACTAACAGTAATACACGATTAATAAGTAAAAAAGAATTGCGATCAGAACCTCAGACACCTCAAATATAATAGTGATGACACATGATAAGAAATTGGCCTTTGGCCCTGGCCAGTTTAGCTCAGCAGTTAGAGTGTTGGCCTGTGGACCAAAGAGTTGCAGGTTTGATTCTGGTCAAGGGTACGATGCCTGGCCCGGGTTGGGGTCGTGCGGGAGGCAACCAACCGATGTGTTTTTCTCTGTACCGCAGGTTGACGCTCTAACCACTGAGCAAAACTGGCCAGGGCCAATGCGTTTTTCTCACATCGATGTTTCTCTCTTTCTCCCTCTCTCCTTCCCTTCCTCCCTCCCATTCTATCTGGAAAAAAAAATCAATGGAAAAATATCCTCAGATGAAGATTAAAAAGAAAGAAAGAAAGAAAGAAAGAAATTGGCCTTTTGAAATTGGGAGAAACCCAACTCTCTGTATATATACACTTGCCAAGCGTTCTTGTGTCTGCCAGACTTTTTAGTAGAGTGCTAAATTAGAATCCTTAGCACTCTCTAGATGTGTGACAATTGCAGTTTATAAATATTAAATTTTAATAACACATTTAGGAGATGACTAAGTGTCCCCTAGCTGCATGCAAAACTGAACATCTGTGGAATTACACATCCTTCACATGTAATGAAAGAAGTGTGCATTTGTTCAATTCAGGAGGACCTGCAGGGCCTACCTTGAGAATCATCTTATAAAATGCTGCATGTGAAATTAAGCCTCTGGTTTTAAATCCATAGCCCTCTGTTTCTTGTTTCTTTTTATCTCATATTGTCTCATATGTTTCTGTATGTGTCATGTTGGTTTGAAATGTAGGACATGGAATGTTGTGAGATGATTAAATTCACTTAACACTTGCAACACCCACTCCTTGCAACTGCATGGCATTGGGGACAAAATAATGATGAAGAATGACCCTTACCCTCTGGAAACACACTGCCAGTCCACTCGGGGAGACACGACCAAGGCAAGTGCAACCCAAGGTGAGGTGTACCTTTTTTTTTTTTTTAATCCTCATCAGAGGACATTATTTTGCACTTATCTTCAGATAGAGGGAGGGAGAGAGGATGGAGAGAAAGAGAAACATCGACATGTCTGTGAGACACATCAAGTGGTTGCCACCCACATGACACCAACTGGGGCCAGGCATAAACTGCAACTGAAGTACGTGCCCTTAGTGGGAACCGAACCTGGGACTCTCTGGTTTGTGGGCCAACGCTCTAACCGATTAGCCAAACCGGCCAGGGCGAGGTGTACCATAATAAGGTATGTTCTAAACAACAAGTGTTGGCGAGGGTGTGAAGAAAAGGGGACTCTAGTACACTGCTGGTGGGAATGCAGACTGGTGCAGCCACTATGGAAAACACTATGGTGTTACCTCAGAAAATTAAAAATTGAATTGCCATTTGACCCAATGATCCCACTTCCAGGAATATACCCTAAGACGCCTGAAACACCAATCAGAAAGAATATATGTACCCCCATGTTCATAGCAGCACTATTTACAATAGCTAAGATCTGGAAATAGCCCAAGAGTTCATCAGTAGATGAATGGATAAAAAAGTCGTGGTACATATACACAATGCAGTACTACGCAGCTGTAAGAAAGAAAGATCTCTTATCCTTTGAGACGACATGGAGGGACCTGGAGAGTATTATCCTCAGCAAAACAAGTCAAGCAGAGAAAGACAAATATCACATGATCTCACTTATTTGTGGAATATAATGAACATAACAATCTGAGGAACAGGGCAGACCCAGAGACGTGAAAGTAGGGTACAGACTGACAACCCTCAGAAGAGGGGTTTCGGGGGAAGGGAAGAGATAAACCACAGAACTTATATGCACGTACGCATAACCGATGGACATGGACAACAAAGCTGGGTTCGGGGTGGGGGGGGGATGGGGAGGAGGGTGTCAATGGGGAAAAAAAGGAGAAACATCTGTAACAAAAATAAATTAATAAAAAAAAATAAGGTATGTTCTAAAGGAAGAGAAAGAAAGTGATTATTTGTGACTCTGGATATTAGAGAAGGCTTGAACAATCACTGGGACTCTGCCAAATGGAGCAAAGAGAAACTGTGCTGAGAAAAAGACTAACAAAAGCACAAAGCTATTGCAAAAAATGGAAGAGGTTTAGGGAGTGACAAGTAGCCCAGGGTATTTATTTATTTAAAATTATATTCATGGCCCTGACCGGTTTGGCTCAGAGGTAGAGTGTCGGCCCACAGACCAATGAGTCGAGGGTTCGATTTCGGCCAGGGCAGTGCCTCAGTTGCAGATCGGTCCCCAGCCCTGATCCAGTTCATGCGGGAGCAACCAGTCGATGTGTCCCTCTCACGTCAATGTGTCTCTGTCTTTTCCTTTCTCTCCCTCTCTTTGCCTCCAACTCCATATCTGAAGATAAATGGAAAAAATATCCCCAAGTAAAGATAAAAAAATAAAAATAAAAATAAAATTATATTCATGGACTACTATATAATGTACATTGTGAAAACAAACATAAATAGAAATTATAGGGAAAAATTGGCAATTCTAAAGGTACTGCTAGTCATGAACATGGAAAAATTGAGTAGCTTAAAATCAGTGAGAATGAAAACTGTTTTCGATTTTGTTTTCTAACTTTATAATGTCAAGCAATATGAAACTGAGCAATTTATTGATGCTTGTCTGGGTGCTTTATTTTTTTCCAGGAAAGACAGATTAGAAAAGGTTGTGAGAGCAAAAAAATAACCATGACGCTTGTCCTGGCCAATGGGGCTCACTTGTCTGGGCGTCATCCAATGTATCGAAGGGTTGCCAGTTTGATTCCTGGTGGGGCACATGCCCAGGTTGCAGGCTTGATCTCCAGTAGGGGGCGTATGGAAGGCAACCAACTGATGTTTCCACTCTTACGTTGATGTTTCTCTTTCTCTCTCCCTCTCCCTTCTTCCCTCTCTAAAAATCAATAAAGAAAAATATTTTTTAAAAAGGCATGATATTCTACTTGGGAATGTATATGAACCATTCCTCTATAAACACAAAAATTATAGTCACAACAGACTTTACTTGTATATTGTACACACACACACAGATATTGCTAATCATGATGGATTTTTACATTATTATCAGCTAATACCTCAAGCCCCAATATATACTTAAGGAGGAGCTCATCATTAAAGACGAAGAGTGTAAATCTCTATTTCAAGTATTCTTTTCCGTAATTTTAAATTTGGGGGCCAAATTCTTGTGAGGGATGGTTAAATGGTTACTGTTACAAGTAATTGCTGATCTTATCATCAGATAATCCCAATGATCTGAGTGGCCAAATGTCCTTGTACGAGACGGAAGAGGAGAGGCATACAAAAGAAGAGAAGGCTATGTGAAGACGAGCCAGATGGGAGCAATGTGGTCACAGCCAAGAAGCCAGGGAATGCAGATAGTTATCAGGAGCTGGAAGAAGAAAAGAAGGATTCTCTCCTAGAGTCTCCAGAGGTAGTGTGATCCCGCCAAGACCTTGATTTTCAAGGTCTAGCCTCCTGAACTGTGAGAGGATAAACTTCTGTTCTTGTAAGCAACCCAGGTTGAGGGAATGCATCACAGCAGCCCAAGGACACTAATACACTGTTATTCCGAGCCCTCTCCACAACTAACATTTTGCTGGTTGTGAACAGACACAGTCCTGGCCCTCATGGAGTCTGTGTTCTGGTTGAGGGGGTGGTTACGCAAAAATAAACAAATGCAGAAGTTAAAGTTAACAGTGGAGTCACATGCTGTGAAAGTTAAGCTCCAGAATTGTATATCCCATTGTCCACTTGCCATTTCTACTGAAATGTGTAATGGGCATCTCACACTTAACTTCCCCAAACAGAAGTCCCTGGAGGTGGGAGGGCCCCTGGGCGGAGGCGGCAATGCAGGGATGAGGAGGGGGAGCCAAGGCAGTGAATAAAAGGGGAGGTGCAAAGCTAGGTCCTTTTTGTTTGTTTTGTTTTAGGAAAATAAAACAGCTCTTGAGGGTGAAGAGAAAAAGAGGCTGAAGATTCAACAGAGAGGAAATAGGAGTAAATCCAAAGAAGGCAGACCTGACCTGGGCCAAGGTGAGAAAGCAGCACAGGGATCAGGTCTTCAAAGGGAAACAGTAGAACAGAGAAGGGGCTAAAGGATGCTGACCCCAGCCGAACATTGGGTTTGAATCCTGGTTCTGCCACTTTGGGTTATAAAATAGCAGGAAATTACATAATTAGGATCTTGATTTCCTCAACTATAAAGTAAAGATAATAAACAAATAGGAAGTTGTTAGGAGAATTAAATATATTAATGTGTGTACAGTACTTGGCTCCGTGTCTGGCACAGAGTATGCAATGTGTCATTATTTCCATTAAGATTATTAGAAGTAGCATCAGGTCTAGGATCAGAATGTGAACACTGGAAGGAACTTCGGAATCCTCTAGTCTAATTCCCTCGTTGTACAAATGCAGAAACTGAGGCCCAGAGAGTTTGTAAATTGGCCACGTTTGAAGAGCTAGTTGGGGGCAGAGCCAAAACTAGAATGCTTGAAGCTTGTGCATTTTCTGGTGGGCTTCACATAGAGAGTCAGGCATCATAATAATACAGATGGTAACTGGATCTGGGAAAACAGGCAACGTTACTCACGTAGAATCCAGAGAATGAGCAAAGAATGTGGAAAGAAGAGTTAGCAAGGGAGACTCTGAGTTGGGTCTGAGAGGTAGAAGAAGTAGAAAAGATGGATGGTTGTAGCAGCCAAGACAGACTTCAAGGGGAGAAAATGGTCAACTGGATCAAATACTCCAGAGTTGAGGAAAGATTATGACTCTGGTGCAAAATGCTAGATTTAAGTCAACTTAATTTGAGCCTGAGTTCCACAAGATACTAAGCTCTGAAACTGGGTTTTCCTATTTGTAAAATCAGGATATACATGGAAAGTCTGCTGACCTATTTAACAAATTTAAATCTGTATCTTGTAAAGCAGGCAATGGAGGGAGACTTTCTACTTGGGAAGGACCTTAATCCAGACCCTGAAATTGAGCTTGGGTGTCTCTCACTCCAGTGTCTGCTGCAGCCTCAATCAGCAGACTGACCTTAGGGGGACAAAACATGGATTTTACAGTTCTTCTCATTACCATGGTACAACTGAGACAAGTTATATTATTTAAGCAAGATACTCCTAAAGATTGGAGCCCCAATGTTGGGGCTGGTCACAAGACTCTTTTCTTCTCTTTCTACATTCCCTTCGTAGGTAAAGTCATCTAATCCTATAGCTTTAAAATACCATCTCAATGCTCAAAACTCTCAAATGTATATCTCCAGCCCTGACTTCACCCCTCAACAATCGCCTTCTCTATTTTTTATTTTATTATATTTTTTAATCCTCACCCGAGGACATTTTTCCATTTTTGTTCAGATAGAGTGGGAGGGAGAGAGAGGAAGAGAGAGAGAAACATCGATGTGAAAGGGACATATCGAGTGGCTGCCACCCACATGACCAGCCAGGGCCGGGGACAAACCGCAACCGAGGTACATGCCCCCAGCGGGAACCAAACCAGGGTCTCTCTGGACCTCAGGCAGACACTCTAACCGCTGAGCCAAACTGGCCAGGGCCAATTGCCTACTCTAGATCATTACTTAGATGTATAGTGGTCATCCTCAGCTTAGCCTTTCCAAAAGCAAACACTTGACTTCTTGGCCACAAACCAGGTCTTACCTCCATATCCCCCATCTTGGTAAATTTATACCCAACCCACAAGCACATTCTCTAGGTTCTATCTCCAGAATATTTTCCAAATTTCAGTTCTTCTCTATACCTGATACCTTGCTATTCCAAGCTGCCATCTACTCTCACCTGGCCCTCTGTAGTAGTCTTCCAACTGGACTTTCTGCTTCTACTTAATATGAGCATCTCCTTAATATGTTCACACAGCAGCCATAGATGTGTTTAATGCATACATCACGTTACTCTCTTGATTGTAAACCTCCAATTGCTTCTGATCACACTTAGACTAAAACCTAAGTCCCATTAGACCTTATAAGATCCACACCTTTTTTACTGGTTTGCCTTCTCACACCAGCTTCCCTCTCTCACTAGGCTCCAGTTTAGCCCTGGTATTCTTTCTGTTCTTCAAACGTCATGCTCACTGCTGATGTAACATTACCTAGTCTCTCTATCTGGAATGGCTTTCCCCATCCTGTTCCCTCTTCACCATCTCCACGTGCTGTCTCTTCCTTACCACTGAGGTCTCTGCTTATTGCTGTCTTCTCAGAGAGGCCTTTGCTGTCCATGCTCGCTAGAGTAGCTCTCCGGTCAATCTCTACCAAATCTATTGACTTTTTTTTATCCTCACCCAAGGACATTTTTTGATATTTTGTTCAGATAGAGGGAAAGAGAACAAGAGAGAGAGAAACATCGACGTGAAAGGGACATATCGAGTAGTTGCCACCCGCACAACCCAACCAGGGCCGGGGAAAAACTGCAACTGAGGTACGTGCCCTTAGCAGGAACTGAACCTTGGTCTCTGGGGACACTCTAACTGCTGAGCCAAACCAGCCAGGGCTCCACTGACTTTTGTGTCTGATCACTTATCTAGTACTATTTTCTTGTTTGATTTTATGTTTATTATCTGTTTCTTTCTTCACTTGAATGTAAGTTTCCTGAAAGCAAAATATTTTGTCTGTTTGGTTTAACCACTTTGTATTCAGCCCCAGAAAACTGAATACACATGGTAGGCACTTAATAAATACTGACAGAGAAGGAAGGAAGGAAGGGAGGGAGGGAGGAAGGGAGGGAGGGAGGGAGGGAGGGAGGGAGGGAGGGGCTTAGAACAGGACAGGGGAATTACATGAAGAGAGCCCTCTATCATTAGATTATCTGGTTTAAAAATCAGAACCCTTAACTTCACCAGAAAATGACTTCCCCTTGTTACTTCAGAGTGCCCTGGGGAGTGTCCAGACTAGAGGAGAGAAGAGGAGAGCAGAGAGACTAGAGGAGAGGGGAAGGGAGGGGAGGGGAGGAGAATAGGGGGAGATAAAGAGAGAGAGGAAGACAAAAGGTGGGCAAGTGCCTAGGTTTCCCCTCCTGCCTTTCTATAGTCCACCTTAGCACCAGTTTCACCTGGGGATCTGCCCACCTACCTGGATGATTGACACCGGGCAGGTCCACCTTCTTGGGTGGAGATGTCACTCTACACTCACAGTAGAAGTTTGAACTGAAGTCAAAGAATAAACACATTGAAATACATCTTACAAGAATACATATTAATAGCAAGGACAGCTACTTTCTGCAAGGCAATGATCTGTTCTACACATTTCTCATACCTGATCTGAGGATCAGATAAAGGAGAGTGATCTGGAATTTGACACACGTGTATAAGTCATTATATCACACTGTTTGCTGAGTGTATCTGTTGATGAGGAGCAGAGCAAGTACTACTGGTTAAATGCCACCTGTTATTCATGTCCGAATTCTAAGGGTTTACACAGATGACTCTGGGTGTCCTCTCCATCCTAGATGACTTCAGTATGCCTGTGTGAGAGTCACAGGCACCCCTCTCACAGTTTCATGATGTTATCACCTCCAGCGCCTCTCACTTCCACTATGCTTCATCATATGCCCTTTCTGAATCTTGTCGGCATCTCTAAACTATTGGGAACCGTAAGCCCCAAGACTTAAGAATATTTGATGTTCTGCTTATAATATTCTAACCTTATAGTTTTATTTTCCCTTACTCCCATTTACCTGCTTTTCAACTCCAAAGAGGCTTCCTCATACCTTGTCTCTGATCTCTTAGCCCTGAATGAATGCAATAGCCATTTCTCTTCTTTCCATTCTGTCCTGTCCCAGAGAATCGCTTAACCTGAACTCTGGACTTCAGCCCCATCCCCAAGCCCTGTTCATTAATTATTTACTCTCTTCTCTAGGTCGCCAACTTATCTTTTCCTGGCTTTCTTCCCTCAGCACACAGACATGATCATATCTCTTCTAACAACTACCAAAAATAAATAAATAAATATTAGATTACCTGATCTGACTGATTATCTAGAATCATCTTTTCTCTTTCCTTTCGTGATCAAGTCTTTCTCACCCTACCCTAACCCCACTCACTCCTCACCCCTCTGTAGCCTGACTTCTGTCCTCACCACTCTCCTGGAACTCTTCCAGACCAGGCCTCAGTGACCTAACTGGCTATGGTCACATTTCACTTCTTATCTAACTTGGCATCCTCTCTAGAAAGCTTTTCTCCTCTGCCTCTGGACTTCTGTGGTACCCTGCTCAGTGGGCTTCCTCTTCCCCTCCAGCTGCTCCTGAGTCTCCCTAATAGGTTTCTTTTCCTCTTTCTCTTTGGTAAATGTGGATTTCCCCTACACCCCTTCCCTTCCCACTGCCTGTATATCTCTTTCTAAGCAATTTTATCATTGCCTGTGGCTTAAATGACCATTTATATATGCTAATGTCATACATTCTTGGAGCCTCGAACCTACATTGCCTTCTAGACATTACTGTTTTATTGAAAAATGTTTTTATTGATTTCTAGAGAGGAAGGGAGAGGGAGAGAGAGAGAAACATCGATGGGCTGCCTCCAACAACCAGGGCATATGCCCCAACCAGAATCCAACAGGTGACCTCTTGATACATGGGAGGACACCCAACCAACATCCAACCGGCAGACAGTCCTGTTTTTATGGCCTATAGGTGTCTCAAACTTAATACGCCCCACATTGAATGTATCATCTTTCCCATTTCTAAAACCGACTCTGGTTTATATTTTCTATACTCGTAGATGGTAACAGTCAGCCATCCAGCAGCTCAGGCCAGACACATGAGAAAAGCCAAGCTTGCTCCTCACCGCGGGGCTCCTCCGGCTGCAAACCCATGGACTTCGCCCACGAAGTAGCTGTTCAATCCACCTGCTCACCTCCCGGTCTCCGACACTGCTGAACTCAGCCCTTTGTAGGCCTTTTCTGAATCTTCGCAGTAATTTCCGACTGTTCTGCCTGCCGGCAGCTTCATCTCCCTCTTCCAGCCTAAAGATTTGATACTGCTTTTTGTTTGTTTTATTTTTTTGACATTGTTATTCATTTATATCTTTTATTTTCTTTAGTGTTTTTTTTTTTCAAGCTAAAAAAGTAATATGCTCTTATTACAAAACAGCTTATAAGACTATTTTTTAAAAAGGTTAAAGTTGCCCCTCATCCATTCCTCAAATCTTACTCCTAGATACATACATACTTTTCTTCCTAAAAATAGGATCTTGGTAAACATGCTGTATAAACATGCTGTATTTCTTCTACTTTAAGAGGAATTTTTAAAATATATTTTATCATCTCTGAAACCAATATGTACCATAAAATGAACGGTGTCTTAGATTTGATTAAATACACTATTGTTCGGCAATGTGCTTTTTTACTCATTAATATGGGTCATGATTCCAAACCAGCACTTACTTCCAGGATGATCTTTCTAAAGTACAAATCTGGTCAGGTCACTACCCTCCCAAAAATTCTTCAAAGGCTCCCCTCCCACCCCTCATTCATCATCTGACTCCCTCCTACTTTGCAGTCTCCTTCCCAGCACATCCACAAACACCCTCTTTCTTAAAGCCATGTGGATCTATTGGCAGTTAGTTCTCCAAACACACTATGCTGAGCCACAACTTCGGGCTTCTGCACCCTGTTTCCTCTGCCTCTTCCTCACCTCTTCTACCCAGAGTTGCCTCTTATTGGAAAATTGTTCCAATCCCCAAGCTGAACCAGGATTCTTCCCTTATGCACTACCTCTCCAGCATCTGGTGCACATCTTTGTTAAGTCACTTAACACACAGGTTTGGGCCATTTCTCTTGTTAATTGCACCCAATAAATAGTGAGTTCTTGAGTATGTTTTCGTCTTTATACCATTTTCAATAGTGCCAGGATGACATGGACACGCCATAAATATTTTTGGAAATAGTGAACAGTACTCGAAGGGGGAGATTTTCTCCCTAAAATAAGGTGGAAAACATTCTAATTGACCATCCCCTTAACCAAGAGAGAAAAAGGAGGAGAGAAGGTTTGAATGCTAAACCACCTGGGCACCCAGAAATCTAAAGCAATTGCATTTTTTCTTTGTTCCCCTCCTTTCTGCTCCTCCACACCTACTAATTTCACCTCAACTAAAGATACTCTCATCTCAACAATCATGCTCTTGATGACCCCTTCCTTTCTCCCTAGTTCTAAGTGCTTCAAGTCCTCTTGCCACAAAACACTATTTTTAACCAGAAGTTTTGAAGATTACTAAAGGGGGGTTCTTTCCACTTGCCACTATAAATCATTCACCTGATTTCCTGCCCTAGGTGTGGACACACCTCTCCGTCCCACCAAGACAAGATGAAACACCAGGAAATAAACACAAAAGGAAGCTGAAGTTTAATACAAAACCTTTATTTTAACAACCCTCCTAAAAGCTTGAAGCTAATGTTCCACATCAGTGGAATCCACTATCCCTCTCTCAACCCAGTACTGGGTTTAGATCTAGAAAATTCCAAAAATAGACAAAAATGTTTCCCAGTTCTTCTTTCTGACCTAGATAACAAAGTTAAAGATTCCAATTCATTCACAGAAAAGTACCAGTTACTGTTGTGGACTTAAAATAAATTTTAGCTAATGTGGCCTACATGGCCATCACTTAGACTGATTTATGCTAAAACAGGTTGACAATTGTGGGGCCAACATACTTTCAATACCTTCCCTTGGCAGAAAGGACAGGGACTCGTGACACAATCAGAAATGATAGAGAAAAGAAGGAAAGTGGAAAGATGACGGTCAGTATAGGCAAGAAGAGTGGCAAATGACAGGGCAGGAGAAAACAAAATCTTTACACTTGGAAATACATAGAACTGACACAGGATTTCAAGAAATAGACTTGCAGCCCTGGCCAGTTTGGCTCAGCGGTTAGAGCGTCGGCCTGCGGTCTGGAGAGACCCGGGTTCGGTTCCCGCTAAGGGCATGTACTTCGGTTGCAGTTTGTCCCCGGCCCTGGTTGGTCGTGCGGGTGGCAGCCACTCGATGTGTCCCTTCATGTTGATGTTTCTGTCTATCTCTCCCTTCCTCTCTCTTCCTCCCACTCTATCTGTACAAAAAATGGAAAAATATCCTCGGGTGAGGATAAAAAAAAGAAAGAAATAGACTTGCAGGTCCCATCTGGGGTAAGGGTAACAAGGACATGATGACTGAAAGAAATGGAAAGACAGCTAAGAAAATAACAGGGGAGGGCATGGGGCCAGATAGGTGAGTAGATAAAACAATGAAAGTACTCCGGAATAAAAACAGTAAAGAAACAGGACCTCTACTCAAGGATCTCAATAAAAGAAAGATCAGGACCAACATAGGGACAAATAAAACGAAGGGGAAAGCAGCTGTTAGGAAAAGTTTAATTCTACTGTCTTGAAGAGGCCAATGAAAAAGGTATCTCTAGTTACAACTGGACTTGAATTAGGCAGTTTACAGCCTCTGGATGGAGAATTACAATCTAGGGACATTCTAATGTTTGGAGCAGTGGGGTCAAACAGGCCATTCTGTAACATGCTTAACATTTTGGATGTGTCGGGGAGACCTTACATTCAGAGGGGAAAGACAACTTTACTTAAGCCAACACAAAAGAGATGTACAAAATTTCCTTTGGTTCACAAATTTTAGAGAAAATAAAAGCAAAGTAAACACCTGGCATCAAATACCTTAACTGTCAAGACATAATTCCTGGTCACTTGACTGCTGGGGCAAATCAACTGTCAAACCAATTTCTCCTGCATCTTTTTTTTTTTTTTTATCCTCACCGGAGGACATTTTTCCTTTTTTTTTTTTGTACAGATAGAGTGGGAGGGAGAGAGAGGAAGAGAGAGAGAAACATCGACATGAAAGGGACACATCGAGGGGCTGCCACCCGCACGACCAACCAGGGCCGGGGACAAACTGCAACCGAGGTACATGCCCTTAGCGGGAACCGAACCCGGTCTCTCCGGACCGCAGGCCGACGCTCTAACCGCTGAGCCAAACCGGCCAGGGCTCCCCTGCATCTTAACGTGAGACAATCACAAAGGAAAAGGAAAGGCCGAAACCAACCTGTAAACTTCAGAGTGATTATTCTTTTCAGTACAGACGTGGGTGTATTTGGACCCCTTGGAGTCGATACCTAGGCTGTATCTCCCGATCAAGAGAGGCTTGTTTGGGGCAAAATCAATTTCCCCTGACCTCCGGGAATCTGAAATTACTACCCCACTGCATTGATAAAGAAAGGCACCTTTTAGAGAGACCGCAAAATGCTGGTTAATATGCACCTTTTCCCCACCCATCGACTTCAGCCATTACTTATGCAGCTCAAGGAGAGAGCAGGGACGGATCTTCCATCGCTTTCGTTTCCTACGTGGCCCAGATCCAAAGGAGCGGCCGGCCGCTCACCTGCCTTCCTTTTCCCCGGCCGCGAGCGGCTGCGCGTCTGCAGAGCGGTTCGCGGCCGGCTCCCGCTTCCTCGCGCCTCACCCACGGGCGCTCCCCTGGCTCGGACCAGCCTGACTCATCGGGGATGGGTGGCACAGGTCCGGGAGACCTCGGAGGGCGGAGGGGCAGGGACCGGAGGAGGCGGGTCGGGCCCTTCCCCCAGGGCCAGGCAGGAGGCGTTGCCAGAGCGCAGGTGAAACCGACTCCGACCTATCCCGGGAACTTTCGCTGCGGCGACTCTCTGGGAGAGGCCGGCGTCGCGCAGGGGCGGCCTGGGAGGCGGCTTGAGAGACGCCCTCTCCCACCCGGCTGCGCGCAGGGACTCAGCCGGGGGGCTTCTCCCCCGGGACCTGCGGCCCTCTTGGCGCGTTCGGGGGCTGCAAGTCGCGCCAGCCTCCGCGGCTGATGGAGGCGGGTGGCGCCGCCCCGGGTGCAGGTGACACTCGACTAGCCAAGGTTTCGGCTGGCGGGGCAGAGCGCAGGGAGGGAGAAACACAGACACCCCGAGGCCAGGGGACAAGGCAGCGATGGCCCGGGAGTTGAGTCAGGAGGCGCTGCTGGACTTCCTGTGCCAGGCCGGGGGCCAAGTGACCAACGCCGCCTTGCTGAGCCACTTCAAGAGCTTTCTCAGAGACCCGGACGCGTCCCCCCGCCAGCACCAGCGCCGCCGCGAGCTCTTCAAGGGCTTTGTCAACTCGGTCGCCGCAGTGCGCCAGGACCCCGACGGCACCAAGTACGTAGTACTCAAGAAGCGGTACAGGGAACTTTTAGGGGAGGAGGGGCTGCAGCGACCTTGCGACCCGCCCTCGGCCGCCGCCCCTGCAGGGGGAGCTGCGCCCTGCTCCCCGCGAGACGCGCGCCAAGGGGAGACGCCGCCGCAGCAGCAGTCTAGGCGGCGGCGGCGGCACGAGAAGGAGCAGGAGGAGGAGCCAGCAGGTGCCGCAGCCCCAGCCGCTGATCCAGGTTGCAATGGACTCCCCGCCAGCGGCGCCCGGGAGGCGGCCGGGGGAGGAGGCGGGCGAAGACGCGGCTCCAGCCCCAGGGCGCCGGGGTCCACGGCTGTGGCGGCAGCTGCCCAGGTCGGAGCAAAGTGCCCGGCGGCGGAGACCCAGGGCCGCGGCAGCTGGGAATGTCTCCAGAACGGCCTAGGGGGACTCCCGGGCGAGCCGCTGCCAGGTGCACTCCCGGACCCCGCCACCGCTGGGGAGGAGCCGGCGCGGGCTCCGGCTGCGCACGATGACCTCCGGGCTCCCTGGCAGGAGCGGGAAAGCGCTCCCGCTGAGCCCGCACAGCTGCCCGCTGCGCCCCTCTCGCCTCTTCCAACCGTCGAGGCTACTGGGAGCGGAGCTTCCCTGCCTGCCCTCCTGTCCCGCCCTCCTCCTCCTGGAGACCCGCCTGCATTGTTGACCCCGGGCGATCTGCATTATTCTACGCTGCAGCAGCAGCAGCAACGCACTCGAGATTGGGTAGCCAGACATCCCCACATGCCCGAGGCCCGGGACCAGGGCCCCATCAGAGCCTGGTCAGTGCTGCCAGATAACTTCCCTTTGGATCTGGACTTCCGGGTCTCAGAACCTAAATCTGCGCCTTTAGACCCCTCTCTTTCCCTTAATTCTCTCTTTCCTGTTGTTCCCGAATCCTGGCCCGAAAGCCCTCCAGTGACAGTCTTTCGTAGCATTCGTTGTCAGCTCTCCCTTCAAGAATTGGATGACTTTGTGGACCAGGATAGCCACAGCAGTGAAGAGAGCAGCAGTGGACCCAAAGAGTCCCCTGGGGGTTCTGAAGAGGGGCAGCACGGTGCCCTGGGAGCCTCAGATTGGAGAAAACTCAGGAATTCAACCGGTGGCCTTTCTCTGAAGGAGGGCGGCTCCAGCAAGAGTTCTCAAGGTCTCAGGAACGGAGGGGAAGGTCATACCTCTCAGCAGGTCCCAAACGGGGCTAATGGTCCTGCAGGCCACCCCCAGGAACCTTGGCCCTGGCCAGCTCCCAAGTTAAGGAGATCCCTCAGATTGAGCTCTCAGGCAGGGAGAGCCAAATTTTCCTCCTCCGATGAGGAATGTCTTGAGGAGGACTTGCTGAAAAAGAGCCGGCGCCCACCACGGTCCAGGAAAACCTCCAAGGCAGGAGCAGTGTCGAACCCCAGGGTGGATGCTGCTTTGACACCGAAACCTACTGACATAAAGGCTGCTGTTGCTGAGAGGGTTTGGCTACACAGTTTGTGGGCCCCAGGTAGGCAGGAGCCTGCAGCCTTGGTCCCACACAGACCTGAGCACAAGTCCTCTCTGGTCCCCCTAGATGCTAGGGAGCATGAATGGATTGTGAAGCTTGCCACTGGCTCTTGGATTCGTGTGTTGACTTTGTTTTTGGAGGATCCCCAGCTGGCTTTGCACAAGGACTTCTTAACTGGGTACACTGCTTTGCACTGGATAGCCAAACATGGTGACCTCGGGGCCCTTCAGGACTTCATCTCCAGTGCCCAGAAAGCAGGCATTGCTCTTGATGTAAATGTGAAGTCCAGTGGTGGGTACACCCCTCTGCACCTTGCAGCCATTCATGGCCACCAGGGGGTCATGAAGTTGCTAGTGCAAAGGTTGGCTTCTCGGGTGAATGTCCGGGACAGCAGTGGGAAGAAGCCATGGCAGTATCTGACCAGTAATACCTCTGGGGAAATATGGCAGCTCCTGGGAGCCCCTAGGGGCAAGCCTATTTTTCCTGTCTATCCCTTAGTCCGCAGCTCTTCCCCCACCAGGAAGTCCCAGAGCCGGGAAATATCTAGAAATATCACCCGAAAGACTTCTTTTGCTGCACTACTCAAAAGTCAGCACAACAAATGGAAACTGTCCAACCAATATGAGAAATTCCCCACTCCAAAGGAAAGAGAAGAGTACAGTGATTAAGGTGGGCCTCTCCTCACTGCACCCCCATCCTTGAGCAACTCAGTGGGAGAACTTAGGGCGGATAGAGAAATTGCTGAGGAATTGGTAAAGAGGGAGATCAAGTGAGATGGCCTGCCTGGTGTTGGCCTGCCTGGATTTTTTTGTCAGCTCATTGTGGGTATCAGGGGTCATTCAAGCTTTCTGACAGCTCTTCCTTGGACCAGTGAAACCTCTACAGGGGCAGAGCCAGGTGCTTGAAACCCAGCAGGTGTTCTTCCTCTTCCCTTGCCACCTTGGATCTGGGCACAGTAAGCCACATTGTTTTCTGAAGCAGCAATACCAGGCTTGGCTAGAGAGGGGACAGCTGCCTAACCAGAGGGAGGCACTTCCAGGAATTGATGAAGCGCCAACAAAATGCTCTTTGGCTGGTAGCTCTCTGGCTTCTATTCATTTGGAGAAAAATTTGGCTGAGAGTGGAAAGCACCAGATTTGAAATTGGATGGCTCCTCTTTTCTTTTTTCATTCTATTTTATCTTTTTCTTCTTTCATTCTTTTTTCTTCTTCCCCTTTCTTCCTTCCTTTCCTTATTTCTTCCTCCCACCCTCCTTCCCTAATTCCATTCCTCCCCCCTTCCTTTCCCATTCAAATCAGTAAGAGTAGAATTTGATTTAAGAGATTCCTCATTTCTGTCCTGGTCTTTCTTTAGATGCAACCTGTGGAGGCTAATGCATGAAATGATTAGTAACTCCTTTGGGTTTCTTCTCCACGATCAGAGGATCTGTTGGGTAAGATCCAGTTATGACTGATGTTCAGGTTCTGTTTTTTGTTTTTTTTTTTTAAATCAACCTAAGGGAAACTTTCCTAATGTAAACACTGTTGGCTCATTTGCCTAGTGGCTGAAACCAGCTTTCATGGAAACTCCCAATGTCACAAACAGTAGAATTAGCATTAGTAGTTTTCAATAGGTTTGAACGGCCAGTGTTCACACTCATGAAAGGAGAGAGAGGATTTCACTTTGGGGAAGCAATAAGGGTTAAGAGGTGGCTGCCTCCCCACCAGGAATTTTCTAAGTTGATAAATATAATTTCATTTGCACTAAACTTGTTGCCAATTAAGATTAAATATTAGCCTGAAGTGCTGTATATCTAACAGGAAGTGCTCCTCTTAATTGCTTGTGACAGGACTGATCTCTGTGAGTCCGTGAAAGGACAATGTCAAGATTTCAGAGTGTAAATTCAAAGAGGATTGAAAAATCCTCTGTCCAAGTGGAAATCGTTAATTGTCTATGGACATGTTTTCATGTGCTGTGGCAATGATGCTATATTTTTAAAGTATTTTTGTATTTCTTCTAGTTATCCACCCCCCATTAAAATGTCAACAAATCTTTATAACTTATTATATTTATGCTGATTATGGTTAACTTTCTTTACAAAATTGTCTCAGTGAATGTCAAATATTTTTGTTTGTAGTTTTACTTTATAATTTTGCTGAAATAAACATATCTCTGTTCTGTTAAAAACATTAAAAAATAGATATAGTAAAGAAATATAAGGGTTATTTTTTCAAAGAGATCTATACAAGGGTTGAAACTATGGCAAATCAAATCAAGAAAAAATAGGGACATCCCTGACTGGGTGGCTCAGTTGGCTGGAGCATTGTCCTGTACATCAAAAGGTTGCAGGTTCAAGTCCTGGTCAGGGCAACATACCAAGGTTGCAGTTTTGATCCCCAGTCAGGGCACATACAAGAGGCAACCAATCAATGTTTCTCACATCGATGTTTTTCTCTCTTTCTCTCTCTCTCTCTCTCTCATCAATAAAAACATATCCTCAGGTGAAGATTTAAAAAGAAAGAAAAAATAGCGACAACCCCAGACAGTGGAGCCATGGTTAGGAGAGATGAAAATTTAAAAAAAAGATCTATGCAATTATGTTAGTAAATAGGTGTTTCTCAAGGGAAAAAAATTACAAAAATATCAACTTCTTTTAAAAGCCATCAAATGTTTTTACTTTACCATATTTTTATCACTACTTCAGTTTATTCAACAAATATGTTTTGCTTAGTGCTTTGAGATTTATATAGGTGAGTGGGACTGACCTCTTCCTTCTTGAAACTTAAAAATCTAACAGGATTTCTTGTTGAGTGATTTATACCTTATCTTGCTCCCAAGGTGTCTTCTAAAGTTGTATTATATTAAATATAAGTTTTTAAAATGAGGCAGAGAGAAAAGAGGTGGTACTAGGAATGAGCACAAAACAATCATAATTCAAGGGGAAAAAGTCAAAGTGTTGTAAGTATAAAATTAAATGCTCCAGAGTATTTCAATGGAGAGATTCCTTTGGGCTGGGAAATCAGAAAGGGCTTCACTGAGGCCAGGAATCTTTTTGTGAATGATGCTGGCTTTCCAAAGAAACCAGCTTTGTTGGTTCTACCACATTCTTAACTTCTGCTTCAATGTGTGATTTGCATAGCACTGGTGTTGGCTGATTGCTCAATGGTTAGAACACAGTCCCAGGTCTCAAGATGATTCTCATGAGGATTCAGGTAGCTGGGGCCTTTGTCCACAAGTCATATTTATGACTCTGGTCTACTCTCTTACGTGGTCAACGTGTGTTGGGAGGGGGCAGGGCAGAAGAGGGTGTTGAGCACAGATTTAAGACACAGATCTGGTCAAATCACTTCCTTGCTCGTGTTGTGAAGTTCAGGCCCCGGGAGCTGCCAGGCCCAGCACTTTTTCCCAGCCTCCTGCCAACCAGTGCCTGCCATGAACCCTTCACTGAAGCCATACCAGCCCACTGAGGGTACTAACCACCTTACCCTCTCAGTTTCTGTCTTGGTGATGAATTCCTTCAGCTTAGAACCCTTTTTATTGTTTTCCTGGTGGACTTACTGTTATTTTCCCAGGGACAGTTCAAATGTCACAGTCTCTATGAAGAGTCCAGGGTAAAGACCTACAAGCCAGAAGAGGTAGAGCTCCTTCATCAGAACTCCCCTAATACTGTGTGCACATCTCACGGTTTTTGCCATATACTATTTTGGTAGATTGTTTAAATGTTTTTCCTAAAGACTTCGAACATCTGAAGATTAGAGAATGTATTTTCAATTCACCTAAATGTAGGTATTTATGGAGCATCTGTTACGTGATCAAGACAAAGAGAGTGTGAGGGCAGGGTCACTGGAAAAGAATTCCAGAACAGTGAGGTAAGTGAATAGGCGTGTGCATCGAGACTCTGAGAATACAAAGAAGAGGATATTTGTGGAGCATTTTCTCTGTATCAGGATCTATGTTTTTGCCAGAAATACAACATTCAGTAAGACATACACGTTTTCTGCTCTCGTGGCACTTTTCTGGACAGGGGAAATCAAGACGGTAATATGGAAGTTAGATGAGCTTTCACTGGCCAGGAGGAGAAAGGAGGAAAGAATATTCTGGAAGGAGGAAGGAGCAGGAGCAAAGCTGTGGGATGTGTTTGGGGAACACTTAGCCACTTGTGAGGGATGTGTGGCCGCTGCAGTGTGGCACAGTGAGGTGGTGTGAAAAGAGAAGATAGAAAACTCATTGAAGGCCAAGTTGAGAAAAAAGACATGTTATATGATGTGTCAGTTTTGATATGGCATTTTCTAGGACGTCAGGGGTTGTCAAGGCTCCTCCAGAAAACCTTAGTGTTATTTCCAATATAGATGTTTTGCTAATGTCTCAATGTGGAGACAAAAAGATACATCAAAGTATTATGTAGGATGTACTCAAGTTCAAAGCTTCCCTTTCAGCCCTGGCCAGTGTGGCTGTTTGTCCCATGCACCAAGGGGTTGCCGTCTTGATTCCTGGTCAGGGCACATGGCCAGGTTGTGGGCTTCATTCCTGAGGGCAGGGGGAAGCTGATCAGTGTTTCTCTCTCTCTCTCTCTCTTTCCCTAAAATCAATAAAAACATATTTCTAAAAGGTTTTCCTTAAAATTTTTTCTTATCTTTGATGTTAATGCTTATTTCCTAGCAGATAGTAGTAGGCAATAAAATAATGTAACAAATAGCAATTTAATATTAAAGGCATACATAAGAAACTACTGATAATCTTAGCTCAACCACTTTTTTTTTTTTTAATAGTTGTACAGTAGTGAATTTTAACGTTGTAAATATATATGGTGTAGACCAGTGGTTCTCAATCTTCCTAATACTGCGACCCTTTAATACAGTTTCTCATGTTGTGGTGACCCCCAACCATAAAATTATTTTCATTGCTACTTCATAACTGTAATTTTGCTACTGTTATGTTTTAGGTGACCCCTGTGAAAGGGTCGTTCGATCCCCAAAGGTGTCATGACCCACAGGTTGAGAACTGCTGGTATAGACCATAATCTTATTTTCTGCTAGTAAAATTGCTTTTGGTACAACATTTTGGAATATTACACATGGCATGCCACAACTTCCAGATGCTTTGATTCCTCTATAAATTTTTCTAAATAGCAACTTTATTGAGATATTTACATACCATACAATTAACCTGTTTAAAGTGTACAGTTCAATGGTTTTTAGTATATTCACAGAGTTGTGCAATCATCACCATAATAAATTCCTGTCTAAGTCTGAGAACCACTGACCCAGGCAGTAGGGAGCCATTGACAGTGACATAAGTATGATGAGATGAAATGAAGATTTATCTTTCAACACTAATGAAGGCAAGTTAGAAGTAGAAGTCAGTTGTGTTTTTGTTTTGTTTTAATCCTCACGCAAGGATATTTTTTGATTGATTTTTTAATTTATTTTTTTTGATAGAGTGTGAGGGAGGAAGTGAGAGAGAGAGAAACATCGATGTGAGAGAGACACATGGATTGGTTGCCCCTCTAACAACCCCAACCAGGGCAGGGATCGAACCTGCAACCGATGCCCTTGACTAGGAATTGAACCTGAGACTCTTCGTCCAAGGGCAGAGGCTCCAACCACTGAGCAAAATCGACCAGGGCTAGTTAAGTGTTTATAGTGTCTTAGTTTCATACTGGAAATATGGACATTATTAATCAACATTAGGAATGTTGATTTAATCAGCCAAATACAGTGAATAAGATTGGATGTGTACAATGTGCCAAGAAAATTTTAGTTGGAGTGGCTGCTTTGGTTGATAAGAATTAGAAAGAATATGGTAAGATCCAAAAGAGCTCTCTATTTCCCCTCATTTCTCAAGTGCCCTGGTTTAGTGACGAAATAATTTCATGACTGTGATGACAGTCTAGGTTCATGGTGGTACTGACCTAAGAGTGTAAACGCAATCGCAGGCTGTTTAGCACAGCAGTGCTGTTGTGTGTGCTTATGTTTGCCGATATCAAACAAATGATTGAAGAGGTGCCATGAAAGGGTAGAATCGTGCAGCACCTAAGCTCATGACAATGAAGGGAGGCTGCTTGCTTCCCTGTCCTAGCTTGGAGAAGCCCTTCAGCTTCTCAGTTTTCTTATTTTTAAGACGTATTTTTTTGAGAGGATCAAATGAATTAATACAGTGTCCTTAGAAAATGCCCAGCACATTGTAAATCCTCAATAAATGTTAGCTATTCTTATGTTTTAAACACCATTCAAAATATACAGACCACTTTATATTTTCATCTCTGGTGAAGAAAAAGAAAGCTTCAGCTGACTAAGGCGCTGGTGCTACAAGAATAAGATTCACAAATAAAGCCAAGCGTTTTTCCTTATACTTCTATATAAAAAGATGCTTGTGTTTCTCATTTCAAATGAAAAAAGACTGTTCAACTATCTCTTGTGTGCAACAATCATTATCTATTATGATATGTCATTAAACAGAACTATGTCTAATTGAAGTCACATAAACTAACACTCAACAAATAAACAACTCTGGTGAGGCCTGGAACAGAAATCCAGGCAGAGCTCTGAAGGGGTGAGGCTGATGGGGAGGGTGTGTGCGTGTGCGTGCGTGTGTGTGTGTGTGTGTGTGTGGCCACTATCACTTAAGAAATTGAAATATCTAAATTCAACCATACAGTAAACTTTATCAAAATTCCACTAACTTGGTCAAGATAAAGTCTCATCTTGCATTAAAAATTATTGATCTATTGAACTATTGCTTTCCTTGATATGGAAATAGTACTTCTTCATTTCTAGTTCCCAAGTTTGACTCCTCTTTTCTACTTAAAGACTTAGGTTTTTTAAAAAAGAGCATAGCCCTGACCAGTTTGGCTCAGCGGTTAGAGCGTCAGCCTGCGGTCCAGAGAGACCCGGGTTTCGTTCCCGCTAAGGGCACATACCTCAGTTGCAGTTTGTCCCCGGCCCTGGTTGGCTGTGCGGGTGGCAGCCACTCGATGTGTCCCTTTCACATCGATGTTTCTCTCTCTCTCTCTCTGTTCCTCTCTCTCCCTCCCACTCTACCTGAACAAAAAAAAAAATGTCCTTGAGTGAGGATTAAAAAAAAAAAAGAGTAAAAAAGAGCATAGCTGTATGTAAATTATACCCCAATTAAACAAGAAAGTGACAAGACAAATAGATATTTATCAAATTGCCTGTTGTGACCAAAGCCAGAAATCTGGTTGGAAAGCGTCTAATTCTTCCATGCGTTTGATCTCTCTTTTTGAAAAGAGTGAACACTCCCAAATGCAGCAGCTATTAACAAGTATTTCTGTACCATCACTCTTTCTGAAACCATAATTGTTAACTTTATAGGACTTGGAGCTTTTTGTTACTATATTTATGTCCCCAAATACAATTAGCTTTCTAGTGAACTCCTATCCTTTGGTGTCAACCAGGGAAGAGCTTCAGGAACTTGGAAATGGTGAATGAAATGACTTGCCACAATCTCACAATGGGTCTCATTGCCTCAGAGACTGAACTGGCTGAGGTAGGTCTGAGGCAAGGAGGCATTGGGCCAGAAATAGTCCCATTTCCCTAGTGCAGCAGTTCTCCACCTGTGGGTCGTGACCCCTTTGGGGGTCGCCTAAGACATGACAGTAGCAAAATTACAGTTATGAAGTAGGAACGAAAAAAACTTTATGGTTGGGGGTCGCCGCAACATGAGGAACTGTATTAAAGGGTGGCGGCATTAGGAAGGGTGAGAACCACCGCCCTAGTGGCTCGAGGAAGTAGGCTTGTCAAATCACCTACGTGTTTCCAGATCAGAGCAATTGGAGTTTCTAATTAAAACAAACGTTTTAGCCCCAACTGGTTTGGCTCAGCGGTTAGAGCATCGGCCTGCAGACCAGAGAGTCCCAGGTTTGGTTCCTGCTAAGGGCACGTACTTCGGTTGCAGTTTGTCCCCAACCATGGTTGGGGTTGTGTGGGTGGCAACCAGTTGATTCCTGCATAGGAATAGCCATGTGCTTTCAGTGTTTGGATGTTAATTGAGGGTTCTCGTCAGTTTCCCACCTGGTCACATAGATGTTTCTCTCTCTCTCCGTCCCCCTCTCTCCCCCCTTCTCTATCAGAAGGTAAATGCAAAAATGTCCTCGGGTGAGGATAAAAAAATAAAACAAACATTTTAAAGTGAGCAAAAAGAATATTCATTTAGCAGATGACAACAGTTTTGCCTGAACTGATGGCCAGGAAGAGTCGCCTTGACTTTTTTTTTTTTTTTTTTATCCTCACCTGAGACATTTTTCGATATTTTGTTCAGATAGAGTGGGAGGGAGAGAGAAACATCGACGTGAAAGGGACACATCGAGTGGTTGCCCCCCACATGACCCAACTAGGGCCAGGGACAAACTGCAACCGAAGTACGTGCCCTTAGCGGGAACCGAACCCGGGTCTCTCCGGACCGCAGGCTGATGCTCTAACCACTCAGCCAAACTGGCCAGGGCCACCTTGGCTTTTTTCCTGGGAAGAGCTAGAATATATCCCCCTGCATAGGAATAGCCATGTGCTTTCAGTGTTTGGATGTTAATTGAGGGTTCTCGTCAGTTTCCCACCTGGTTATATGCCAATATGAAATCTCTGTGAGCCTTGATTTTGTGAGGAAAGGAGAGGCAAGGAAGGAGAGAAACATCCCAATAGCTTTAAGTTGGCCTCGGATCTTCAGGATGAACTGTGATACAATGTCCAATATTGTAATGGGTAATTGCAAATGGGGGGGGGTGGGGACAGAAGGCTGATTTTGTTTGATCCTGAGGCCAAATGTTCTCACAATAGAAATGTTATGTCTTGATTCCTAAGGGGCATGTAAACGAGGTAATATTTCCTAATAACGTACAATGAGCCTACCTGAGGAGCCATCCTTCTATGGAAAGATCACAGAACATTGCCTTGGATTTCGTGGGCAAGATTCTTGATACCTGTCCTGAAGTCTTGGGAAAACTGAGTCTTAGAGCCACTTTTCAAATTTGGGTTACACGGTATATACCTCTCTCAGGAGCAGTATGAATGATCTTTTACAGACTCTTTTTTTCCTGAGCTTTGTGTTTGGCCAACTGTGGCAGTCGATCAGGAGCTGACAGGGGTTGGAATTTAAGACTACTGCTACTTGTTTAGATTTTTTAATTACTTGAAATTTTCAATTATTAGTGTTATTGATATTCTATGCCATGTCACCCTCCCTTCCCATATAGTCCTAGCATGGATAATGGGGAATTGAGTTGGTTGTATCTATATTTTTACACCACAAGATACATTGTATTTATTTAATGTGCCCCAGATTGCTAGTGAAGAGAGGCATCTGTATAAGGAAGCTGACCCAGTGTCTACTAAAATTCCTACTTCTGTGAACAGCCTGGGATTCTTTGAGAAAAGAATTCATTCTATGGCAAAGATAAACATCTGTAGGCAGGAGTTGCAGTAGGTCACCTGGCCATAACCCTGTGTCTCTCATATGTATGTCACCTTACACCTTCTTGCAGTCTCTTCGATCCAGGTGTTTTCCTGCTAAAAGCTTTACAAGGCCACCTGGAGAAGCAAAGTGGCAGCACAGGTGGACAGGTATCACCTGGCAATTCTTACATCGTAGGCATAGGATGGCTCTGTTCTGCCATAGTTAATGTTTTCTCTTTGTTGTGGTATATGGCTGACTCAAATTTCGTTTTGGAGGTCTTTGTGTGGAGTTTTCTTGGGCTCAAAGCTTCTTATGCCTTTATTTATTTTCTCTGAGAAAAGAAAATCATTATCCTTATAAACTTGAAGCCACAGCACCTAGATACTGGCTTATATGGAAAATGCTTTTCAAGTAACTAATAGCTGGTGTTCCTATAAGAAAATAAAACATTTATATGAGATGAAGCAGTATTTTGTGATGTGGGAAGTTATCACAACAAATACTTCCATTATCTGGCAGATTTAGAAAATGAATTGCTTTGATTAATAAATTATTCTAGTGAATAGGGATTTCTCACATTTACTTTACATGATTAACAGTTTAATTGAAATAGTAAATTATAATTTACTATACTAAGCACTAAAACTAAACACAAAGTAATTTGTATTTCAAAAAAACCATACAAAACTCTGACATGTTCTTCGTGCTTATCATTGTGAATATCAATTGTCTTTGCATTTTAGATGTACAGAGCTAAAGTCAGCTGAAAGCTTGGGTCTTGTGAATTTTACATTCATCTTTGTATTTTAAAGAATTGAAAAATATACAAATAATACATACTTATTGTAAGAAATCAGATAACAGATGAAGAAAAACAAAAAAAGCCATACTTTCTCAACCTTAAGGTAATCACAGATAGTATTTTGGCATGTGTACTTCCAAACTTTATAACAAACATGAAACCATAGTACATAGTCATTTTCAACTCATTTTATTGTTTAATATTTTGATATTTTCATTTTAATCGGGTATTATATATTGACTTCAAGATAAATAAAAGTTCAGGTCTGCCCAGCCGGTGTGGCTCAGTGGTTGAGCGTTGACCCATGGACCGCGAGGTTGCCTGTTCGATTCCCAGTCAGGGCACGTGCCTGGATTGCAGGCTCAAGCCCTATTGCGGGTGTGCAGGAGGCAGTCAATCAGTGTGTCTCATCGATGTTTCTATCTCTCCCTCTCCCTTCCTCTCTCTCTAAAAATCAACAAAAACATATTGAAAGAAAAAGACAAGTTTAGGTCTTCTGACAGACTCGTAGATAGAGAGCAGGCAGAAGCTCTTTGTGGCGGGAGTGTTGGGGCGTGGGGGTGGAAGGACTGAGCAAGGAAAGAAAGAAAAAAGAGAGAACTGATGTGCATGGGCAACAGTGTGATTCTGAGGCAGTGGGAGGAGGGTGGGAGAAGGGGAAGAGGGCACACAGAGGATAAATGATAATGGAAAAAATAAAATAAAATGAAATGAAAAGAAAAGTTTAGGTCTTCAGATGGCTGAAAGTGGAGCAGTTTAGGATCTATTTGTAGACCAGACTTTTGTTTCAATCACCTTCATGCCCTGCAGTCTAAAGGCTATATCTTAAATGTATCATTTTCACTTATTTTAAAAATCATTCTTTGAATTTCTTTGACTTGAAGCAATCGTGTTCTTTTGTTTTTCACCAGCTTCTTTGCCCGTGTTCCGGGTGCCTGCCTTTTCCTGTAGGAGGCCTCTCCTCCAGGACACTGATTGCTTACATCCATTCGGTGGAAAAAACAAGAGGGAACACCTAGCTGGGACCAACTGTCTCACACCTGTAGCCTTTCTGCTTGTTTGTGGGGCAGTGGAGACATGAGGCAGGTGTGAGCATACATGGTTGAAGAACATTTACTATGCTCGATTACAACTGAAAATGGGCTAGCTCTACCGGCATCACTGGTCTTATCTTTATTTCTCCTGATAGCTGGGTAGAATATTTTAGAACTACTTTATCACTCAACATAAGGATGGGGAAGGGGATAGGAAACGAAAATATTTTTTTTGATGATATATTTTATTTAAAGCATTTCCTGAAGATGAAAGTTGCTGCTAGTTTTATTTTAATTTTTTTTTTTTTTTTTTTATCCTCACCCGAGGACATTTTTCCATTTTTTGTACAGATAGAGTGGGAGGGAGAGAGAGGAAGGGAGAGGGAGAGAGAAACATCGACGTGAAGGGACACATCGAGTGGCTGCCACCCGCACGACCAACCAGGGCCAGGGACAAACTGCAACCGAAGTACGTGCCCTTAGCGGGAACCGAACCCGGGTCTCTCCCGACCGCAGGCCGACGCTCTAACCGCTGAGCCAAACTGGCCAGGGCTGCTAGTTTTATTTTAAAAACTTTTTTTTTTTTTAGCAATTCAAACATATGGAAGATAAAACCTAAGGATTAATATATTCTAATTATTTTCATTCCATAAATTCCCTTTTAACTTCTGATTGTCTAACTGTAATCAGCATGCATATTTTATTTTACCATTCACTATTTTCATTAACAGCATATTTCATACATTAAAACAATTTATTTATTTATTTTATTATTTTTTTATCCTCACCCAAGGACATTTTTCCATTTTTTGTTCAGATAGAGTGGGAGAAAGAGAGAGAGAAACATTGACGTGAAAGGGACACATAGAGTGGTTGCCACCCGCATGATCCAGCCGGGGCTGGGGACAAACTGCAACTGAGGTACACGCCCTTAGGAAGAACCAAACCTGGGTCTCTCTGGACCGCAGGCCTACGCTCTATCGCTGAGCCAAAGCATCCAGGGCAAGCAATTTACATTTTAATAGAAGGTTGGTGTGAGATAGTTTGCTTAGCTATTTTCTTACTCTTTTACATTTTGGTCGTTTCTCACTATACAACTAGTACTAATATAAATATCTTTGTAATAAGAATCACAAGGTTCTTTTATTGATTGGCTATTCCCCCAGGTGTGGTTTATACCTTTTATTACATTCACCAGCTTGTTTTTTCAAAAGATGAAGTCAAGTTAAAGTGACACTAGCAAGGAGGTAAAAACTAAAAAATCTGAATAAGCTATAGACTTTAGTTAATAACAATGTATCAATGTTGATTCATTAATTGCTAACAAATGTACTATACCTATGTAAGATGTTTCTAATAGGGCCATTAGTGTGTGTGGGGGGGGGGTAGTTAGCTGAACTCTACATATTATCTGCTCAATTTTTTTTTAAATTTAAAGCTGTTCTTAAAAAGTCTATTAATAAGAAAGAGGTAGGAAGGGCAAAGATGCTAAAATGTTAACATTTGAGGAATGTAAAGGGCATACGTTCTTTGCATAATTCTTGCAACTTTTTAACAAGTTTGAAATTATTTCAAACTAGAAAGTTAAATAATATAATTCATCATCCCTTTATTGAACTACATCTAATCTAAATGCCCACCAATATTTAATCTTTTAATGTAATAAAGGGCAATTATGATCATTATTGAAGAAAAGTTAGTCTTAGCCAAAGGGAACCTCAAATGGCCTGTTACTAGGCAGAATTCGGGCTCCTGGCAACCGGATAGAGGACAGGGTTATTAAGAATAGACGTGGGCTGGCTGTTTCCTGGCCATGTAAATAAAGGTGCAAGTGTCATCCCCTCCAAAAGGTATACCCCAGAAGCCACTTGAGTTTTAAATGTTATCATTAGCCCTTTCACCTGTGCTGGTGGTTTTCCAAGGACCTCACCTTCCCTATAGCTTGCCCACAGCCTTCTGCCCTAACCCCTCCCCACCCTGCTAATTTCGAAGAGAAGCCCTCCAGGGCCGGAATGATGTGGACCTTCACGCAGGCACTAGCTCCTTAGCTGGCTCTGACTCTTGAGGTATCATTATTTCTTAATTACAAACCTGATGGAGAATAATTTAGGGTTGGCTACAAATGAAATGAAATTCCCTTTAGAATTAGGAGAAAGCTTCCAGCATAGATTCCCTTTTCCTTCCAGCACAGACTCCAAGTAGTGGGATATGTATTTGGCAAGTGCTGAGATTGTAATCACATGGAATGTGTCTCTGGGAGAGGAATCCCTGCCAGACAGGGAGACTCATTGCACTCTCCAAATTTTAAGATGATAGAATTATGTTTCTGTGTCCATGAGATGTTATCATCTTTCATCCAAAGACCATGTCTAAACAGTGACTGAATAGCAGATGTTCTCGGAATTAGGAAAGGAAGTTTAAAGTAGTGTTTTAGCCCCGCTGGTGTGGCTCAGTAGTTGAGCATCGACCCAAGCACCTAGAGGTCACTGCTTGGATTCTCTCAGGACACATGTGCTGGTTGTGGGCCAGTCTCAAGTGGGGGGCATGCAGGAGGCAGCCAATTGATGTTTCTCTTTCTCTCTCTCCCTCTCCTTTCCTCTCTCTCTCAAATCAATAAAGAACAAACAAACAAACAAACAAACAAAGTAGTGTTTTAGCTTATATTCTATATTAACAGACCCATCAAAGGAACCAGTTTACAAATGATAAAGTATCTGTTGTACCAACGTGGGAAGACAGTCCTTCGAATTTAAAGCTAGGCATTTTCTCTGTTTTTCCCTAAGGGCAAGCAAACTAATGTTAGATGCTCTGAAAACTTCCAACTTGGGGTTGCTGGGGTCAGCTGTGCTCTGGGTTGGTGCATTTTGTAGAATTTATTTTCCATAGCAGAGCTCATTACAATTAGCCACTTCTTAATTAGAAGTAGGTCAAGTCCTTAGAAGATGATGGAAAGCATGTTTTCTCGCGTGTGGTCTATGACTCATCTATATCATTACTTTGCTTGTTAGATAAAAATGGCAGATGCCTGAACTCCATCCCAGATTTAGTGAATCTGAATATCTGGGGCCAGAAATGGGGAATCTTATTTAATCCAGAGGCTTTTGTCATTTTTCTTCTCACTGAAGTTTGAGGACAGATTTGACAGATTTCTTCTCTAGGCCTTGTATAATACTAAGAAATGAGGAAATTTTTTACATAAGAGTGCCAATATTTTTGTGAGTCTTAGAGGGAGTTAATTTTCTCAGTTTATAAGTATTTTCTGAATTCCCAGTTGCCCTACAGCATTTCATAAAGCAGTTATAAATCTTTGTCCCTACACTCTCAAAGTGAAAGTCTAAACGAAAACCCCATCGGAGACATCCATTTTAGTCATATGGGCTTTAAAAAATGTTTTCATGTTATTTGCTTCTCTGTTGACTGTACCTTAAAAATTAGAATAGTAATAAAATTACATTTACAATTTAGAAAATGAAGAGAGAAAACCCGTACATTGTTCTACCACACAAACTATACCTTATTAGCATTTTGATATATTTGTTGTCATAGTTTGGGTTCCCCCCCCCTTTTTAGTTGTAGTCATAGTATAATATGATTTATAGTACATTATTCAGATTCTTCTTGAACATAACTCTAACCCTAATCCTTCAGTGTGCAGGCCCATGCTCTAACCATTGAACCACACCGGCCATGGCTAATTATCATTCTTCAATCACATGGACTTTTGTTAGTGGAAGAATCATTCCCAGATTAAAATTGCATTAATATGTACAAGTGTTTCAAAGCTGTTGTTGCTTTGAATAGAATCTATTCTGTGACCACAGAATGTAACAGTTTCTTTCTTTTTTTTTTTAATCCTCACCCGAGGACAAATTTTTTTGCATTTATCTTGAGATAGAGCAGGAGGGAGAGAGAGAGAGAAACATTGACATGAGAGAGACACATCAAGTGGTTGCCACCCTCTTTTATCTAACAACCCCAACTGGGGCCGGGGACAAACTGCAACCGAGGCACATGCCCTTAGCAGTAACCGAACCCAGGTCTCTCTGGTTTGCGGGTCGATGCTCTAACGGCTGAGCCAAACCGGCCAGCGTGGTAAGAGTTTCTTATTACATACCTCCCAGATGCCAGGCACTGTGCTAGGGAACAAGATATATATATTCCCTCTTAACAGAACTCACAGACTAGGGGTGTGCTGTGTTGTCTATGTCCATTGGTTATAAATACATGTATATAAATTCTATGGTTCATGGCCTCCATCCTCCCCGCCCCCCTACCCTGAGGTTTATCAGTCTGAACCATACTCCTTTCTATGTCTCTGGGTTTATTTCATTCATCAGCCCACATCATTCATTATATTCCACAAATAAGTGAGATTATGTGGTATTTCTCTTTCTCTGATTGGCTTATTTCATTTAGCATAATACTCTCGAGGTCCTTCCATGTTGTCTCAAAGGATAAGAGATCTTTCTTTCTTACAGCTGCATAGTATTCCATTGTATATATGTACCACAGTCACTATTCTTGTTTCCTTTCAACCTATAAAGTGCAAATTCTTGTACAAAAGCCCAGATAATTAATGCACAGTTATCTTCTGAGCTAGTGACACTTGTTCAACCTAATTCACTAGTCTCATTACTCATCATGAGTGTTTTTTTATGCCACAACTTTTCCATTATTAAGTTTACCTTATTTCCAGTCTGCTGAGTGTACCTTGGAATAATTTTTTTAGAAATGCCCTGAAGATGGGCCCTTGAATAACTGAGAATGCATTTTTGTTGCCTTCGTGCATGAACACCACCTCAGCTGTGCATAGACACTTGGACCACACATGTTTCCCCTTTCAAGATACAGACTTTTCACTTATTAATATACAGTTTCAGCCCTGGCCAGTTTGGCTCAGCGGTTAGAGCATCGACCTGCGGTCCCGAGAGGCCCGGGTTCGTTTCTCTCTGGGGGCACGTACCTCGGTTGCAGTTTGTCCCTGGCCCTGGTTGGTCGTGAGGGTGGCAGCCACTCGATGTGTCCCTTTCACATTGATGTTTCTCTCTCTCTCTCTCTCTCTCTCTCTCTCTCTCTCTCTCTGTTCCTGTCTCTCCCTCCCACTCTACCTGAACAAAAAAGGAAAAATGTCCTCGGGTGAGGATAAAAAATATATATATATACAGTTCCAACATTTCACGAGTTCTAGAGAAAGGATATGTATAGACTACAGAAGGGACTGCACAAAAAGACTCAGGCCCTGGTTTAGGTGTTCAGATGTGTCCGAGGATGTCCACTGGTGTCTTTTAAAAGTCTACTGAGGAGCCCTAGCCAGTTTGGCTCAGTGTTGGAGCATGGCCCACAGACTGAAGAGTCATGGGTTTGATTCCCGGTCAAGAGCACTACCTCGTTTATGGATCCTGGCCTCAGACGGGGTTGTGTGGGAGGCAACCAATCGATGTTTCTCTCTCTCTCCCTCACACTATCTAAAAAAATTAATGGAAAAAGTATCCTCAGGTGAGGATTAAAAAAAAGTAAAAAAGTCTACTGAGGAGTAGTGACTTTGCACTGGAGAGTTCAGACAGATGGTTGGAAAAGAGATCAGTTTCCATAGCAACATGAGTAAAGCCTAACCGAATAAACTGACTCCATTTGTTGCAATTCCAGGTTCAAAGTTTCCCAAAGTACAAAGATCAGAGGTCCAGCCTCCTGCCAACCATGGAAAGGCATGGAGCCTGGGGCCCACTCAGACCCACCGGAAGATAGAGCACAACATTTTTAACTCCTGCAGTGGACACGCCAAGGTCCATAAATGCAAGGATAGTTTAATAATCCACATTCATTTCTATGACATAACCAATGCGTATGACTTATCATATCACATTGTAATAATAATGTGTTAACATGTTATAATAATAGTTAACATATTATAAATGTTTATACGTATAAATTCATTTAATTCTCACAACAACCTTAAGAGGTACTATTATTTCCCCATTTTATAGATGAAGAAACTAAGGCAAAGAAAGGACAAATCCTTTGCCCAAGATTACAGCCTTAGCAAGTGATAGAGCCACAGTAAAACTGATTGAGGCAAACACACAAAACAATGTACTTCTCTTAAAAAAAAAAGGATGTGCTTCTCCCTCCACACTATATTGATATAATGACAAAGTAAAACTTTATCTATAAATTTTTGTCTTTATTTATTTTTTTTGTCCTCACCAGGGATATTTTTGCATTTATCTACAGATAGAGTGGGAGAAAGAGATGGAGGAAGAGAGAGAGAAACATCACTGTGAGAGAGACACATCGAGAGGCTGCCACCCACACGACCACAACCAGGGCTGGGGACAAACTGCAACTGAGGTACGTGCCCTTAGTGGGAACCAAACTCGGATCTCTCTGGTCTGTGGGCCGATGTTCTAACCGTTGAGCCAAACCGGCTATAAATTTCTTTAAAGTTTTACTATTGTATTATCTGTAAAAAAAAAAAAATGAGAGAGAGTTAACTAATTTTCTGATTTTGACTATAACAAATATTGTAGGAAATATTTCATGAACACACTAATGAGTAGAGAGAGACTTTGACTTTTGCTTTGAGCTCAATGAAATACCTTTACCTGGGTTTAACTGCTTCTGCTACCAGTGATTACATCACCCTTTCCCCTTTCGGAACCACTTCTATTACTTTCAAACACATTTCTTAAAATTACATGTGCTGTGAAGGGAGTTAGATGAGATAATCACTCAGGTTGCTCTAACTCTCACTCTGAGATCCTGTGAGAATTGTTAAGAAAAGGTGTTATGCCTGTTAAAGTCATCAAAATAAATTGAAGTGATAAAAATATACTGACACGCTGAGGGGAAACAGGTGAAAGTCACATGTTACATAGTTCATGCGTTAAATTATTTTCTTGAGGACAGTTTGGACGTGTGTGTGCACGTGCACACATGCATAGGCATAAAAACCCAGTATTGCCAGTTTTAGAGGATTGTTAGTTGGGAGTGCTTTGGGGCGTAAACAATAACAACAAGAACATTAATTTCCAACGGCTTAAACACATAGGGATTTATGTTTCTGGCCTAGCAAGAGGTCTAGAGGTAGGCAGTTGTCGGCATGGGTTCAACAATCCAACTCTAAGCAGGATGGACCTCTGGGATGCTCTTAGCTTCTCTTGTTTGGTTACAAAAAGACTGCCTGTGGCAGCCATGGAAATTCACCACCCAGATCTCTCTTGTACCATGGCCTCCATGCAGAGCTGCTCCCAGACAGTAGGGACCGGACTGGAGCTATAGTGCAGGCTCATTCCTGCAAGATGCCGTAAAGGACATTGATAGGACAATTGGCAACATTTGCATAAGGTCTGTAGATTAGACTATAATAGTAAATCAATGTTAATTTCTTGATTTTGATTATTGTACTTTAGTTATGTCAAGAAATGTCTGTTTTTAGGAAGTACACAAAGAAATGTTTAGGGACAAAGGATTACTATATTTACGACTTATACTCAAATGGTTCAGACAAAAGTATATATAGAGAGACAAAGGCAAGATAAACATGGTAAAAATTGGGGACTCTGGCATAAAGAAATTCTTTTTTTTTTTTTTTTAATCCTCACCCAAGGATATGTCCACTGATATTCAGAGAGAGAGAGAGAGAGAGAGAGAGAGAGAGAGAAAGAAAGAAACATCTACGTGAGAGAGAAACATTGATCAGCTGCCCTGCCCCCTCAACCCCTATGCGCATGCTCTGACAGGGATCAACCCAAAAGTCAGGCATGTGTCCTGACTGGAAATCAAACCCACAACCTTTTGGTGATGGGATGACTCTCCAACCTACTGAGCCACCGGTCTGGGGCTCTTGTTTACAACTTTTCTATAAGTCTGAAATTGTTTCAAAGTAAAAAGTGAAACATATATAAAAAATACTCTGAGATTCAAAGTAGGTCTCACAATGGTGACTAATTTGTTGGATTTTTATAGTGAAATTAATGGGGAAATGGTATGTTGTTGCCAGTTTACCCCATCTTGTATTGCATTTCTTTATTGCTTAGATGTTGCCTTGCTAATTTATCTAAAACAATGATAACTTGCTACTTTCAACATAAATGAAAAACAAAAACCAGTTTTTGAAGCCCTGCTTTTACAAGGGGTTAGCAGGAGCAGGTCCTTCTGGTGTAACCCTGCTGGGTGTGGGCTCCGTGGCACGTGCGCCACGCCCATCTCCCGCTGCCCGCCCTCAGTGCTTGCCCACCCCCACCCTTTAGTCGCAGTGCTACGTGCATGACCCAGGATGAGGGCCCTGAAGCTTCTCCACATTAGTCTTTGGCTCAGATGGTCTCTGATTTCTTTAAGTAATGCTCCTTTGTCTGACCCTGGATCTTAGGACCCACCATTCTCTCCTGTTCCTTTGCTCAGCAAACTTCGAACCCTTCTATCCCCCCTCCCTAATTAGCCAGAGACAAAAACAAAACCCACTTATTCATCCCTTCCGCAAATATCTACTCGGAGCCTACTAAGAACCAGGCCCAGTTTTAGGCCCAAGGAACAAAACTATGCTAAACTACATGGAACCAACATTCTAGCAGAGGGAGGCAGACAACAAAATGAACAGGCTGATACATGGTCTGATAGATGGGGATAGATTGTCATAGAGAAAACTAAAACTCATTACGGTGTCTGGGGGTACAGACCCAAGACGCAGTGGCTGGGAATAAGAGAAATCAGGAGACAGAGATTCACTGTAAATCCTGGGAGGTGACCAAAGAATGCTTTTCTAGTGGGAGAAACAAATACCTATTACACCAAATCAAGCTGGCACAAGTGATCAAGGTCTTTCCAGGAAGGAGAATAAGCAACATGTAACTGGACTTTCTTGGAAAAATCGGTGATCTGATCTTCTGATGGTAAAGATAAGTACCTCGCTGAGAAAGGGTGTCTGCATTTCCAACCTGGGTGGCCTGTGCATCGACCTGGCACAAATAAGGATATTCCAGGGACTGGGGAGCTCCGGGCATAGTTTGTTGTCTTCACCAAGACTGAGTCCAGCTGCAGTTAACAAAGGCATTTACAACGTCCCGTGGCTGCTCCAACCAGTTCTAATCGGTCAGGTCCACCCCGGGTGTCAGAGGCGGGCTGGTAGGATTTGGCAGCATTTGGACCGAAGAGCGGCCGAGAAGGAGGGCAAGAATGGAGCTCTCGGTCTGTGCCCTCCTGCCTCAGCCTCCCCAGCGCCTGCCCCTGAAGGTCGCAGAGCTGTCCTTAAGTTCCCACGGCCCCTCGTGGGGCTCCACCTTCCCTGCAGCGAGGATAGCAGAGTCCTCACTCCGCTGCTTACCTCGTATTTCAAAAAACAATTGATTCTCTCGTGGCAGGGCATCTCAGAAGCAGAACTATCTGGAAACCATCTCACTGTTGGCTGTTCTCAGAGTTGAGCGGCACATGGGTCATCTGGGAGAGTAAAACGGTGGTGATTCTTGGGCCCCAGGCCAGGTCTACTTCGTCAGAATGTACCAGTAGACCCAGGTAGCTGGCACGGTCACTGAAGTTTGAAAATCCGTGACCTTTTCCATACCTGGGACTTCCCGATGCCTTTATAAAACGAGCATCTGTGTTCCGAACTTTCCCGATGATAGACACACTTGGGGTCTTGTGAAAACCTTCCACAGGCCCCATCCAAACTCCTGAATAAAAGTCTTTAAGACAGAGGCCTGAGGATCTGTCCTTTTAATCAGCTCCTTGTGTGTGTTTTTCAATCATCAGCGAATTCTGAGCATAATGCTCCAGAGGCCTACCTAAAATAGGTGATTTCTATAAATAGGCCAGGGGCCCCCCATCAGACTAGCAGAGAACACATGTCAGAGATCAGCCGTGGACAGGCTACCCTTGGATTAAGTCTGCCGTGGCCTGTTAGGATGGGATCACAGGGTATAAAATATGACCATCTATACCATGGGAAAAAATGTCAGAAATTCTGGAATTATAACAATGACAACAAAAAGTAAAGAAGTGATCTAACTTCTGATTAAAGGCTTGAGTAGTTTTCAATTTATTGCAAATGAAATTGGCGATTCCAATATGAACAAAGCAAGAAAGGATGTGAAAAAAGGGGAGTGTAAGCTGAAAACTTAGAGCGCAGATGATATACGCCACAGCCTGCTTTCCAGCGGCAGCCTGCCTGTTCCTCTTTGCTCGAGTTGTCTTGGGAGGATCGCTGATCTTTGCAGCCAGTGGAGCTCTGCCCCTATTGGAACAGATGCCCAGAAGAAAAGGAAAAAGATATCTTACGGGAACTTCGATTCCATATTGCTTTTCCCATCAAGTTCCTAACAGTCATTCTGATGAGACATTAACCTCACTTCTATCCAGTGATCGCCTGCTATGTTGCAAAGCTGTTTGGTCCCGTGGCGTGTCATGTGCTCCTCTAAACCACAGAGTCTCCAACTTTTGGCTTCAGGACACTTTTATGCTATGAAAAAATTAGCACTCCAAAGAGCTTTTGCTTATGTGGGTTATAAGTATTGGTATTTACCATATCTGAAATTAAAACAGAAAACTTTAACATTTTAATTTCTTTATTCATTTTAAAATAACAAAAATGGCATATGTTAACATAGATAGTTTTCAAAAATATTTAGTAATAGAAGTGTCAGTTTTATATTTTTGGAATTATCTTTAATGTCTGGCTTAATAAGAGAGCTGGGTTCTCACATCAGCTTCTGCGTCCAGTCAGGTGTGACGTCACATGTCATGGAGCCTCTGGAAAACTCCACAGCATCCTCATGAGAAAGTGAGACTGCAGAAGGCCTCGCAAACTCCCTCAAAGGGTATTGGGGTTTCCCTGATGTCCCCAAACCACACTTTGAGAACCAATTCTTTAGATACTGCAGTTAGTAGAAATATAGCCTGGTCCTTGGAAACCATTATTTTTTCTTCTTGAATGTAAACAATCTCTTGCTCAGCTCTTATCCTATCCTGTTAGTTTCTCGTTTCATAACTCACTCTGTCCCCTCATCAAATTCATCTCTACGGCCATGAGCATCTGAAATGAATGAGGGCACATTTGTTGAGCAGTTTCTACACGCCAGGTCCCAGAGTAAGCACTCACGCACAGTGGCTCCCTTCATCTTTATACCAAGCTGTGAGATAATAGAAAAAAATCTGTTTTAGTCTCTGCCCCTGTTCCTGGCACAGAGCTCCTAAAAACCTTGTCATTTTCTAAGTGTTGAGAACACTTCTCTGTGTTCTAATATTGGCCCTGGACCCCGGTTTCTAAGTCCCTTGGCATTTCCTGGGTGCTAGGAGTGTCTTAGTTTCTAGAGATGACTCTTGGCGGGCTCCTGGGTGGGGCTGGTCACCAGAAAGACCAAGCCATGTTTAGAAGCTTAGAATTTTCAGCCCACCCTTCATTCTCCAGAGAGGGATTAATAATTGGCCATGCCTACCTGAGGAAGCCTACATAAAAATCCTGAAAGTACGGGGTTGAGGGAAGTTTCAGGCTGGTGAACACATGGAGATGCCGGGAGAGTGGTGTGCCCAGACAGGGCACGGGGCTCCGTGCATCTCTCCACATGCCTCGCTCCATGCATCTCCTCCATGTGGACGTCTATCTGTGTCCTTTATTATATCCTTTTATGATAAACTGGTAAACAGTAGGTAAACTGTTTTCCTGAGTTCTGTGAGCTGCTCTAGCATAAATTAATTGAACCGAAGCAAGGGGTCATGGGACCTTCCCATGAACAGCTAATTTGTCAGAAGCACAAGCTGGACTTGTGAGTGTCCCTGAAGTTGGAGGGGGCGGGGCAGACTTGTGGAACAGAACCTTTAACCTGTGGGATCTGATGCTATCTCCAGGTAGATAATGTCAGAACTGAGTTAAACTGCTATCCAGCTGGTATCACAGAGACTTGTTTATTGTGGGGGAACTCCTCCCTGTCCACATCTGGCGTCACAAGTGTTGTGAGTGTGGCAGTAGTGTGAGGGTCTAGGAAAACACAGGATGAGGACCGGAGGTTTTGTTTACATAGCTTCAGGACACAGGAGTTTTATTATCCCTGTTTCACTGATAAGGAAAAGGAGGCATGGAGAACAAATATGCCCCAAATCACAGAGCAAGTAAGTGAAGAAACCAGGAATCTAATCCAGACTTTATGCTTTTAATTATTTAATCTTTCTAAATAGTAAGTAGCCCATTTCAAACTCAAACATTATTTTGAAGCAAAATTTCTCATTTTATCCATTCCATGTGGGTTTTACATTGTTTTCCGTTTTTGGAAATTCAGTTCAGAAGATTACATGTCTATTGGGAACCCTACAATGTGAAGTTTTCTATACTCCTGTGTGGGCATCAGGGGTTGTTCGGTAGTTTGGCTTCAGAAAGCTTTGAGCCTTTGGTTGACCACTGGTTTGGGGGGAATCCTGATAAATAAATACCCTTTGAAGTTGTTTCTTTTTTTCATCACTGGTGTTCTGCCTATTTGTCACAAGTTGAATAGTGTCACCCCAAAATTCATGTCATGGAACGTCAGGATGTGACTTTATTTGGAAATAGAGTCTTTGCAAATGTAATTAAGATAAAGCTCAAAATGAGATCATATTGATTAGGGTAGGCCCTAAGACCGATGAGAGTGTCCCTATAAACTCTGTCTTTATTGTCTGTCCCTATAAAGACAGAGGAAGACACAGGGGGACGCAGGAAGAAGGCACATGGAGGCAGAGGTTGGCGTTGTGTTGATACAAGACCGGAGCCCAGGAGCCACCGAAGTGGAAGAGGCAAGGAAGGGTTCTTTCCCGGAGGCTCTGGAGGGAGCACAGCCCTGCTGGCACCTTGTTCAGACCTCAGGACTCCAGGACTGTGTGAGAAATAACTTTCTATTGTTTCAAGCCAGCAGTTTGTGGTAATTTGCTACAGCTGCCCTAGGAAATGAACCCGCCATCCTTCAACCCGCAGCCTGAAATCCACCTCCTTTTTATGGCCTTCCTTCATCAGCTAAGATACAGTGTTTCTCCCTCCTCTGACCTCCAAGGGTTCTTGCTGTCTGCACCATTGCTGAGGGCTCAGGATTTTATTGTGTGTATGTCAGCTTCTCCAGAATGAAGGCTTGTTTTTTTGTTTTTGTTTTTGTTTTTTTAATCCTCACCTGAGGACACTTTTCCATTTTTTGCACAGACAGAGTGGGAGGGAGAGAGAGGAAGGAAGAGAGAGAGAGAAACATCGACGTGAAGGGACACATCGAATGGCTGCCACCCGCACGACCAACCAGGGCCAGGGACAAACTGCAACCGAAGTACGTGCCCTTAGTGGGAACCGACCCCGGGTCTCTCGGGACCGCAGGCCGACGCTCTAACCGCTGAGCCAAACTGGCCAGGGCTGAAGGCTTGTTTTTTAATCCTTCCTTGAGTCTTGCTCAGCTCCCTAGTCAGTGGTATACATATATCGAGTGTTGAATACATAATTGTTGAATGTACGGTTTTTCCCATTCTGTCCTTCCATTTAACGAATTTATTCAGCAAATATTTATTGAGTGCCAATGATGTGTCAGACATGTTTTCTTACCGTTGGGATAAATCCATGAGCAAAAAAAGGTAAACTTCTGTCATTATGAACCTTACTTTCTAGTGAGAATGGAGGTTTGTGTATTGACATTCAGATGCCCCAGCCTTATGTTTTAGATTCATTTCTGTAGCGCCCCTTTACTGTCCAGAGCCCAGATTCCAGTGCTGGGCCTACTCTGGCATCTGTTCAGATCATCGTCTTGACTGGCAAGGCCGGGGCGGGTGGTGGGGGTGGGATTGGGGGTGGGGTGGGGGTGTGTGAAGTGATCTGAGGGGCATCTCAATTCTCTCAGAATGTTCTCTCTCATAAGCCATCCTGTGTCCTGAACTTCCCTCTGCTCATTCAAACATGTCTGTGAGCTGTGTTGGAGCTGACTTCTGAAGATAATCTTTTATGTCTAGACACAGGTCGAGGAAACAGGAAGGTACATGCAAGTCTGGGCACAGTGTTAGCTAGGACCCATGCCTTGGTCTGGTCCCAGACAGGTGGCTGGTGCCACATTTGCCAGGATCTGTGGCTCATCAGCTGCAAAGATAAAGGATTCTTGCTTTTCTAGGTTGGGACAAATACCAGGTGCCAGGATTCCATGCATGGGATAAGTATGATGTGTTACGAGCAGGGAATTGTGTAGAGCAAAGAATGGTGTTTTCTAGTCTCATTTTGATTTTGACTGTCTGTGTAGCTAATCTGAGGGGTGGGGGTAGGTGGGATGGAGAGAGAGTACCAGTGTGTCAATCAACCTGTCCAAGAGACAAATGCGTGTTTAAAGAATAATAGTTATTTTACAGAGCAGTAAAAGGGCACTCTCATAAACTGTTAGTAGGAAAAAATAAGGAAAATTAATACAAACTCTCTAGTGAGAATTTTGGCAACATGTTTCAAAAGTCTTAAAATATTCATCCTCTTTAATCAAGTAATTTTATTTCCATGATTTTTTTCTGAGGAAATAACCTTATATTTGAACAAAAACTTATTCAGAAAGATCTTTTAAATGCTATTTACAGTAATATTGGTTAAATTAACAATGCTATATCTATGCCTTATAATATGAGGTGGGCATTAAAGATCCTATTCAAGGATTAGAAAACGTTAATAATTTTAAAGTTAAGTGAGGTGTACATTATGGCGTTCGGGTTAATTATGGTATCCTCTGTACCTTGGGGAATGGTTGAAATTTGTAATAATAACTAAAAACTCTTGTTCTCAAAGAATGTTTACAACTAATGGAAACTGCTTAAAAGGCTTAATCCACTGGTAGGCTGTCAAACTGTATGTGTAGATATATGGTAGGATTCCATCGGATTGTTTTGTAAGACAATCAAATTTTTCTGTTCATTTTATATATTGAAAATATATATATGTATACAAAATAACATTAACTGTGGCTGTCCCTGGGTCATATAAATATAGGAACTATAGATTATTCTTTTTATACTTCTTCATATTTTCAAACATTTAATTAATAAACATGCATTACTTTTATAATCAGAAAAAATAATGATTCATTATTAAAAGGGAGGAGAGTCTTTTAAAAGAAGGAGGGAGAGTCAGACGGGCCTGGGCCCTGGCATATGACTTACTAGCTGCATGACCTGGGGCAAGTTCCCTAACCTTCTAAGCCTCAGCTTTGTGTCTGTAATAAGAAAAAAAGTTGACTACTTTATGGGGTTTATATGAAGATTAAACAGAAACAATTAGGAGAATTTAAATTTTTTTTTAATCCTCACCTGAGGATATTCTTCCATTTATCTTCAGACAGAGCAGGAGGGAGAGGAAGAGAAACATCGATTGGCTACCCCTCCTGGGGCTGGGGACCAAACCACAATCAAGGCTCATACCCAGGAATCGAGCCCACAACTCTTTAGTCCACAGGCCAACGCTCTAACTGCTGAGCCAAACCCGCCGGGGCAGGAGAAAGGTTTTAAAATGATATCTAATAGAGAGTAAGGGCTTAGTAAATGTTATTTTAATAAAATCCAAGTCTAACTTCTGCTGAGGTCATGATAGCGTAACTGATAGTTGATTGGCCTTCCTGCAATAAATAACTAGAGAACTGGACAAACTAGATGAAACAAGTCTTCAGACACTGAACAACAGGAATGCAGAACTTCCATTCCCGAGATGAAAAATGCATTTGGTGAGCTGATTTTTCCGGCTGTTTGCAAGGAGAGTGTGGCAACCTCATTGAAATGAGGAGAGAGACACAGATCAAAGTTTGAGGAAGTTGAGGCAATGGAAATGTATGGTGCAAGTTATCCAGAGAAAGGAAGTATGCAGAAAAGGGACTGGATAGGTGTTCACAGGGTCCCCTTGAGTCTTTGTTCAAATAGTAGACTGTACATGTGTAAGGTGAGACTCCACAGGCTGGGCACAAAAAGCAATTTACCAGAGAAAGAAAAACTACAAGAACCTGCAAACTGAACAATAACTGGAGCTTGCAGAGCCTTGAGAGACATTCTAATTCCAACCAGCCAGGCATGCAGTAGATTCCAGAAAGGCCACACCTTAGGAGTAAGGCAAAAGTAGTCCTGAAATAAAGGGCACTTTAGACTTTCCCAAGAAAAGCTTGAAAATAAGCCTCAAAAAGGCCATGCTGATCCCAGACTAAATTAACTGCCTACAAGAATAAAGTTCAACCCTTTTAAAAGGAAAAACAACAACCATCCGGACACTCAATAACATGATACTCACTGTGCCCAGAATCCATTTAAAAGATTATCAGACATGTGAAAAACATGAAAATAAGATTCTCAACCAGGAGGGAAACCAGTCAATAGAAACAAATCCAGAAATGATGACAGAAGTGATGAAACTAGCAGACAGGACTCCAGAGAGCTATTGTGAATATGTTTAAAGATTTAAAGAAAAACTCAGCGAACACAATGGGAAACATGAAATATTATAATAAAAGAACCAAATAAAATGTCTAGACCTAAGAATCTGAAATGCATAATTCACTGGATGGGCTTAGCAGCACACTGTGAAAGACAAGATCAGTGAACATAAAAATGTGGCCAGAAAGAAAGAAAGAAAGAAAGAAAAAGGAAAAGATCCATTTTGAAGGTCAGAAAGAAAAAAAAGCTGAAATAAATAAATAGAGCGCCAGTGACCCAAAGGACAGCATCAAGCAATCTAACACATGTAATTTGAGTCCCAAAAGGAGGGAGTGTATACAAAAGATATTTGAAGACATATGGCTGACATTCCAAATTTGATTTTAAAAATATATATTTACTAAGAGATGCAGTAAGCTCAACAAACCCCAAATAAGATAAACACAAAGAACCACATCAAGACGTATCTTTTTTTTTTTTTCTTTATTGATTTTTAGAGAGAGAGGAAGGGAGAGGGAGAGAAAGATGGAAACATTAATAAGCGAGAACATCAACTGGCCGCCTCCTGCATGCCCCCCACTGGGGATCGGGCCCAGAACCTGGGCATGTGCCCTGACAGGGAATCAAAACAGCGACCTCTTGGTGCATGGGTCAATGCTCAACCACTGAGCCACACCGGCTGGGCTTGCTGCTTTTAATATATTCACTTTATCACTGGTTTTTAATAATTTGATTAAGATACATCTTTTTTTTTTTTTTATCCTCACCCAAGAACATTTTTTGATATTTTGTTGAGATAGAGTGGGAGGGGGGAGAGAGAGAGAGAGAGAGAGAGAGAGAAACATCGACGTGAAAGGGCACATCAAGTGGCTGCCACCCACACGACCCAATCAGGGCCGGGGACAAACTGCAACCGAGGTACGTGCCCTTAGCGGAAACTGAACCCAGAACTCTCTGGTCCGCAGGCTGACGCTCTAACCACTGAGCAAAACCAGCCAGGGTGCTTTTATCATTTCTTAAACCTTATGTGATTTTTCTGGATTGAGACTAATTGCTTCTGATGGCTCAAATGAGAGTTGGGATTTTTGGGGTAGTTCTAGAGATACTCTTGGTCAATAAGAGGGACTGTTAATGGATATATCTAGAAAAGTTCACAGATACAGTTCAGAAGTCTATTGGCAGTTTGTTTAAATTTGACAGAAAATCTACCCCACCCGCTTCCAAAAAAAGCAACAAACCCCCCGATACAACATATTCCCCTTTGCCATGACCCTCCTAGCCTCGTATTATTCACTTCCCCACAGAATTCTGCGAGAGTTGAAAGGCTGACCTCATGGTTTGTGGGGAGCGTTCTGTGTGGTCAGCGGTCCAAGTGCAGCTGAAAGAGGCTGCTGGAAACGGGAGGGCTTCTTGGGTCAGCTGGCAGATGGGCGGAAAGGCGGCTTATCTTCCAGTTTCCAATCAATTAGGGACAGAGTTTGCGAGCCTAGTTCTGAACACTGGAAGTTTCTTGCCCTTCCAATTTCCTTCTTTCCGTGGGCCCCCAGAGCCTGAGCCGTGGGCGCCCAGAGCCTGAGCCGTGCCTTGCGCTCTCTCAGGCCACTGCTGTGCAGAGGACTCGCCAGCCTGCTTGCCATTCAGAGGCTGAAAGCCTTGGTATGAGCCAGCGGGACCGACAGGCAACAACCCCGCCCCCCATGGCTGAGGCCAGCGTCTCCGAAGGCCTCTGTCTGCTGCCTGGTGAAGCCAGAGGTGATCCCCGCACAGTGCCCTGCTCAGAAGGCTGTTGTCCTCAGTTATTTTTTTGGGACTCAGGCCCCACCAAGCATCCGTTGAGTGGCAGTGCCTCAGGCGGAGAGGTGAGCCAAGAAATTAGCCACCACAAAAGAACATGAACCCAAGCTGAATTTGAACATCTGTTTCCTATGTAACGCCCTTCAGAAAGCATGGCATTGTTTGCTTTCCAAATCAGTTCCCAGCAATTCAGGAACAACAAAAAAAAAAAGCCATCAGTGTCTGAGGTAAGACTGAGAGGGTGATAGTCCTTCCTCTGAACCTCGAAGTCCTGAGGGATCCCCCAATTGTCAGCATTTGAAGATCATGCAGACAGGTGTCTTGGCAGAGTCTATGACTGCTATTCATGAGGAATCTGGAGCTCTCCAAGGGAGGGAGAGAAGTAGATATGTGCATTAAGTCCTGGAAAATTTGGGAAGGGATTGCTAACTCCTTAAGACAGAGGATAGCAGTTGATCTAGAGTCAGACCTGCTTTTCTGGTGAACATCCTATAGCTGGAGATTCCACAACTATAATGACCAGGGCATGGGCTTGGGGTTACACAGACCCTGGGATTTATGAGCCATGTGACCTTGGGCAACTAATGTAACTTCTGGAATTTTCAATGATCACATGGAAATTAATAACGTTTCCTTTATGGGATATTGTGTGGATTCAATGACCTAGCACTTATGAGCACTTGAATAGTGTCTGGCATTAAGCAGATTTTTTTTTTAGATATATTTTTATTGATTTTTTAGAGAGAGAGGAAGGGAGAGAGAGATAGAAACATTGATGTGAGAGAGAAACATCGATTGGCTGCCTTCTGTATGCCTCCCACTGGGGACCGGGCCTGAAACTCGGGCATGTGCCCTGACTGGGGATTGAACTGAGACCTCTCAGTCCATGGGATAACGCGCAATCCTCTAAGCCACACCAGCCGGGCTAGCAGATGTTTTAATATATATATATTTTTAATTGTTTTTTCTCTTTATTGATTTTTAGAGAAAGAGGAAGAAAGAGGCAGAGAGAGATAGAAACATCGATGAGCGAGAACATCGATCAGCTGCCTCCTGCATGTCCCCCACTGGGGATTTGGCTCACAACCTGGGCATGTGCCCTGACCGGGAATTGAACCAGCGACCTCTTGATGCATGGGTTGGTGCTCAACCACTGAGCCACACCCGCTGTACTGTTTTAATATTATTATCATTAGGCTCAAGTCATCACTATTAGTCAGTTCTCATGAAACATTCTATTTGGCATATAGTTGTTGTTTTTTTACAGAATATAGACATTCTGTAATATATAATATTGCAGAAATATTTTAAACTATTCAGTAATATTCAGAATATAAAAATGGTACATTGGGTTTTGACAGAATATAGATATATATAATTTCTGCCTGTGAAGAATTTATATCATAAGAGATTGAATATGACTGAACCCAAGGGGTAATATTACCAGTCTGTAATGGTGAGTAGCACATTAGGAAGGGAGCACTTGACGGAGACGTGGGAGAGTAGGGCCTAAGTAACGACAATGGTCACTCTCTACTTTGCAATTTGATCTATTCATTCACTTAAATCTTTATTTTTTAATCTACTCTCCAAATTTATTAACCAATATCTGCTAAGGGCCTTTTTATGTACTTACTATGAATTTTCAATACGAAAACCCTAAGGCAGTGGTTCTCAACCTGTGGGTCGCGACCCCTTTGGGGGTCAAACGACCCTTTCACAGGGGTCACCTAAGACATAACAGTAGCAAAATTATGGTTATGAAGTAGCAATGAAAATAATTTTATGGTTGGGGGTCACCACAACATGAGGAACTGTATTAAAGGGTCGCGGCATTAGGAAGGTTGAGAACCACGTAGGGACTAAGGTATTGTGGTCATGGTATGGAGTGGTAATGATAGCCTGGTGTGAGATCTGCAATAAGACACTTTGATCACATAAACTTTTAGGTTCTTGTTGGTAGATAATGGTAGCCCCCGGAGAAGTTTCGAGGAAGGTAAGGATTGGCTGCTTCCTCACACCTCACTCTACCAGGTTGTGATGAAAGCAAGTGTCACACCTGCCACATCCACGATGTGATCAGCTAAATAGTCACCAGCCAGCAGGCACAACACAGTTCATATAACTGTTCTGGGAGCTTACGTTCTAGATTTCAGCCCTTGTAGATGCTTCCACTTACTCCACATGAAAGGTTCTTTCAAGGTAAGTTCCTATGACTTAGAGTGGACATCAGACAATCAGAAATCAATGGCTTGTCATAGAACTGGTTTGCAATCAAGCCTTAGGCGCCTGGATTTTTACATCTTGTTCATGGAAGGAGAGGGATCATCTCTACAGCATTTTCTAAGCACTGTACTTACCAGATTCCTTTAATTTTTACCACGGAAAGCTTATTTTTATATCAGTCATGTGCGTTTCAACATCAGTAGCTTCCCAGTCAAAACCCATCTCTGACATTGAGTATACTTATTGGAAACCTATTGGTTGTTGGTTGAGGTGTGATAAGCAAAGACTGGCCGTAAAGCAAGGAACTCTCTGATGTAATGCTAACTGCCAGTCCCTTCATTGTGCTTTCTTGATTAGTCCCAGGGTTTTGGCTTAGCTTGAGAAACATACATGTAATGTCACATTGTAAATGCTGAAATATTTTAAAATAAATTACAGATACTAGGACAAAGAGGACTTGCGGGATGAACTCATCTGGGATATGGCCATCAGTTTCCTGGGCCAGAAATTTGATTTTCTTCTCACACCACAAGAGGAAAGCTCCTATTTATCAAGTTTATGGAGCTTGGCGTATAAAACCAGAAAGTCAAATTATTTGTGTACAATGAGATCTCAAACTGTTATGCAGCTTGGATGTTGATGGAATAAACATATTTTCTCCCTGGACACTGTGGTAAGGGGAAGTTAGTCATCACCAAGTTGCTTGTATTGAACACTGAAATCTGAACAAGAGCCGGTGGTTGACTGATCCGAAGCAGGCCTAGACCTGCCAGAGTCCTTGAGTCCCTACGCCAAGACACCTTTTCTTCTTGTCTGAGCCTAAATGGGAGTTGGCTGATTTATGACTTTTGGAGTTTCATGTTCCACCTTTCTTCTGTTCACACAATAGGTCATAATTCAGGCCACTATACAACCCATTATGCTTCTGCTTACTAAGTTACCATGATATTCTAGTCCAAACTACCTAGAAATATCAATTTTTTTCCCTTTATTGAAGTTTGGACTATAATCAAATTCTCCTATCACACTTTGACAGGAAGATGGCTAATCACCTTTACTTTGAGTGTATAGATTACACTGATTGAAATTTCAGAGGATTCATTAGACAGTGTTTTGTTTTTAATTACAAAGGATGGAAGACCCAACTCAGAATCCATTGATTTATGTAATTTCAAAGTTTCTGGCACAGTTGCGCCCAAGGGTTCAAACAGTGTCATCTACCCAGTCCTTTGGACCAGCTGTACTTTGTGTTTGTGCCATCTTCAAGTAGGTTCTTGCCAGGTGGTGGCCTCTAACAGCTCCAGGCACATTCTCCCACTTTAAAGTCTAGTTGAAAAAGAGCTTCTCTTTTTCTCGATAGTTCAATTAAAACTGCTACCATGACATCCCATTGGCCTGGCGTGGGTTATATGCCCATCGCTGCACTGATCATAGTGTCCAGGGAGACAGAATGCGTGGATTGTGGGGAACCGTTTTTATGCCAAGGGCCATTTGGATATTTATAAAATCATTCTTGGGCCATACAAAATTACCAACTTAAAATTAGCCTGCTGTATTTGGTCAGGCTAATTTGGTGAGGTGTGTGATGTTAGCTGGTATTGTTTTCGTGGGCCATATATGGCCTGTGGGCCAGCTGTTCCCCAACTCTGGTGGACCTTGGTTATATGGTCACTCCCGAGATCTGTTTTTTGGGCATGGATTGAGAATGAGTGTAAAATAATGATGCTGTTACCAGAAGAAGATGGATGGATTCCAGATAGGAAAAAAATCAACAGATATCCACTGAAGAGGCAACCTGATTTGTCCTAGCTTCAAGTTCTAGGAAGGGCTGGGGTGTGTGTGTGTGTGTGTGTGTGTGTGTGTGTGTATTTTTGTTTGTGCCATGTATATACGAAAAAAATAGGTAGTAAGGATGGCATAATATATGACCTTTGTCATCCAGGAACTCAGTCCCGCAGGGAGAATAGATATGTGCACAAATGACCACAAAGAATAAACAAACAAACAAGTATCATATGAGTAGTTTAGAGAGAAAAGAGGAATTCTGTAAGTTTGGAGGAAAAGGAATTATATGATTTGAGAAGATAAAGGAAGCCTTCATGGAAGAGGGGACATTTGAGCCTTGAGGGTAGGTAGGGCTTTGATAGGTGAAGACAGAGGAGCTGACACCCTAGGGGGAGGAAACTGCACATTAGAAAGGAGACAGTAGGTACATCTTCTGTTGTCTACCAGAATTACTTCAGATTGTGTGTGAACATGTAGTAAAGATTCGTGCAATGTCAGATTGAATGAGGGTACATGGTAGGTTTGGGCAGTTTATCCAGGAGCTGTTCCCCCTGCAGAGGATACAGGGGTAAATCTCAGGAGTTCTGAAGGCCTTCCATAGCTTCTGTTTTAGTATTTCTAACAGTACGGCCTGAGGTGCTTTTTATTTTTTTATTTCATTTTTTTCTTTATTGATTTTTAGAGAGAGAGGAAGGAAGAGAGAGAGAGAGAGAGAGAAACATTGATGATAGAGAACATTGATTGGCCGCCTCCAGCATGTCCCCCACTGGGGATTGGGCCCACAACCTGGTCCTGTGCCCTGACTGGGAATCAAATTGGCGACCCTTTGGTGCATGGGGTCGACACTCAACCACTGAGCCACACCGGCTGAGGCTGGGATGCTTTTTAAAATGCAGATTTCTGCACTGATTTCAGACCTGACAGAATCAGAAGTTCTGGGGGAGTCGGTCCTTATGCTTTTTGTCTGAGACTGAGCCCAAGTAGATTTCAGGACATCCTCCAAGCCCACTATTATTTTGACAGGAACACTCACCTCCAGTCACATTACAGCAAAAACCCTACAGCCTAAGATTCCTCAGCCCTATCCTGCCTTGCCTTATGGCTTCAGAGCCAAGGTGTCACAGCTTCTGGGCTGAGAGGAGCAGAGCTGGGATCCAGAAAGGGGGCAGGGTACAGGCCTCCCTTGACCTTAGGTAGAAAGGAGAGCCTTATCAGATCTACAGGCTTGGCCAAGCGGTTCTTCCTGTTACTGCTCTTGTTGGGTACATAGGTACAGATCAAGAAGAGAGGTTTCAGATTTTGTTTGGAAAAACCCAGACTGCATGACGTCTGTCAGCACTTAATCCCCAAGGGCAATGAGTACTAACAGGCACAGGCTGCAATTCAGTGGCCTCCAGCCCTTTGTAGTGGTGGGTGGGTTTACCCTGCAGGTAAATAAACACTTCCATTTAGCACACAGTGCCAGTTGCTTATATTTTCTGCCTGCCCCGCCCTTTGCACCAATGGCCTGATCTCTGGGATTCTAAACGCAGGCGAGCAGCTCTTGAGTTCCTGGCCCTTTGTATGTCTTAGGAACTGTGTCAGCATTTTGGGGCAGGATGAGAGTGGACTGTGCTGTTTATATTATTTAAACTGAGTAACTGGCTCACTTAAAACTTACACAAGCTCTACTAGAAATGGAAGAAATAAGCTAAAGGGCAGACAGACCCAGGTGGGCCTCGTCATTTTCTTCTGCTCATTAATGCAGCTGTCTCTTGCCTAAAGACCTGGCACACCAACCTGGGGATTCCTGGCTGCGTGCATTCTGCAGTCCTCCTTCCTCTCCACACTCCGGCTCCCTCTTAGCAGTCGGACTGAAGGAGCAGAGCTGCCTGGAGTCTCCTTCCTCAGCAGGGTCAGGAAGAGGGGCGCAGGCTGCTCCCCACCCGCAGGGTTCGGGGAATGGCCGTGAGTGTGCCTTCCAAACCCTGGTCTGTGCTCCCTGTGAACCCTGGTGTCCTTTACTGCCCGAGGCTCATGCCACTTCTTAGCTCAGGCAGCCAAACCCAGGCGTCCGCTCACAAATGACAGGATTGGAGTCCAGGAGCTCCTTGAATTCCTTGGCTCCCCTCCGCCTGGGAGGCCAACTGTTTTCCTTCCTGCACTGCAGCTTCCTCCTCCCCACTTCATCTTGTTCTCAATTTTCATTCCCGTTGGAGGAGAAATGCGATTCCAGTTCCTCCTGAGTGACTCGGAGCACAGTGAGGACTTCTTGCTTTCAGCTTCCTGGCTGCCGATGTGACCTTGGGAATTCCGTGGCTGGCGGCCAGAACCCCGCGTCCTTCCCAGCATCTGTTTAAACACCGCGCTTCCGCGCTCGGGGCAGTGCCCTTTGCCTTTCTAGTCTTTTCGTCATTTGGCTCCAAGTTCCAAAGAGGATTTTACTGCCTGCCAGGTCAGTAACAGTGCCCTGTGACGAGAGGAAAGCCTTACTAATACATTCTCTTGGTGTACGGAGTTGCCAGTTCTAAAGATTGGCACTTGGGAAATTTTTCAAGGCTTCTCTTTCCATGTTGAAAAAGGCACCGCCTGTAGCCTGGCATCTGATGCTCTCCTCCGTGTGTGCCAGGCTGCCGTACAGCCGGTCCTCCGACCACTGCTCCTTTCTTCAAGCTGTTCCTGTGCTTTACCTCGCTCCCTGGCCTCCCAGACTTTGCTTAAGCTATTACTTCTGCCTACATCACCTTCCCCAACCCCATTTTTCCTTTCTGCATGGCACAATTCCTACCCATATTCTAGTTCAATGCCCACCCCAAAAAGCTTTCCCAGATCCCTCCCCATCTGACTTAATCTCTCCCCCAGCTCTTGACCTCCCATTGAGCAATATATTATTTTATTTTTTTTCAATTCTAAAAGACACATTTTAAAAAATGTTTTTATTGATTATTTTAGAGAGGGGAGAGGGAGAAAGAGAAACATCGTTGGCTGCCTCCTGCACGCCCCCTACTGGGGATGTGCCCTGACTGGAAATCAAACTCGAGACCTCTTGGTGCAAGGGACAATGCTCCACCACTGAGCCACACCAGACAGGTGAAGACACTGTTTTGATAATAGCTATATTGAAATATAGTTTACCTACCCTACAATTCACCCATTTAAAGTGTACAGTTCAATGGCTTTTAGCATAGTCAGAGTTTCACAACCATCCCCACAGTCAATTCTAGAATATTTCCATCATCTCCCTCCCCAAATCCCATACCTTTTAGCCATCACCCACCAATTTGGTGTACTATCCCCAATATTCTCCAGCTCTAGGCAGTAACTAATCTACTTTCTAAAGATTTGCCTATTCAGGATATTTTATGTAAGTAGAGTCATACTATATGTGGTCTTTTCTGACTGGCTGCTTTCACTTAGCTTAATGTTTTCAAGGTTCATCCATGTTATGGTATGATTCAGAATTTCATTCAAGAGGCACATTTTAACATCTCTGAAATAAAGATGAATCTTCAAATCAATGGTGTGCCTAGTTTAATTACAGCAATTTTTCTTTCTTAGTAATACTTAACATAATGATGCATCTTTCAATCAATGGCATCAAATTCAATGAAATGTTATATTTATGTCTCCACTTTACCTCCTATAGCAATTGGCTTTGCAGCTCACTCATTTATTTATGTGTCTATCTTGTCTCATAAACTGTAGCCTCCAGAGGATAGAAGCTATGTCTTCATTGTTTTTGTATCCTTTAAAGGGTCTTAATTGTCTTTAAATTGTTTTTGTATTCTTTAAAGAATGTAGCATAGTATGTACTTGGCTTTTAGGAAGTCCTCAGTAAATGCGAAAAAGGAGCTATTCTGTATTCAAAGACGTATTCTTCAATAATAACATGGCAGAGCAGGAGAAAGGTACAAAATCTTCGTGCACATGGTCAAAATATTGTCTCTCTCCAAAGGAACTCATGTTTTGCAAAGACACTTATGTAAATGGTTATACAACAAGGAGAATGGATTAGGATGGCACCTGTACTTAACATAGAGGCATTGAGAACACAGGCTTTATAATCTAGCAGGCCTGGGTCCTGCCACTTTTCTGTAAATGTGAGCATGGCACTGAACTCTCCATGTCTTTGTTTTATTATCTGTAAAATGGACACAATAAGAGTATGCATCTCTCAAAGTTGTTATTAGAATCAAATGAGACAATGAGTCTAAACTTCTGGCACATTAGTGCTCACATAAATGATGTTATTCTTGTGAATATTAGATCATTAAACCTTTGGGGATTTTAGAAATTATTTAGTCAACCCTCCCCATACACACCTAATTTTATGCTTTAGGATCTGAAGCACTAAGTGACTTACCCTCTAGCAACAGGGGAAAGAGCAGGCTTCCCAAAGTGAAGATGTTTGAGGGATGAGAGACATTAAAATGGCCCAGAACTTTCAACAAGTAAGATGGGCACTTTGGAGGTGAGTTTGAGGAGGCCTGTTTCTCTAGCCCAGCCCACCCACCCTTTTCTCCCCTCCCCTGGGCGGCCACTTTGTTTATCTTAATAGATCCTTCATATTTACATATGTAAAATATGCCCTATGTTTGAACAGCTTTTAGCAGGAAAGTCTCCACCCAGTCTGGGTCATAAGCTCTAGTTCCTTCCTGGGTATTATTTTCTTATGAACTGTCTGAAGTTGAGGTGTCTGCATTTTTATTCTTCAAGTGTCTAAAAGGATGGGCAAAGGCATTCCACTTAAGTGTTGTTGTTTTTTTTAACTGTTTGCATTGTTATTCTTTCCAATAGCAATTCTCTGGTTAACATGGAACCATCTCAGAATAATGACAAATTGTTAGATGGGTTAATAAAGTCTTGTAAATCATGAATCTAAAAATATTTTGAGTCAGATGCTAACAAGAAACTGCAGGAATACTTGTTGTTTTTCTGCTGACTGATTGTGAAACCTGAAACCCTGCATACCTCTTCTTATAGAGATGAGTATGCAAAATTTGGAGACACACTATTTTTTTTTTACATAGGTAGATAGGATTGCTATTTAATTCCTGTTTAGATATATCAACATTCATCCATGTGGAAATACGCAGGTCATTAGCTTATGATAATTTGACTATCTACATTACTTTTGACTTAATGGGGCATAAATAAAACTTTCATAGTACACATGAGGTGGCTGTTTGATACACAGAACATTGAGACCTGGGGTGGGCTTTCTGCGGGTTAGATGTAGAGCCCATGTGTGTAATATGCCCTGCTTTCAATGACCAGTGAGGGGAATGGGGTGCCAATACTTGGCCTAGTTTTAAACTAGTGTAATAACCTGTCATACTGTTCAATGTGTTTGCTTTTTAAAATAATTAACCAGCCCTGGCCGGTTTGGCTCAGCGGTTAGAGCGTCGGCCTGCGGTACAGAGAGACCCGGGTTCGGTTCCCGCTAAGGGCATGTACCTCGGTTGCAGTTTGTCCCCGGCCCTGGTTGGTCGTGCAGGTGGCAGCCACTCGATGTGTCCCTTCACATCGATGTTTCTCTCTCTCTCTCTCTTCCTCTCTCTCTCTCCCTCCCGCTCTATCTGAACAAAAAATGGAAAAATGTCCTCGGGTGAGGATAAAATAAAAATAAAATAAAATAATTAACCACAATTAAGTTGTCCGAGCCCTTGCACTTCTAGTCTTTCCTCTCAGTTGTCTGTTAGGTCAGTTCTGTTTACTGCTAAGATGGATGTCAGAAACTATGAGCCTGAGTGTGTGACAGTAGGTGTGGATGGGGGTGAGGTGTCGGTGTCCCCCTGGAAAGCTCTGCTGGGTCAGAGGCCCCCGTAAAGCGCTGTCCTGGGAGTTGGCAGCTCCCCTTCTCCCATGAGAATGGTTCCCAAGGCTTTGCCTCTCCTCCTGAAAGCACCCTCACTCACCCTGGCATCTCTTCTGAATGCAACTGGGACGTTTTGTGCCTCTATTTCACTCCTTCAACCTTTTCCTTGAGATTAGATTTGAAACTAGTCTCAGGTACTTGGTAAACATGTAATCTTGGGAAAGTTATTAAAGCTCTCTTCACTTCATTTACTTACTTCTGAAATGTGAATAATCTATAATAATAATAATAATAATAATAATACCTAATAATAATGATCAGGCCTGACACAAAATAGGTGATAAAAAAGTGCCGACTACCAAATGGGCGTGTGAAAGTGGGTCCCCGACACAACTGGCACTTTCTTGAGAGTCCAAACCTCACCCATACTCTAAGTCTAATCTTTATCCAATTCTGGTTTTGTTACTAATGCTAGAATTGGTTGTGGGCACATGACTGTACGTGTTTTGTATGTGGTAACGCCTTTAAACCTCACAGTAACCCTACTAACTAATCATTACTACCCCCATTTTACAGAGAAAGGGTAAATGTGCTGAAGGTGCCCAGACTAGGAAGTGGCAGAGCCGGGCTATAGCTCCAGATGGTCTGGCTCCGGAGCCTGTGAGCTTCACCACTGCGATAAAGCCTCTGCCGGAGCCATGGACCTGCCTTCTCATCTGTTGAAGATCTTAATCAAAGCTTCGTAAATTGAACCACGATCTGAACCTTTTGAAGGCCTCAAATCTGCCTGCCCTCCTCATCCTTTATCTTCTTAATTTTCAGTCTCTTACGAAATCCTTTTTACTCGGGTTAATGATCAGTCATTCAAATATTTGTGTCAAGAGTCAATCTTTGTTTCTCAAGGGTTCAGTCTGGCTGGTGAGATAAGAAGTTATAAGACAATTACATTGTATGATTCAGCAATTGTACTTCCATGTGCAGGGTGGGGCAAAAGTAGGTTTACAGTTGTTCGTACGGAAAATAATACAATAATCAATAAACAATAATACAAGAATAAACTGTTTTAAGCACTCACAACTGTAAACCTATTTTTGCCCCACCTTGTAAATATCCCAAAGAATTGAAAGCAGAGACCTGAACAGATATTTGCACAGCCGTGTTCATAGTAGTGTTATTCACAATAGCCAAAAAAGTGGAAACAACCCAGATGTCCATCAGTGGGTGAATGGATAAACAAAATGTAGTCTACATATACAATGGAATATTATTCAGCCTTAAAAAAAGAATGAGCCTGGCCTGTGGCTCAGTGGTTGAGTGTTGACCCAGGCACCAAGAAGTCACTGGTTCAAGTCCCAGTCAGGACACATGCCCAGGTTGTCAGCCCGATTCCCATGCAGGAAGTGGCCAATCTCTCTCTTTGACATTTCTCTCTCTCTCACCCTCTCTCTTCCTCTCTCTCTAAAAATTAATAAAGAAAAAAGATTTTTTTAAAAAGAATGAAATTCTGACACATACTATAACGTGGATGAACCTTGAAGACATTATACTACATGAAATACACCAAACACGAAAGAACAATACTGTATGATTCTACCTACTAGGTACCTAGAGGAGTCAAATTCATAAGCAACAGAGAGAATGGTGGCTTTTGGGGGCTGGGGGGGGGGGGGGGAGAGAATGGGGAATTAGCGTTTAATGGGCACAGAGTTTCGGTTTGGGAAGATGGAAAGTTCTGGAGATGACTGGCCATGGCTGCACAAGCATGTGAATGCATTCAAGTCACAGGACTGTACCCTCAGAAATGGTTGCCATTGCTAAGAGGCTGCAGAACCGAGGCACATGACCATGGCAGTGTTGCTACTTATCTATTGAGTCACTGATGGGCCCTTTGCCTATCTCCTCAGCGCTGGGCCGGGGAGCAGCTAGGGTAGAGTAGGTTGTTGCCGCCGGGTGCTGTAGGAATCCTAGGCACAGCTGAGGTTTGAGGCCTTTATGGCCACTGGTCAGCAATCCAGGTGAGCAGAAACGGGGCCTGCACCAGATGGGGGCAAGAAGAAGGGGAGAGAAGTCTAGGGATTTGAGAAAGGTTAGTAATGCTTAGTGACCTATAGAAAGAGCAGCATGAGGAAAAAGAGCACCCAAGGAGGACACCCAGGTTTCTGGTTTGGGTAACTGAGTGAATGGGAGTGCTACTCCTGAGATGTGGAAGAAGAATGTGTTTTTTTGGGGAAACAGTGAGTTCTATTTTCTATTTTTGGACATGTTGAGCATAAGGTGATTGCAATATATGCAAATGGCCAGTTACCCTTAACAAAATATCAGTTTTAATTTTATACACAAAAGATTCAGAAAGATCCAATAGGAGAACTGCATCTTTAAAAAAAAAAAATGAGGGGGAATGCTCAGAAACCGTCCACAGAGAATGTAAGACCAGCTGTGCAGCTTGCTTAATTCTGACATCTTCCTATGCAAGTCTGACTACTGATTTATGTTTATTTTCACCAAGTAACCCACACTTGGTTCGCTTCTTTTGGTTCTTATTAGCAAAGTCACTGATTGGGATCCAGGACCAGTTATGCGGTCTTCGTGGTTGAAATCCAAGCCATTTCCAGTGCTTGAAAGAAAGGGATAAAACCCTTTAGTTTGAGGGGATTATAAAATGCAACCCCCTAATTTGACGTCATTGGGAATGATTTCTTTGTTTCTAAGCTTGATTTGCCTTCAAAAGGATTCCCGTTTGGGGAGATATTTCCATGATTTAATTTGCTTTGTTGTTAGATTGTTTATGTTTACCTCTCATTTTACATCTGTTTTCATTATGGCTACAATCGTCAGATACTACTTTTGGAAACAATGGATTGGTCTTTCCAGCCTGCCCCTCCTCCTCACAGCCCTCTGGTGCTTGAGGATACAACCACACAAATCATCAGGCTCATACCTGAGGCCTTCTTCCATCTGCCACAACTTGGGACAGTCTCTTTTCACATGTTAGTCTAGGTTCCTTCCTGTTTGGAGATCCAGTGCAGAAAACACTGAAGAAAGACTCAAGACACTTGGGTTTTTTGGCACTGTCCCATTGCTTGTCAGTTTATTTGGCAACAAAACCCAGAAACGACCTGTTTTTTTGAATACTATGTTGCAATATACCAAGTAATTTTACATTCATTATCTTATTAACTACCTCTGGGCCTCACTTTCTTCCTCTGTGAAATGGGATAAACATACCTCCTCATCTTTCATATTTCATACACTGGTAAAAATCATGACTAAGAAGAGATAGCAAGCCCCTGGGGGAACTATCAAATCTGACGGTAAAACATGCACAGTGTTAACCTTACAGCTCCCGTTCTGAAATTCCTCGACAGCTGCTCTTCTGTTTTTCTTTCAAAAGCCCCGCCGGCTCCTATTCCAATGCTCCTTTGACATGAATAATATTAATCTATTATAATTAATATTATTTATCAAGCACTTCCTAGAGTAGATAATAATTGTATTAAGAATCCCATTAATTCTCGGCCTTGAAAGCAGCTACAAATATGCCCATTTTATGGGTAAGGAAAAAGAGGCTCAGCAAAGTTAACCCGAATTCACACAATGAGTGAGTGGCAGAGACGGGATTGGAAGCCAGGCCTGCTGTGAATCTGGAGCCCCTGCCCCTGACCACTACAATTTATTGACTTACTAGCTCTCCACTTTTCCAAGTTGCTTTCCCTTTCCCTCTCCCTCCTCTTTCCCTTTCCTAAAAGTATCTTTGCCCCCAAGCCTTGAAAATGTCTATTTGGAAAATCACAAGCAAATAAAAGAAATCTGGTTGGTCCTGGCCAGTGCGGCTCAGTGGGTTGAGTATCATCCTTGCACCGAAAAGTTGCAGGTTCAATTTCCGGTCAGAGCACATGCCCCGGTTTCGGGTTCGGTCCCTAAGGTCGGGGTGCCTACGGGAGGCAACTGATCAACATGCCTTACATCCAGGTTCCTCTCCTGCTCCCTTTCTCTCTCTCTCAAATCAATAAAAAACATATTTAAAAAAAGAAGAAGAAAGAAATCTGGTTGGATATTGTCCACAGGTGTGGGGAAAGGGAGGTGAGGGGGTTGGGTTAACTGGCTGAAGGAAGCGCCTGTGACCGATTGCTGCACCCCATCTCCTTTCCCCAGACAAGAACTGACAGATTCAGGGAACAGGCCTCGAGAGCAAAGAGGTTCCCCTCTGCTTTTCAGCTTCTCAGTCCCTGGACTCCTCCCTTTCCACAGTGATGTTTTCCACCCGAAATCTTGTATGGCTTGGGGCCAGGCCAGAGGAGGGAGGGATTGGGGGCCCAACTAGAGAGTGGGGTGGGAGAGGAGGAAGAGTAAAAAAAGAAACACAGCTGGAATTCATCTCCTGGGGACTGGCCAAGAAGGAGGCCTAGGCCCTGGGAACTCTGCTTGTCTCCTGTTACCCACCCCCTCCAGGCTTCCTTTTGGTCTGTGTGACTCAGGGACAGACCATGGGGGCAGCTCCCAACAGCAGGCACTGCAGATGTCTCAGCAGACAGGGAGACCCCACGGGGACAGGAGTATGCTTTCAAGTAGTGAGGAGCCAGTTGCCAAAACTTAGAGATGTCCTTCCAAATGTCCACATTGCAAATCAGGAAAAAAATCTCTGGGTGTGCACGAGTGCAGTCAGCAGGGCAGTGCGGCCGGAAATGTAGCTTATCTGTGGGTAGTTAGTGACAGAAGGACCTGACAGGAGGAGAATTTCAAACTTCAGTCTTTCTGCAAGACTGTGCCCTCCAGACGAGCTCAGCAGAGGGTAGGAGCCCACATGGCGGGAAAGGAACCGGGAAATGAGTTTGATTAAATGAATGTGGGGGAGAGTGAGAGAATTGCTATGATGGGTCTTAAAGTCATTGCAGACTTGTTTTAAATTGAGAGAAAATCAGGTTATTCTGGAATTATCTTTGGGCTGTGCATGAGGTCAGGAGAAACAATGTTAACAAATAGATCATATCATGTCACCCTCCTGCTTGAACCAGAGGGAGCTGCCATTAGAATAAATATAAATTCCGAACTTCCTGCTGCAGCCTGCAGGCCTCATGACGGGCCTCTGCTTACACTTTTCCCACCTCGTTTCCCACCCAATATGCTCCAGTCACGCCAGCCTTTTTTGGGTGCCAGGGGCTCCAAACTCAGGGTGTTTGCATCTGTTCTTCTCTTTGCCTGGAAAAATGTTGTTCCTGGCCTCAGCTTATGATAGTGCTTTTTATTTATTATTACTATTATTATTTTTTAAATCCTCACCTGAGGACATTTTTCCATTTCTTGTTCAGATAGAGTGGGAGGGAGGGAGAGAGAGAGAGAGAGAAACATTGATGTGAAAGGGACACATCAAGTGGCTGCCACCCGCACAACCCAACCAGGGCCGGGGACAAACTGCAACCGAGGTACGTGCCCTTAGCGGGAACCAAACCCGGGTCTCTCTGGACTGCGGGCCGACGCTCTAACTGCTGAGCCAAACTGGCCAGGGCTGATAGTGCTTTTTAAACTATAGGTCATGACCCATTAGTGGATGATAAAATTAATGTAATGGGTCATAAGTAACTTAAAAAATAGATTTAAATATAAAGGACAATATTAGAATGTATCATATAATAAGAACAGGTATTATTTTATGAAACATGTTTGTATGTGTATTCTAGATTATGATATAACATAAAATTCTTACTAATTAGTCTCAGTCCATAAACTCTGACAGTCACTGGTTTAGGAGTTGATGATGGATAATTCAGGCTCCCCCCCTTCTCTCAACATGGAGCTATTTTTGATTTATAAAAAGCTTTCTGATCTCTTTGGAATGGCACTATTATGAATGTTCGATAGAAATAAATTGAGCCTGGCTTCAAATATCATTAACCAGCTTTTAAAAGTTTTCATGTATCATATTTGAAAACTGGTTAGAAACTTACAGTTTCTATGGCTTGGGGCCAGGCCAGAGGAGGGAGGGATTGGGGGCCCAACCTTGTATGCCTTTGTGGTATTAATAGGAGAATGGCTGCATATGAAATCCATGATTAAAAGCTCTACAGCAGATATTGCTATTTAGCCAACCCAACAGCCTTTCCCAAACTCCTAATTCCTCACCATGTTTTACTGCAGAGGTTGGGAAAGCAAAATCATTCATCTTCCAGACTCCCTTGCAGCTAACAATGGCCATGTGATACAGGTCTGTTTAGTGAGATACAATTGAAAGTCTGTTTGAAAGTTGCTGGAAAATTTTTTTCTTTTCCAATAAAAGAAGCTCTGGTTGGCATGCCTATACCTCTCCTTTTCCTCCTGCTTTGAATGCAAATGTGATGCCTATAATGCTTTGGGGTCAGCAGCAGCCATATTTGATGATGAGGGGAAGTCCCAGAAAATCACAGAGATGCTGGTGCTGATAACAGAGTTCTGCAGACTCTGCTGGTGTCACATTTGCTGATGTCCCGATGGATAAAGCCAAGCAGAGTCAATATGGCAGAAGGCTACTCAAGGGTGTGGATATCAGGAAACATGATTCATTGGAGCCATAATATAACAATCTATCATTCCCTTCCTCAAGACAGTTTATTTCCATCTGTTAGAAAATTGTTGTAGTATACTCATTTTTATTAGAACAAGACACTTGACTGTCCTTCCCAATATTGTAATACATATGAAAATCAATCATGTCTAAACTGTGAATGCTGCCCTCTTAGAGGTGGCATCGTGGTGCTGTGCATAACCAGCACAACCATACCTAGTGGCCTTAATAAGTCTTATCATCCCAGTGTGATTATGTGTAAGGGTTAGGTCCAAGCTTTATGTGTCTTTGGTGCTTCATACCTCATGCCATGGATGACATTTTATAACTAGGTGTCTTCTGTCACTATCCCCAAATTCCATTTACCTACCAGCAAGCTGCCAAGATTAATTTTTTAAAGCAAAATAGCAATAGCAACTAATATATTTTGAGCCCTTCTAATATTCCAGGTACTGTGCTAAGTATCTCATTTAATCCTCACTGCAACCTTAGGAAGCAAGTATCTTTATTATTCCCACATAGGGAAATTGAGGCTTAGAGTTATTATGTTGCCTTCCTCAAATCACACAGTTAGTACAAGGCAGAATGAGACTGGAACTCAGGTCTGTTTGCCTCCAAAGTACATGGTGGGCATCCTCACAGGGAGATCTCTGGACCACCTCCCTCAAAGTCACCTAAGGTATTAGTTAAAATGCAGAGTCCTTGACCCCCTCCCAGACTTACTGGCCCAAAGGATAAAGCTTGAATTTCTTAACAGAGTTCCTCATCATTTGGCTTTTGCCTTCCTATTTACCTTCAAATTGGCTTGGTCCTCCCCACTCCTGCCCTTGTCCTACAAAAATGTACTCACTGCAGATCCACATAGAAGTACTCCGTGTGCTCAACTACGCTGGGCTTTCACCACGGATTGCACGATTCCTTCTTGGGGAATAACTCCCTTTCCACTTCTTCCTATTTGCCTAATTCTTTTATTGTTCAAGGCCCAGCTTAAAAGCCAGCTTCTCCGAAGACCTCCTTATTGCTGCTTCTACCAGTTTGCTGCCGCTGCTGCTGCTGTGCTGGACTTGGAACCTCACAGTTCGCGCTGCTCCACACTTACTCTGTCCATCTCACTGGCTGCAACCTCACGGGCGTTTAGAAAGTCTTAGTAAATGTTTTTCGACAAAGTCAAATGCTTTGAAACAATACTTCTAATGTAAAAATCATAATTTAATAATAAACTAGGTCTTATATCTCAGATTAGACTAAAGAAACAAAACATACAGAACCACAAAGTGAGACAAAAAAATGTTTTTTAATGAAACAGGAAACAGGATGGAGTAAAAGGTTGTTTTCCTCACTTATAAAGGAAAATTCAGAGTGCTAGTATTTATAGTACATATAGATTCAAGAATATTTACTTATTTTTATTTTTATTATAGAAAATGAAATATGCACAAAAGTAGAAAGATCAGCACACTGACTCCTTGAATACTCATCACCCAGCTCCAACAGTAGCAACATTCTGCTGTTCTTTCAAATGATGCAATTCTACAACACTTATTAATTCAAAAGTAGAGAGCTAAAAGCAATTAAATTGATTTAAAAATACCCTGTGTGTGATGTTGTAAAACCAGCTATGGTTTAAAGAGAATGACATTAACAGCTACCAGGTAGTCATTGGTATTGAGCATCTAACTGGGGAGAAGTGGGGTGTGTGTGGGGACGGGGGGGATTGGTGGTGGTGGCTATCTCAGACTGCCCAGACCTAGGGGTGGGGCTGACAGCCCTTGGGAGTCAAATATGCTTTGTCTTCCCTGCTCAGATTCATCAGTAGCTTGTTGAGAGCTAGATAAAAAGTGATAACTGGGCCAGAAGGTTCTTCAAGGGGAAATGGATATCCAAATTTTCAGCTGGGGCCCCAAATGCACAATGAGTCTTTTATCCTTTAGACCATAGATTGTCTTTCAGAAACAGTTCAATTACATTGCTTTGCATGTGTTAAGGAATAATTTGATGTAAACATTAAAAATATTCTACAACTTTTGGCATTTATTAGTTTTTTTATTTTTATTTTTTAAGTATCCTGGGAGCTTCAACCAGTGGATGTGGCCTGGGGATGCTGTTGACCTCTGGAAGACTCCAGTGGACACTCTTCAGTGTCGTCCCATGTTTTCTTCACTAGCGGCCCCTGTCTGACACTGATGGAAAAAGTGCCAAGGTTAGGGTAGGTCCAGGAGTGATTAAAAAAAAAAAGAAGAAAAGAAAAAAAAGAAAAATGACTGAGAAGCCATTGAGTAAGGCAACAGGAGGTATTTTGTTGGAGAGGCAGCAAGAAGGAAAAAACAATAAGAGAGATGGGGTGGACATACTGTGATTAGACCTGTGAGAAGGTGGTGCATCATGGTCTCAGGGTTCTCAAAAAGAAATCTGGATTTAGCTTTTATTTAATCCAAATGTTTTTGCCTTTCGTAGGAAGGCGAAACCAAGGCACCAAAGCCAGGATCCTAATTTTTAAAAACTTGAAAGCAAATCCCTGGATGCCTGCCTGCCCTAGAGCCTTAAAGACAGACACTCACCACATGAACATATGGACAGCCTGAACTCTCATGTCTTAAAGGAAAACGAAACCCTTGGGCTTTTCATCTCCCCGACCCCGGGCCGGCAGCTCCGACTGCCCTCTCAGATCCCCAGGAGCGCGGCCCCACCGGCTGCCGCGGCTCAGCTTCGGGGCGACGCGGAGCGGTGGGAGGATTGCGGGGTTTCCCACCAGGCCTGCGCCGCCTCACCGGGGAAAGCAGCCCTTCGCAAAGCAACCAGTAAGAATTGCTGACTAGGGTCGCCCCCCCCTCCCTAGGAACCCAGGGGAGGGCTTTGCAGAGCTGGTGGTGTTCTGGGGAAAGGGTGGCTTTTGTGAAAAGTGCAGGATCAAACTGGATACTTGGAATGACAGCTCCCGACCTTTTAAAATTCTCCTCCAGGGCAGGGACTGGCGCACCGCGAGAGGGTGTGAGGACTCGCTTCCCCAGACAGGGCGGGCCTGTGACCAGTGACGGCCTTGGGCGGAGAGAGGTCTGGGAGAACAGCCAATAGCGCAGGTCCCCGGGGCGGCTCCTTAATGAGCTCATCCACCAGGCAGGTTAAATGACAAGCAACTGTTGCCCAAGAAGCCGCTCACACAGTTCAAGGTTAGAGAGCTAAACAATACGCAATCGTGACGGTTTCCTCTGGGTGTGATTCACGTGGAGAGTGTGCTGCTGAAGGCGGGAACATGGACTAAGAGAATGCCCTTTTTCTTTCTTTCTGTTTATTCCAGTAGCAAGTGTGGCGACCATGAGCAATGACAATAAATCAGAAATATATTTCTCAGAAATCTGAAAAAAAAGTAATTTTGTTACAGATGTAATTAACATTTCAAAACTATTTTTTTTTTGACTTGCACTGCCTAATTCGTTTGATTTTTAAGCTGTCCAGGGCTCTTTGTAATGAATAAACACGTTAGAGTTTTTGTAGTTTATGTAACAAGCTGCATCCTTTTTGATGTTTATACTTTCAGAAAAGCCACGTAGAAATGTGGATGAGGCATCGAGTCTCAAGATTTTAATAAATTCCACAGACGGAAAAAAACTCCCATAGACGTTGTTTGGGATGAATAACGTTCTTTGTCTTTGTCAACTGCCTGTTAAAGCATTTTGATTCCAACTCAGATAGGAGAGAAGGAGTCAAGGGAGACAGGGAAGCAGGAAGGGAGGAAGGAAACATTTTTAGGGCGCATTTAGTAATGTACTCCTGCTTCCGGCCCGGGGGGGGGGGGTCTTCCTAGACCTATTTTTTTTTTTTTAATCCTCACCCGAGGACATTTTTCCATTTTTTGTTCAGATAGAGCGGGAGGGAGAGAGAGAGGGGGAGAGAGAGAGAGAGAAACATCGACGTGAAGGGACACATCGAGTGGCTGCCACCCGCACGACCAACCAGGGCCGGGGACAAACTGCATCCTAGGTACGTGCCCTTAGCGGGAACCGAACCTGGGTCTCTCTTTACCGCAGGCCGACACTCTAACCGCTGAGCCAAACTGGCCAGGGCCCTAGACCTATTTTTATCTTTGCTTTCCTTATAGCTTCTTTCAACATCCTTCAGCTCACAGATGGGCAGTGAAGCATGAAGGTGAAGCATCCAAACTGGGACCCGATATGAACTTGGTTCTCAAGTAGACTTCCCTTTACACCTCACTGCCTCCGGTACAGCGAAACTCCAGCACCCCCCCCCCCCCGCTAATTTCTCTCCCATTCTTGCGCATTTGTGGGCACAAAGCTGATCTCAGGGGTGGTGGAAGAGCAGAAGGGCCATTCGATTTTGGCCACAAGCTCATCAAAGGCCTCACACGTGGCCTTTGGCATTCTCTCCAGATGAGCTTACAGACAGTCATATTAGTACATGCATGGTAAGAGCGCCGATTGATAAAGGGATCTTTAAAATATATCACAATGAAAATATGTGTAACTTTTGGCATGCCTTCCTTTTAAAAATATGTTCAGAGCTTCAAAATGAAGTGGCCCAGGGCTCTGTCACCTTCCGAGAAGACTGGCGTGGGCGGTTCTCAATGGCACACGAAGAGGAATCGACTTTCTCTTACCTAGCGCCGTCCTTGGAAGTGAGGGGGGTTCGCATGAAGTGGCCTCCCTCGGAAGAAGCCAAGGAGAAGAGGACAGGATTAGCTTGTAGTGGCACCCCTGGTCTCCAGGAAGATTTCTTTTTTTTTTTTTCTGGTTTCACAGCTACCTCCTGAACAGTCTTTGTGGGGTCCGTGCTGAGTGGGAGGGGAGCAGGTCCAGAAAGTCCCTTTGGCCCTTGGCCGCCGCGATGCTCAGTCCTCACTGCGCCCACAGGCGCCCAGGTTTCCTCTGCTCCTCCTGCTTCAAAAAGTGCCAGACGCTTATTGTTAAGAGGAAACGTAATTAACCACGAGCGTGCCCCCTTTGCGATAATCGGACGCCAGGGGAAGTTGGCACATCTGGCGAGGGGAGCCCAGCTGGGGCTGCGGGCGCCCGGGCGAGCAGCCCGACCACGCGGGGTAAGTAAATGTAGCCAGGGGGAGGAAATCAAGGCAAGTAAAGAGAAAAGCAAAGTTTGAGACCTTGATTCGTCGCTTTTTTCATCTTTCGGATTCCTGAGAGGAAGCCGAGAGGAGAGGGGAGGGGTCAAGGCGGGAGCCCACCGTTGGCTGCTGGCTGTGGAGGGGCACGTGGGGGAAACCGAGGCCCCGCGAAGGGGAGGGAGTCTGACAGTCCGAAGCGGCGCCTTCCACGGACGACACCTTTTGTTCGGCAGCGCCAGCCAGCACAGAGCTCCCTCCTGTGGTCCATGAGGACAGTGCCCGGCGCTGGGGCAGGAACCCCAAGGTAAGGAACTCAGTTGGTCTCTGTGCCAGGGGCCCGCCGGCCTGGGGGAGATGGGCTTTGCGGGAGAGAATGACCAAGTGGAGTGGTGGTGCTAATGTCGACATTCCAGACATAGTCGCAAAGGGCAGTCAGCGCAGGGGACTTGAAGTCAGTGTGGTTACACCTATTTCGTGTTCATTACAGTAGGGGTGGTGGTGTGGGGCCCCCCCCCCCCCCCGCAAGCACCTGCAGGGCAGGGGCCAACGCCTCCTTTGCCTCACTCCCACTGAGGGCAACTCATGGAAGATACATGCAATGAGCCCAGCGTCCACTGACCACATGATTGTGAAATGTATATTATGTGAATATATGTATGATATATATGTGAAGTGTGCACGTGTGTGTATGTGCCCATTTTACAAATGATGAAACTCAGGATGGGATAATCACATGGGATTGTGCAAGGTGACAATGAATCTGGGTCTGAATAGAGGCTGTCTGGCTACAAACCCTATGTTTTTTATCCTCACCCGAACACATTTTCCACCCGCACGACCAACCAGGGCCGGGGACAAACTGCAACCGAGGTACGCGCCCTTAGCGGGAACCGACCCCGTGTCTCTCTGGGCTGCAGGCCGACGCTCTAACTGCTGAGCCAAACCAGCCAGGGCTACAAACCCTGTATGTTTTTAATCATAGTTCTGTAACTAGATAAGGGAGAGATTTTTGAAATGAGAAATTGATTTATTGGGAGAGTCTAAAGCCTTCAGAGATCAGGGAGCAGTTGACTTGGGACTTGAAGAATGACTAGGAGCCCCAGGGCTTTTGGGGGGATGGAGGGATCTTTGCTTTTATTTTCAGGGCTGTGCTCTTCAGGTGGTTGAGAGTGGGCACCTGAAGTTTTGCTCATGTTTTATATTCATGGCTGTTCAACAGGAGTTGGGCCATTGCCTGACTGAATTCTGGGGCGCGTGGCACAGGCACTATTGCTTGTGATGCAGGGAGGTTGTGCGTGAAAGAAAAAAGGAAAGCTAAATTCTGGTTATCTTTGTACAGAAGTGTATTCCATGGAAAAGTGAAGAGGTGGGGCCATATTCAGTTGGATGAATGTGAAGGAAGTGAAGTTTATTTTTGCCAACCCGAGGTGTCTACATTTCCCACCTAGATTTTTTTAATCTCCTGGATACCTGACTGCTTTCTTCCTCTCTGTCTAGGTCTGCACTTGGAAATAGAACTGTAACTCATTCACACTCAGGTGCAAATGGATAATGATGTTTACATCTACAACAGGCATTTAATGAGCCTCCCCTGAGGGACAGATAGATAAATAGAATGGATAGATTAGTGATTAAAAGAAGAGTAGTAAAACATTAGTAGTAGAATCTAGGTAGTGAGTATATGTCCAATTCACTGTAAACTTCTTTTATTTTTGTTGTATATCTGTAAATTTTCAAGGCCTTGATTCCTATATGAAAAAGCGAAGGAGGGAATATGGGTAAAAAAAAAGAAAGAAGACAAATCTTTGTCTTTAAAGAGTTTTTAGTCATTAGAAGAAATAATGCACATATACAAATAACTGGGTTCAAAATCTGGGATATGATTTTGAGATAAGTTAGGTCCTTTTCCTCTTTTTCTGTTCTATTCCTTCCCCCATCGAAGGCAAGGGGTATGGCCAGCTGTGGAAACTGGAAGGAGGCTGCAAACTTCTTGGCTTTTATGTCCATAAGTCTAAACTCTTGGGAAAAGGAAATGCCCTAGGACAAACAACCCCTCTTAGCAGAGCAGAGGACGCGTGCTGATTGCAAACCCCCCAGATCAGAGAGAGATTCTGGAAACAGACGGACCCTCTGGCTTGTGCTAAGAAGTACAGACACACCTCAGATACTGCGGTTTTGGTTCCAGACCACTGTAATAAAGCTGATATCGCAGTAAAGTGCGTCATAATCTTTTGCTGGTGGAGGGTCTTGCCTTCTCTTTGTTAAAAACCCAACACCTGCGAAGCACAGTCAAGCGAGGTATGCCTGTGGATTAGAAACGGCTGTGTGTGATTTAGAAGAAGGTAACTACCCTTTTCTAATTTATTGACCAAACCAGGACACATTTGACGGTGAAAGGGGGCGCTATTGATAATTACACTCGGGCAATAAGCATAATAAACCAAGACTGTCTCGGGTAAAATGGGTTGTACAATCTGGGAGCAGAGGCTGCCTCAGAAAAGACTTGAATGCCCTGCAGGACACAGAAGCATCAAGGCACCGGGCCTGCAGGGACCATGCATGTAGAAGTGATGGCTGTGTATGTCCTACTGGTAACCTGGGAGACAATTAATTGATGGTGCCTCCCATCCCTACCCCATGCTCCAGGCCCTGGAACCGTGGCCCAGCTGCAGGAAGGGAGGGGGCCTGGAAGCAATCAAGATGAAATGAGTACTACTCATCTATTCATTAAACCTGGAAAGGGAAAAGGAGAGAAGGAACAACTAGATAGTGATAAACCGAGAAGCCTCACAATGCTTCTAGCAGAAGCATTTCAGAGTCAAACTTAATAACTATTTTTTGAATGAATGAATGAGCGAATGAATTAAATTAAATTGCCGTTCTAGGGAGAATGGTAGCAATAACAGAAATAGAGAGAGGAAGTGAAATAGGTTTAGGAGGGAAGATAGTTTTGGTTTTGAAAACAGGAGCTTTGGGGTGGCAGTGGTACAGTTCCCAGGACCTATGTTCAAATCAGTGGCTATATGTGAATGGAGCTTTAAGACAGGTCAGTGCCTGGTTTGGGAGCCAGGTGCATGTCGGTAGTGAGTATTATGAAATGAATATGACCACTTAGGGAGAAAACAATAACACCCACAGCTGGGGCTCTTGGAAAAGAAGCCAAAGGAGGCAATAAGGAATGATCAAGCTATTTGAATTACAAGGAGGATCAAAAGTTTATGTTAAAGGAATGACTTTCTAAGGATGGAATTTCACTCACAGGGAAGGTAGAATGAAAGGGAAAGAATGGACCACCTCAGTCGGCAAATAAACATCCAGGCTATGAATTGTCACCAGTATTTATTTTTCTTTTTAGTAACAGAGGATCTTTGTCCTGACTGAGTTTTTCCCCCTAACAATTTATTTTGAAAAATTTCAAACATACAACAAAATAAGAGAATTTTACAGCAAAAACACATGAACCTGCTATGTAGATTCTATTGCTAACATTTTACTATTCCTGTCTTATCACTAATCTATCTATTCTATCTATCCATCTACCCATCCAACAATCCATTTTAATTTTTGACACATTTCAAAGAAAATTGCATATACTCTAAATTTTTCAGTATGTTATCACCCAGAGTTCAATATTTGTTTAGCTTTTTTCTTTTGATGTAACATTTAAATACAATAAAATATACAAATGTAAAATTATGCACTGAGTGTCCCTCAAACATTATATTACAAAAGTTTTCCAAATATGCAACAAATTGAAAGAATTTTATAATGACCCCTGTATACTCACCACCTAGATTTCACCATTAACATTTTCTTTTTTTTTTTTGAAAATCTTCATTGGTAGACATTCTTTCTTACACCTTACCCAACTCTGTCATTTGATCATTTATTTATTTATTTATTTTTATCATCCTCACCGGAGGACATTTTTCCATTTTTGTTCAGGTAGAGTGGGAGGGAGAGAGAGGAAGAGAGAGAGAGAGAGAAACATCGATGCGAAAGGGACACATCGAGTGGCTGCCACCCGCACAACCAACCAGGGCCGGGGACAAACCGCAACCGAGGTACGCGCCTCCAGCAGGAACCGAACCCGGGTCTCTCCGGACCGCAGGCCAACGCTCCAACCGCTGAGCCAAACCGGCCAGGGCTGTCATTTGATCATTTAAAGAGGTTTCCTCCATTAACATTTTCTTGATTTGCTTTATCACAATCTATTCATTCATGTGTTTCTCTATTCCTTAAGCCACCTGATTTTTGAGGCATTTCAAATACTTTCCTTCTCCCCAATACTTTAGCAAGCATCTCATAAATCAGAGATAGGCGTGTATTTACAGTTTTCTTTCTTTTGATGTAAAATTTACATTTAGTAAAGTGCACACATATCTTACGTGTACAGTGGTTGACATTTAACAAATGCACACTTTGGTGTGACTCAAACCCCTATCAAGACAGAGACCATTATTATCACTCCAGAGAGTTCCCTCACACTTCTTCCCACTCAATCCCTGTCCTTACCTGCCCCAGAGACCATCACAGTTTTAATTTTTTTCCACTGTACATTTGATTTGCAAATAGAGTTATACAGTTTGTACTCTTTTGTGAAGGTTTCTATCACACAGCATGGTATTTTTGAGATCCATTTATGCCGTTGCTTGTTTCAGTAGTTCATGTCCCTTTATGACTTAGTAGCATTCCCTTGTTAGAATATGCCAGATCATTCTCCTGTTGGTGGGTACCTGGATTGTTTCCAGCTTGGGGAAATAATGAGTAAAGCTGCTATGAACATTCTCATACAAGTCTTTTTCGTGGGTATATTTTTCATTTCTCATGGGTAAATACCTAGGATTGGAATTGCTGGGTCAAAAGGGCAGGTATAGCCCTGGCCAGTTTGGCTCAGCGGTTAGAGTGTCCGCCTGCGGTCTGGAGAGACCCGGGTTCGGTTCCCGCTAAGGGCACGTACCTCGGTTGCAGTTTGTCCCCAGCCCTGGTTGGTCGTGTCGGTGGCAGCCACTCCATGTGTCCCTTCACGTCGATGTTTCTCTCTCTCTCTCCCTTCCTCTCTCTCCCTCCCACTCTATCTGTACAAAAAATGGAAAAATATCCTCGGGTGAGGATAAAAAAAAAAAAAAAAGGGGGCAGGTATATGTGTAGTTTAATAAGAACTGCCAGATACTCTTCCTAAAGTGATTGTACTGTTTCATACTTCCATCAAGAATGTATTAGAGGTCTGGTTGCACCACAAACTCACCAGCATTTGCAATTGTTAGTCTTTCTAATTTTAGCCATTCTGGTGGGTTTGTGGTGATAACTCGCGGTATTTTAAATGTGCATTTCCCTGATGATTAATGATGGTGAGCACTTGTTCATTTGATGGTTGGCCATTTGTATATCTTCTTATGTGAAATATTTGCTAAAACCTTTGCTCATTTAAAACATTGGTGGTTTGCCTTTTTCGTACATTGTAGAAGTTCTTTAGAAATTCTGGACAACAGTCCTTGGTGAGATATATGGTTTGTGAATATTTTCTTCCAATCTGTGGTGTGCATGCATATTCATTATCTGAATGATAGATAGTGATGAACAGAAGTTTTAAATTTTGATGAAGTTAAATTTATGTTTATTGCTTTTTGTGACCAGTTTCACAAAACTTTGCCTGCCCCCAAGTCACAAAGATATTTATTGATGTTTTCCTCTAAACACTTTATGACTTTAGCTTTTTATGTTTATGTCCACAATTAATTTAAAATGAACTTTTGTGTATAGTAAAGGACCAGATTTATATTTCTTCCACATGGACATCCAGTTATTTTGTTGCCTTTTTTTCTTTTCTTCAACTGACCATATATGTGCAGCCTATTTCTGGGCTCCATTCTGTTTCATAGATCTATTTGTTGCTCCTTAATTCAGGACCACACTTTCTTGATTAATTGAGTTTTATATTAAATCTTGAAGTCAGGTAATATTAGTACTCAAATTTGTTATTTTCCAAAATGCTTTAGGCATCTGAGGTTCTTTGAATTTCTAACATAAATTTCGGAACAAGTTTGTCAATTAAAAACAAAAGTCTCGCCTTGGCCGGTTTGGCTCAGTGGTTAGAGCGTCGGCCTGCAGTCCGGAGAGACCCCGGTTCAGTTCCCGCTAAGGGCACGTACTTCGGTTGCAGTTTGTCCCTGGCCCTGGTTGGTCGTGCGGGTGGCAGCCACTCGATGTGTCCCTTCACGTCGATGTTTCTCTCTCTCTCTCCCTTCCTCTCTCTCATCCCACTCTATCTGTACAAAAAATGGAAAAATATCCTCGGGTGAGGATAAAAAAACAAACAAACAAAAAAACAAAACAAAAGTCTCCTGGGCTGTGATTGGATTACATTAGATCTGTGACCATTTGGGGAAAGGTTCATTTAAACGTCCTCAATTTCTTTCAACAACTTTCGTAGTTATAAGTATAGAAGTCTTGCATGTCTTTGGCTAAATTTATTCCTAAATATTTCATTTTTACACAACTATCAATTGTAAAATTGCAAAGTAAATTTCCAGTCAGATTTTAAAATTAGGTTTAAGGTGTACAACATGTTGATTTGATACATTTATATATTACTGTATGATGCTGTGGGAGTTTTAGCTAATACCTTTATTACCTCACATAATTATCATTTCTTTGTTGTGATGGGAAGGACTAAGATCTAGTCTTCCAGCAAGTTTGATGTTTATAATACAGTACTGTCTGGAATCACTATGCTTTGTATTAGATGTTCAAGCCTTATTTATATATACTTGGGAATTTCTATTCTTCAGGATCACCAATAATTGGATGAAGGGTGAACACTAGTGAGTTATTTCATTAATAATTTTCCTTCCCACAATTTAAAAAAATTGAGGTATAATTAATGATCAGTATAGTGCACAGATCTTAAATGTTCATGTTGATGAATTGTGATAATTTCATATACTCATGTAACCCCCCCGACCCCATTCAAAGCAAGATACAGAGTATTTCCATCAACCCAGAAAGTTTTTTGTTCCATTTCAAGCAATTAGATTCCTCTATTCCTGGGCAACCACTTTCTTGTTTCTACCATTACAGATTAGTTTTGCCTGTTCTAGAACTTGATATAAGTGAAATCATACAGTATGTGCTTTTCGTAATACTTGCCGCTTAACGTATTGGTTTTCATCCATGTTATGAATATCAATAGTTCTTTTTTATTGATGGATAATATTCCATTGTGTTAATGTAAGGCAGTTTGGTTACCTGTTAACTGTCAATGGAGATTTGAGTTATTTTCAATTGAGTTACTGTGGTTCAAGCTGCTGTGAACATTCTTGTGCAAGATTCTTTTTGTGGAGATATATCTTAATTTCTCTAGAATAACTACCTAAAAATGGAATTGCTATATTATAGAGTAAATATATGTTTAATTTTGTAAAAACCTACTGAATAGTTCCCAAAGTGGGTGACAGAATCACCAGCAATGCATCAGAACTCCATTCGCTCCACATACTTACCAACACTTGATTTTAGTCCTTCTGGTGAGTGGGTAATGGCATCTGTTGTGGTTTAATCTTGTATTTCCCTGATAACTTAAAGATGTGCATCACCTTTTCTTGTGCTTATCAGCGATTCATATCTCTTCCTTTGTCAAATGTCTATTTTATTCTTTTTCCAAGCTTTTAAAAATTGGGTTGTATTTTTATTGCTAATTTTTTATTTGTGTCACTCATATTTGTATTTTTGCATTATGGACAGAAGTCTTTTTTCAGTTACCTCCCTCTGATTTCTGATTTTTTTTTTTTTAATCCTCACCTGAGGACATTTTTCCATTTATCTTTAGATAGAGTGGGAGGGAGAGAGAGAAAAACATCAATATGAGAGAGATACATTGATTGGTTGCCTCCCAAACGTCCCCGACCAGGACTGGGGACCAAACCACAATCAAGGTACGTGCCCTTGACCAGAATCGAAACTGCAACCCTTTGGTCCATGGGCCAATATTCTAACTGCTGAACAAAACTGGCCAGGGCTATTCCTTAGCTTTTAACTGACATTTGCAAGAAGGCTTTACAATTTGTTGTTAAACCCTGTTTTGTCATCTTAGAAATTTATTGCTCAAAAATAAGTCTTCAGGGAGAAAAGGTCAGGGAATACATTTTTTTATTTGTTTGTCTGTTTGTTTTTAAGAAGGGAAAATAGTGGAGGAAGAAAAGGATTTGCATCTCAATGTGAAAATATGTCTCGTCAGGGTTTAAAATTAGATCATAGCAATTATTCCTTGATTTGCAGAAAGTTTCCAGAGAGTTTTAAATAATAACATCAAAACATATCCAATGATGCATTATTAAACTGAGCTTATTATTAAACCTTTCGAATAAACTAGGAAAATGTGTATTTATATTGCAAGCGAAAGTTCATTGTCTGCTTCTCTACTCAAACAGAACCATAGTCCTGGAAGGGATGTCTATCTTCCTGCCTTTTAACAAATCTATTTCATACCAGGTGGATCTGGATTCTATTTTTTCTTTTAATTATCAGGAAGAAAGATCAATATTTAAGTTTTTATTCCAATGTCTGTGAGCCCTTTGTTGGGTTGTTTCTTCTTATCAGCACAGTTCCTCTTCCCACCAGCTCACTTCCTCTTCCCACAAAACAGTCATGTATTCTGTTCTGATTGGGGAAGGGAAATGCATAGCTCTCAGCTATTCTTATGCATATTTAGACATATTGCAAAATCTTTCTTTAGCAGATATCCCCCTTTTTAGCTTGAATGAGATAAAATCTTAAATTTTTACCCCAATTAAAAAAGCAACAACATGCCCAGCCAGTGTGGCTCAGTGGCTGAGCGTTGACCCATGCACCAAGAGGTCACCAGTTCGATTCCCAGTCAGGGCACATGCCCAGGTTGTGGACCCGATCCCCAGTGGGGGGCATGCAGGAGGCATCCAATCAATGTTCTCTCTCATCGATGTTTCTATCTCTCTCTCCCTCTCCCTTCCTCTCTCTCTAAAATCAATAAAGAAAAACAAATTAAAACAACAAACACAACATATTCTGATTTTACTCACAGATCTTCCCTTCTAGTTCTTTATTCAATCCCACTTTATCCTCTGTAAGTCCCACCCCCCAAGACTATAAAGAATAGAATTGGAATCATTTGGTGAATGAGAGAAGAGGAAGATGTCAGCTGGAAAGGTTGAGAAAGAAAAAGCACACACATGGAGACAGGTGGCTACCCATGGAGACACAGCAAGAGACACAGGTCTCCGAAGGCAGAGCTAGGCAGAGATGGGAGACAGAAAACGTATACATGTTCCTACACAGGCCTCAATCTAAATCTCTTGCTTTAGGTACATTGAGGAATACAGGTGTAGGAAGCACAGTTAAGAAATTGCTTTCCTTCCGACACTTTCTTCAAGAGATGTAAGTTGTGCATTTGAGAGACACTATTTTTTCCTTCATTGTCAGAGAAAGCGGTTCTTAGGAATCAACAACTACAATATTCTTTATGATACCAGACGATAATGCTAGGGTAATAATCTAGTAGAATAAATCTGTGCCAGTTAACAATCTATTTCCTGAGCCCCACATGTGCCCTTCACTATTTCTCCGTTATGGTGAGCATGTTAGGTGCGCTCAGTAGAGGGCGCTGGAGGCACAGGAGGGAGGAAAGGACTCTTGCTGTTTTGGCTGTTGCCTGGTGCCTGAAGGGTGTGGTGTGAGGAGTCTGAGGGAGTTCTGCCCCAAGCACAGGTTTCCGAGGTGACTTGACAGCCTCAGCAGGAGATAACCTTCTCCCAGCCCTGCGGACTAGAAACCCACACTCTGATGGATTCCAGCAAGCGCCAGTGCCCCAAAGGCATCCTGCCAACCCCTGTGCAGATCACCTGCAACTCGGAGGGTTTCCACTGAGCAGCCACCCCTTCTGCAGCTCACTACCTGTGCAGGTCCTGCCGGTTGGTTGCTGACTCAGTGCACTGGATTGCACCCTGGGGGGTTGCTCTCTGCTTGCCCAGGGACTGCCGACCAGCTCTGGCTTGGGCAAACCAAGAAACTTCTCTGTTGTCAGTGGGCTGAGTTCTCCCACATCTGAACTCCAGCCTTGGGAGGGGGGCCCTTTCCAAGCTGGTCTTTCCTTGAGTACTCTCCTTGGGCTCCAGGGTATCATATCAAATTCTTTATGTCCCATAGTCACCCGTTTATCAGAATTTAATCATTCTTCATATTGAACTTTTTCTGTTCAACCCACTGTGTAAAGCAATGGCAAAATCGGTGTTTTCGCAAAAAATGCAGCTGTTTTTTTTTCCTTTTGGAAGATTAGAGAAGGGTTTATAGAATGAAGTAGGACTAAATGAGCCAGTTTCCTCATTTGCAACTTTGCCCTTGCCTAACTTTGATTTTAGGGTTTTGAAACTGGACCACGGCTCCTTTCACTTCTCAAAGGAAATTAACACATTTTTGTCTCATCAGCTCGGCTGTCATAATCCACGCCAAGAGACATCGGAACGCGTATGTAGCATTCGCCTCACGAGGAAGCAGCAAGACTCTGAGCAGGGCCCCCCTGACAAGTCGTGATTCACGTCACTGCAGAACTTCAGATTATGGACATTGTGTTCATTCCTTCTGAGGAAAAATAATTAGTGCAGTTGAGCTTGAATAAGTGCTTAGCTTGTTTAAATTTACAACAGCTCTAGGAGAGAGTGAGCAGGGGAAAAAACCCATATCACAGCCTTGGGGATTTTATGATCGTATTAACTCACAATAATGTAGTTAATGAGAATCAACATGACGGGGCTTTGATTATCCGGATTATTACATAAATTCATGATAGTCTTATTGTGATCCTAACAATATAAACTGTATGAATGATTGGTGTCAGTGGCTCTCAAATGTTAAGATACAGATCCTGGCCTACTTGACTGTGTCCCAGCAACTGGCATTTAAAAAAAAATTTTTTTTTTATCCTCACCTGAGGACATTTTTGCATTTATCTTGAGATAGAGCAGGAGGGAGAGAGGGCAGAAGAGAGAGAGAGAGAGAGAAACATCGATGTGAGAGAGAGACATTGAATGGTCACCACCCACACGACCCCAACCAGGGCCGGGGACAAACTGGAACCGAGGTATGTGCCCTTAGCGGGGAACCGAACCCAGGTCTCTCTGGTCTGCGGGCTGATGCTCTAACCGGTGAGCCAAACTGGCCAGGGTGCAACTGGCATTTTTAACAAGTATTCTGCGATTCTGAGACAGAATATCTTGCCTGCATTTTGAGAAACCATGATTTAGTGTCTGAATGAGCTCCCACAAAAGTGGGTTTATTTAGAAATAATAGATAGGACAACTTCCTATGTCCCTTTCTGACACTAAAATGGTCTTGATCATTTTATCCCATGCTTCATCTCAGAGGTAAGGCAGCAGTAAGCACCTTGTCTCCAGGAAACTGTTTCGATGGAAGGGCCCCTTCGTGTCCTCCTGACGTCTTTATATATTGATGGAGATAAAGTTATTTCTGGCTAAAGTTTTTACTTTTTCTTGCCCACAGTAAGGTGACTAAAACGCATGCTGTTCTAACAAAGAAAAAATAATTCCAACCTAACAGAATAAAGCCAGTAATATTATGGAAAATTAAACTAAAGAGAAATAAATCTGGACTCATATAAGAATAAAAAGCCAATATTTTTCTTGGTATCCAGGGGTAAAAACCCAACATCTTAGTAAAAGATGTTTGAATGAAATACATGCTTAAAGGTAGCGCTTGTATTAGGAATAACTGTGATCTCGCTTTGAAAATCAGAAGTGATTTCAGATCAGATATTCACAATGGAAGACTAGGAGAAGTGGGATGTCCCAGGCTCTCAGTGAAGCTGTCCCTTCTAACATCAACAGAAAGCCACTGATTCTTAGGGGTTGACCCAAACTTGCCAATCTTCAAGTTTGGCAACCAGTCGTGCAAAATGAAACCTAAAATGTCCCCCTGGAGCGAAGGGGAAAATGTTTGGTTTTGACAGCGTCTCTCGGAGGAACTCAGACACTTGCACTTTGGATCCCCCCTGCATTCTTTGGGGTTAGGCGGCCACAAGGAACAAAGCAGCCCAAGGAAAGGCTGAGTCAACCAACATGTAGCAACATGCCCAGGGACTTCCCAAGTGGCCCAGGAGGTAGGAGGCCTCCCAGTTTGTCGCAGGACGTTGTCCTTTCTTGGGACTTCAACCGGCCTCTTAGTCTCGCATTTGGATTATTTGCAAGGCCATCCACTCCCACCTGACTTCTGATGGGACATGGCATTTCTGAAATGACCGTGTATGAGGACCGTTATTGACTGTTAACATTCTTGATATCATATATGTCCTGAACCCTTGCCCAATAACCTGCTCATGGTTGCTCTGTCCATGATCTCGGTTGAGAGGATAGTGTTGGGAGGAAAAAGGATAGCTTCCACTGTAGCTGATACTTTTTTATATAGTGGGAAAAGAATTCAATATAGAAAAGGGATAAAGAATAGGCTTATTTTTTCTTTATTGATTTTAGAGACAGAGGAAGGGAGAGGGAGAGATAGAAACACTGAGGAGAGGGAACATCGATCAGCCGCCTCCTGCATGACCCCCACTGGGGATTTGGCCCACAACCTGGGCATGTTCCCTGACCAGGAATCGATTTGGTGACCTCCTGGTACCTGGGTCGAGGCTCAACCACTGAGCAATACCAGCCGGGCAAATGGGCTTATTTTCTAGCTGAAGGCATTTAAAAGTTAACAATGAACATTAAGTTAGTGGTTTCTTCTCATCAGAGCCCAGAGGTCAAGTCCTGTTACAATAAATATCACACCCACTGAAGAATTAGACTTCAGAGTTGTACTTGGTACGTCACTCATTTCATGTAACAAAAGGAGAGGCTGTCCTGGGAGGGTCATCAGCTTTCAGGTGCTTGTCGAGTGCCAAGCAGCATCACCTGCTACTCTAAGGGGGTCACTAAGTTTGATACGTACACATTAGAAAAGTGATTGGAAAAGATTAATTGCAGCATGTCCCCAGTCAGATCCTTAAGAAGAATAGTTTTGAAGAGTGTTGGGAATTAGGAGCCCTAAATCCCTTGAGCAATAACAACTGAAGACATTTAGCTTCAACCTGGTCTGACTGATGCAAGGAGCCACTGAGTATCAGCAAGACGCAGTTAATTACTGAGTGCAGTTGATTTCAGCCTCCAGCGTTGGCTTAAGTCTGATGAAATGTCAGTTAGATGGACTGTTTTTCTCTACTTCAAAATGACCACGTGGAGCAGCTGTTGAAGGCTGTCACGGGTTCCACTGATTTCCTGGAAATGGGACCTCTGGATGTACGAGCAGCTCTTGCAAACTTTCCTGGGGAGCTAAGGTGCTGTCTTACTGGATGAGTGGAGTCAGTCAGTGTAGAACCTCCACAGAGCAGAGCAATGGCTTTGGTTGATTGCTCCTGAGAAACTTCTAGGTGGTCTATTGCTTAAGTTTGTCAAAAGACATCTGTACTGGGGACCAAAACTACACTTTGAAACTTTTAACTAGAAGGTACATTTCCTTCAGTAATTAAACATACTAAGCACAATTTTACCCTTGTACAGGTTTCTCTCTCCAGTTCTCTAGGACTGATTGCTATAGTTCTTGAAGCCCAAATTAGCAGAGGTAGCCACCAGACACGGTTCAAGTACATGTGAAAACAACAAAAACCAAAAGCACAGCCTAGGACGCATCACCTGCAAAGTATTAGCATAGCCTGCCCCCCCCCCCCGGGGTTCCAGTCTGTTTTAACAGACTTAGCTTGGGTTCTTGAGTATCCTCGAGGACGTTATTGAAGCAGGACCGTGCACAGTCAATCTTCAGATGTTGAAGGAATTGTTACTAGTGGTTGATAGGGTTGACGTAAAAAAAACTTTTAAAAACAGCATCATTAAAATAACCTGATAATCTCTCACTAAATAGGCTGTACTTAGCCCAAATCCTGTACAGGACAGCATGCATTCAGTTTTGAATGGTCTTGGTTTCTGACCTTTCTCGTCATACAGGCTAGTGAGTTGCTGTCCTTGTTAATCAAATAGGGCTCGATGTCCCACCACAGTGAGGACACGTAGCCCTAGGAAGTGATGCAGTGACCCTAATGCCTAAAGCCTTCTTCTGGGGGGGCGGGGGGCTCCTTTCTGCTGGCTGCAGTGGACCAGCGCAGACCGGCAGCACTGGAAACTGGGGTTCCCGCAGGACTCAGATAAACACAAGTGTAGGAGGTCTACCCGTATTTGTAAGAATAAGGCAGACAAGTCAAGAGTTTAAGGAAAAACAAATCTCCACACTCATTGTGACTATCTTTGGAATTCTTCATTTCATTAAGGGTTTCACAAAATACAAAGCTCCAACATAATTGTCTACGTCCACCACAAAACAGAATCAAATAAGTGGTTAGCACACAAACATAATGATCTTTTTCATTTTTAAAAATATAAATAACATTGTTTAAGGTTTTACAATTTTGTGTGTGTTTCTCTTTAAGGCTTTATGTTGCAGATCCTTCATTAATGAGTGCTGGAGTCTGTTGTCAGGATACACTGCCCACAAGTCAAGAAGGCCACTGTGGATACATTCCTGAGAGGGACACACACTGATCTCTGATGCTTAAGCCTGTTGAAAACTAAATAATCAAACAACCTCCTATCAGTTCTCACAGTTATCATTAATTTCCTTTCTATTACAAAGTAATAACAGAAAGGGATAAGTTCCCAGCAGCATTCAAGCTCTCAGATCAATCACGAAGGGCGAGAAGGAAAACAGTGTTTTTGTTTTTGTTTTTTTCCTGGATACAATCTTTTTCGTTTATCCAGAAAGCCCCCCGCCCCCAACCCCACAGGGTTTAAACAGTGGTTTGTACTGAAACATTTTTCAGATTAAATAAGGTTGAAAGAAAGTGTGATCTTTTGGTTGGATGTTTTATAAGAGGTTAAAGTGGAGAGGTTAAGGCTGGGAAAATACCACTGAAAGTACATCCCCCGACAGGAGTCATTTCGCTCGTGAGTTCTGGGGGCAGGGCCATGGCCCCCACCTTGGGGGTGAAATCTGAGGGGAGACTCTCCAGCAGGCACTTGACTTGCTCCTGGCCCAGTTTGATCTTGTCGTCCAGCTTCCGCTGCTCAATGAGGAGTGTCGACTTCATTTTCACAAAGTGCTGGTAATCCTGGAGCTGTTCCTCGGAAAGGTAATTGGCCAGGATGTCCAACACCACGCGTTCCCTTCGGTCCAGGTTCTCCTTGAGCTCCCGGGCATCCTCATGCTGGGCCGCCAGGACCTTCCTCTTCTCGTTGAGGGAGCTCTGCAGGGGCAAAAGGAGCAGATGAGCAAAGGGCACGGGGTGCGAGGACAGGCCAGCTGCCTGCGGAGACACTTCCACAGGCCTGCGGAACATCCAGGTCTCCCTTCCAATGTCCCTCTAGGTTAAGGAGATTGAATGCTTTTGTTTGTATTTGTTTATCCTCACCAGAGGACATTTTTTGCATTTATCTTCAGATAGAGTAGGGGGAAGAGAGAGAGAGAAACGCTGATGTGAGAGAGACACATCGACTGGTTGCCACCCACACAACCCCAACCAGGGCCGGGGACAAATAGCAACAGAGGTACGTGCCCTTATCAGAAACCGAACCCGGGACTCTCTGGTCCGCAGGCTGACACTCTAACCGCTGAGCCATACTGGCCAGGGCGGGAGATTTAATGTTTTCGAAAATCAGTTTTTTACCTTTTAGTTGCATGCTTATGGTTCTCTAACATGTGAAGTCTTGTGGCAGCTCTAATTTGAGAGCAAGTACCTTAAGTTGGCTGGAGTAATGACTTGACTTTTGGCTTCTATACTTAAAAGCATAATCAATTATTTCATTTATATGAGGTTCTTAGAATAGTCAAAATTACGGAGACAGGCAGGAGAGCGGTGGTTGCCAGGGACCAGGAGGTGGGGAAATGGGGAGTTATTGCTTAATGAGTCTAGAGTTTCAGTTTTGCAGGATGAAAGAGTTCTGGAAATGGATGCACAACAATATGAATGTATTAAATATTACCGAAGCAGGTACTTTCTAATGGTTAAGATGGCAAATTTTATGTTATGTGTAGTTTACAACAAAAACATTGAAGAGGGAAAAAAGGCCAGTCATCGAGTATTTCTATTTATAGTGCCTTTCCAAGAGTGGACCCAGCAACTAACCAGGGAATTTGTTAGGAATGCAGATTTTCAGGCCCTATTTCACCTACTGAATCAAAAGCTCTGGGGGTGGGGCCCCGAAATCCATGGTTTAACAAGGCTCCAGGTGATTCTTTTGCAGCTAAAGTTTGAGATCCTCTGTCCTAATCCACAGTCAGCAGTGGGAAAATCATATTTATCATCGTTAAAGAAATCAGTTTCCATTTTCCAGATCTCTTTCACTCCTCTGAATCTAACAGGACAAATTCTGTTTAATAGTGATGGCAATTTCATGTTCTGAGAGTTGCTTATACAAACCCAATGGTAAGGTAGCATATTATCTTTAGGCCTAATGCATTTTATAAGATTTTTACTTACCACGCTGACATATAATAAATGTTATTTTAAAAATTTAATATTTAACCATTCAGACTTTATAGGCCAAAGTGATTGAGAACATTAAAATGGAAATTAATCAAGAAGTAGATTTAAATATATACCTCAATACAAATTAGCTTATGTAGGGCTATGCAAGGCTCATGTGTCTCTGCCCTAACTTTCCTTCAAGTAACCTATCTTAACATAATGTCTAGGGGAAAAAGTGTAAAGTTATAGGTTTATCTTACAAATATCTTCACTTTCATAGGCTTCCTCTCCCTAATCAGAAACACACACCTAAAAAACCCTGATTTTGATTGAAGACACTTTTAAAAATACTGTAGAGATATGTTAAAAAGTGAGAACCTCTTCCTTGCCTTTAAAATATTAGGAAATAATTAATTTTTTTAAATTCTCACCCGAGGACATTTTTGAATATTTTGTTCAGATAGAGTGGAAGGAAGGGAGGGAGGGAGAGAGAGGGAGAGAGAGAGAGAGACATCGACGTGAAAGGGACACATCGAGTGGTTGCCACCCGCACAACCCAACCAGGGCCGGGGACAAACTGCAACCGAGGTACGTGCCCTTAGTGGGAACCGAACCCGGGTCTCTTGGGACCGCAGGCCGATGCTCTAACCGCTGAGCCAAACCGGCCAGGGCAGGAAATATTTTAAACACCAGAAAGGTATAGAGAATGATGTAATACCTGAGTACCCATCAATAACAGTGCCAAATCTCAATATGAACATTTTTCATATTTGCTTCAGATTAAAAATAAAAAAAATTAGATTCAGTTGAAACCTTACATATACTTATCCCAGTCCTCATCTTCCCCCTCCCTCCCCTCTGGTAACTATTATTCTGAATTGGCATTTATTGAACTACATAGTCTCCTTTTCTCACTGGTATTTTTAGTTTCTTTATTTTTTTATCCTTACTCGAGGATATTTTTCCATTTTTTGTTCAGATAGAGTGGGAGGGAGCGAGAGGAAGAGAGAGAGAGAAACATTAATGTGAAAGGGACACATCCAGTGGCTGCCACCTGTACGACCAACCAGGGCCGGGGACAAACTGCAACAGAGGTACGCGCCCTTAGCGGGAACCGAACCCGAATCTCTCTGGACCACAGGCCGACACTCTAACCACTGAGCCAAACCGGCCAGGGCTTTTTTTAGTTTTTTAACAAAGATTAATCATTACAAAAATGAATATTGATGTATTTTGCTGGTGAGCAACCACTTATTTGTATTTGCATTAAGTGTTGAGTTGAATTCAATTGTAGAACAACTTTTCCCAAGAAGTGCTCCAGTATTCCTATCTCCGATATCTGCAGCACCACCCAAGTGGCCAAACAGGACACTCAGAATTACCTTCTGTTCCACCCTTCCTCTTTTGTAACACACCTGCTAATTCAGACGCATTCTCTATCCTGATGACAACTGCCCAAATGAACAACCTGAAGCCTCTTGCTAGACCATTACAATAATTATCCCAACTGTAAGCATCGTTCTCACCCATCCCAGGCTGATTAAGTCATGACATTAGTTTATGGCTCTTCCTGGCCAATAGGCTAAAGAGTCCACTCCTCAGCGCTGCTTTGTGCCTAGGAAAGCTGGACTCTGCGGCTGCATCAGCGGGGCTCCCTTGCCCTCTGGGTTTGGCCAATAGGAGTCATGGGCATGAGAGTGGAGGGTGGGAGGAGAAAGACAGGGGGGCATTATCCCTGGCTCTGTCCTTGCCAGGCTGCATTCTTTCCCCAAGGCCTCAGTGCTGTAGCACAGCCGCAGCTGCAGTTCTGATACGGACCCTCCTGTTGCTCCTCCAGGCCGAGAGGCAGGAAGGGCTTCCCTGCTGAGGCTGGCTCTGGGGAACGGGGGGCTTTGTCTCTTCTTGGTTGACACTAATTCTTCCCAACCTTCAATGATACCTCTTTTTGTTATTTATGTATATGTATGCATATATTTTTAGATTCCACATATAAGTAAAATCATGTGGTATTTTTCTGACTGACTTATTTCACTTAACATAATACCCTCCAGGTCCACCCACATTGTCACAGATGGCAAGATTTCATTCCTTTTAATGGACAAGTAATATTTTATTGTGTGTGTGTGTGTATATATATATATATATAAATAAATAAATAAAATCACATCTGCTTTTTCAATTGTCTTTTGATGGACTCTTAAGGTTGCTTCCGTATCTTGGCTATTGCAGTGAAGATAGGCGTGCATATATCTTTTGAATTGTTTTAGATTTCTTTGGATAAATACACAGAAGTAGAGTGGCTGGGTCATATGTAGTTCTATTTTTAGTTTTTTGAGGAACCTATGTATTGTTTGCCATAGCGGCTGCACCACTTTATAATCCCACAAAAATGCGCAAAGTTTCCCCTTTCTACACATCCTATCACTTGTTTGTTGAAATATTGATGATAAGTCATTCTGACAGGTGTGAAGTGATATCTCATTGTGGTTTTAACTTGCATTTCTCTAATGATTAGTGACATTGAACATCTTTTCATATGTCCCCTTTGGAGAAATGTCTATTCAGGTACTCTGCTCAATTTTTAAATCGAATTGTTTGAGTCATCAAATAAAAAAGTTAGGGACCTACCTCTTGTCCAACCCCTGACTCCACACTTTTCTAGTATTTTCTATAATTTACAATCTCTTAAAACGAACCAAATAATCACTCTATGTTCTAAACCTAACCCTATGCAAATAGTTTTTGAAAAAGCCACAGGTCTTTCTTTACTTTGTCCATGATATCCCTTCTAAATTGTGAAGCCCTTCCACTCTCGGTCCGGCTACAGTTATGAAATTCTTCTAGACTCTACTAAGCCCCACTTACATGAAGTCGCCCAGCCTCACCCCGCCGCCTGAGCAGCGTTTCTGGGCTCTGGCTCGACCGCTGCGCTCCAGCGTACTGGGCACACGTGCTGCTTCCCGACTGGTTTTCTTCACTCTGGGGGGCAGGGCCTGCGTTTTTCCCTGTTCATCCCTGGCAGACGCAGCACCTAATGTATTACAGGTTGTCGTTCGCTGTTTGCTGAGTGGAAGCGAGGAGGAAAGCACTGCTCTTCTGAGGCAGGTGCTATTGGACAACTGCCAGCAGAGGGCGCTGAGGCCCAGCGCGTGTCCGTGAGGAGGGCGCTCAAGGGAGTGCAGAGGTTCTGGATACCTGGTCACATTCCCAGATGTCACCACCTGGACCTTTTCTAATCCTTGTAAAGTCAATTTGAAAAAAGACATCTTTCCTTTTAATGAAATGTATATTTTAGAAGAAATAATTAGGAAACCCCCGATAGCACGGAGAGAGAGACAGCTGTAGACAGGAGGAGGCGCCAGAGAGCAAAGGGGCTCTGGAGGGCTGGTGCGCTCACCACCGCCTGGTGGGTATATGCAGGGGGTTTGGGGGGGGTGGGGTGTGTGTGTGTGTGTGTGTGTGTGTGTGTGTGTGTGTTAGCTACATTCAGCATCTGACTTCCCTTGGTTCTAGGAGGGATCTGTGTTGTTCACAGATATATTCTAAGTGCCCAGTCAGTGGCACAAAATAGACACCCAGCAAACGTGTTGTACGGACAAGTAGAGGAAGAATGCTCAGTAGCAATGGAATGAAGTTCAGTGAGGTGAATGATACTTGGGGTCTGCAGTGGGACTCCGCATATCGGGGCTCTGTCACTCACTGGCCTGTCGTGAGGGTTCCATGAGGCTGCACGAGAAGTGTGAGCCCACAGCGCCGGCTCGGGAAGCACTTGACTTTTATCCGGTGTTTCCACCCATCACTGCCTGTCTCTTCCTTCAGTAAGGGTGGTGGAGACACGCCCCCCAGGTGAACTGCAGAATCCCTGGGACTTGAGCTCATGTTCTTGCACCTTCTCCTCATCCCCCGATGTTCTCTTGGCCCTCTCTCTTCTTACAAGGTCAACCCCCATTAGAAAGGAAGGAAAGAAACCCTGGCACCTGTGTTTTTCTTGCCTATGTGTTTCCTGAGTCTGCAGAGTCAGCATTACATCTTGGCATGGAACACGCCCTCTTCTCTGTTTCCTGCTTCTCTATACTTTGGACTCTCTCCCTGCCCCACACAGATAGTAATCTTCCTGAGCAAAGGGGCCATGTCTAATTGTACTTCTCTGTGTATGTGGGCTCAGAGGGAAACTCTGAACTGAAGCGCCAGGTCACCTACCCTTTCTTCCTTACTGGCATCTTCACCAAGGCCACTGAGGACGTTCTCCACGCGGGCCAGGCGCCCCGAGAGCGACAGCAGCAGGTTTACCACCTTGTCCAAGTCCCCGATGAACATCTTGTACTTGTCAAACTCATTGGGCTTGCAGAGCTCACTGATCAGAGCCTCCACCTCTTCTCCCAAGGCGTTATTGAGCTTGATGTCCATCAGCAGACTCCCCTTCGCTTCCTGGAGAGTCTGAAGCTTGTGGGTGAGGCTTCCGATCAGCTCGGCCTGTAAGGACAGAGGAGACCCACAGCGAAGGTTAGCCAGCCGGAGTGGTCAGAGGAAGGAGGATTCTGTTCTCCCAACCACGTCTTCTCTTTGAGGCTCAGCTGAAGGCCCCCCACTCTATATGGACTGCCCCCCACATTAGGCCACAATACTCCTTCCTCTCCCTGAATGACCACAGTTGTCTTTCTCTGAACCTCTTCAATCCTCACAGGCCAACACTTGATTAAACATCGCCTCTTAATGCTTTCCGTGTTGTGCTGTGTCCAGCTGACTTCCCAACTGGTTTCTTAAATATGTATTTTAAAAGTCTTTTTAAAGTTACATTCTCACTTGATGCTCACAACAATACCATAGGCAGGTAGGGTAAATAGGCTTGTTTTACAAATAGTAAAGCCAAGAATCAAAGAATTATGGGACTTGCCCAAGATCACAGATACCATTTATAGGGCAATTACTATGTGCTAGACACTGTATGAGAAACTACAGGGATCATCTCAGTCTTCCCAACAGTTCTGAGGTAGACACTGTTTTATCCACATACCACAGGTGAGGACACTGACTCAGTGAGGTGAAGTGAGGTCTAAGACACACGTACTATCAGGAGGGGCTGCCCTGAACACAAATAAGCCTGCCTTCAGGGGTTCCCTTGAACAATCATTATAAATATTCATGAGACCTTTATCAGAATTCAGCTCCTTGTTTTTTCCACTTCACCCCACTGTCCCCATTTACATGAGCTATGTAATGTGCCACCTTAATTCCTATACACATAAAACAGTTACACAAATAGTCCATATTTAATTGAAGGAATAATGTAAAGGTCTTAGTGGTTTCAAGCTTGACTTCATTTATATGAACCTACTTCTACGCTGCAAGAGAAGTTCAACTCCATGGCTTTTGATGCTTTCATTTCTTTTCTCTTAGCCTGAGGTAGCCAGATAGAAAGATGACATAAACTTTTGGGGTTAAAACCTATTTCTTTCCCACTAAAAAGGTTCCAGCTCAAATGCGTGTGTTTATGAGAGAGAAAGGGAGAGAGAGAGAGAGAGAGACCGAGCTGTGTGGCTCCACTTGGAAACTTGGTACAAAAGGGTCACCATTTCTATGTCAGATTAAGTCTTCATTTTAAAGGAAAGGAAAAAATAAAAAGTTTTGACTAACAGAATTGAAGGATACTAATGACTTGTACTATTTTTAAACATCAGAATCAGAATACAATAATCCACAATGACAAAGGGAAATATTTATTTCTCCACAATCGCCCATCTTGGAATTGGACCACCAAACATACTACAATATAAGTCAGTTCATGATGTTCTTAAAATGTCCCAGTTCTGGGTGATTCATATTGTCTTCTCAACACTGCCTTAATCGGAGAGGCTGAAGGGTGATTAACAAGTTTCTATTTGACCCCAGCCAGGTGGCTCGGCTGGGGTCATCCTGTACACCAAAAAGCTTTTGGGTCTGATTCTTGGTTGGGGCTCGTATGGGAGACAGTCAGTTGATGTTTCTCTCTCTCCCCCTTTCTCTCTCTCTCTCTTTTTTATCCTCACCCGAGGACATTTTTGCATTTATCTTCAGAAAGAGTGGGAGGGAAAGAGGGAGGAAGAGAGAGAGAAACATAGATGTGAGACACATCGAGTGGTTGCCACCTACACGACCCCAACCAGGGCTGAGGACAAACTGCAACCGAGGTATGTGCCCTTAGCGGGAATTGAACCCGGTACTCTCTGGTCTGCAGGCCGACACTCTAACCACTGAGCCAAACTAACCAGGGCTCCCCTTTTCTCTCTTTCTAAAATCAATAAACACACCCTCGGGTGAGGATTAAAAAAAAATTAGTATCTGCTGTACCCTCACATCACAGATTATACTCAGATTTCCTCAAGTTGTTTTGTTAAGACAAAGTCAATGCAAAAGACAATTTTAATAGTGGGACAGTGTGTGTATATATGCATGTTATATTACTCAACTAGAGTCTGAGCCCAGAAAAATACAGAGAATATTGCTTAGTGTTAATGGTTTAATTTTCCTTATAGTGTCCTAGAAAACTCACTGTTTTCCAAGAAACAGTTCTGGCTGGCAGCTGAGGTATTTGCCTGCAAGAGAACCTGCCAGGTACCTTCAGCAGAGCTCCTGGCAGGCTGTGGTGATCTCGCTTTGTGATTCGGGCCCTGGGACGGGAGCGGCAAGGACCTGCTGGAAAGCAGCGGGCAAAGGAGCGCTGCGCGCCTGCCCACGTTCCCGCCGGTTCACCAGTCAGATGTCGTCGCTGTGTGTCAGAGGAGGCTGAGACACTACCGGAAGTCAGGCCGGGAGTTTGCAGCCTCTTAGCTGGCATTTCCTAGGCTTGCCCCTCTTACTGCCCCTTTCCGATAGAAAACAGGTTCTGACGACATCCCGAGAGGTAGTTCAGAGAGCAGTACGTTCCTCCCACTCCAGCCCAAGGGGAGGGCCTCGCTTCCTCTGGGGTTCTGACTCATTTCAACCTCACGTTTTGAAAAAGGGCTTTTAAAAAGCTAAACAGTAGAAAGAAAAGGTATCCGCTTTGTGTTTTCCGTATATGACTTCTTTTGAAACTAATATTGTGTGTCATTTCTGGAAGGAACTCAGAGCACTTTTATTAATAATTTAATATTAAAAAATTCTCATTACTCTGTCGCTGGCATTTTAAGGGACAGTATGATAACTTTTTAATTTGCAAATGAGCAGAAACCAGTAAGAGTAAGTCTGTCTGTCTTCACATGTGGGGTGAGGGGTGAAGAGCGGAAGAGCTTTGCTCTGAGTTTCTGCTAGACTTGGTCCCCAACTTTCTCAGTCTCCTTCAATCCAAGTAAGGTTGTAATGTCCTAGTTCTGCTTTAGGGATGACAGGTCAGCAGGGCTGAAAGGGCAGCCACCAAGTAAGCACAGTGCAGTGGGCAAGGGTGGGCCAGGGAAGTTGACCCAGCTGAAGGCCACCCGTGATCAGGCTCAGCAGGCCATCCACCCAGTCCTTTCTGTTCTGGCTTTCGAAGATATCGTGCTGGCCAGTTTGGACCAGAGAGACCCGTGTCGGCCCATGGACCAGAGAGACCCGTGTCGGCCCGTGGACCAGAGAGACCTGGGTTTGGTTCCTGCTAAGGGCACGTACCTTGGTTGCAGTTTGTCCTCGGCCCTGGTTGGGGTCATGTGAGTGGCAGCCAGTCAATGTTTCTCTCTCTCTCTTCCTCCCACACTCCCTCACGCTCTATCTGAAGATAAATGCAAAAATGTCCTCGGGTGAGGATGAAAAAAAAAAAGACATCAATGCGGGGCAGAACCCTAAGCCATCAGTACAGGAGCTGATGCATACTCCAGGTTCATGGAACGAGGAACAGAATGAGATGAAAAGGCCTCCGAGTGATCCGGCAGTCTTTACTGGGAAGGACCAATACACATTTGTGGCACTGTGATTTCTGAAAGCTGTTTGCTGGGATGGAATGTGATATATCTACAGCTTGGCCATATACGCTAACACAAGTGTACCAAGCAGTCACTTCTGGCCCAAATGTTGCATATTTGGGTGGTATTTGAAGTTTTTTCATTTTACCATGCCCTTCACATATGGAAATTTGGATTTTAAAGTACAGTTAAAAGGGATTGGAGTAAATGAAGGATCAAGGGAAAGCTGGCTGTACTAAATAGCCATTTCTTTGCCACGGAGATCTCCCCAAAAAACCTACCAACTTCTATCTGCAGAATTCACTGGAGAGAGAAAAGAGGTATTTTGTTTTTTTTTCCCCCTTTAACAACATACTGTTCTCTCAGGAGCTACTGATTTGCAAAATCATTGACATTTATCCACTTAACTTCTCATCTGGGATACACTTAACTCCACCTGTGTGAGATGCTATTTATAAGGTTCTTTCTGTAGACATCGTTTAGCAGACCCTCCCTCCCCCCCTCAGCAAGGTCTGCAGCAGCAACCTGCTGGGCGGGTCCCACCCCCTTCCTGCTCCAGGGCCACACAGACCAGGAGACAGGCTGTAGTGGGAAAGTCACCAACAGGCTAGACATTGGCCTTTTGGGTCTCAGCTTTCTCACCATGGCAAGGGGCTAACAATACCCTTCTAAAACTAGTTATAACGTTTCAATACGGAACTCCTTCTCTGTGCCAGGCACTAGTTAAATGTTTTCCTATTCAATTACCACTCACAACGACCTGGTGTGATATTGCTATTATCCTGGTTTTATTGATGAGGAAACTGATGTTATTTAACTTGTCCAAGCTCATGTGGCTAGAAAGTGCCAAAGCCAGGCCTTTAATCACTACATTAAAATAGCTGATAGGAATATTATGAAGCCCACATAAAATAAAGCGTGTACAAGCACTATGGAAAATATAAAAGCACTATACACACTCCAGTTATTATTTGTGCGTGAGCATCATTAATATTAGGGAACACTCTGAAGAGCACACTACTCATTTTAGGGAGCTGTTTCCAGGGGAATCCCCCCGCCCTCAGCTCGCCTCCTGTTCTGAGAACTTGTACTACGTTGTTGCCGATAATGTCATTACACAGTTGGCCTCTGCTGATTGACTGTCTTCATCTCAAAGAAGAGAAGTCAGGACTCCTAGCCATGTGGCTGGGGTTTAGGGACAGAGAAATCAGGGGCCCCTGTCGTAAAAAGTAGGGAGGATCCAGGCAGCAACCCACGGCAATTTCCTTGGCCGGATTCACCCAGAGAAGTCGGGGACTGTTACTGCTCTGATGTCAGAATCAAATCTCTGTCTCTCTGATGTGACCTGATCAAAGCACAAAGATCCTGGGGACCCGACTGCCATTTCCAATGGCCTCTGTCCACAGTGGTTCTTTCCTCTTGGGAAGGCTGGTGACCAGGAGGTTGTCATATCCATGTAGTATGGTCTCTTAGCCATACAAAAATCAGAAATTTTTTTTATACAGAAGAAATAATATTTCTTTAGATTCAACTAAGTTCGTTTCCCTCCCTCCCTAAATGACCTTCCTGTTTTTCCTATTTCAGCCACGACAGTCACCTGGACCCTCTCCTCTCGTCCACGCTCTCCATCCAATCTGCTACCATTCTGTCCATTTTACTTTTGTCTTTTTAATCCGTCTGTTTCTCACTGCTCCGACTGCGCTGCCCTTAGCCTGGCGTGGTCACTCCCTGGACAGCTTAACACCGTCCCCACGACCCTCTCTTCCCCCCACACAGCTGCTGGAGAGACTTTCCACACTGCAGGTCTCCCTGCTGCTAAACCCACTATGGCCCCTCTCCCCATTCCAGGGCCAACAGCCCTAGATTCTGAGGGCTCTGTAAACTGAACCACGGCACTGCCCCGCGGAGGGCAGCCAGACTTGAAGTGCAACCCAGAATGGGGGTGAGTTTCCCATTCTGTCCCCACCTTTTATGTTCTACCTCTGCCCTGAGAATAGCCCCAAGGCAGAACTACACAGACAGTGTGGCAGCAGAAACTCTGAGAAGAGCCCTGCCTTTGAAACCAGAGGAGGAGGAAAAGGGGCGTCCGTGGGCAGGCGTGTGGGGAAACCCGGTTTGGACCCCTTTCTTCTCTCTTTTCTCCTCACCCTGCCCCCACCACCTGAGACTCCACTTAAAACAGAGTTGCACTGTTGGGATCATTACCAAAGCCTTTAAAATCGTTTTTATAACTATGCTCCATGATAAAAGTAAACACTCGTGAAAAGACAGAATTTGCAGGAAAGAAATGGGCACGGCAAAAAAGGAACTGAACTGAATAAATAGCAATTTTAGTATTGAAAACCGTAATATTTGGAATAAATAAAAAGATCACTCGCAGAGTGGAGACAGGCACGTCAGTGGGCTTGGAGACAGACCGGCAGAAATGATCCAATCAGAAGAACCGACAGGAAACAGCCTGGAAACAAAAGAGCTTGTGGGGCAACATCAAAAGCTCTGACATTCGTGTCAATGGCTGAAAACTTCCTAAATTTGGTAAAATACACACATTTATATAAATCAGAAGCTCAGCAAACCCAAACAGGATAAACTAAAGAAAAGCAGGCCCATCCACGTCATAATCAAACTGCTTATCATAAGATAGAGAAAACACCACACTGCACCCAGGAGGGACTAGTACTCAGATGACTGCGTTTCTCATCACAGACCATGGAAGTCCACAGGGCCGCGTCCTACGGTGCCGACAGAGAAGGAACAGGCAACCCAGAACTCCAGGGGCACATCCTTCAGGAATGACAGCAGAATTCTTAGATGAAGAAAAAGGAAAAGAATTTGTCACCAGCGGACTTTACTCTAAAAGAAATGCTGGAGGAAGTTTTTCGGGCTGACAGGAAGACAGGCCAGAGGGGAGCTTGGGACTTCAAGAATGAAGGAAGAGGAACAGAAATGGGCATCTGAGATCCATCTGGGTCACTCATGATCTCCTGGAGAAAGCCAACTCTGAGGAACAACAGATTCTTTTTGCCTTTTGAAATTTTCCACTCAGTCTCGAAGCCAAAACCTCTTGCCCTCAGAACTGAGAATCATGGGCCCTGTTCAGGCAGATGTTTGCAGACGTGGCAGGGTTTCGCTGCAAGCTCGGACAGCAAACTGTCTTTACTTTTTATGTGTGTCGGAAGTTCAGATTATGAAAGTGTTTCATATTTTAAGTAACACATATTTACTTGAATTATAATATTGCATCAATAGGATATATAAATAGAAAATGTATTAAAGTTGAATAGACTTAAAATGCTAATTTCAATTTAACAAACATTAATAAATCAGGACTCTAGTCCACTGACTCTTGCTGTTTCATGCCTAGATATGCACCTTAGACTATTAATAACTTTAAATATTAGGCGACACTCTGCCTCAGAACAGTCTTGGGGAATGACTGACAGAGGGGCTTCCGAATCCCAAGACTTCCTGCTCCCAGGGTCTATATCCTGTGGTCTCACTCCAATACAGAAACAAGAGGGCTCTGGACACACACTCGAGAATATATGAAATAGAATCACATGAGAAAGTTTCTCCTAGAATCGGTACCACTGAGAACCACTTGCATTCCAGACGCAGCAAGAGGCAGCCTCAACAAAGAGTCCTTTTTTGCACGCAGGCCTGAGCCGTCGGGGCCGAGAGCACAGTGGCAGCCCCTCTGGGATGGAGGGAAATGAAATGGCAAGAACTTTCTGCCCGGTAGGCACAGGCGAGCTGAGCTCTTCATGGCGCGTGGTAAGACAACAGCAGCAACACGTTCACTTTGAAAACGCTTAGCGATGAAAATTTCTGCAAGAGGATCATATGCTAACAGCTAAATTCCAACACTGTGCTTTCAAGCTGTTCACTGGGGTATTGCAAAGGGAGCTCGGGAATTTAAAGATTTACCTTTTCCAAAATGTCTTTTGACAATTAGTCTCCCTTTCCTTAAAGTTTTGAGATTTCCTAGTTTTCCTTTTGAGCATGAAACATGAATGAAAATTACACAGGCCATTGGCTGGTCAGCTCTGAGAACTGCTGGGGTCCCTGTGTTGGACTCGCAGACAGGGGACCTGGGTTCTAGTCCTAGCTATGAGACATTTAGGAAATAACTTATTCCCACCAACCTTCACTTTGTCATTTATAGAAAAGAAAATGACAGGTGAGCTGTGAGGAAATTGCTCAACGTGCCATGCAAGTCCAGATCCAATGATGGTTTGGGTGAGCTTGGTGATGTGACAGGCCCCCTCCCCTCCTGCCATCAAGGGCCACTAACCCTGCTGGGACCTTGACTATCTTTCTGGGAGAGCAGGATATGGTCCCAGTTCTTTACCTTCTTTTCGTTGACATCCATCTGCTCCTCTTCCTCATTCATCTCCTCTGGCATATCTTTGATTTTGTTCAGAAGTTCAGCCTTGGGAGCCGACACACTGTAGTAGGCAGGGCAGTTGACCAACATGCCCACTGCTTCCTTATCTTCACTCCTGGGTCGTAAAGAACAAAACGTGTAGCCACACACAGCACATACCAAAGCGCCATTGCACCAAGTCTCTCCATTCAGACATGTATAAAAAATCCTATTCGATTACTTCCCAGAAACTAGGATGAACGGACTAATCAATACTTACTAATGAGTGATCACCTTGCACAGGGCTCCTAAATCCAGGCACACTTGGGATAAAAACCACCAGAGGCAGTACTGGGAAGGGGAGGAGTGGAAATCAGGACTGTGGACTTACCAGATGACTCAGGGCAAGTCATTTAACCTCTCTGCATGTTTTTCCTTTTGTGATATATATAAGAATGATACTGACTCCCTATTTCACAGAAGGGCAATGGGGAGCCAGGACTTAATCAGGGTGAAAGTATTTTAAAGCTGTTGCACAAATGTCAGATTTTAGATTATTTCCTACTCTGCCAGGCTTACCCATTATCTTTCCGATGTATATTATACTTGTTATTTGGACATTTGTCAATTTTCCTTCTCACTGAGCCTGACGTCCTATAGAAGCCTGGGAAACCTGGAGCTTGCTGGTCAGTGAATACAAGAGGTGAAATCTACTCACTGCTTACACGGCAGGGCTTTTCAAGGCTGCGGAACAAATTAGGAGTGGAGAAACCTGATACCTAGTGTTCTGGGTTTTAGTATAATTAAGTTGCCTTAAGATTCCCCACTGAATAAGTGGTTCTATGGAAGCAGGTTAGGTTCTCCTGGAGAGGTATTTCAACCATTCAACCATGAGACATTATGTAACATCTCGACCATCATTTTACTGTGGAATGAAAAAAACCCCCACAAAAGTCTTTTTTACTAGTTTCCTGCTTGACGGGACTATTCCTCTAAGCAATATAATTACATTTAATCCAGTTCATTGAAAAATAGAAAAAAGGTTTTTGATAGGTCCCCCCCCCCCCCCGCCCTGCTTTATTCATTCCATTACAAATGAGCTTTTCATGCATTTATTTGATAACCAAACCTCACACTGGGCATTTGCAGTCTCAAGCACAACAGAACATGCTCATGTCCACCAGAAGATGGCGCATGCCATCCTTTGAAATCCCACCTGCAAAAACTACAGGACCATTTCACTTCTAAATTGACCGAGAACATATGTTCTCAATGATAATGCTAAGGATGTACTTATAAATTACTTCGGTCTACCTGCAGCAAGGGATCAGAGAACAGAATCAAGTGAGCAGAAGCCCCTCCCTCTGACCTACCACAATCATTCATGCTGAACTAACTGGCACACCCCCAGAAGCTCTGGACCCCTCCTGGCACCCGGTGATTGCCTTGCACACTGCAGGTGATCAGTAAATGTTTGCTACACACACAACCCTGGATAAATCAACTTCACCTCAATTAGTTTCTGCCAAATCTGAAAAGCAAGGGGATGGACAAAGGCACTGTCCAGGCCTTGCATTGGGAAAACCTCTGATAACATATCAAAGAGCTTGTAAGTACTACATCTTTACTTCTCCCCCTTCCAATCAAAACATGGTGTTCTTGTTAATAATGCAGTTAGGACCATTTGGCAATTTCTAAAATGCAAGTCCAACTTTAGATGAAATGCTCTCTGTCGTTATTTAGTTTGGAAGCACTGACCGCAGAGTTCCAACCTGTCGATTCAGTTTTCATTGGAAATGAAAAAGAAAGTAAAACCACGCTAAATCTTTCCCATAGTAGTACTTTATGGAAATCAAACACGCAGGAAGGTATCACAGTGACTCAGGAGAAGTCAAAAGAATGAAAAATAGACTGCTCACGGTCCTTTCTCCCGTGGCTGGGCGCTGGGACACATGTGCGTGCACACGGGGGCTCAGAGAGCCTCAGGGCAGAGGCTCACAGGCGGAACAAAACCACACGCGTGTGCCCCCATTCAGACCTTTCTTGATTTTCAGAACACAGCAAACATCCACCCTAACTCTACAAAGGCGAACGTGAGTGTAGTAAATACATCTGCCACTAGGCTCTCATCCTTGTTACAAAGACCAGGCCCGCCCTGCCTTGGGGAGGCCCGGCATGCTCCGCAGGGTCCCTGGGCTCCCTGGGAGGCTGCGTGTGCAGAGTTAATCCTGAAGAGAGCGGCGCTCACGGGGCTGAGTTCAAACACAGACACCGCCACTCACGTGCTCCACGACCAGCTGGGCACAGCCTTAACTTCTCTGCGCTTCCGTTTCCTCACTTGTAAAATGGAGATAAAGCTGGTAGCTATCTCAGAAGGTTCTTGCGAAGATTAGACAAGATAACGTTTATATAAAGGAATTAATACGTTGGACCCAAAAGAACATGAAAATAGGTCTTAACAGCAATTGTTGTCACTATTGTTACTTTTGTGGTTGGGCAAGTGCCTGGTGACTCCAGGTCAGTCTGTCCCACTTCCCACTCCAGAGCCCCTCCCCCCAGGCCGACAGAGAATGTCACTCTTGGGTCAGGGTCTTTGGAAGCAGGAAAAGATCAGGTGAGGAGTCCCAGGCACATCACCCCGCGGATGGAGTTCGTTTGTAAGTCTGTTTGGGGACATCATCAGGGACTTACCTCTTGCCCTCGTACCCTGGGCAGCTGACGGTTCTCTGCGCGGCCTTCCTCTTTTTGCTGTTTGCCTGCAGCAAGGTGACATCGCGAGGAAACAAACCTTCCATCAGGTCCATAGTTGTCTTCATTCTGAAGTCTGGGTCCAAAATGTCTGCCAGAGATTTGTCTTGATGGACAATTTCCTTGGCCAGAGCCTCCGTTCTGATGTCTTCTGACGTCTTCTGAGGACCAGAACTGACATTCTTTTCTACAACCCGAGTCCCATTGAGTGGGTCATGGGTGAGGCCATGGGTCAGAACGGAAGGTGGCTTTCCTGGGCTTGGCTGCCAGCCAAGAGACCCGGCTCGCTGGGGCACAGCACCCGTGGTGGAGGGCGGGCTGGTCTCGCCGGCCTGTGACCCTTTGACAGGAGTTTGGGATCTGGAAGCTAGTATCTGATGACCAGTCAGGTGGGCTGTCCCAGGCATGGGCCTCTGCTTGGCAACGGTCCAGTTGGCAGGTGTGCTGGAGCCACTGGGGATGTTGAACAAAGAGGGTGGTAAGAGTAGAGTCAGTAGAAGGGGGAAGATGGGAGTGAAGGACGATGAGGGAGAAGTTTTCACCTCCAGGGCTGCAGCTTCCCACGTCAGGAGTGGGGTGAGGTAGTACACTTCTGAGGGGGTCATTCCCCCAAAGTTGCACATCCTCCAGGGCCTTCAGCTCAGCCCACCAGCTAGCTGGCCGCAGAGAGGCTGTGCGACTTTGAGGGGGTACATCGAGTAGGATGTTGCTCTCCTAATCCAGAGCCTTCTGAAGGGTCCAGGTGAACGGAGCGTGGTGATACATCACTCTGGCATCTGGAGGGCGTTCCCGCAAAGGTGATAGCAAGCAATGGGGCATGTTTTCTTGGTGTTGTGAAAGATCCCTTGTCCTAGGGAGTATGTGTTGGGCAATGCTCCCTCCCCATTCTTCTGGTTTCCAAGAACAGGTTTTCCCTAAACATTCCTGACCTTTTGCCCTACTCTTTATTCCCTTCTGTGGATGTGGAGAGCCTGTGGGGAGGGAAGCTAACCAGAGCCCATTCCTAGCCTAGCTCTTCTAAGAGTACGGCTGCCTGTAGGCATGCTCGCGTGTTCTCTTTCCATATGTATATAAAATGTACACACGTGTATGTGTGGATGTGCAGCATGGCCTGTGAACAGGCAGGCAACCCTATTTAATTTGGGGGCTCACCGCAGATAGAGGCCATCTCCCCCAGCATCAGCTCGTGCAGTCACACGGGTGGTATCTTGGTCTTCTGTATGCCTTCCTCTTTTCTCTCATTCCTGAACGGACTCAGGACTTGGGCAGGAAAGAGGGGTGCTATTTACGTGGACCCTCGGAACTTACCGTGTCCACAGCAGGGACTGTGCCTCCTGGGTGCCAGCCCATCTCCACTGCTCTCGCTCCCTGCCGCCCGGTGACTGCGAGTGCCCCACCCCTTGAGGGACGCAAAGGAATCGACCTGCCAGTTTCATGAGCTGAGCTTGTGTAAACCCTCCATACCAGGGCTCTCCTGTGGCCAACAGGAGGAGGGTCTGGGAAGCCTGGAGTGTGAACATCTATCAGTGAGGGAAACCCTTTCCTCCTCGGCTGAGGGCCTGCCCTACCCGATCTGCCCACTCACCTCGCAGGCAGCTCCTTGTTCTCCTCGCTGTCCAGCTGTGCCTCGTACAGAACTTGGGGGGGAGGAGGTGGAAAGTCGTCCCAGCTGTTCACGAGGGTTTCCTGGCTCGGGGGAGGAGGAGGAGGAGGTGGGGGTGGGGGCAGAGCTTCCAAGGTGGGACTGGACGTGGCATTGGGGTGCAAGTCCTTCACAAACACTTCATCATCATAGTCCTCCCGAGGCAGAGGGGAGGCCTGCAGGGCCGACTCTGATATTCGGAGGGAGATCCTCCCCGGAGTGCTTGGGACCCCAAGAGGCGTGTCTGGGTCGGAAGTGCTGCTTGAACTTGGGAGATTCTGCTGCTGCTTAGAGTGCTTCAGGTTTGCAAACTCGGGCAAGGAAGATTCCTCGGGGAGGCTGTTCTCTCTGACGGAGTGGGCCCACTTCACCCGAGACAGGAGAGGTTGCTTCCTCATCCCCTCTTCTACCCTGTGCTCTGGGCTGGGAGGCCCCTGGCCTCTAGGGCTGGGGGGCTGGCCCAGGCTGTGGCCGTTGCTTCTGTGAGTCACTGCTGGGGTGTAGGGCGGAAGAGGCTGCTGCCCAGTCTGACTGTCCCTCCTGGTCGGCTGATCACCTGCAGCCTGTGAACAGTAGCTGGAGGGGACGGGGGAAGGCAGAGCTGAGCCAAGGGGGATCAGAGGTACAGCCCTGGTGTCTGTGAGATGCCCTTGCATTCCTGCGGGCAGTGGCCTGGGGCAAGGCCTTCGGCTGGCCTGCCTCTGATGGTCCAGCTGTCCAGGACATTCGCTGGGAACTGAGGCACCAACTGCTTTGCAGCCTGGACCACCCCACTGAGGGCTGGGGTGGTGTTTGAGCAAGAGCGTCCCTTCTCCGCCTCTTTCTGCACAACTGAGTGACCTGGAGCGGGTGTAAACACAAACATGCCAGCACTAAGACAGGGGCCCAGGGTTCATGGCAGATGGAAAAGCATTTGCAAGGGAAGTTGCACACTCTCTCTCCCTCCCCCACCAGCTCATGCAAAGAACCAAGTTTACATAAAATACCAGAGAGGCACGACCTCCTACAGGAAAATGTCACATGGCATTTTCTTTTCTTAACTTTCTCTCACTGCCCCCACCACCCACAAGGTGGCTTTTGAGGACAAGCTTCGGGTTATAAAAGGAAAGCAACAAGTCAGTGCCTCCCGGGGGCTTCCTTTAGGACTGCTCTGGAACCAGCCCGACGCTGGGGAAAGAGCCTCATTCTCTCCAGCGCGGTCCCCCCCGGGGCGGGTCTGTTTGCAAAGCATCTGCTCCGGCTGCTGAAGTAGAAGGTTTTATTTTCAACTTTCTCTTAGTCTCCTAATGTTTTCATTTCTTCAACTGGAATATAATGAGGGGAAGAGTCTCACCTAAGGAGCTAATGAGCAGTTACCTCTGGAGAAAGAGATTGATAATAATGAACAAATAGGGTGCATGGTGATTCAAACAAATGTCCCCTATCTAGGCTCCAAGGAAAACCCCAACAATTTCCAATACTTTTGTTATTGTTCTACAGGGAAAATGGGAGTCTGCAGCACTGCCCGCCTGCTGGCCATGCAACAGTTGATGTGGGGAGAAAAGCTATCTCCAGCAAACCACCATGATTTACAAATTCCTGACCAGTACACCAGTGAATCTGGAGAGCAGATGGCACTTTTCACCTTGCAGATCCGAGTCCTCGGGGAGCATGGCTCAGTCCCAAGTCGGAGGCCAGTCTGAGAATGCAGGAGAATGCAGCACACTGAAGGGAAGACGGCACAGACCAAACTAGCCCTTGTTCTGCTACTTCTTCTTTATTATAAATGCAGAGTTGAATAAGGGGCCCATCTCTCTCTCTGATGCAACCCCTCCCCTTCCATCATAGATCCTTTTCATTCACAGTGGTGCAGTGTTTGTTGTTGTGTTTGTTTCTACCAGGACCTTCTCAACAGCCAGGATGGGCAATCTGTACTTCTCACTGGGTTCCCGAATGGTATACGGGAAGTCTGGAGGCAGGCGATTCGCTAGGGAGGCTCTGTCCTGTCATGTCTCATTCATTTCGGCATCCCCGGCACAAAGTACCCTCTTAGTCAATGTGTTGAACAATGTCTCTTCTACCCAACTGCTCTTTAAACTGCACCATACCAACTGTTTTTAAACTTAGCATCCTGTAATAGAACACGGAGTAAACTGATGTTCTAATGACTAATTTGGGTATCTTCGTTTTCCTTACTCTGTATCTTGAGGCTCCTTAGGGAAGACATCACTAAAGCTTACAATAAAAGAGTACAGCACTCATCCTTTAAGATCCAGCCCAGTAAACCTTGAGACGATGTTCTTTGTTTATTTAATCTTCTTAGTTTACGGGAATCACACTTAATCATCACCTTCAAACAGACAATTTGAGTTAAATGCTTGCTTAGCTTGGTTGAGAATGCTTCTCGTTGGTGATTGTTTTGCATTTTTCAAGAAAAAAGAATAGGATAAAAAAAGATTTTGTTTGAATCTTTTATACTAGTGTGAGAGGCAAGTACCTGCTGACAGGTCAGGAGCCCTAATCAAGAATGAGGTTGAGGGCAATTAGTCTCATTTTTCCCCCCTTCATAGCATTCTTTCTATGTGGTAAAAAACACTTAACTTTAACCATTTTAAAGTGTTCAGTTCAAGCCCTGGTCTGTTTGGCTCAGCGGTTAGAGCATCGACCTGCGGACCAGAGAGTCCCGGGTTTGGTTCCCACTAAGGGCGTGTACCTCGGGTGCAGTTTGGCCCTGGGCCGGGTTGGGGTTGTGTGGGTGGCAACCACTCGATGTATCTCTCTTACGTCGATGTTTCTCCCTCTCTCCCTCCCGCTCTATCTGAAGATTAATGCAAAAATGTCCTCGGGTGAGGATACAAAATAAATAAATAAAGTGTTCAGTTCAGTAGTGTTAAGTATATTCATGTCACTGCGAAACAGATCTCCAGAACTTTTTCATCCTGCAAACCTGAAACTCTACCTTTTTATTTTTTTATTATTTTTTCTTTATTGATTTTAGAGAGAGAGGAAGGGAGAGGGAGAGAGAGACAGAAACATCCATGAGAGAAACATTGATTGGGTGCCTCCTGCATGCCCCCCACTGGGGATCGGGCCCACAACCTGGGCATGTGTCCTGACCAGGAATCAAACCGGTGACCTCTTGGTGCATGGGTTGTCGCTCAACCGCTGAGCCACACCAGCCGGGCTGGAACTCTACCTCTTAACTCCTCTTTTCCCCCCTCTCCCAGCCACCATTCTACTTTCTGTTCTATAAATCTGATCTCTTTGTGAAGGGCTTATTTCATTTCGCGTAACATCCTCAACGTTCGTCCATGTGTCAGCAGTGTCTTCCCTTTCAAGGCCAAGTAAGACTCCACTGTACGAACAGAGCACCTTTAGTTCAGCTACTCGTCCACTGATGGACATTTGGGCTGCTTCCACGACTTTGCAATTGTGAGTAATGCTGCTGTGCACATGGGTATGAAAATATCTCTTCAAGACTGTGCTTTCAATTCTTTTGGATAAATACTCAGAGGTGGGATTGCTGGATCATATGGTGGATCGAATCTCCATTTTTTGAGGCATCTTCATACTGTTTTTCATGGCAGCTGCAGCATTTTGCAATCCCGACAGTGCACAAGTGTTCCAATGTCTCCACCTCCTCACTGCTTTTTATTTATTTTAAATAGTAGTTACATTAATGATCCTAATGGGCGTGAGGTGGTACCTCGTTGTGGTTTGGTTTGTACTTCTCCGATGATTAGTGACGTGGAACATCTTTTCATATGCTTGTTGGCCATCTAGCATCTTGGGAGACACGTCTATTCAAGTCCTTTTTGCGATCGAGCTGTTTGATTTTTTGTGGTTGAGTTTAGTTTCACCTTCGACTTCAGACCGAGTTCTCTTTTGGCAGTGTTCTAGCTCACTGTTAATTTCCCTCTGTCTCTAGCTTTTATTCATGTGCTCAGGCCAACCAGAGGCCCCAGCCTCGCCCAGACCACAGCCGCCGGAGCAAGAGCACCAGACAGCGGAGGGCCGCGCAGCGAGGGCCGCTCACCACCACCTGGCCAAGCTGAGGCTCCTGCGTGACAGTCCTGAGTTGGATTATTGAGAAGGTGAATAAAGAAGAGGAAAACAATGATTGAATGAAATATAAGAAAAATTAGGGAACTGGCTTGAAAACCATGGAAGGTAGTAGTGGGGGTTTAGATGTATTCTTGTTAGTAAATCCATGACAGCAGCCAGCCCTATGATGCTGCGCTAAAACGACACACGCGTGTGGTGCTGGGAAAACTCACTTCGGAATTTTCTACTCATTTAACTCCATGTGGGTCATTCAACATTTCAAACGCTAAGAAATTGTCCATTCTTTTTTTCTACCTAGGATAAATGATTTTGGTGATTAAAAATAATGACTTTCCTGTTATTTTCTCTCCCTTTTTGCCTAACAGTTATGATTGGGGTGCTTTTTCACGTCAGGTGCTTCCTGTGAGTTGCCGCTGTGGGAAGCTGTCCCTGAACCGCTCCGAGCGCAGCAGTCGCCAGGGGGCCCTGTGCGCACAGCCTGGGAGAGACCAGCGCGAGGCCCCGCGGGCGAGGGACAGGACGAGCCTGAGAAGGGCATGTCCCTGAGCTGTTCTGATGATGCTAAACTTCTTAGAAGTCACACATTCAAAACTTACTTTGAATAAGTGTCATTCGTCGAGAAAGTCATCTACAAATAAAAAAGTTCCCCACAGCTCACAAATGGAGAAGGCAGCACATGACCCAAGGAAACACTGTAATATCACAGCTCAGTTTCTTGTTCAGAGGTACAGAAACCCTGTACCCCAGCGCATTCACAAGGCGCAGGGCATTGGCCGGACACAAACATACCTGGATCCAGGGCCTGCCAAGTGACATGGGTCCTTCACAAGACCAGAGCCATTGTTTTCCCCCAAAAGCACATCCTGAAACACAAGAAGGGCACAGTGTTATGACCAACAAATTTACCAAGGGAGTGGAGGCAGGAAGGAGCAAGCACGGTTTGAGAGGCCTACTATTTATTGTCAGGCGCCATGGCGGCACTCCTCCCTACTACCCCCTTTCATCCCCAAGACCCCAGGAAGGATGTTAATCCCACTGCACTGATGAGGGAGCAGGCCCAAAGGTCACAGTGGCAGAGCTGGGATTTCAGCCACAGTCCGTCTCACCAAGGTGCCTTTCCTAACAAGGGCATTTCCTAAGCAAAAGAAGGCTGATAATCATCTCCAGGGTTCAAAACAGCTGCTGTCCTTGAAATACGATAATGAAAATTAATTCAAAGGGCTCACCTTTTGAAATAGCAATGGGGAAATTTGGGAGATGACAGGATAGTGTATGGAATTTAGCAAAAATCTCAAATGTTCTGAGTTGTAATTCCAGATGATAGGAATCTGGCGTGTAATCAGGTTGGAATATGTTCTCTCCGGGGAAATGTTTCACCCACACATAACATCAATATCTCTGGGCCTTTTCAGGTAGTCATTACTTGTTTGTCTTTGTTTTTTGTTTTTATCCTCACCAGAGCACATTTTTCCATTTTTGTTCAGATAGAGTAGGAAGGAGGGGGGGGGGAGGAGAGAGAGAAACATCCACGTGAAAGGGACACATCAAGTGGCTGCCTCCCGCACGACCCCGACCAGGGCTGGGGATGAATCGCAACCAAGGTATGTGCCCTTGACCGGAATCGAACCCGTGACTCAATAGTCTGCAGGCCAAAGCTCTAACCGCTGGGCCAAACCGGCCAGGGCTGTTTTTAATAAGGGTATTACTGGTTTCCTGAAAGGGTCCTCAGTCAGTTTTTGACAGTATAAGGTTTGACCCATGTAAGTCCCTGATGAAGACAATGTTGCTACTGATGATAAAACATTTAACTTTCAATTACGTAGATACTAGGGGATAGGTAGAAAACACAAATGAAATCCATACATTATCTCTATATTTAATTTCAGCAATTATTTCATTACTTAATCTGTCCAAAGAGCTAATTCCTTCCCACCCCCTTCTCCCCCACCCCAGACAGTGGTACAGGTACTAATAAGCAATAAAAGAACCACAGGTAGTAGGCACAAAGAAACAACAAACACCTGAAGATTGTTAGTGATTGCAGCTATTCTTTATTGGGCATTTACTGTGTGCCTGACACTCTGTTAAATGCCTTACAGTCCTCGTATTATGATCCTGGAGTTGTGTTAGGCACATGACATTTCTTCTGTAATTTAATCTATAACAGTGGGGAGAGGAGAGGTAATTGCAGCTCAGAAAGGTTAAGTATTTTACCCACCCACACAGTTAAGTAGGTGGAGGAGCCAGGATTTAAACCTTGATAACTGCAAAACACAGGATCTTTCTTTGGATTTTTTTGCAAGCTGAGAGGTAGCTGAGGTAGATGCAGTCAGATGTCAATGCTTTGAGAAAAAGGAATGCCATACGTCTCAGATTTGCTCAATTATCACTACAGGGAATGCGAATCCCTGCTCTCCAGGACACCTTATGATACCCACGGCACCCCTTCTGTTGACACGAATGTGCAGCTTTGCCAATACTTAATTGGGAGAGCCTCTAGGTCCCTATAAGCTCCTAACCCAGTATAACTTTTAAATATTTCCCATTCCGTTATTTCCTTTGAATTATAGTATGAGCTTAAGTTGATATTTATGTGAGTGTGCGTAGAATAAAGGAAATCAGACCCAGTAATAGACTATTGAGAGAACTCTCTAAATCTCCTGTCAATCAAAATACCATTTGGACAGAAGGAAAATGCCTTCCCAACCTAGTAAAAGCCAGAGACGAGGATACATTTCTACTGTATTTACTTGCTTTGATTAGGCAATATGCACATTGTCCAAGAAGACTTGACTTTTTGTAAACTGTTAAGAAGTATATACATTACTTACAGGGCAATTTACAGAAAAGCAGTGACTGGGGAAGAAATACCAGGTAGGGTTATACCAACAAATGCTTGTTAAATGTTGGTTTGTTTTTGTTAATTATCTCCGACTTCTGATGACCGACTTACTGGTTTTTATTCTTCATTAGGCATAGCATACTTAAAGCTATAGACCAAAAGCTTGTTAAGTCCCAATCCTCACTCTTGCTTTGGGTTCTGAGTTAGAAATCCTAATATCTCTGTGACCAACGACATATGAAGACAATGATATTCATCTGCTTTGGAATATCAGTTTCAAGTATCTGTTAAAATGAATTAAAAATCCATTTGAAAAAAAATCTTAAAATGTTATTTAAAAAGTAAATAACAGTAATAAATAAGTGTTAAAATGAAATCAATTCACTGGCTGAAGTTTTACGTATAAGATGTTTAACTCGCACCTCCCTCCCCGTCCCTCAGCCTTTTGTAGTTCAAGAAGGCAGCATGTACAGTGACTTCAAGACTCTGGAGCCAGAGAGTATGGGCTCAAAACCTTGCTCCCACTACCTTCGGCAAATTTCTTACCCTTTCTGTGCCTCAGTTCCCTCATCTGTAATCTAGAGATGATAACTATCAATTTTATGCTTATAAAAAACACTTAGTACAATGACTGGCACAGAGTACACATTTGATTGTTAGTACCTATTTGCAATTTTACATTCTGTGGAAAGTTGCTTCTGTTATTTATCCCCAAGCTTGAAAGGGTGCTTGTTGAGAGGTGCTAAAAACTATTTACAAGCTGCAGTCTCCAGAATCCAGCACCGAGGTTCCATACCTTGAGCCTTTTCCTCAGCAATGAAATGTTTGGCACGCCAACACATGGTTACATATCAGAACAAAGGTCTCTGAAAATACAGTGAGAACCAGAGAAGCCTCTAACTCAGCATCTGGAAAAAAAATTCCCCACCAGGACTCTTATTTCTTCACAGGTTTATTTTTATAGCCTCTTCTATGTTTTAGATCTAAGCAATGAAGAGGTGTAAATTTCTGTCTCAAAGGCAGAAATGTTTGAATGTTTTTCTGCAGGGCCCAGCTACTTGGAAAAGGTTAAGTTTTACACTTGCTGGTTTCGCTCAGCAGTTAAGAGTGTCAGCCCTCAGACCCAAGGGTTGCAGGTTTGATCCCCAGCCCTGGTCAGGGTTGTGTGGGAGGCAACCAACTGATATGTCTCACATTGATGTTTTTCTTCTTCCCTCCCATCCACTCTAAAAATCAATGGAAAAATAACCCTTTTTTTTTAACCCTCACCCAAGTATAAGTTTTCTAGTCTTTCAAAAGTAGGAAATAGGCAAGAATTGGTTGTGCCCTTCAGCTCCATCACGAATATCAATTTGTTCTGCAGTTACAGGGTTGGAATGAACAGGAATTAAAGGAGAGGTAAGGGGAGGCTGCGTGTTTCAGGGTGGACCAGGCCTGCTGAGTATCTGAGTAGGCCTGAAAGTGGTGGTAGTCTTCTGCAATCCTTAACTCAGGCCCAGGAATAATCAATTTCATAAGCAGAGGAATTTATTTCCATGCCGATCTTATTGTGAAGGCAGAAACTGTCCTCACTTATGAACTTTTGAAAAGAAGCTGAATCCTTGTCCAAAGCTTGTAAAATCCTGCTCTGTTAGTGTCTGGCTGGCAGGAGCAAGTAGCATCTGTTCAGGATGCCGTGGACTAAGCCAGCACCAGAAATAGACTCCATATTTTGGGTTTAACTCAGGCAGATGGTCTCTACAGTGTTACTTAATTTCACAGAGTTCTCTAAAGCTAAGATAAGAAAAATACTTGTATTGAATACCTTCACCAAAATTTAATGATAATGGTAAAGTTCCTGGATGTTTTTAAAATAAAAAGATGTAATAGTTTGAAATAACCACAATAATTATGTGGTGAGACTAGTTTTGTTTTGCTTTTAACTAGTTCTACAAATAAGGTAGATGATAATCGTATGAAGACAGTGGGTCGGACACTGCCATGGACCAGGTCCCAGAGCAGGCAAGCTTTGGGTACTGGAGAGGTGGGGGGAATGGAAGAAGGAAGCTCAAGAACACAGTCTTGGCACAATTACAATCTGGGGAATGGTAACTTTGTGGGAGCAAAGCTGCACAGTTAGAGCATTTCATTTTGAAACAGTCCTTTTCTGGTGTCATATTCCCCAAATTAAAGACTATCTAACTCCATGGTAATCTCTTTATTTATTTTTAATCCTCACCCGAGGATATTTTTCCCATTTATCTTTAGATAATGTGTGTGTGTGTGTGTGTGTGTGTGTGGCGGGGGGAGGGGGGGTAAGAGAGAGAAACATTGTGTGAGAGAGACACATCAATTGGTTGCCTCCCACACGACCTCGACCAAGGCTGGGGACAAACCTCAACAGAGGTACGTGCCCTTGGCCAGAATCGAACCTGCGACTCTTTGGTCTGCAGGCCGATGCTCTAACCACTGGGCAAACTGGCCAGGGTGGTAATCTCTTTATTAATGAGGGCACCTAAATAATATTCTTTATTGAGTTGTCTTTCTAAAAAGCATTGCAAATAATAAAAAGTATGTAATTGGGTTTGGAGGCATCTACACCACCTATGTTCTAGCTCTATTTCCCAATTTACCAGGTTTGAGAAATATTTTGTGGAGGGAAGGCAAAATAACGTTAGCATCCAACTGATTCCCCAAGAAAGAATGATGACATCTAGTGGTGGATAAAAAAAGAACAAGAGGATTATGTTTTTGCCTGAACATACATGTTCTTTAGAACATGGGAAGCAAAATGAAGCAAATGTTTGTTCTGCTATGCACTAAATGAAGCCCAACAAACTAGCTGCAATGGCATGTTACATATATGGATTCAAAAGTGTTTTAGTGCCCTGGCAGCTAGCTCAGTTGGTTCAAGTGTCATCCTAGTACACCAAGACTGCAGGTTTGATCCCTTGGTCAGGGCACATGTAAGCAACAACCAATGAATGCATAAATAAGCGAAACAACAAATTGATATTTTTCTCTCTCAAATAAATAAAGCTAAACAAATAACATACAAGTGTTTTAGTGGTAGGATAAGGAGTAGAAATTAGCTCTGTTCATTCTGAGAGGGAAGAAAACGGCTACTGAAATCTTAGGGAGGCTTGCCTCTATAGATTTGTGTGTGTGAGAGAGAGTTTATAGTGGGGAGAACATATTTCTGAAGATTCCTGGACAGAAAATACCTGGGAGGACACAGTATTTTTTCTCAGAAGGCTGTGTGTGTAGGTGTGTTTCAGAAGCAGTGCTATAAACAAACTTCTCAGGCAGTAAGGACTGAACTTTTTTAGTCTGAAGCTGTTTCCGCCAAATACTGCCTCCCACACACAACCCCCAATCCTGTGTCAACAACCTGCCCATCCTTTACAGCCTGGTTCAAATCCCATTTCCCTCGAGAGAAGCCCTCTGGGATCCCCTCAGTTTGACCTCACTTTCCTTCCCATGCATATTATTTATCACTGCTTCCAAAGCATTCATCAGTTGTGCTAGTTATTTACATTTAAGAACACATACCTTGCTCAATTGTGAACACCAAAAGGGATAAGACTTATTTTCCTTAAAGCCTGTAAGCCAGGGCTTTTCATACTAATATGCTCTACAAATGCTTGCTGAACGAATGACTTCTCCGCCAGGAAAACCAGAATTGAAGAGGGTCGGAGGGGTGGCTGCTCCTGTGCTAACATCTATGTGAATTCCTAGTATCTCCCTAGGTGGGGAGGGAGCCATGTGGGAGGCCACTGATCGCCTTGGAATGTGGAGCTGGAGGATGGGCTAAGAATTAGGGAAATTAATAGACTCCTAGGAGTCAGAGTGCTCAGGTTCCATTCCGAGCTCTGCCTGAAGTTTCCACTGGAAAGCACTTGCATAGTTTGGAGCCTTTATTAGAAAACCCTTTAATGTGAGACTTAAAATTGTCTGATTCTCCCTTTTTACCAGGATAGTACACAGAGAGGCATGGGTTTGATATGGATAATATACTGTACTGCATAGATTGTTGTGAAGATTAACAAGATGATAAATGTAAAGCATACTTAGCTAAGGGCCTGGGACTCAATAACATTTAAAAGTTAGTAATTCTACTTTGTAAATGCAAAAGTCCAACAGAAACACAGAGGGTACAAAGCTAAAATATTTAATTAAAACTCTGAGACAGCCAATTTCTTGAATTAAAAAAAAAAAGTGAAGAACAGAAAAGATAATCCCTAACTTTTCCTAACCATGCACTGTTGCACTGAGAGGTGACTTCCTAAAATGAAGTAATTATATAGAATATGTATATATCACACATGTAAACATATATAGATATCTATATTTTTATCTCTAAGGATATCAAATAGGGGCACTGAAAAAGAAATAGTCTCTTAAAAACAAATGCTACTCTTCTGCATGTAAAGGGAACACTGAAGGGGGAGGAGGGGTTAGGGGAGCAGCAATACAGCTTCCGGGGCCCAAAGGGCAGGCCTAGGATCTGCTGGCTACACCTACCTGGTGCTTCTTGTGGGTGGTGGGAGATGACCTTGACCTCACATGGACAGGGACCACCAGGAAATCCGAGCGCTCCAGCAGGTCCTCAGCCGACATGGACTTCCCGGCCCTCCCGGACGCAGCCGCCCACGAGGAGGGCTCCCCAGCGGTCCTGTCCACCTTCTGGGTGCCCTTTGGTCCACCACCTTTAGCTCCACCGAGCAGCTCCCTTGGGGCTTGGTCCCCATGTCGCCTTTCTCCCAGGACACGGCCGCTCGCAAAGGAGCTGCTGCGATCTCGGGCCCCACGTGGGGGCTCCCCACTGCCCCCTGCCGCCAGTAGGAGGGCGGCCTCCCTGCGGGGCTGCAGGCCGGGCTCCTGCAGTGAGCAGAGGCTGGAGGCCGAGGAGAGACCGGGGCCTTCGGGCGCGGCGGGGCCGGGCTGCAGGAGGGTGCTGTGGGCGCGCTCCCGAAGCGGCCCCGGCTCCTGCAGGCCGCCCCCCACGGCGGAGGCCGGCCGCTTGCCCGTCTTGCGCTGGATGTAGTCGGCCAGGGCGCTCTGCTGGAACTGCTTCAGCTCGGGCCCCGACAGGCTGAGCGACAGGCTGAGCGTGGAGCAGGCCTTGCCGTCCCGCTCGAAGATGCGGCGCCGGTCGGCCACCGTGCTCTCGGGGAATCGCAGCCCCTTCCTCTGCGGGCCCAGGGGCGCCGGCTCGGCCTCCTCCGACACCCCCACCTCGTTCATCTTCTCAGGCTCCGAGTAGGAGCGCTTCTTCTGCTCGGGGGTCAGGCGGCGGCGGGGTCCCCTCCGGGCAGCAGGCGGCGCGGGCCGGGCCTGGTCCCCCTTGGCAGGGGTCACGCTGTGCCGCTCCCGTGGGGTGTGCGGGGAGGCGGATGCTGGGGCCTCCGGGCTCCGCAGGCCCACGTGGGCCGAGGCTGGTCGCGGGCGCCAGGGCCTGGAAGTCCCGGCCACCCCTGGCTCGAGGTCTCGGCGGCGGAAGGAGGTGGCCCCCAGGACTCGGGACTGTGCATCCTTGATGCTGTTCCTGTAGGCGCGGCTGAAGGGCGCATCCAGGACGGGCGACTCGGGTGTGCCCGGCCGGCTGTCCCGCCACTTGGCATCCTCCTCGGCCTCGTTGAAGAGCTGGAAGGTGCTCTGGCTGCGGAGCAGGCGAGCGTCCCGCCTGGGGGGCTCACTGCCGCGGAGTGGGGAGCCTTGGCTGCCCTCCGCACCCCTCTTCAGCGGTTGACCACTTGGCTGCCAGGAAACCTCTTCCACCTTCGGTTCCCCGTTTCTGAAGTGGTGCTCCCCATTGCCTAGGGGTTCAGTGGATTCGGAAAAACGGCTATTGGCTTTCGTCTCCTGGAAGTCATTCCTGGAAGTACTGGAAGTTGGGGCCATCTTGTTAGGCCTGTAGTTATAGCCATTAATGGCGCTGACCACACTTGGGGGTCTCTGACGCCCTTGCTCTCTCTGCTCAATCTGGGAAACCTTCTCCAGCACAGAGCAGTGGGGCTTCCCGTACTGAAAGCCCTGCAGAGCTGCGGCTCCGCTGGAGCTGAGCCTCCTCCGGCCCAGACTGGAGGTCTGCTGGTGGGGTGGGGAGGGCAGCTCTTCATACCTTGGGTCTGAAAGGTGAAAAGAGGACAAAGCACCGGTTTTCCCCTCAGGCCTTGGATAGGAAACCGGCCTGTCCAGATGGCTCCTGTGATCTGGAACAACTTTCCTCCCAGGGTCCTCTGCCTTCGTGGTGCCTCCCAGCTCCAGGCTGCTTTGCCGTCTTAGGCTCTCGGGAATGTTCTGAAGAGAGGAGAAGGCTGACTTGGTCTTGACAAAGTTGCCTGACGGGCTCTGGCTTAGGCCTTCTCTCTCCAGCCCTTGCTGGAGGTTGGCATTGTGGTCTTCTTGGAAATCACCCACCCAAGGCTCTGAGGGCCTGGCAGATCTCTTGTCTTCGCCCACTTGCCAGGCCTGAGCCTGAGGGCACTGGACACGGTGGTAATTAGGAGATGGTTTATTGCCGTGGGGGCTCTTTCTCTCACTGGGATGTGGGCTGTTGCCTTGGAGAGGTGTGAGATGCGTCTTCAGGGAGGCATCCTCCTCATTCTCAGGCACTGAAGGGAAATGGACTTTGTAGGAGACACATTTGGCTGGCGTTTCAGGTATTCTCTCTACTGGGGACAAAGACTCGTGTTCTAGGGGTTGGTAGAAGGCAAACCCAGGCCTGCTAGACCCATTTTGGTTTCCATTCTCATCAAGGGTAGCCCTCTTGTCACAGGCTCCCTGCGGAGCTGTATATCCACTCTCCTTGGCCAGTGCAGGGTATAGCGTGCCGTTACTAGTTGCAGAGGGCTGAGGCACCTGGGCAAAGTGTGGCTCCAGGGAAGGCACTGGGTAGATGCCAGTCGGCAGCAGAGGTTGGCCAGGCTGGGCCTTCTGGGTGTAATTATGCTTGGGCTTCACTGGGGGGCTGCTCTCTGGACTCTTCTCCAGCACAGTATGCAGCTGTTCCTCTATGAAGGGAGGTTTCAGGGAACCTGAAGAGTTTGCCTGAGGCCGGCAGAACCGTTTCTGGTCAAGACTAGACCAAGAGCTGGGCCGCTCCCTGTGCCGAAAGGCTGCATAACTGTCACTCCGAGCTGGGGGCAGTGGTGCACCCACTTTAGGAGGCACGTTGTCAACGGCAGTCTCCAAGGAACTGGGACACTGCTGGCTCCAGGATGGGGGTGGCGCTCCCCTGCCCCGAGGAACATTATGCCCTTTATCATAGCTCTGGCCGTCTGCTGAGGCATGGGCCTCCCTACCTTGGAGAAGCAGGGCTGAAGAGTTCACCTCATACTCTGCTGAGACGCCCCGCTGGGGATCATAGACTGTCTTGACATAGCGAATGTCTGCCTGCCTCATCCCTTCCAGGAGGCCACCTCGAGCAGAAGTGGTGTCCATGGAGCCTGAACGCTCCCGACTCGAGATGCCAGGAGGTGGATACTCTAGGATGCTAGAACTGGTGGAGAAGGAGCTGTAGGCCGAGTCTCTCTTGTTATGTAGGTGACTGAGCTGGTCAATGCTGCTGGTGGACTTGGCAGGGGAAAGAAGATGGCAGGGCTGGTATCCCCCACTGGGCTCCAGGCTCTCCATGCTCCCCTGGGAGCTGCACTGGTCAGGGCTCCGCCTCAGATAAGCATGCTCATAGTTGGAGAGGTCACTCGTAGAGGAGCTGGAAGGAAGACAAAGCAGTCAGTACCACTGGGCTGTTATCACTTAGGACTCAGGCACGGGACTCAGCTTATAAATGTACTCTGGTGCAAGATGTTTACTTTTTGGAAGATGGGTGAGCGAGCCATATTTGGGCTCGCTCTGCCTCCCTGTGCGCCGTCACTAGGAGTCATTGCCCAACACTGTAACCTATGTGTGCCTCTAAGTAATCACCCAGGCTCGCAAGGGGAGGGGCGGGAGCACGAAAGCAGCCACGTAGCCTTCAGGCACAGGCAGCACGCTCATGTGATTTGCTATGTGCTGGAAATGGTGACACGTGCCAAGAAATGAGCCAGGTCGGGAGGAAAGAGGAAAAGAGGAGGAGGAAGAGTGATTGACACTGAAATTGAGTGTCTCTTGGGGTTGTTTGTGGGAAGAAGGGGAAAGCTTAGTGACTAGGCATGTGAATGGGTGAGGGAGACTGTGAGCACACGTGTATGTTTTTAGTTAATAACTTTCCTTTTTATGGAACTGAAGGCCTTCCACCCTGGCAATCTTCCTGGAATCTCAACGTACCGGGGACAATTTGTGGTGAGAAACTAAACACAAAGCTGAATGAGAGGAATTAAGAGTCAGAAAAAGCTGTGGGAGAGGGAAGCTTTATAAGAAGTCTTAATCACGAAAGTCCATCACCTGAGGATGACCTCCTGCAGCCCAGCCTCTCATCGTGAGACCTCATTTATGAGCTCCTCCAGGTGCTTTTCAGAGCCTGGCTGGGGGAGGGGAATGACTCTCAATCCTGGCATTGCACACCTTAGAAAGTTGTCTCAAATCAAAATTACTTACAATCAGCTTTAATTATAAACTCAAAATATACTTCACCTCGCATGTTGGGAGAGGGAGGGCATATAGGAAGGAGTAGGTGGTTCAAAATTCAAACAGCAGTCTCCATAGATCAAATATCTGTGACTCATGTTCTCTAAAGAAGGGTAAGTCACTCGGAGCTCTTTCTAAGAGTTTCCATTTTTACATGAATATGCACTTACTCACTACTGAAATTCATGGGGCTATTATTATATTTCTAGATTTCCTGTAGGTAAATATAGTGTCTTGGTGGCTGAATATGTGATGATGTTTTATGGCTGGACTGAGTATATGGCCGGAGACTAGAAGGACCATATTCTGAGTCAAAACTGCTGCTGGAATTCAAGAGAAAGACGACTACATTTTTAGCAACTAACCTCAAGAACGTAACTTTTCTGTATCAACAAAAATCAGCATCCTGCTTTGAGAGGGACAGGTATGAAGTCAAGGGAGAAAGGAAAGGAACAGCTACCGAGCCAGCCAGATGAGTGAAATCAGCCCTGGCACTCATGGCATGGCCTAGGTCAATGTCAGATTTTACCACCCCACCCTCCTCTAAACGAAGAAGCTGTATTAAAGATGCACATGGCGCCCTGGCTGGTTTGGCTCAGCAGTTGGAGCAGTGGCCCGCAGATCAAAGAGTCGAGGATTCGACTCCAGTCAAGGGCATGTACCTCGGTTTTAGTTCGGTCCCCGGCACTGGTTGGGGTCGTGCGGGAGGCAACCAATCCATGTGTCTCTCTCACATCCATGTTTTTCTCTCTCTCTCTCCCTCCCTCCCACTCTATCTGAAGATAAATGGAAAAATATCCTCGGATGAGGATTAAGAAATAAAACGCACACGGCCTAGTTCAGAGGGAGATAATCCCATCTGAACTCCTGTGCTTCCCTTTATCTCCTCTCCCTGAAGGCTGAGTGAGCTCACTGGGAGGAAGTGGAGGCAGCAGAGCCCATTCCATGCAGGTGGCAGACACTACTTAACCTCCCCTCTGCCGAGAACGTTAGCAGTCTTTCACGGAGAAGATAATTCACATCTAACTTAGGAACACGCTTAAAAATCAAAGTGAATAAATGGATGAATAAATGGGTGGGTGAACTGAAACACTCACTCACTGCTGAGTGGGAAGAAATGTGATCACTAACATATCTCAACATAGAGGTGGTGCCCAGAAACATGAAATAACTGGGGTACATCTCTCTAGCCAGGCAAAGCAAGGTTCGAGTGGGTTCCATCTTGTAGCTAAAGGAACTTCACCCACCAAACATCAGGTGGAAAGCATCCCATGAGGACTGTGACGTGCTCTTCCCTGCTACTCAGGGAGGGCTCTGTCCCTTCAGAATTCCCATTCCCACGCTGACTGGGAAACACGACCAGTGACATAGGCCATTGAGTGTCCTGACATCACCTTCTAGGAACAGGTTCTCCCACCCATTTCTGGAAGTAGTTATTTTGATTACCTTTGCCATTCCTGTTTCCAAAGTGGCACTCTTAAAGACGGGTAAGAAAAACCTGCAATGGAGATCTTTAGTCCTTTACAGGGACAGCCTTACCCTCGAGTCGAACGCGTCAAAGTTCTTATTGTAGTCTGGCTACTTTTCCAACCTCATTTTCTTTTCTTTTTTTTTTAAATCCTCGCCCGAGGATAGTTTTTTCCATTTGTCATCTGATAGAGTGGGAGAGAGAGAAGCATCGATGTGAGAGACACACATCGATTGGTTGCCTCCCGCATGACCCTGACCAGGGCCGGGGACCGAATCGCAACTGAGGCATGTGCCCTTGACCGGAATTGAACCTGCGACTCTTTGATCCATGGGCTGACACTCTACCACTGAGCCAAACCGGCCAGGACCAACCTCATTTTCTATTGCTTTCCTTCTTGCTCACGGCACTCCAGCATGGTGGCTCCTTACTAACTCACACCCATGAAATATAGGCCATGGCAAGGTCTCAGGGCCTTTGCACTTACTATTCCCACCGCACAGAATGCTCTTCACCTGGCTCACTCCTTCCTTTACGTCTCTGCGTCAGAAAACACCTGGAACTCGCTAAGGAGCACACCTTCTCTCCTTACTCCCTGTCACTCTGCTTTATTTTCTTCATAGCACTCACCATACTGGACATTACATCATATCCCTTTGATTATGAAGAGACTTCAGTCAAAGCAAAAATGACAAAATGGGAATTCTGTGGTAGATTCGTGCATTCTTTGTTGCTGTTTTAAATCCTTACCTGAGGATATTTTTCTATTTATCATCAGATAGAGTGGGAGGGAAGGACAGAGAAAAACATCGATTTGAGACACACACATCGACTGGTAGCCTTCAGCATGACCTGACCAGGGCCAGGGATGAACCGCAACCGAGGTACATACCCTTGACTGGAATCGAACCCACGCCTCATCGGTCTGCGGGCTGATGCTCTACCGCTGAGCCATGCTGGCCAGGGCAGATTCATGCATTCTTATAATGTTACTCTATTTTGTGTGCTTAAAACTATTTTGTAAATACTGAAAACATAGCAAAGAGCACAAAACAAGTGCATGAAAACATCTCCTACAGGGTGCTTACAGAAAATGAATTCCTTAGATGATCAAATATGCTTTCACACTGGGCTAAATGAGTTCAAGTTTTATTTGCTGCAAGGCTTCTGAGTCTTCAATACATTGGTGTTCATGGGGTATTCTTAAAAGAAAATACACTAAGTGGTATTATCTAAATTTGAACCTAGAAACTTTTCCCAAGGGGCATCTAGTGGATTATTATTCCATGGAACACACCTTGGGGAACAAATATTACAGGATAGGGGCTTTTTGTGTCTTGTTCATCTGAAACATAGTGGGTACTCAGTACGTATTTGTTTGAAAGAATCAATCCATGAACAAGTACAGGTACTTGAGTATTTTGATAGTATTTTGTTTCATCCCTTATGAGGGCACTGGACTACCAGACTTTCCAAGGTCTCGTCTAAAGTACTTTAATACTTCAGGACCACTGTGTGAGATTTCTTTAGGACAGTGAAAAGACAGTGACGAGGGTCTGACAGAGCAGCAGGAAGACCATTTCAGTGAAATCCCAGATCTGAGCCAGCTTGCAGACAATTAAGTCTTCAGTCTCTTTGTATTTCTCTCTCCCGCTCCCTGCCCCCCTTCAGCTCCCTCATTCTCCTGCTTCTTAATGAGAAACAGATGCACAAACTGAGGGCTGAGACTGGTCTCTGGAACTAGAGGCTGCCAGAGGGGTGCCGCCAGAGGGATGCAGCGCACGAGACCACTAGGTGCCACTGTGCTCCACAGAACCACACCTGGAGTGCTGCTCCTCCCACAGCTGCCAACTCAGACCCATGGAGCAGAAGGCAGAGTTGGGGGCGAAGTCCTCTGCCAGAGCTGCAAGCCTGAGGCATGGAATGAACACAGATCACTGATTTGTGCTGGGGTAGAACAGAATCCACACGTCTCTCCCATGTTGGGTAATCTGAGCCTTTCTTTCTCCTTGTACCCCACACGGTGCCTTTGGGCTGACAGTCATTGTGTCAGGAGCTGTTCGGAAGCCTGACTTACAGGGGAGACCGGTGGATACAGTCAGGGCAGATCCACCTGCGTAAATGCCTTTGGAGGCTGGGGAGGAGGAGACAGGAGGTGAAGAAGCAGCCTTCAGAATGCTGCACTTCTGATGCCCACAGCACCCCTCTCCGGGGGCCTCGTGGGGCTCCCCACAGTCACATGAGCACTCACTCTAGCACTGCGGGCAGTGATCTTGTTCCTGTGTGACTTCGGATTCAGGGCCTCCTAAGGGGAGGGGTCAGGAGGCTCCAAAGCGCCCTACTGTTGAGGGCACTCTGTTAACACACACTTGCATTTCATAAGTTTGTGCTGGTTTATGCAATTAACCTTGAAGTTCGTTACCAGGTGTCACTGTGCCTCTGATAAGTCTTCAGCCTAATTATTATAACTAATTGTTATAATTATTGAGAGCTTACTATGTTCCAGGAACTACACTAAATGTTTTATGTTATTTCGTTTAATCTTTTCTGTGCTCCATTGATATATATATAGTACTAATTTCATTTTATAGACGAGGAAACCAAGACCAAAGAGGCTAAACAGTTTGCTTAGGTTCACACAGTAGGGGGGGAAGTTAGGATTTAAACCCACGTCTGACTTAAAATCCCAAGCACCTTACTTACCATTATGCTGTCCTTCCTTCACACTGAGCCCTCACCCCACCTGAAGGCCTCAACACCTGCCCCACCGCAAAACCACTGTGCCTGCAGGGGGTGGAGGGGCGGGGCACTGTTCTCTGAGCAAGGAAGGCTCAGACAGGGAGAAGGAATTCTTTTTTTTAAATTCCTCACCCGAGGATATTTTTCTACTTATTATCAGGTAGAGTGGGAGGGAGGGAGAGAAAGAGAGAAACATTGATGTGATAGAGCCACATCGACTGGTTGCCTCCCGCATGACCCCATCAGGGTCAGGGACAAATCACAACCGAGGTACGTGCCCTTGACTGGAATCAAACCCGTGACTCTTTGGTCTGCGGGCCAATGCTCTAACTGCTGAGCCAAACCGGTCAGGGCAAGAAAATGAATTCTTTCAGGGTTATTGGGAGGGACGGGAGCAAGGGAGAGGAGTGTCTGGAACAAGGAGGGTAACCTGGAAATTCTCTCTTCCTGTGGCTTGAAGCCTACCCTACTATGCGGGGAGGCATGTCTACCAGTGAGAGGGCTAGGATTCGGCTCTTCACTGGCCCAGACCCGAGTGCTCAGGGTTCTGGGTCCCGGCCTTGCCAAATGCACAGTCATCATCTGTTAGCTAAGCAGCCCTTCCAGAAGCCGCCCTCGACTCCCCCCACGTCAGCACTTGCATCTCATTTACGTACGAGGCATAGTCTCCTGACCCTTCCATCTCCCCACCATTACCCTTATCGTGCCCTTCCGAAAAGTGACCAAGCAACAGAGCCCGACTCTCTGGGCCCAGAGGATAAACTCCAATCTGTGTGGGTTCAAGTCTGCAATAAGTGTAGGGGAATCCCGACTTCGTTTTTGCTTTACGGAGTCTGGGTGGTCAGGTGGCTCTCTGCTCCCCAGCCCCTGTCATATCTGACTAAAGCAGAAAGGACATTGAGTGTTGAGGGAAGAACTTGGTCAGTTTTCCTACGATAGTGCTATAATGTGGAAGTGAGAAATGTCTGAGCATCAGCAGACCCAGTAAATATCCCGAAGAGCTAGCCACCGCTCAGAGTAAGGCTGTCCTTGTTCCGACCAATCTCGCGGGGGACATAAAGATGAGCCGCCACGTTAGGAGTTGTAAGAGGATGAAGACGGTAGTGGGTAGAGAGATTTAATACTCAGGGTGAATGGAAGAAAATATTCTGAGACGGAAGAAAATGTTCTTTTGGGGAACAGGACATTTGAAGAAAAGAACCCCCTGGGTTTCAGCTTGGGCCACTTACCTGGAATGGTAGCTCTGGGGCCAAGGAGGGCCAATCGTGCCCGGAGATATTTGCATCATGCTGGCATTGGGTTGGTGCTCCCCAATTTTGGTTGAATGCCAAGAGTGCGGCCGGCCTGCAGGTTCGCTGCGCCTGGGGAGACAGGAGGGGGACCCCACCGTCAGCGGCATTCTCAGCTGAGTCGTCGCCAATGTGGCTTGTGCATCTGGAAAAAGACTGCTACATCCTTTTCCTGAGATTTTTAAAAAAATCAAGTAAACAGCGGAAAGTAGGTTTTACTGCTTATTTATCTTGCTAAGCAGTATTAGTCTCTGCTTTATTAATATTTTAATTTTCATTTAACTTAAAATTAATATAAAAATGCAGCAAACTTAGCATGAAGAATTCCTACATAAACCCTAGTGACACTGTTGGTAAGAATGCAAATTGGTACAGCACTAGGGAAAATAGTAGGAAGGTTCTTTAAAAAATTAAAATTAGAACTACCGTTTGATCCAGCAACCCACTTCTGGGTATATATCCAAAGAAAATGAAATCGGGATCTTATAGAGCTATCTGCACTCCCGTGTTCATTGCAGCATTACTCACGATAACCAAGACATGGGAACAACCTACGTGTCCATCAACAGATGAATGGAAAAAATATATATATAGGGTACTATATATATTCAGTGGAATACTATTCAGCCATGAGAAAGAAAAAAATCCTGCCATTTGCAACAAACTGAATGGACCTCGAGGGCATTATCCTAAGGGAAATCAAAGAGAGAAAGACAAACAGTGTATGATCTCACTGACACATGAAAAAAAAGAGACAAACTCAGAAAATTGAGTGGTGGTTTCCAGGTTTTGGGGAAGATGGGGGACGGGGAAATTTTGGTCAAAGGGAATATATTTTAAGTTAAAAAATTAGCCCTGGCCAGTTTGGCTCAGCAGTTAGAGCATCAGCCTACGGTCCCGAGAGACCTGGGTTCGGTTCCCGCTAAGGGCATGTATCTCGGTTGCAGTTTGTCCCCGGCCCTGGTTGGGTCGTGCCGGTAACAGCCACTTGATGTGTCCCTTTCATGTCGATGTTTCTCTCTCTCTTCCTCTCTTTCCCTTTCACTCTATCTGAACAACAACAAAAAAAAGAAAAAATGTCCTCGGGTGAGAATAAAAAAAAAAAAGATTAACAAATTCTGAGGATATAATGGATAGTATGGGATTATAGCTAATAATACTATATTATATTTTGGAATGTTGCTAAGAGAATATAGATCTTAAGTGTTCTCACCACAAAAAAGAAATGGCAACTATGTGAGGGGATGGAGGCAGTAGTTAATCCTATGGTGGTCATTTTGCAGTTTATAAATATATCAAATCAACACACTGTACACCTTAAACTTGCCCAAGGTATCAACTATATCTCAATAAAGCTGGGGGAAGAGAATTCCCACATAACTTTTGCCTAGATTTCCTACATGTTAACGTTACATGCTTAATTTAAAGCACACAAAGTTGCTTTGGTCTTCCTTGGCCTCGGCTTATCAATACAAAAAAAAAAACAGGAGCAACAATACTTCCCCACCTCCCAAGGCAAAAAGCTTCCTGGGGACTTTTAAGTCCTTTGTCATATAGCCTGATACTGGATAAATGCTATTATTTTAATTTCTTGGAAAGAACTACATAAAACCAGCAGCTACCTCAGTGGCAACACTGTTCCAAGCTACAAGAGCAGTATAAACAACAAGATGCTCTCCAAAATAGTTTCTCATTTTGCAAGTCAATGACTTCAGCTTTTAAACATTCTGTCCTTATAACACAAAGAATGGACAAAGCCAACAGGAAAACGTGGGTGCCCCTCAGACCGCAAGACTGAAGCATGGATTTGGGAAGGAGGGTTACACTACTAAAGAAGGTCAGAGACCGGAGAGTTGCTGGGCTTTATTTTTGGCAAAAAAGTGAGGTGAGCTACCAGGCATTTCATACTGAAAATTTTTTAACTGTAAGATGACAGGGGAATTTTTTCTTCAGTTTAGAAACACTTAGGGGGATCCATGAATCCACTTTGATCTGTTGAAGATAAAGCTGTATGTCCATCTATTACTTTTCTGTAAAAAAATAAATTGGCTTTTATAATATAAATGAGAAATCATTCCCCTGATGCCAATAAAAATTTCAAGTGTCAAGTACATCAGAATACTACTAGCCCAGTGTCAGGAGACTTGGGCTCACCCTGAATGTGTTATTAGCCTGCTGCATGACCCTATGTAAGTCACTTCTCCACCAGAAGCCTCCATTTACCTAAAAAAGGAAGACATTAATCAAAGAGGCTGGGTTAACCTCATTTTAATCTGAAATAAAATAAGAAAGACAATGAAGGACTTACCAAGAGAGATGATTTTTAAAAAGCATATATTTAAACTCTCTGAAGAGGTTATAGTGATAGGAAAATGGTTTTGTGTGACACAAGGGATATAGACACATAAGATTTTCAGCAGTCAGTTAATAAATATTTATTGAATTAAAAGGGTCTACACTCTTAACTACTCTGAGTTTCCTCACCAGTAAAAGGCAGAGTGTTTTTTTTTTTTTTATATTAAAATGAGATAATATACTTGTCCCCTAGGAAGAGCTCAATAAATGTTGAGTATAATTATCCTCAGTCGTTCATCATTAATCAGCTGATAAAGACGAGAGAGGCTAAGGAGACCAAGCCCATCGGAGACCTCAAATGCAGGACAGAAAGGGGAGAAAGCAGCTGGGTGAGCGCAGGAAGAGAGGGGAATGGGCAGGGACTGTTGGTGGCAATGAGTCGCCCAGCTCTGAGCTCCCCAGTAAGAGGCTGAGAGTACATAACTGTGGCAGAGGCTGGTCTAAGACTGACTGTGGTCACAGCCTGAAGGACCCTGGCCATGCCTGTGAAGCAGGCAGCTGCTGGGCAGTGGCTGTCACTTCTAGTCAGGGAGGTAAACACAGGCCAAGAGGGGGTAGACCTTGCTCACCTGGAAACTAGGAAGGAACGGAAGGAAATCATCCCATAGCCGAGCTAAAGAGAGGATATAAGATGCAAAACCAAGAGACCAACAACGAGAGCCAATATGTTACAACCTGTCTGTCTTCTTGCCCCCATAACTGTCCCGTCCTCACGACAGGTCCCAGGTAAGCCACACTCAGGTTCCGCACGGCCCCACCGCTGAATCAGTCCTGTTCTCAGAGGGGGAAGCAGGAGCTCTAGTTAATGGCTCAGAGTTTTAGTAGTTTGGCATCCTTGCTGCAAACCCTACTGTGACCTTGGACACCCAGCTCCCCAGAAGCTAGGTTCTTCAACCAGTTCCTCAGTGACTCAGATTCCTGCTTTATCGTTCAGTTCCGTTCAGTGATTTGAGATCCTTCCTGGTGCCCCAGGCCCCTCTGGCACTGGCCCAAATCTCAGAGCCCTGAGTCTGGGTTCAAACCCAATTACAAATGAGTTCAGGTACTTAATTAGTGTCACTGTTAATTATACAGGAAAGGCCCAGAACTTAATGAAAAAATAATGAGTCTTTTTTTTCTTGTGGTACCTGGCGACATTTCATATGGGTCCAAATGACACAGGAGAAAGGACAAACTGCCATTGTCCTGCCCCACATTTGGCAGGACCCCTCTGTAGCAGGAGGCTGACCCTATGACTGGGGACTGGCCTCGAGAAGCCGATGGACGCAGGCGAAGCGGGAACTCAGCCTCGCCCCTGAGCGTGGTGCCCCCAGGACCGCCTTCAGCGCGCCAGCCCCAGCGGTATCTAGCCATGCCTAGCTAAACAGACGGACCCAGGAAGCTTTTCCCACCCAAGGGAAATGGACAGGCCCCGACCAACTCCACAGGCTCTGCAGAATGAAGATCCTTCTTCCAGCCACGGAGGTCAAGTGTGAGAGGGTTTACTGAACTCCAGCGGTTCCAGAGAAGCCCTCTCCTCTGACATCTCTAAGGAGAGAGGAGGTGCCCGAGGTACGACGTAGCAACCCAGACTTCCCGTCCATTGGTACACCTCCTTCATGAAGGATCAGACACTGCTGAAAGTCCTAAATCAGCCGTGGAAGTCAAGAGAGACTGTGTATAGCACAATGAAGGCGAATGGAGCTATTTCACCTAGGTTAAGTGCAGAACATTCCTCTTTGTGCTTTGAAGACAATAGCAAGGCTTTCTTTTACATGTAAGCAATCCAGACCTTTCCTCAGTTTCCTTCCCATTCATCCAGGGGACATCCAGAAACTTGCTTTATGTCAGCCACTATGCTGGCACTGGGGATACAAAGAATAATAAAGTTTCATCAGCCTCAAACAAGTCACAGGGTAGTAGAAGTGACAGCCAAGTAAACTGCTAAAATATAGTGTGACTGGTTCTGCAGAGACCTGAACAAGATGCTCAGAGCGGGGAGTACCAACACTTTGTGCTTGGGGCAGGGAGCCTTCACTTTTAACTAAGTCACATAGAGTTTATCTCCATGGAAGTAGGTGGGAAAATAAAGGGAAGGACATCCAGGTAGAGGAAACGGCATGACAAATGCCTAGAAATGTGCAAGCACACAGTACACCCAACTCATAGTGCCCGGAGAAGAGATGAGTAGGGGAAGAGCAGCAGGTACAGGAGAAGAGGTAGGAGGGGCCAGATCTTAGCATGCCTCTAGCGCCTGGACAGTATCCTGTGGAACTGCAAGTCACCAATAACACTAGCCAGGGAGGGCATGTTCAAATTTGAGTTTCAGGAAGATATCACCAATAACAGAGTATAAACTTAAGAGAGACAAGATTGGCAGCTAGTAGATTGGCCAGGATCACTTAATGAGTGATGAGCACTAAGGCAGTGGCAGTGAACTTGAAGAGATGACAGATCTCAAAGCCACTGAGGCGGCAAAATGCCCACCCAGCCTAGTGACTGCAGCGATGTAGGTGGTGTGGAGGAGAGTCTAGTCAAGGAAGAAGGATGGCCTTCAGGTTTCTAGAATGGTAGTATTAACCTAGATAAAGAACTATTAAGTGGGGGATGAGAGAGGGAGGAGACCGGAGTGGGGATACAGACGTCAGCTGCCTGTGCAGTGTTCAGCGGAGGTGTACGGTGCACAGTAGGGTCTCAAGGACTGTGATCTGGGCTGCATACAGAAATGCAGGAGTCACAGAGCACGAGGCCTTTGAGAAAAGACATGTTGCTTGGGGAGAATGCACAGGGAGACAAAGGAAGTAGTTTATGAATGAGTCTCTGAGAACTGTCACAATTTAAAGAAAGGGGAGCTGGAAAAAAGCCCAAAAAGGAGAAGTAGGAGGTCAACTAGAAGAACATGAGGGTCTCACAGACTCCTAGTGGGAAGAACAAGGAGGAGGAACTGTCAACGACTCCAGCTGCTACGGAGAGGTGATTCTGACGAGGGTACCCGCATGTCCACAGGATTTGACAACTAGTGAGCCCTTGCAGACGCCTGATTATGTGGGCTAAGAAGTGCATGAAAGAGAAAATGGAGACAGCAAGGCTATTTAAGAAAAAAAACCTGGCTCTGAAGGAAACAGGTGGTAGCGAGAAGACTACAGGGCCAGGGAGTGAAAAGGTTCTGTTCTAGCTGTTTTGTTTTCAACAATGAGAAGTATGAGCAAGTTGACAAGACAGGGTGAACACACGCACAGCTGAAGGGACAGGACAGAGAGGATGGCGCTCCTTACGACTCATGAGGAAGCAGGAGGGGACGGCACTCTGGAGCCACACGGAGGGAAGGGGATATAACCTTGTGTGGGAGGAGAGCCAGTTACTGAGATGAGAAGAAAGGAGCAGGTAAGATACTGATGCTCAGAGTATGAAAGGGAAGACAGTCGAAGGGACTTCACACCCGCTGCCCTCTATTTTCATGATGAAGCCTAGAAAGGAAAAAAAGTGGAGGGGATGATATGGTGGGTTGGGGCACAAGGGACAAAGTAAATGAGGACTAGAAGAGTTGAAACTGATCTGAGATATTAAAGAACAGCCACTAAGATATGGTCTCTGCCGTTAAGGAGCTTACATTCTGGTAGGGAGACCAAATGAAGTAATTCCTATAAAAAATAATAAGTCAGCCCTGCCCGGTTTGGCTCAGTGGTTAGAGCATTGGCCCGAAGACCAGTGAGTTGTGGGTTCGATTCTGGTCAAGGGCACAAACCTGGGTTGTGGTTGGTCCCCAGCCCTGGTCCAGGTCATGCGGGAGGCAGCCTGTCGTGTGTCCCTCTCACATCAACGATTCTCTCTCTCTCCCTTTCTCCTCTCCCTCCCTCCCACTCTATCAGAAGATAAATGGAAAAATATTCTTGGGTGAAGACTAAAAAATAATAAAATAAAATAATAAATCATAAAGAAAAAGGTCCTACTAAAGATAAAACAAGTGCCCAAGGCGTGCAATGCCAAGACAGGAAGCCAACTTGGGAAGTTGGTAAGTTTGCCCTGGGGTGGGGTGGGGTTTATCAGGTTTCATCACAGATCTACTACATTAAGAACAGTGATTCTGAAACAACACCCTTTCTTTTGGGTATTTCTCAACACAGAACATATGTTGAGAAACGGCTTCAGAGATTAATCTTTGTTTTATAAGACTCCTCCAAATGTACAGTTAAGTGATAAAATGAAAAAACAATGGAAAAGACCTAAATATAGCCCAATTCTGTCTTGCTGGGGCGGGGGTATAAGTGGGTACAACCTGAATAAAGAGCAGTGTGGCAGCACCTAACAACAACAAATGTTTAGTAACACGTCTATCAAATGAAAACAGCCTCAATGCTCATCAGTTGCAGATAGTTAAGTCAGTGTGGTACATCTATATAACGGAATATTTACATGTCTATTTAAAAAATGGGCCCTGGCCTGTTTGGCTCAGCGGTTAGAGCATCGGCCTGCGGTCCCGAGAGACCGGGGTTCGGTTCCCGCTAAGGGCACGTACCTCGGTTGCAGTTTGTCCCTGGCCCTGGTTGGGTTGTGTGGGTGGCAACCACTCGATGTGTCCCTTTCACGTCGATGTTTCTCTCTCTCTCTCCCCCTCCCACTCTATCTGAAGAAAATATCAAAAAATGTCCTGGGGTGAGGATAAAAAAAAAAAAAAATGGAATAGCTCTCTATACATGTTGATATGGAAATATCTACAGAATGTATCGTTACATGCCAATAGTAAGGTACAGAACTGTGTGTATTGTACCCTGCACTATATGGGGGAAAACATACATAATCACCTATATGTTTATTAATGTAAATAAAATATTTATGGTCCGGCTGGTGTGGCTCAGTGGCTGAGCATCAACCCCTGCACCAAGAGGTCACCAGTTCGATTCCCAGTCAGGGCACAAGCCCATGTTGTGGGCCTGATTCCCAGTGGGGGCATGCAGGAGGTGGCCAATCGATGTTCTCTCTCATTGATGTTTCTATCTCTCTCTCCTTCTTACTTTTTCTCTAAAAATCACTAAAGGAAAAAATAAATTAAAAAAGAAAAAAAGAATATTTCTGGACCCTGGCTTGGTAGCTCAGTTAGGTAGAGTGTCTTCCCAATTAGGCCAAGGTTGTGAGTTCAATCCCCAGTTAGGGCGCATACAACAAGAATCAGCCAATGAATGTACAAATAAGTGGAACAAATCCATGTCTCTCTCTCTCAAATAAAAATAATTAAAAAAACAACAACAACAACAACAGAATATTTCTGTAAGAATAGTTGAGAAACTAGAAACAATGACTGCTTTTTTTCACCAAAGTTCCTTTTGTAACTTTTGAATTGTGTACCATGTACATGTCTTACCCATTAAGAAACAAAGTATTTTTAAAATGGCCTCTCATTTTAAAAATCTACTTCATGTATTTTGAGATACCCAAAAAAAGTCAAACAGCTGTTTATTGACTTTTTCAGTAATGCAAATAATTTAATAAGCATTCCTAAAGAGCACAGAATGCTTTTTTACATTTTGGGATCACTTTGATCTTTAAGAAGATAAAGAAATATTTTCAAAAAGTACGTGACATCATGAACATATTAATAAGAGTCAGCAGATGATTTAGTCAGAAGATGATTTAATTTTTAGATTGAGCAAACTAAGTTTTGCTTGTGGGTGTAATTCAAACAAAACCCTTTTGTTGCATTCCTAACCACAGACAAGGAAGCTTTACTGCGTGGGATGAAACTGGAACTAGCCAGTGACATGATGTCCTTCTTCGATGATTATACTCTAACACAGAGAGATTCAGGAATGCAAAGCATACTTCTGTGAAATCTTCTATAAAGCAGTTCAGGTATTTCAAGCAGTATTCACTGATCACCTACTATATGCCTTCCACTTACAGAATTATAGTTGTAGCTCTAGCAGGACACAGATGATCTTGTGGAGTGTTAGATGCAAGAAAAAGTACTAAACAGAATCAATGTATTATTTATTCAAAAATTATTTGAGTACCTACTAAGTAATAAGCACCATGCTAGACACTTGATCTTTATACTATCTATATGATACAGGACTATTAGTGAGAAAATGAGGAAAATAAGAAAGATTAAATAACTTGTCCAGTCACAAGAGCAGTGGGAATCAGAGCTGAAATTTAAATGCAGGCATCTGTCCCCAGAGCCTGTGCTCTTAATTTCTAAGCAATGAGCAGCATGATGAGGTGGGGTGGGCAGAGCAGGAAGATGGGCAATAAACAAGAAAGCAAATAAACAGGATATTTTCATGCAGTTATAAGGGCTCTAAAGGAACTACAACTGGGTAATGTGAGTGTGTGATTGAGGGTATTGGTTTGGATTAGGGACAGCCTCTTTGAGGAGTACATTTGAACCCAAGGTCTAAATAATAAGAAATGGTCAACCAGGTAAAGAACTGGGGACAGAGAATTTAACACAGAGGAAATGATGAATGCAAAAGCCTTAAGGTGAGAGTGAATTGGGGGTTTTCAAGAAGCAGGACATTAAAATAAATTTTAAAAAGCAGGACAGTGTGGCCAACACCTTGCGAGTGAAGACCAGATAGTAGGGCAAGTCATCAGATCATATTGGGCCACGAAGGCTATGGAGGCATTCAGGATACAAGCACCAAAAAAGCTGGTGCTGCTGGTGATCAGTAATGGGGTCTGAAGTTAGCCAAAAGGCTTGGTAGTAGAGTGGGATTTTAATGACCTTGAAGGATTAGTATGCTTTGGATAAATGGAGAAAGCGACAACCATTGTATGGAAAACAAACAATTCTAAGAGCTAGAGTTAATTATTTTGTTGATGCTGTTCTTTGATGAGCTGTTATGCCTGAGATTTTGGGCTCTTCTGGGAGCACTAATGTTATTAAACCATACCACTTATCAACTGGGCATAAGTCTAATGTACAAGAATACAAAATATACTCAACTATCAGTGCTACCAAATAAAACATCGTATTTTCTAACCCACACCTGCCTGCCCACCTATCAGTGGTCTGGTGCACATACTGTAATAGAAGGCCACGTCCTCCATTAGAAGGTTCTAGTCTGACCCGTCGCCCAAAACAAAGAAAACGACAAAGGAAATACAATATATCAATATATTCTGTAAATTCTGTTTCTTCAGGATCTTTTTTAGTATTGCTACTATTTCCCCCTATTTTTCCTCATCCATTTTCAAAATTATCAAACATTTCAAGCATATATAAATATATTCAGATTAATATAAAGAACATCTTTGTGCTGATCACCAAAATCTATCAAATCTTAATATTTTCCCCATATTCTGGTATTTTTTTTCATTGGTTTGATTCACATACTTAAGAAAAAAAGATCAACGCCATCGAGCATTTCCTAGCCCCTCCCTCAGTTTCTCCTGTTCCCTACAGATAACCTCTGTGGTTAATTTCCTGTGTATCTTCTCCAATGTTTTCTCATGCAAATATAAGCAAATACGAACATATAATCTCATTTCACCACCTTCACAAAGGGAACTACATGTGGTGTTCTACCCTTTTTTTTTTTTTTTAACTTAAGTACATACTAGGGATCATTCTATGTCAGTACTTACAGGGCTTCCTCATATCTTGTTTTCCCTTTAGCTGCCTCCTGGTATTCTACTGTGTGCATATGTTCCTTTAACCAGACCCTTTTTGTAGATGCTCTTTGATTTCCAGTGTTTTGCTATTACAAATAATGCTTCAATGAACAACCATGCCCACACACTATCTTCTATTTATGTTGACATATCTGCAGAAACTCCTGGAAGTGGAATTGCTGGCTCAAAGTAAAATGAACTTGCAATTTTGATAATTATTGCTAAGTTGCCCCTTTCACACTTTAAAGAGGAAACAAACGCAATATCACCAATTAAATGTTACCATACAGTTATTTGGATGGGACTATAGTTACATCTTCGTCAGTAGAGAAGAATAGATATTTGAACAACGGTGTCTTTTTGGCATTTCCTGTTTACAGGAAAAGGACGGGCCCTAAATACTGATGATGATAACATACAGCAGGCAAAAACTGTAAGTCAAGGTACACTGAACTGCGTTCCTAGCATTGTTGCATTTGCAGATCCAGAAGGGCTCTGGAATAAAAACCACTCTATATTGAGATATGTTTTCTACAGGTTCAGGGGAAACAGAAAAGCTCTGAGGAATGCTGAAAGAGGTGAAAAAGCCTATCATCTTCCAAAATTAAAAAAAATAAAAAGTAATTGTCCCTTAACACAGAGTTGGCAAAGACATTGTTCTGAGAAACCCTTTCACCCTTCAGCATCTGTCTGGTTTCTATGGCTTCGGAGGCGCTCCCCCAGACCTTTTGAATTCACAGAAAAATCTAACAAGCAAACTTTTACAAGGCTTTTATAATTACCTCAATAATATCTGTGTCTTTAAAAAGTGGCTCAGTGGGTAGAAAAGTATTCATTAGGTAATATAACTGCATAGCAACACACAATCCTTTCTGGAAAGAGTTCTTTTTAAATGTCACATCCTGATAATATGCCCTGGGGACTTTTGGCTTTGACAATGGAATCACAAGTAAGAGTGAAGTCTGCTAATAGCCTAAGACTCAAACATCTAAAATTTGCATAAAATGTAAAAAACAAAACAAAACAAAAAAACCCAAAAACTTTCCTATGAAGACTTTACCCCATTCCTCCATACGGTCCCAACATTCTTTCATTCTTTCACTATTTATCTCCTTACTATCCTCCATTCTGAAACATTTTTTTAAAGATTACATTTTATTGATAACCACACAAAACTATTACCGTAAAAGAGAAGGACGAGCAATGGGGGTGGGTGTCTTTCACGTAGTCACCAGAGGTTGATGATGTTGAAATGTCCTTTTCCTCAATATCCCCCTTTCAATACTCCTCCCAACTCTGACTAAGACAGAGAACAGTCAACTCTCCTTCCCACACTTCGGCGTTTACATATAAGTCACAGCAGAAGTTAATACAAACACTGTAAGGTCTTTGATCTAGAACAGCATTCATCTTTGTCTTTCACTGGCTTTCAAACTCCCTTACAACAGAGCAGCATAGCATAAATGAATAGCGTGACCGCCATCAATAAATAACACTGTCTTTCCAACTGTCAGTTTGGAATCAGACATTTTATTTGTTGGAGAAAAGAGGGACTGGCTTTTGCTGATTTCTTCAGATATCAGATATTATGATCTTACAATTTTCCTCTCCACTACTTTTCCGCGCCACTGACTATATGCTAGGACTTAGGAGGAATCACTGCCATGCTGGCTTGTTATCTGCACACACAGACACATGCAGACACCCATAAATCTCATGGATCTCAGAAAGGGTCAGACAGTTGCAGAGAAGCTAGAAATATTGTGTGTACCCCTGAATTACTGCCCCCTCCTAAAGGAAAGTTGTTCAGGGGCTCTACCAAAAGGACTCCTGTTGGACAGACTGGGAGCCGCTCAGAGGGCGTAGTGAAGGGTGTGTGTGGCCGTCCTGTCCCTCAGCGGCTGCAGGGCTCGGGCAGGGGGAGGGAACTCCACTCTCTCGCTGGAAACACACCTCCTTAAGTTGCAAATCCACAGAATATTGTCCTTTGAGGGTTCAAAGAAGTCCAAATACCAACCAAGATATTTCAAAATCAAGTTAATTCATTTTTATACAATGCTAAAGAATAAATTAGATTTTACTTGCCAAAACGAAAGGGTTTTCCTGCGAGGTAGAAGGCTAATCTTTTTTTTTTTTTTTTTTTTTTTTTTTTTTTTTTTTATCCTCACCCGAGGACATTTTTCCATTTTTTGTTCAGGTAGAGTGGGAGGGAGAGAGAGGAACAGAGAGAGAGAGAGAAACATCGATGTGAAAGAGACACATCGAGTGGCTGCCACCCGCACGACCAACCAGGGCCGGGGACAAACTGCAACCGAGGTACGTGCCCTTAGCGGGAACCGAACCCGGGTCTCTCAGGACCGCAGGCTGACGCTCTAACCGCTGAGCCAAACCGGCCAGGGCTAGAAGGCTAATCTTTATGTAGTGACCTCTTCTCCCCCAACACCACTCCAGCTAAACAAGACACATGAATGCTCCCCACCAAACCTCCGACACTAAAGAAACTCAATCTCTTTTGGAGTAAATTTGATGTGTTATATTGTGTTTTTCTCTTCTCTGTTTCACTCTCTCTTCATTTAGAGGAAGAGACCACAAATAAAAAATTAAAGGCAACAACAAAGAAAAGGACAGAAAGCAGTTATTTCAGATGAAACTCTTAAACAATGGTCTAAAGAAGAATCTGTATTTTAAAATCATACTGGCAAAAAACTATGCATTAAAAATAAAGCTTTCAGGTAATACTGGAACCTGAATAAAAGAACAATGAAGAGTTATAAGACAGAGAAGCTGAAAACTTGAAGAACACTTGCTCCAACTCTTTAGTTCCTACCTACCAACACGTCTGTATTAAATTTTACAACAAGAAGTTTAATCTCCACCAATACTCACACATAACCTGACACTGTTGGGGAGAAAATAAAATTCACAAGAATGCTCTCTCTTGCTTTCAAATGAAAGAATGCCAAATAAAACTTGAAAAACCAGCCCTGTGATCCTGCTCTCTCTATATGTGTTTTATAATATAAGCAGTTCATATTTTTTTACCCTTTACAAGGTACAATAATACGAATATTCAAGTCACCTTGAGATCTAGATCACCATGACTGTCGTAGCTACTTGCTCTTTTCCATGTTAAATTTTCTTTTCAGTAAAAGCATCCTTAAAAGCAAGCATTGGCCGTAAGCATAACGCTGAACAAATATTTTGAATCAAGATTGTATGGATAAAAGCTGAACTCAAATTACTGTAAATAAGGGAAAAGATTGTCTAGAATTAAACTTTCAATTGTAACGCAGTGAAATAATGTAAAACTGGCGATCACAATCAACAATTCCTTTCATATAAACTCAAAGTTGCAAGAGAAGACCTTTTAAAACTGAGAATAAATTCACGGTTTCCATTTCTTTACACTAATGTTGGCAATGAGAATAGAGAACTTGGCTACTACTATCTAGGTAAGTAGGCTTTCCCTGTGAGAAACGGAATTGCTCCGAAATTCCCCAGGGAAATGGGGAAGCGAAAGCGGGGAGTACACAACACAAAGCAATCGCTTATTTGAATGAGATAGAAAGCCATTCTAGCCCTGACCAGGAGGTAGCTCGATTGGTTAGAACGTCATCCTGACACACCAAGGTTATGGGTTCGATACACAGTCAGGGCACATACAAGAATCAACCAATGAATTCATAAATAAGTGGAACAACAAATCAAGATTTCTCTTCTTCTCCCCCTTCCTCTTTGTAAAATCAATAAATAAAAAATAAAAAGATTTAAAAAAGCCACTCTAAATACACACATCATAAAAAAAAATACGATGACAGTATATATAGGAGAGAGAATGACTGAAAATTCCCCCACAGAAATATTAATAGTACACTGGCTTACATGAGATACTCAAATAATAAGTTTCATGACAACTTAGAGAAACAGGCTTAACCTTAACATGAGGTTGGTTATTTATTTTTCTTTATAAACAGATATAGCACAACATGAACCAGACACTTGTGGAAGGCTTGTCAGTTGAGAACCCTGCAGTGAAAGATGCTAAATCTCATTCTAACGAAACAGTGGACTTACCTTGTGGCAAACAGAAACATCCCAGATAACAACCCTCTGGCCAACCGCACGTCATGTTCAGGAGTGGGGTAAAGAGCCATTACACCCTGCTACCGCTCTTCCTGCTCCTCCCAGGGCGGCCAGGCCTTCCAGGCAGCAGGGACCGCCCCAAACTCCCTAAGCTTTGTGCCCGTGGGAGGGATCTCACTCCCAGTCACGTCTGTAAACTGGCCAATTAAAGTTCAATTCCTGCTCTAGAAGAGGAAAGAAGAGAAGGTGACACCCAGTAATTCTTCCTGAGAAGAACCAGCATCTTAGAAAACAGCATGCAGCTTAGAAATGCCAGAATTCCATTTTGTGGGCAGGAAGAGGAGGGAGCAAGGAAAATCGTCTGCTGATAAAAATGCATCAAACTCAAATCAGGAAGTTTCCTTGAATGATCTTCCCTGCTAAACCCACACCCTCCTCCACATGCAAAAATGCCACTGTCTGCAAAAGTATGCTAATTGCTTTAAGCTTCCCACAGTTTGGGAGGCTAGTGAAGCAGGGGTTCTATATGGACATCCACCAAGGCCTCCTATGCCGCGCCGTCCGGAGAACACTCAGTCAGTATCACAGACAGAACTCATTGCCAAGGGAAATGCAAGGTGCTAGCTGAACCAACCTCACTGCTCACTGAGACTGAATTGGGAGTCAAGACCTGAGTTTCGATTATCCACTCATCTTGATTTACTTTACAGAGCACACAACATCACCATGTATGGCTAAGCACTTAATAATTAGATGAGACCATTATCAGAGTAAGGTGGTGACTGGTGGTGGAAGGCGAGGAAGGGATGAGAAGTTCATGGAGGGAAGAACTGGCTCAGAAAATCTAGAGTTTTAAGCTAGAACATTCTGTCTCCTTTCCAACTCACTGAACTACCCTCGCCTAAGGCTTAACAGATTTTTTTAGGGAGAAGTTTTGGCCAAGGTAAGTTAGATAACAGGAGTCCTACTAAATTAGGTACGAGAGAATTCAGAGAAGGATGGGATTGGATCGGTGAGAATAATAAGTTCTGGGCCACTAAGTTGTTTTTTTAACAACTTAAAGAATTATTGTTTTATTGCTGAGAGAGAGAGAGAGAGAGAAACATCGATTTGTTGTTCCACTTGTTTACGCATTCATTAGTTATTTCTTGTATGTGTCCTGCCCGGGGATTGAACCCGCAGCCTTGGTGTTTTGCGTCAATGCTCTAACCAACTGAGCTATCTGGCCAGGGCCTAAGATTCTCTCTCTTGAACTTGGTTGTTTGGCTCGTTCCTGTATACACCTGGGGGAAGGGAAGTTTTTCGTTTTGTTCTTATAAATAAGTAAGAAATACTTTCTGGCTCTTTTTTTTTTTTCCCCATGAAAAGGGAATTATATATACTTGTGGCCCATTGGACTTGGAATTGGCTCAGGAGGTGGCTCAAGCACTTCCAATTCCAAGGTCAGTGTATATGCTCCGTGACAGTCACAAATTAGACTTGCTCAACGCCTACTCCTAACCTCCCGCCCGAGCACTTGTAAGACTCCTAAGAAGATGGTAAGCCCATCATGCCTGCTCTTTGTACGTGGAAGAACAAGACAGCAGCATCATACCCCTTTCCATACTTCAAACCAGGATTGGACCAAAGCCAGCTTGAAAGCACTCCCAGTGAGCAAATCTGGGACAATCTGAGCAATACAGTAAGTAACAGTAGTACTGGATTATAACCCACAAAATATGACTGATACATGATGGAATCCTTACTGATATAAATAGTTGAATAAGTAAATAAGAGGGGGAATGAGACAGCTCTTCCTTACGAAAGAATTCCAATGAATAAATGTAGAAGGAAATACAGAATCATCTTTAGAGTATTACAGTAATAATTGTTGCAGACAATATCCTCTGATGGATATTAAAATCAATAAGAGAAAGATTGAGGAGAAACAGGATATTTGCATAGCCTCAAAGTTCTCTCCCAAGGTATGTATTAATTACTAAGAGACAAATATTTACTTTAGAATGGAAAAACCTGGCAGACTTCCCCTTAACAAAGTAATCAAGGTTAATACCACCAGTAATAAAACATATCAACACTAAGTAATCCCTGTGAGGTTGCATGAAGAGGGACATACCACTTCTTTGGTATTCTTTTTTTTAATCCTCAACCGAGGATATTTTTCCATTGATTTTCAGATAAAGTGGGAAGGAGGAAGGGAGGGAAGAGAAGAGAAGAGAAGAGAAGAGAAGAGAAGAGAAGAGAAGAGAAGAGAGAGAGGAGAGAGAGAGAGAGAGAGAGAAGCATCGATGTGAGACAGACACATCAATTCATTGTCTACCACACAACCCTGACCAGGGCCGGAGATAAAACCATATCTGAGGTACGTGCCCTTGACCAGAATCGAAACCATGACTCTTTGGTCTGCGGGTTGACGCTCTAACCTATGAGTCAAACTGGTCAGGCCTCTGTGGTATTCTTGCCAAAAATGAATAACTTCAGTCTAATCATGGGACAATACCACACAAACCAAATTAAAAGGCATTCTACAAAATAACTGGCCCTCACTCTTCAAAAGTGTCAAGGTGATGAAAGGCAAGGAAAGACTGAGGAAATAACAGATTAGGAGACTAAGGAAACATGAGGATCAAACACAAGATTTACAATGTTAACTTGCTTAAAATGCAAATTCACATATCTACATGAAAGGCCCCCCCACTGGAATCCGGGTAACTGACATCAACAGTAATGTCTATTGGGTGCTACCATGTGCCGGGCACCACTGTGAGTGCTCACATGGATTAGCACTTCTGGCAGCCCTGTGGTGAGGTACAAAACTCATTCACAGACTGGAAACTGTGAGAACTTAAGGAAGGTGCCTGCAGTTACCCAGTGAGTGGCAGAGTCACCATACAAATTCTAGGTCGTTTGATGCCACAGACCACATCTTACTCACTACATTATACTGCCTTTCATGCCGGCTCAGACTCCCATGATAATGATGAAAATGAAGATGAGGATGATAGCCACAACATTATACCACCTAATATTTATTTTACCTAACATTTAGTTCTCATTTCCTATGAGTGGGCTCTGTGCTAAGTGCTCATTAAGTTCCCATGGTCGTCCTATGACGTAGGTTCTGTTATAGGGATTGTTGGGGCCCTAGAGTGTAGTTGCTAAGAGCTCGATCGAAGTGTCTGAATTTGAATCCGCCACTTCCTAGAAGCATCCTAGTGCAAACCTCACAGGACTGGTGTGAGAATTTGATGCGATATGCAAAGCCCTGGCTCACCACCTGGCACGTAGCAGCACAGATAAGGAGCTGCAAATTTCTATTCTAATTTAGTAATCTCAGGACATTCTTCAGTTAGAGACAAGAAAAGTTTTAAATGAATATCAGTTCAAGGATGAATTAATCTTGCTGCATAATTTGACATTTCCAAAGTACAAAATGTTGGTATATTACTTTGAGCGCTTTTATTTTTTTATTTTTTATTTTTTAATTTTTTTATCCTCACCCGAGGATATTTTTCCATTTTTTGTACAGATAGAGAGGGAGGGAGAGAGAGGAAAGGAGAGAGAGAGAAACATCGACGTGAGGGACACATCGAGTGGCTGCCACCCGCACGACCAACCAGGGTCGGGGACAAACTGCAACCAAAGTACGTGCCCTTAGCGGGAACCGAACCCGGGTCTCTCCGGACTGCAGGCCGACGCTCTAACCGCTGAGCCAAACTGGCCAGGGCTTGAGCGCTTTTAATTACAGTTTTAAAACAATTGTGAGTATATATTTTTAAAAGATATTTGAGTTATATGATTTGAGGGACACTTTTGGGTTCTCCAGAACCTAATTTGAAAACTGCCATTATGATATTATCCTTCTGAACTCTGAGCTTTTGACCTTGCTTGGCCTCTCCTTACCCTTCTCACCAGGCTTGCCCCCAATTCCCTCTTCCAGCATCTTTTTTGAACCGCTTGGTGCAGACCTCTGCGCCTCCTACCTGTGCTTCAGCCGAAGCTTAGCTCCTCCTGACCACGCTGCTTTCCGGTGCTGGGGATCAGAGGTGAGGTGCTCTGGACTGACGGGGTCAGAGGTGCCAGTGTCTGCAAGGCCCGGGTCTGCACATGCATCTCTGGCAAAGCAATAGGAAAACAGAAAGTTGAGCATGCCGGTGTTCGTGGGCAGGGGCACAGATGAACCTAACAAGGAGCCTAACGTGTGGAAATTAACGCAGAGTTAGAGCAAAGCAACACAGCAAAGACCGGAGTTCTAAGCCTGCCCCATGCAAGCTGTCTGCCCCAGCCAGGCACATCTGCCACGGAGGTCTCCATCCCTTCCCGTGTGTTTCTGTGAAGCCAGGACGTGCACTTCCAATCTCAGAATTCTAGATTTCCCAACCGAGCGGGAGGGAAGAGTCACTGTTATGAAGGTGAACTCCCCTGTAATTCAGCGTCCGTCGGGAAGTGAAAAACCGGACTCACTGAAGCAAAGTGTCAGGAGAGGTCGTTCCCTGGAAACAAGTCCCTGCTGCCTCACTTCTCAGTAGAGCGACTGCCCGCGGAGCTGCCCGTCTGTCCAGTGGGCGGCAGCTCAGAGCACAGGCCGGATCCTGAGCCCAGCTGGTTCAGATTGTTGGGATTCCACCGCACCGCAGGCAAGCCTGTGTGTCCACCGAAATCCAGCCCCCACCCCGGGCCCTAACACCGGCTCCGTAACCCGTCTCCCCCATGCTCCCAGGGAGTCAGAGAAAAATGTTAAGCCCCATGTGGCCAATGCCTTCTGCCATGGGAACGGGCATATTTCTTCTCCTTAGGAGAGTCTTGGCTGTGGAATTTCCAGATGCCCTGACTGCAACCCTAAGGCCCCCTCTTGATCAGGCCGCCCCTGCAATGGGCCCGGAAGTGGGTTTGCCACATTCCACTTTGTTGGGCACCAGCGGTGGGCTTGCAACGCCTCCGAGGGCTGACCGGTTTGCCTCTCATGTCTCAGGGAAGCAAGAATCTGAGAGGTGCAAACACGTGCTGTCTCCTCTGCACAGGCCTGGGCCGAAGGGGCTGGGCTCCCTGAGGGGTACTGATTCTGTCATTTCAGGATGTGGAGGGAGATGACGCGGAGTCTTCGAGGAGTTTCCATTGCCAGCTCCAGTTCCATCTTCACCTGGATTATACCTAAGCACTGTCACCTCCTTCTGTACATCCCTTTTCTCACCAAATTGAGGATTCCTGGCTTTGAATATTTTCAACATAAACCTAAACTTGAAGTCTGAAGACTTGGTTGAGGTTCTTTTCCTTATGAATGAAATGACCCTGGGCAGGTACACCCTGAGCCTCAGACTCCATCTGTACCATGGAGACAAGAGGCAGGGGCACTACGGTGAGCGGCCCAGCTCCAGAGTCAGCTGATCTGTCTGAGTCGTAGTCCTGGCTCTACCCACTGGCCAGGTCTGTGGCTCTGTCCTCTCTGTACCTCGGTTGTCTCATCTCTGAGTGGGTGTAACAGAATAACCACTGCCACAGGGCTGCTGAGGAACATAAACTGATGCAGGGACCATGGCACTTGGAGTAGAGCCTGGCGCTTACTCAGCACTCGGCACATCAGCCGCTGTCACACCTGCCTCGCAGGGCTGCTAGCGAGTTTCCAGACCATGTCGATCAGCTTCTACCATGCAGCCTACATGTGGCCTGTGCCGTGTCTTACTCCAGTGCCTTCATTTTAGAGCTCCTTTCAGCTAAGATGTTATAGAAAACAGACACACCTAAAAAGGCCTAATTTGTGCTGGAAGTAAGAGTAGAAGAGCCTTAGCTGAAGAATGAAGATTGTCAAAGTCTTTTTGCAGACTTCATCGAGCGGTCTCCAATAGGATTCCTCAGACAACCCGTAGAAGCACCAACCCCAATGGCATCTGTCTTAAGCGGGGATGCAAAGTAGATTCAGAGGTATCTCCCCACCAAATGCGTGAATGTCAAGCTCCCACGAATATAACAGCCCACCAAGACCTCCTGTTGGTATCATCCGTCCGGCAGCAAGCTGTCCTTTCCGAGCCTCCAGTGGTTCTCAACCTTCCTGATGCCGCGACCCTTCGATACAGCTCCTCATGTTGTGGTGACCCCCAACCATAAAATCATTTTTGTTGCTTCTTCCTAACTGTAACTTTGCTACTGTTATTTCTTAGGCGACCCCTGTGAAAGGGTCGTTCGACCCCCAAAGGGGTTGCGACCCACAGGCTGGGAACCGCTAGACCCTCCTGTCTGCTGGAGGACAGCAAAGACCAGGCCTGAGTGTTCACAAAACCTTTGCCGCATTTAATAACTTCCTCGTTTTTGGCCTGGACCACAACTGTTGGCTCCGTCCTCTGTGCAGGACGGCTGAGCCCTGTCCTCCCCTTGCCCACGCCCCCTTGCTGGGCTGCACCAAGGACCTAAAGGTCCAGGCAGCACAGCCACAGTGAAGGGCTGGCAGGAACAGCAGGCGAATGGGAGAGGGATAGAAGCATGAGGAACGTGAAATCATCTCATCTGTTTAAGGATTTTCAACATATGATTAACCCTCGGGAAGGGACACCAGCACCCTGGCACTGCTCTCCAAGGTCACATGTTGCCCCGTCACCTGCCACCTCCAAGGAACCTGCTGAGGTTAGCAGAGGGTTCGTGAAGCCCACGATGCTGGCTGCTGACTGCAGTCCCCAGGCTGAGTCATACGCGGCCCTTGGGCTGGCTCTGGAGGCTCCCGAGTGGATTGTCTACATGCACCACACCAACTAGAAACAGGCTAGAGGGCTCTTTTTCTGCCTTAAACTTTTTCTGGAATAATTTGGAAAATAAACATTTTAAAATCCAGATGTTCTGATGAAAAGAAATTCCACAGTGAGTCCAGGTGGAAAATAGACCCGGGATCAGTGGTGGAAGGCTACTGTCCCAGAGACCCCCAATTGCAACCTCACTTTGCCCTTCTCTCCCCTTGCCAGTTATTGTATCTGTATACTGAACTTGGGCTGTCTCCAAAAAGATCATTTTTCCTACCCACCTGAGGTTACCGTGCTACCTGCCTCATGAGACTGCACTCGACCAAGCTGCCAGGCTTTGATCTCACCAGGAGCCGGTGCTCCATGACGGGCGCAGGCTAGTCCAGTCTTTCCTAAGAAAGCGTGTGTGTGTTTTCCCGTATGCCAGGATTTATTCTCATACCCTCTCTGGAAGACAAGCACTAATGTTTCTAGTCGCATTTTCCAGATGAACAAATTGAGACACCGAGAGGTTGTATATCCTGGCTCAAACCACACACGGAATCATACTCATTTGAGATGAAAATCACTGACAACCATTCACTCTTCTTTCCAGTTTAGTAGTCTTACACTTTTTTTTTTCAGTTTATGTCATAAATTCTACAAGCCTTGAAGTTACTAACCCAGGTTTGGACAGAATGGTGATGATTGAGCCATTAATTAAACATGTTACCAAATGAGCTTATTTTTACTTAAAGGGTACTCAAAGCTACCTTCTTTTACTTCAAGATACCAAAAGACACATTGTAGAAGCCCTGGAATGAATGAAACAGCTTCAAAGTGAAAAGTACACAAATAAACCTCTACCTTATGGGTCTACTTCCAGATTTCTGAAAGGTACCACTCTCTCCTGGCTTATCCACACTTGTCCTGCAGGTTTGAGTTTGGCCATCGTTTTCTCTAGGAACAGGTCAGGGTGAGGTGACCCCTCCATGCTAGCAGAGTGGTACCCTGGCTGTAGATGTGCATTTCAAAGTGCAATTCACACCTTCTTCTGACCCCCCCCCCCCCCCCCCCCGTAGGTCCCTCTCTTCTACTACAAGCTCAGAGAGTCGAGCTGGCCAGCTTGGTGCCCGGCACAGAGAGCTGCCCAATAAATGACATGCTGGTGTGTGTTCAACAGACCTGTACCCTTTCTTCCATCCTTTTAATTCATAAATTTAATTCATAACTTGCTAACAAAACTAATGAGACATTTTGGGGGCTGTTTCTATATTGTTTCTTGATGTTCTCCAGTCTCAAGATCATGAACTATGAAGGATGAAATAGGAATCAAAGCTGACCTGAGAGGGGTTAGCAGGGGCTCATAAAGTATTGTGATCCACAATTCCAGTATCATCTTTCTACCCGCAAATAGTGGAGAAGCAAAACAAAACGTCAATGACCTACATGTTTCTATTTCCTGTGATATGAGTACATTCATATTTTCTCTTCTCCCTGGCCCCAATAATCGTATCTCCTGCTTTACTATGTGGTATTTTAATAGCACTGTTAACTGCTTTCTGAACTGAGTTTCAGCCAATACAAGAAGAAAAAGCCCCAGATCATTCTGTTCCGGGGGCTCTCTTGGATGCCACGGAACTTGGGGAAGACCACGGAAGCTGAGTGAAAGACTTCAAGAGCTGCTCTGGCACTATTAAAGTGGTCTCCCCAGCTCCTTTAGTTCCTGATTTCTACTGAGTTTAGTTTTATTTTGTCCTCAGGGAGGGATTAAAGGGGGCCAGGAATTGTCCTTCCCTGGCATGGACAGTTACCACCTTAGGGAAGTTCTTGGCTTTAGAATCAGTGGTCTTTTCCTTTCTGTTGTGTTTTGTCCAGTAGGGAACAGCTTCTAAGTAGCCACGTCCCGTCCTGTCCTCCAATTCAGCATATACCCAGGAGCCAGCATAAGCTTTAAAAAATGTAAATGGATGATGTCATTCTCTAATAAAGTTCTAGCATAGCTGCTGCCTGCACTTTGGATAAAATCCAAGTTTTCCAACTTGGCCTAGACACCTCGACTGACCTAGCTTCTGCCTACCTTCCTGTGAATATTGCTCTCTCACTTCACCCTGAGCTCTCCAACCCCTCCAAGTTCGTCAGTTTCACACATGCTGTTCCCTCTGCCTGGAAGAGTCTTCCTCCCAATTCTTCACTTGGCTGGCTCCTCCTCAGCCTCTGGTCCCAGGTCAAACATCTTCTCAGAGACCGCCCGCCTCATCTATCGCAAACAGTCCGTCTCCTGGCATCTGGTATTTTCCCTCACTGCACTTCGGCTACATGTCATTGTGCACTGGCCATGGTCTTCTTCCTCTACTGGACAGTGAGCTCAGTGAGGCCCAGGCCCATGCTGGCTTTGTTTTTTTATGCCCTGGCTGATTTGGCTCAGCAGTTAGAGCGTCAGGCCAATGACCAAAGAGTTGTGGGTTTGAGTCCGGTCAAGGGCACATACCTTAGTTTTGCAGTTCGGTCCCTGGCCCTGGTTGAGGTCATGCAGGAGGCAACCAATTGATGTGTCTCTCTCACACTGATGTTTCTTTCTCTGTCTGTCTCTCTCCCTCCCTCTCCACTGTATCTGAAGATAAATGGAAATATATCCTCAGGTGAGGATTAAAAAAATTTTTTTTTTTTTTTTAACCATCGATACACCCAGGATCCAGCAGAGTGAGTGGCTTATGGTAGGCACACAATACAGATTTATTGACTAAATCACAGGAGACTTTAGAGGGAATAATTGTGTAATGCTCCAAAGTGCAGCTCCATGCCTTTAAACTGTCAAAAGCATTAAACTGTATACATTCATGTTTTGGGGAAGGTAGGAATCCTTTTTCTTTAGTTGCTTTCTGTATAGCTTGTGAGTCAATTGCTTTGTGAAAGAAGGTCTTAACTGTTGGTCCATCTCATCAGCAGCTGACTTTCATGGGGTACAGAAGACCAGGGTTGGGGGACTTTGGCCACACCCATCGACCAACAGCTGGCACAGTTTTGCCACCTTCTGTTTCAAAGGAGCCAGATGCTTTTTGAGATTAAGAAGACAGAAGTGCATATACGTGGGCTAAGTTTATCCTCAGAGCCTTTTGGAGAAATTCCTTTGGGGTTATGCTGGGTGTACATGTGTATTTGTTTTCATAATCTGCCTTTTTAAAAGTCGTGTTCTTGGTTTCCCGTGTTTGTTTTACTTTTTATCCTGCTCCACATCCAGCGTGCAAGAAGCGGACTCACTGTCATCTCCCCATCCTGTTGGCAGGTCTCTGGTGTCATCGCCATAAGCTCCCAGCACCTGTCCCCTCAGTCTCCTAGAGTGCGGGAAGCCTGGACCCCCGGCTCCGTGAGTGTCTGGAGGTTTTCAGAACTGATGCCGGTGGGTATAGATTTCCGTTCTTAGGCTAACCCAGCAGCTCTTCATTTTCTGGTGGCTGAGCATTCATCAAGGGTTTCACATTCTCAATAATTGCCCTTTCTTTAAAAAACCCTTGTTTCTGTTCCTGACCTTTTGGTACCTATATATTTAGACTTAACCTCTGGGTCACTGTCCCTTCATTACTCTCCTTTTTTGCTTTTCAAATCATCATTGACCATCTAGGAAGCTGTTCTGTATTCCCTCAGGCCTGCGTCCTATCTGGTGCTTTCCATCACAGGCTCAACAAAACCTCTCCTGTCTCTCGCCTGGTCCCGGGCTGGCCCTTGGTAACTGGAGGAGGGCTGTACGTAGTGCTTCAGCCACACGCAGTGGTACATCTGTCTCAGACCCATGTCCACTTGTGCCCCCCGCTGCTCTGCTGCTGCCTTTCGCCCCGAGTTCCCCTGAAACTACCCAGGTGAGCCCACCTGCACGGGGCGCCGCTGGCACTCGGCATCTGCTTCTGCTGAAACCAGAGCTCAACTATGCCCAGATCTTATCCAGTGACCTGTATGTCAGCCTTGAGTGGACACGGGAAGAGGGTGGGTAAGGGAAAAAGTCAAATCTTTTAACCAAATAAATATTTAATCTGCTTCAGATTTACTTTTGACTTCAGTCCCTCCACCCACTAAACTCTGTATCAGCTAGCCCAAGGCAAGTGCACAAGAAAACCAAGCGCCTTCATGCAAGGGCTTGTAGTTAAACGGATGATAACTCCACCACTGGAGGGGTCTGATACTCTCCTCAAACATTGAGAGCCTGACCGTAACTCAGCTCGGATGAGTGGCAGGCTGTATGACGCGTGTGGACAATATGGATTCTGGACTCACCCACCCTGCTCAGGTTCCTATTCAGGCTCTATCCCCCAGTAGGTGTTTGACCTTGGGCAGGCTGCTGAACCTCAGTTTCCTTCTCCATAGAATTAGATAACAGCACCTGCATCAAAGGGTAGGTGTGAAGCTTAAATGAACTGATATATGTAAAGCTCTTAGAATAGTGCCTGGCAATAAATGGTACCTCCTTACCAATAGAACAGAAACTTACATTTTTTGGGCACATGGTATGTACTAGATACTGTGCTTTTAAAAGTTATTCAGTTAACTTTCTTATCATCCGAGACAGTGATGATTTTCATTTTAGACATAAAGAAAGTGAAATGAAATACAAGTAGAAAAAGTATGGCCAAAGGCCACACCCTCTTCACCCCACCCCCTCATTAAATGCTTCTGAAGAGAACGGGGCTTTGAATACCTTCTTCTTAGCCATTAGCCACAGCCAAGCCATGCGTACCTGTCATTTCTTCACATCACACTTATGCTACTCATGAGACAAATAGATATGCATGAAAACAGATGACCAGCAAGCAAATATACTAAAATGTTACTACTGGGTCATAAGATTATGGGTGATAGTTTTCTTTTTCTATATCTTACAAATTGTTTACAATGAACATTCATCATTTGAACTACCAGAAAAAGTAAATTAGTCTTATTTTTTTCCTAACTAGATGAGTCTAAGAGTCTAATTTCTCCATAATTTTAAGGCAAAATCTGGGTCATGAAATGGAAGTGGATGTACCTATCCTGGGAGCCAATTCCAGCAGCGGAAAGACTTCACACTGTGGCAGGATTTACTTTGGAGCTTCTGTAAACACTGAAAATACTCAGTGGAGAAGCAAGATTTCTGGGAAACCGTTATCAGCAGAGGACGATGAAGCCTTCCTGAGAAGATTCAGCCTCCGCCTTTCTTCCCTCACCTACTCTCTCTCTCTCCAGTGTCCTTGGAGAACTATACAAACGTCCACAGTGAACTATTACACTTCCTTACTTTTAATATCATACATTGTGGCTTGAAAGCACCTTTCGTACATTGTTCCATTTGGCCCTCATAATAATCCTAACGGGTAATAATTCTACCAGGTATTATTTATTCCCTTTTAGCGATGTAGACGGCCTCAGATCGGGACAGTTACTGGCTGGAGGTCAGGATGTAAAAGTTACATAGCTGGTGCATGAAGCCAGGGTCCCTAACTCTAACTTCCACAGTCTCTCTTATATCATGCTGCCTTTGGATTCAACAGTCCTGAAAGTCCACTGACACAGGTAACAAACATTCAATACCAAAACTTCTTTACAGGGAAAGCTTCTTCCAAAGAAAGGAGAGTTATTAAAATTCAGATGGGACCCTTCTCTGTCCCTAGATCTAGAGAAAGGGTGAGGCTAGGTTTTGAAGGGCTCCTGCACCCTGACCCTTGCCACCTAGATGGCTTTCCTACCCTTGACCCAGAACTTCTTTTTTTTTTTTTTTTATCCTCACCCGAGGATATTTTTCCTTTTTTTTTTTTGTACAGATAGAGTGGGAGGGAGAGAGAGGAAGGGAGAGAGGGAGAGAAACATCGATGTGAAGGGACACATCGAGTGGCTGCCACCCGCACGACCAACTAGGGCCGGGGACAAACTGCAACCGAAGTACGTGCCCTTAGCAGGAACCGAACCCGGGTCTCTCCCAACCGCAGGCCGACGCTCTAACCGCTGAGCCAAACTGGCCAGGGCGACCCAGAACTTCTTAACACTGGTCACACTGCTGAAATATACAGGAATGTTTCATGCTCAGACTCAGAGCTACACCCAGCCCAATCATCCATTCACTCAATCAACAGTCAGTAAGGGTCAACCACGGACCACACAATGGATTATGCATTGGGCCTGGAATAGTGGCAAAATAGACACAATCCCTCCCTCTATAATATTACAAATTAATGATGAGCACAGGCAAAATAACGGTACACGTATATAATTACAAATCATAAGTGCTGGGGAGACAGAATACACGAGACGAGAGTAGTCTACTCAGCATGCCTCTCTCTCCTTGGCATCCACTTTCTTACATTGTGTGTATGTTCATTTCCCTCCTGTCAGGTACCTCACAGGGAGCAGCATCAAAGCAGCCGTCTCAGAAGTTGTAATTACCCTACTGCGCGCTCTGAGCCAGGCCAGGTGCTAAATCATTACCTCCACAGTTCATTGGAATCTTCACAACCAGTCTCTAAGAAAGATACTCTTAAGCTATTACATCTCAGATTTATAAATGAGGAAACTGAGACTCAGAAGCAAAGGAAATTGCTCAAACTCTAGTGGAACCAAACTTTATGAATCCAGATCTGGCTGGTGGCAAAGCCTGTGCTCCTAAAGACCACATAATACAGTTGACCCTTGAACAACACAGGTTGTACTTATATGCAGACTTTTCAATAAATGCATTTTCTCTTTCTTATGATTTTCTTACATTTTCTCTTCTCTAGCTTACTTTATCGTATGAATACAGTATATAGTATTACATATAACATATAAAATGTGTTAATCTACTGTTTATGTTATTGGTAAGGTTTTCAGTCAACAGTAGGCTATTGGTAGTTAAGTTTTGGGGAGTCAGAAATTAAATATGGTGCCCCTAACCACCACTTTATTCAAGGGTCAACTGTAGTCCTAATCTTACTGAGTTTCTCTTTCCTTCTTTGGCCAGATATGGTACCCCCTTCTATATGGTGCCCTCTTCCAAGAGAAGATGCCCAATAAATATTTGTTTAATAAAAATATGCTCTGAATGAAGATTAGGCAGCTTCCTGGTCGGCTCCCTGCAGTTGTCTATCCTATCTCATCTGGATGGGGATTGATGTCTTCCTACAGTGAACTGCTATTGCTGATGCTCTGCTTAGACCAGACCAGTGTAGTGTTGGCCTACTCAGGACAGGGGGGAGTGGTGCACAAAATATAATGCAACCAACGCCAGACCCTTAGCTGAGACAGTCAAGAGCACGTGAAACAATTCTGACATCCTGAATCATGGGACCCTATTAGAAAGGTAAAGTTGGAGCCAAATAAATCTCCCAGTCCAAATTCCTCTGCCATGCCTCTCCCAGACCAGCAGTGTAGTACCAGCAGTGACCTGTAGGAAAGCACACTGGAAAGGATCCACTTGTGAGAGGGCCAAGAGAGAGAAGAGAACAAGCAGCATCATGGTGGAAGTTATACAGGCAAACAGATATGGTAATACTCCCCCCCCCCCCCCCGATTTCCACAAAACATTAGGAAAAAGGAGTCTGAATGGTTAAGGAGACACCAAAAGTGGCCATATGTGCATGCACTGCTATACAGGTCGACAGTGCTGGGCCAGCAGCCAGGACACCTGCACCAGATTAGTATAGATGACCTCGGTTTTAACAGTCTATGGACCAAGGTGAAAAAGGGCATAAATGACAAATCCCGAGTGAGAAAACATCTGAGGGCCTCTTTCCACAAGGGATGAGCACTTTCTACACTGCATGCAGGCTCCAAGCTGCAATCTGTGTGGAATAAAAGCCAACTTCTAACAGGCATACAGACCAGTGGAACAGAACAGAGAACCCGTAAATTGACCCAAGACATTATGCTCAATTAATATTTGACAAAGGTGGCAAGAGCATACAATGCAGAAAAAACAGCCTCTTTGATAAATGGTATTGGAAAAATTGGACAGCTACATGCAAAAATATAAAACTAGTTCATCAACTTACACCATACACAAGAATAAACTCAAAATGAATAAAAGACTTAAATGTGACTTGTGAATCCATAAAAATCCTAGAAGAAAATGTAGGCAACAAAATTTTGGACATCGTATGTAGTAGAATTTTCACTGATACATCACCTAAGGCAACAGAAATAAAAGAAAAAATGAACACATGGGACTACATCAAACTCAAAAGCTTCTGCACAGCAAAAGAAACAACCATCAAAATGAAAAGGGAACCCACTGTATAGGAGAACATCATTGCCAATGAAACATCAGATAAGGGGTTAATTTCCAAAATATATAGAGTACTCATACAACTCAACAAAAGGAAAACAAAGAACCCAATTAAAAAATGGGCAGAGAAACTAAATAGACACCTCTCCAAACAGGACATACAAATGGTTAAGAGACATATGAAGAAATGCTCAACATCACTAATCAGCAGAGAGATGCAAATTAAAACAACTATGAAGTATCACCTCACACCTGTCAGAATGGCCGCCATCAACAAATCATCAAACAAGTGTTGGCGAGGGTGTGGAGAAAAGGGGACTCTAGTACACTGCTGGTGGGAATGCAGACTGGTGCAGCCACTATGGAAAACACTATGGTGTTACCTCAAAAAATTAAAAATTGAATTGCCATTTGACCCAGTGATCCCACTTCTAGGAATATACCCTAAGAAACCTGAAACACCAATCAGAAAGAATATATGTACCCCATGTTCATAACAGCACTATTTACAATAGCTAAGATCTGGGAATAGCCCAAGTGTCCATCAGCAGATGAATGGATAAAAAAGCTGTGGTACATGTACACAATGGAGTACTATGCAGCTGTAAGAAAAATCTCTTATCCTTTGAGACGACATGGAGAGACCTGGAGAGTATTATCCTAAGTGAAAAAAGCCAAGCAGAGAAAGACAAATATCACATGATCTCACTTATTTGTGAAATATAATGAACGTAACAGTCTGAGGAACAGGGTAGACCCAGAGATGTAGAAGTGGGGTACAGACTGACAACCCTCAGAAGAGGGCGTTGGGAGGAGGGAAGAGATAACCACAGAACTTACATGCATGTACGTATAACAGATGGACAAGGACAACAAAGCTGGGGATGGGGGGGGGGATGGAGAGAAGTGTGTCAATGGGGAAAAAAGGAGAAACATCTGTAACAAAAATAAATTAATAATTTTTTTAAAAACCAACTTCTGCCCTGGCCGGTTTGGCTCAGCGGTTAGAGCATCGGCCTGCGGTCTGGAGAGACCTGGGTTCGGTTCCCGCTAAGGGCATGTACCTCGGTTGCAGTTTGTCCCCGGCTCTGGTTGGTTGTGCGGGTGGCAGCCACTCGATGTGTCCCTTTCACGTCGATGTTTCTCTCTCTCTCGCCCTCCCTCCCACTCTATCTGTACAAAAAAAAAAAAAAAAAAAGGAAAAATGTCCTCGGGTGAGGAAAAAAAATAAAATACAGTGATACCTCGGTTCTCGAACATAATTCGTTCCAGGAGGACGGTCGAGAACCAAATTGTTCGAGAACCGAAGCAATGAAACCCAATAGGAAATAATGGAAACTGGATTAATTCGTTCCAAGCCCCAGAAAATGCCTATTTACTGGCCTAATTTGTATATAATATGTAGAAAAACATAAGTCTCAACAAGAAATAAAAGTGTACAGTATGTCTAAGGGTTAAATTCAGTGTAAAGCGTGACTCTCTCCACAAAGCGTGACTCTCTCTCTGCACTCACACTGGTGACGCAAGCAAGGCGCGCTGGGCCGAATGAACGCCATTCGGCTCAACTCGGCTCATCTCGGAAGTTCGAGTTCCAAATATTTGTTCGGATTCCAAGACAAAAGTTTCTCGAATCTCCTGGTCGAATACCGATTTGGTCGAGAACCGAGGCGTTCGAGAACCGAGGTATCACTGTAAAATAAAAACCAACTTCTGACTTTCAGTGTCTCTGAGACTCACACAGGATTTGGAGTCAGAGCAACCTGGGGGCCAATCTGAGCTCTTCTGATCCCTGGCACTAGTCTGCCTGAGCCTCAGGACGTCATCTGTAAAAAGGGCACAGAGCGTCACCTGCCTGGTGGCACTGCTATGGGATCCACTGAGTCTGGCCTGTGATAACCACCATCAGACAGGAGCCATGACCGTTCAATCCAAGTGGCCTCTCTGAGATGACTAGGAAAGTCGCCAAGGGGTATGTCAGGGTGGTGGTGTAATGACGGGCTCTTCTATACCTTAGAAAGGGAAACTGCAAATGTCCGAAGCATTTGGGGAGGATATACCCATCTAACTCCAGAGCAGAGGTTTTTGGCATGTAAGAACAGGAAATCTGGGGCATCGCCTAGGCCTCTTAGGAAACAGACTAGCAGAGGACCCAGCAATTGGTGTGAAAGCAAAGGTTCCTCAAGGGTCAGGATGACAGGGTTAGCCTGAGGGGTCTTCTACAGGCCTCCTCCGCCCAGAGGCAGTGACTCAGACAGTGACTGTATCTGCAAGGTTGTTTTTTAAAACATGGAGGTCAAATATATGGTAACAGAAGGAAACTAGGCTTGGGATGGTTAGCACACAGTAGAGTATATAGATTTTGAATTGTGTTGTACACTTGTTATTTACATAATGATATTAACCAAGATTACCTCAATAAATTTAATAATAAAAAAACCATAATGACTTTGGGCCCAGTTTTTTTGAGCCTTTGGAGTCCTCCCACCTTGGGCCCTGAGGTGAGAGACCCCTCCCCTCCTGCAGGCAGGAGGAGGTGGGACTGGGGCTCTGGAAAGTCCCTGGGGCGCGCAATGTGGTTTGTGGGAGCCAATCCTTCTCAATTTCATCTACTTGCAAATAAGTGGCTCCTGTCCTAGATTTGCCTATAGAAGATGGATGGACATTAAAAATGTAAATAGAGACTCATTCATTGGGAGAAAGTAGGTCCCTTGCTAAATTTGGCATCAGCTAAGGAATCTTAGCAAAAATGAACTCACCCCCTTGTTGTGAGGGAGGCCTAATCCTTACTTTGCCCAAGAGGATTACTGGGTCTTAGAAAGAAACTCACATGCATTTTTTTTAAAAAGCTCGTGCCAACTGCATTTATGTCCACAATATGCAAGATTCGTTCTGCTTTATAGGGTAGATAATAGACATTCCAAGCTATTTAAAGGCCTCCAAAGTTCATACCTAAATGTTTCCAACCTTTGCTATCACCCAAAGCAGGACTCTGTCTCCCAAGCTTTCCCCCAGCTATTGCTTTATATTCTATGGAAGCACAGTTTAAATGGAGGGCAAGGCACCAAAATGCAGCCCGATTGTGAAAAAGTAATTGTTTGAGGTTTACAATCTATCTTTTCAAGGTACTTGTATAGTTATAGTTCCATGGACTAAATTTTTACTTATCCCTATCCTTTTTCCTTTTCTTTTGTAATACAGTCTAGAGTGTTTTGTTTTAATCTTATATGTCCTTACCTACCCCAACACTTCCTTCTCCTCTCCAGGGGAATTCTGGACCCATCGACAAATGTAATACAAAAGTGGGACTGACAAACCGGTGTCTAGCGTGGCCTTCTCAAGCAGCGTTTACAATGATTACACATTTGGCACCTCTGTTGAGCTTTACAATTTACAAAGTATTTTTACCTCACAAATTTAATCCTCACAGCAGCCTATGAAGTATTGTCTCCTCTTCACAGAAATGGAAACTGAGGCACAGGTAGTTTAAATAAGTTGTTCAAGATCACAAAGAAAGTGGTAAAGCCGGGACCCAACACCTTATAAGGCTCCAAATGGTGTCCTTAACCACCGTCCAGAATAACTGCTTCACCTAAGGGCTCAGTGAGAGATTTGTAGGGCTGAGCCATCTTCAGAAAACAAGAGTTAGTTGCCTTATCCCAGGAAGAGCATCATATTCTTTCAGTATTGTCTTCCTTAGCAGTAACCATTTTTGGTGGTTTCTATTGGTAACTACTACTCCTTAACCTCACTGTCTGGCTGCTTAATTTCCACCTGTAGTTAGAATTCCTGTGTTAACTCGGGGGCCAATTGGACTGCAAATGAGAAGGAACTCAAGCCTCTGAGCAGTATCTCAGGAGACAGCTTCCAGACAAACTCTTGGCTAGTTGTGTTCTTATCTTGAACCTCGAATCTCCATGCAATCCCCCAGTTGCCAGGGCCTGCCTGGTCTTCCAGGCTGGATGAAAACCCACCTTTGATACCAAATTCCTTCTAGACTGGAGTATGGCCTTGGTAATGTCCACTAACCCACAAACAGGTAGTATTGGGAACAAAAGCCAAAGGGGAGGCCGGTGGAGAAGTTTTGTCTGACAGGGCAGAACAGGTCCTTTCCCTGCACTGTTAGTGACATTCCTTCAAGTACAGGGCTGCAAGAACACTCTGTAAAGGGGGTTCTCCCCAACTCCCCTGGTTTTCCCAGGAGGGGTGGGCATCAGCAGGAGTTTGGCAGGTCCTGGGGCAGCAGGGCCAGGCCAGCCTCGGCAGGAAATACTCTGTGAGCTACACATCAACTCACTTGTCTCCCCTCCCACTGCACCACCAACACACTGAGCCTGGGAAAGGTACAGAACCCAAGACAAAGAGAAGGTAGTGGGCTGTGACCCCATGTCATGAATCCAGCTGCAGATCCAGCTGCAGATCAGTGGCCTCTGGCTCAGCCAGACCTGGCTCAGTAGGGGAGGCGGCCTCCTCTCACTGTGGCATTCCAGCTGCTAGTGGTGAAGAGGTAACCATGGGAACCATCACAAAGGGCTTAAAGTTGAAGGAAAGAGGCTGGAGGCGATAGTGAAGAGGCAGAGAGGAACTTCAAGTGACAGTCCTACAATTCTCCTAACTTTAGCCACGCACATCGCACATCGAGTGAGTCAGACCGAGGCAAGTGGAGCCTGCGCACAGCAAACAGCCTGGAGAGGTCAGGAACAACCACAGAGCTGAGACCCTTGTAGGATCTTCCTCTAGGTTTCTTCTGTCCAGAGAGCAGATCCCTAAAAGAATTTTGTCTGCCAGTAATTTTGCCCTGAGATAATGGGGCTCACTTGGATGGATAGAACTTCAAAACACACATTGACATTCCTTCAAATACAGAGCTGCAAAAACACTATGCAAAGGGGGTTCTCACCAACTCCCCTGGTTTTGTTCAGCCCATTGCCTCCAGTGGCACCTCCTCTGCATGCTGGGGGCGGGGGGGGGGGGGCGCTTCTCAGATGGGTCTGTAAATAGACCTGCAGCACTTGGGTGGCTGAGGAAAGGGTCCTGAGATTCAGGCTGTCTAGCCAGACTGCAAAGCAGAGGCTTGGATGTCCAGAACATCGGAGCATCTTAATGGGATTGAGTGAAAAGGTTCAGATCTAAATAGAAAATTGTGTCTGTATCTTTAACTACATTTCCCCCCGGGGCGTCAACATATTTTAAAAATAAATTGGCCAATGTGACTTCTGTTCTCATCACATCAATAGTTCTCAACCTACCCCCTGGGATTTATATTTTACTTAAAAGTTTTTTAGCTCAGGATGCTCCAGAATCTGGGAGTTGAAAGGCCAGTGGAAATAGGGGATACAAAATATCCTGAGTCAGTAGTTTCCTTTGCCTCTGACTATGACAGACACATTTCTCACCTTGGCTTCCTTGTAGGCACTAAGATAATACTACCTCTATGTCAGTCCCTACATGGGCTTCACAAAGTCCAGGCCAGTCATAAGAGGTGGCCTGGTGCTCCACCTTTTTTGTTCAGAAATTGACCTCTTCATTGGAGTCCCTGGGGTGGGGGTGAAGGACAATGTCAGAGAGAGCCACTGACAGGCAGACTTTTGAGGGCTGGAGAAAGAACTGGACAAGTTCATTAGCGCCTCTCCTGCAACCCCACCCCCACCCCCTGCAAGCAGGTAGCAAGTGGACCCGGAACCATTTAAGAACACACTCAGGATTGACCAATTCTTCAACCACCAATGCTCACTTATCGTTGTTCCTTTCTCCTTGCAGTAATTATATAAAAAATTATTTTACCTAACAGGGAAAACGAACTGACATCTATTATGAACACCATCAGTTGAAAGGCCAGATCTTGTCAGGTTCCAAATCCTGGCATCTCCACGCCTAACCTAATCTGTGTTGGTCTCATCTTTAGAGAAGACGATGATAATAATCATGCCTCCCTCACAGGATGGGGAGGAAGTTACACGAATTTCAGATAGTTCTCAACTCTTAGCAAATACTTGATAAATATTACAAGTCAACACCCACCAGGTGCTAAACTAGTCATTTTTACATGTATTTGGTCACTTAATCGTTATAACAGCCTTAATCTGATAAGTATTAATACCTCCTTTAAGGTATTATTATCACCCCTTTGCAGATGAGAAAACTCAGGCTTCAAGAATTGAAGAACCTGACCCAAATTGCTAGTAGGTAGTGGAAGTCATATTCAAACCCAAGTCATGCTGGCCCCATAGTCTAAGACCTTTCCATTACACTAAACTGCCTTTATACATACGATCTTTGCTGTTGTTGTCATTATTTCAGTAATAAATAACAAGAAAAAACATTAGCAAGAAACTCTGGTATTTAAGAAAATAGTACCAATGAAAAAGAACCAGGATTTTAAACCTCCACCATAAGCAAAAGGCTTAAAAAAAAAAAAAAAAAAAAGGCTAGCCTAAGACAGAGACCTCTGCCCTGACAAATACTCTGAGAAATGGATACACATTTACACTGTCAGTGTGTCTATGAATCCTTGAACGTGAAATATCTTATTATTCATCACTGAATTCCAGAGGCTAATAAAATGTTTTCTGCAAATGGTTGATGTTTACTGAATGAATTAAACCTACCCAACAAAACCAACCCAACAACAAAATGCCTCTGCTGGAGCTGGCAAAGTATGTAAAACATCTGTGCCAGACACTTTGTTAAAGTTAAACATAACTGAAGCTTAATAGATTAAGTGAACGCCTATATTTTATGCACCACTTTCTCCAAGGTAATTTGCTGAAAATTCAAGTTATAGATTTGTCCCTTTAAAAAAAGCACAATATTAATTTGATACAGAGACCAAGAGTTGTTTTCTACCTGCAGCTTTGGAAAGAGTATATAATATGTAACCCTTTCACTTGGGTTCCCAGAGGATGCTGTGAGCCTAGTCTGGGAGTTCAGCTACAATTAGTATCACTAAATCAGTCAAAAACAGAGGAGTTTGCCTGGTGGGTGTTTCCTTTCTTTGGGGTTTACTTGTGCTGAAAAACCAAAGCTCCAGTGGTATTTTGATAAGGTGGGTAAGAACTTTACATTTCAATTCCCTACAACCTCTTATAAATTAAAAAGAAGGCATATATAATGTCAAGGATATTGGTTGATATGTTACAAGATCCTTGATAATATTACATAGATGGCTTTTGCAAAAAGTGCAGTTAATTTTAATATCAACACCCAAACCACAGTATATTTATCACAGTGCATGGAATTATTAGCTGGCATTTACTGAGTTCTGACCAAGCTGAACACTTTCATTATCTAACTTAATCCTCACATTTCCTATGAAGGAAATGTTTTATTATTGTCCAACATTTTCAGGTTCAGAGGCATTTAATAACTTGCCAAGGTAATATATACCTAGAGACAGAGATGGGATGTGTACCCTTGTCTATCTCTAGAACCTAATGCTTTGCATACAATAAAATGCACAGGTCTTATGTGTTTGGGCCAATGGATTTTGATCATCGCAGACAGTCATGTAACCAACACTCAAAAAAAGACAGAACATTTCCATCGCTCCAGAAAATCTCTTACCTCTTTCCAGTCAATCCTCCTACCCCAGAGGCTAGCACTAACTTCTGCTGTCACAGATTAGTCTTGCCCATTCTACTACTTCATAAATAGAATTGCTTCTGTTTTCTTTTGTGTCCAGTTCCTTTCAGTTTAACATAATGGTACTGAGAATCATCCAGGTGATGAATATCACAAGTTCATTCCTTTTGATTACTGAGTAGTATTCCACTGTATGGATATACCACAGTTTATCCATTTTCCTGTTGAACTTAGGGTTGTTTTCAGTCTTTGACATGTCATTTTGTGGACGTTTTTTATTTTCATCTATCTTGGGTAAATAGCGAGGTGTGGAAATGTTGGGTCTTGGGGTTGGTGTATGTTTAACTTACAATAAGCCTAAGTTCTTAACTCTGTTCTGTACTCAGAAATACCCTAGCTTATTAACATATTTGATTTCTCCTCTTATATGACAAGTTCCTTGAGGGCAAAGAACCCATTTCCAGTTCTTGGGCTGCCTCCCACATAGTAAATGTTTGCTGAACAAATGAATGACCATTGTTCATACTGTATTTCTGTTCCTTCTTTAGGTATTACTATATAGCATAAGAAAAGATGCTTGGCATGCATGGAAAAATATGACAAGCTGGAGGGTGTGAGATGGAGGCACTGGTCATTCACTCAAGCAAGGTGAAAAGTTACCCAGCCAGGAGATTCCTGACTTCCCATTTTCTTTTTTGGCATGGCCTTTCCTAGAAAGTGAACCTCTCCCAGTGATCCTGCAGGAAGAAAGAGGGGTGGCTGCTCCGATCAAGTGACACTGTGGAAAGGGAGGAAGGTGTCGCTGCAATTGAGGTCACACAGTGGTTAGAATTACAGGATACTTCTGTCAAATAGGAGGGCAGAGGAAGCAGCAAGCCATGAAATCCCGACCTTCTGAAAGAAGCCAGTAAAACAGCAGCACTGCTGGAACCCAGGGGGACAGCCTCCAAAAAAAGTGGCAGAGATACTTGGTTTTAGCAAAAATGCCACGTGGTTTCTACATTGAAAGTGAAAAGTCAAGAAAACATTCTGAGAAGAAAGTAAAATGTTAGTGTAAAAATGTAACCAGGTTTTCACACAAGATTAAAAACAACAACAATAAAAGGGTCCAAAGTAGAGAAAGGTCTCAGACATGCACCATCCTTAGCTCAGAGGTTTATCACAATACACCTCTTCCTGCCTTTGAGGCAGAACTTTTAATTCCCACAAATCTAAGTTAACCTATAACTTCTTAGACAGTAATCATTTTTGCTTTTCTATCCATAAATAGAAAAGGATTGGCAAGTCCTAGGAGTAATTTTAAATCTTTCTTACCAAAAAAGAACTTTTGTTTGGCATAAATCAAAGCAGGGCTTTGCCTCATACTGGACTCAGGTACTTTGGGACAATTGTTTTCTTTGGTCCTAGGTTACTGAGGACTGAAATAAGTTTAGAATTCCTCCATCTGGGTTCTGAGAGGTGACCCAGTCTCCCATTATCCAGGCAGTACTGCACTGAAGCCATCCTAGGCAGATGGATGTTTATCCTATTCTTAAAATCTCCAGGGAAGTAAATTCTCTACAACATCCCTTGGTAACCTTCTCCAGGGTTTTATCGAGCATACAGTGAGGAAGTTCTGATGTAGAAACCAATAAAAATATTAGCTCTGTGAGCCTAGCTGCAAGCACTGGAAAGGGGTATGTATGTGCTTGGGCACTCTGCCTTCAATGGTAGAGAGATGTATTTACAAAACAGGCTGTGCAAACAGAAACCATTTGTGAGGAACAGATGTGGGAAGTTGATTCAAGAGAAATTGCCACAATAAATTCTGTTCCATGTGAATAAGTTATAAGTTGGTTATAACATTTTTTAAAGTACAAATTTATTTCCTTATCAATTACTAGTTTTAGTGTCTGACCAGGTTTGTTGGCAATTTTTAAAAAATGTCCCTAGCTCAAAGTTTTCAAATGATTAGGCTTCTGTGAAAAACCAGGCTTTGGCAAACAGAACTTAAATGTTATTGTTCAGGATAACTTGATTTCTTTCTCACTTCTGTATATTCCACCTTTTCTGCAATGGTCATGCAATACTTTTATAATCAGGAGGAAAAAAAGATATTTCAAAAGACAAAAATAACCATCTGAATTAATTAAAATGCAAAACAACTTCTGGTGAAATTATCTGGGGGAAAGATTTAGCTATATGTCTGACCACAGTGCTTTTAATTGGAAATGATCATGTAACTAGCCTTTCAATATTAACAATTAGAAACAGAAAAGGCACAGCTGTCTTCAGAAGGCTCTGTGCTAAGATCCCTGGCACCTCACAGCAGTCTCTCCATGGAGATTACATGTATGTGGGAGATCATTCCCTCCCAGTCCAAAAGCCTCCACCACCACGACACTGCGATTTAAAAACGAACCCCCACCCCCAGACACAGAAACGCTCAAGTACGCGAGAGAGGGAGACCGACACAACCCACCGCACCCCACAGAATGCTGCATGTACTGAAAAATTTTAAGCTCTCCCCCATCCTTCAGCAATGCACTTTTATCCCTTTGACAACTCAGCGTAGAGCATGTGACAGGTATAATTTCATTTTCATGATTTAAATTTCCCTACATGACCGGAACACACCTTTCAATATGTTGCCTTACGATCTGGAACAAGTTGAGGGGAAGGGGCAGGCACGCCCCTCAAAGCCCCTTTGGGGCCTTTCCTACAGAATCGAATCCAGTTAAACCAAGAAAGTCAAGTCGTTCTAAACTCAGTAGGAGCCCTCGTGGGAAGCGATTTATCAAAATTAAAATATTTCACAGATCATTTCTTCTGAAAAGTTTTCATGCTGTCAATAATCTGCAATTATTTTCTTCTCGGAGTGGCAGTTTCTGCCTCCCTAACAATAATAAAAAGAAAAGCCGAGCCCCAAGTGTCAGGAGACCCCGGGAGCCCCCCCACCCCGGAGGCCGGCTGCAGTGAAGCCAGCCCCGGGTCCCGTCCTCGCGGACTCGGCTCGAGTCGCCGCAGGGACCGAAACAGGCGCCTTTAGAAAGTAGGCGGCAGAGTGCCCGGCGCGCCCGCTGGCCCGGGGAGGGGACCCACGCCCCGCACTCACCATCGTCGCTCGCGGGGCCGCCGCCGCCCCCCGGGCCGCGCGGGGCTCCAGGCCGACGCCAAGTTCAAACCTCGCCGCCGCTGGGAGGAGGCGGCGCCGGGCATCGCCGGCGGGGCTCGGCCGCGCTCAACAATGGGAGGCTCGGCCGCGCCCTGCGCCTCGGCGCCCGGGCTCCAGAGGCTGCGGCGGGCCCGGGGCGCGCGGCTCCGAGGGCCTGGATCCGGCGCCGGGGCGCGGGGGGTGCGGGGGCGCCCGCCGACCACGCCTCCCCCTGGGCCGCCCGGAGGGGCCGTGCCCGCGCGGCGCTCGCCACCAGGTAATCCCACAGGAAGCCTCGCGGATTGGCCCGCGCGCTCAGGACGGGATTTGCATGTCAATGGCAGGGCCGGCTCCCCACTGAGGTCTGAAAACGGATTCTGGGCTGGAGAAGGCGGCGGGCTCCGCTGGGGTCCTGTTGGTAATCTGGGTACCAACGCGCACACCCCAGTCTCTCCTTGACCAGTTCACAGCACAAAGGCGCCCGAACGCTTCCCCCGCCCGCTCTGAAACGAAGAGGAATCCAAAAGCAAAATATCAGCTTCAAGAAGCCCGCGCTCGCTTTTCAGGGGCTATACAGTTAGTAATTGATCAAATGAAGCATGAATGAAGCAAGGTAAAAAGTTCACAGCTTAAAAAAAAAAAAAAAAAAAAAAGCTCACATTACAAGGAAAATAACCATCCTTTTTTTCTTTATGCCCTCCTTCCACTAGAAGTCAACAGGAGAGACTCGGGTTGCTGCTGATCTGCTAAAGCTGTTGAAACCTTCCTTCCAGCCCCCTTTGTTTCCACGAGCATCATCTCTAGATGAGAGACAGGTGATTGCTTCAGTGGCTACCACTGTGATTTTTTGGGAGATACTAGATTCAGCTTTGGAAGCTTTTGAGTCTTAGACAAGTTTTAGACGCATTTACATGTGTTTTGCATTCATGATCAGGGTGCCCAGTTTTCTCAAGGAAGGTATGGTGCTATTTTCATGTCATCTTTCTTCAAAGCCTCTTCCAGCCTCTTTCAATGGAGGTAAGTTTTTTTTCCCTAATTGCTTTCACATGTCAGCTCTAGAAATTAAAATAAGATTTGAAAGTGGCTTTATTTCTTCTTACTTATGTAGAAATTCTGTTGTTAAAAATCTCAGGTTCTATATTTAAGACAATAGATATCCATATAGACACAAAAAGAGAGAATGCCTAATTAGGTAGAATTCGAAAACTCAGTTCCCCTACAGTGGATCCACTTGTCTTGACTTGGCTGTGCTTTTGGTAATAACCTGGATGAATGCAAGGGCAACCACTAAATAAACCTCTTTACTGATACCTTCATGGACAGGTTCTCCCCCACCCTGTACAGTACTATCCCCCTTAAAATTGTTTTTAATTTTTAGTGGCATCACAAGCATGTGCAAACACTGTCAGCCAGGTCTCTGCACACGGTGTTGCTAGGCATTGGAGCAGGGAGGCTAATGTTGACTGTCTGGTGTCCTAGTGGGAATCTAGTTTTGGGAGATGGCAGGTGATGTTCAGAACTTAAACCTTAAAGAAGTGGTCAGCCCTTACAGTTTAGAAAGCACATTGCACACCCTCCCATTATGGAGGAAATAAGTGTTAGCTGAGGACACAGGCAGGAACTCTGGAAGCGGAACAGGTAAGACCTCGATCCTTCTGCTTCTTCATCTTGTTTTCTAAGTGCTTAGGGTCAGATGAAATCTCATAAGGGTGGAACAGATCCCTCGTTCCTGTGTGAAGCATCACTTTAAATTGGTGATTGGAAGCACACATTGGGTTCAAATCTGTGCTCCCCCACAGCCTATACCAGTGAAATCTATCACTGAGCTTCCATTGTACCAGAGATTCTGGAATTTACTTTTTACTTGTATCTGTAATTTAGAAGCATCATCTGATTTTTTAAAAATATGTTTTTATTGATTTTTTAGGGAGAGAGAGAGATAGAAACATCAATGTGAGAAACACCAATCATCTGCCTCCTGCACACCCCACATTGGGGATCAAGCCCACAACTTGAACATGTGCCCTGACCGGGAATGGAACCAGGACCACACTCAATCCACTAAGCCACACCGGCCAGGCAGCATCATCTGATTTTTGTTGATGACAGGAAAACAACCTCTCTCATGGGATCAAAGCTGAGACTGGAAATGAAGAAATCTTCATAGCAATACAAAATTACGCTACCATCCTCTTCCCATGAGCTAGGGGCAAGTCTCTTCACCTGGCAAGTCCCCTCACCTGGTGCCCCAGTTCTCCTTAAAAATGGTCCATCCCTTCCTCACAAAGCATAACTGGTAAATGTCCATGAGATAGTTACACATATCAAGCATATGTATGGATAAACTCCAAGCCAATTATTAAAACAGCCTCTGTCAAGCAATGCTGCCCTTTAGTTCCTGTACTAGGACTGCTCTCAGAAATGGTGCATCACACTAGAATCCAAAATGCTTTATGTTTTTAAAATGGAAATAGGGCCCTGGCCAGTGTTGCTCAGTGGTTAGAGCATTGACCCATGCACTGAAGGGTCAAGGGTTAAATTCTCAGTCAAGGGTACGTACCTGCGTTGCAGGTTTGATCAGGCCTGGTCCTGGTTGGGCTTGTGTGGAAGGCAACCAATCGATGTGCCTCTCTCACATCAATGCATCTCTCTCTCTCCCCCCCCCATCCTCCCCCCTCCCTTCCACTCTTTCTAAAAATCAATGGAAAAATGTCCTTGGGTGAGGATTAACAACAACAACAACAAAAATTAAAATGAAAACATATATTGATCAAGAAATAAAGCTTTAAAAATGCTAAAATCATTTATTCATTTATGAGGAGGTAACGAATAGGAAAAAAGTGCACAACCTGCTCTTAGAGGCAAGGGCATGTGTGGCCAGTCCAGCACCTGCTATTTGCATACTTTCTCTTTTGTTTAAAGTCATGATTATTTTTAAACATTTTAATTGAGATTTAATTCAAATGCCATAAAATTTACACTTTGAAATGGGCATATTGTGCCCTCGCCCCACCCTGCCTTCTCTAATGCTGGAGGGGGTGGTGGGAGAAAAAGTCCCGAGAGACTGGGGTAAGTATCAGACAGAGTGAGGGACCACAGCAGCGGCCGACACAGACCCAGGAGAGCGGCCGACACAGACCCAGGAGAGCGTGCAGAAGGTCCCCGGCGGCAGGGATGGTCATGGCTCACAAACAGGAGAGGTGACGGGAGGGCAGCAGAGGCAGCCATTGCAGGCACTTTGTGCTTTCACGTTTTTCTCTAATGTCTAAATATTTCCACCCACAAACCCACATTTCAGTTTGAGTAAATATGACAACCTAAATATATTTAAAATCACATTGAATTAAACTATGCTAACTGAGGATCCAAATGGTCTGATTCATACTATCTACATATTTAGAAGTTCATTTTTCCACTACAATTATCAGGTCTAAATAATAAGGAGATACCTATATGAATGAGTATATTTTTCAAACAAAAAACTGAAGAAATTTAAGATTATTTCCATATATCTAAAAATTCCAGAATAAGCAGTTATTCTTTCTTTGAATTGTTTCATTTCAGTTAGTCTAAAACTTTTAAGCAGTTGTATCTTTAAAAACACTACATACAGAAATCACATTATGATTTAGTTTCTGAATTTATATTCTAATAAATTTAGCTTCTTTCCAAGGTTATAATATAGTTTTGTAATATATGTTATACTTTAAATTATTAAACTAAATTTCACTTAGAAATACTCTACAATTACTTCTTACCAATCAATGTTGGCATTCTTTCTATTATTTTAAATAAATAAAGTTTTAATATGAACATTGTAACTATTTGAAACAAGGGTCTTTGCTAAATAATAATAAAACTATAATAATAGCAACTCACTCTTGCCACAGCTATACAATAAATTCCCTGGTTCATCTACTCTTCTTTTGGATGTTGACACCTTAGAAAAACAATGTCAATATCTGTTGAATATTGAAAATTAGTTCTAGGGACGGTTTAATGATCAATATAAACAATCACAACCGAGAAAGGATACACTCGATATATGGATTGTTGCTTCATAGAGAAAATATTAGGAAGCACAGATAGTGTGCTTCCTTTTTAAATGGGTGTTTGGGTTTAATGTGAACATTACAAAACATCTAACGTAATATTCACTTTAATAAGTATTTTAACTTTTTTTGAACAACTCACAGCAAAATGTAAAAAACAAGTGAGCAACCATCCTAGTGAGTAAAATGTTAAAATGAACATTTAAAATAAGGAAATGCATTTAAGACCATGCCAAACCTTAGAAACAATTTAGTTCATGAAGTGGGAATTGTAACATGAAGGAGGGAAAACACTATAATTTATTTCATCTGAGTTACAATAAATCTTCACTTAATATTACTGATAGGTTCTGTGACTTTAAACAAAACAACATATAACAGAACCAATTTGACCATAGGCTAAGTGATACAAACAAGAGTTAAATTCCTACAGCATCTCATCAATGTTATAACAAAATGACATCATTTGAGGACCTTCTGTATTTAGTCTTTTCAACCACCTTTTACCCTCCATCACAGTCCTTTCCCGTAAATAGCCCAGCGAGGCCCCTGGTCCCCAAGCTAACACCTTCCTCACTCTCCTAATTTAAGGCATTTTCTGCTGCAGGCAACGGACTCATATTGACAGGAGCACCTCCATGTTTTCTATTGTGCTTTGTAGCCCCAGGACTAAGGTCCCCTGTAAAGGGCCTTTAGGCAACCTGGCTGTTATCCAGAAAGGTACTTAGACTTGTACAGAGGTCAGAACCCAAGGAAAAGAGAGGGCAGGACTATGTTGGCGAAAATTCACTCATTCGTTGTGCCTCTATAAGCGTACGTTAGTACAGCTCTCATTTGCCATGCACAGACTTAGTGGGTCAGGTTTAGAATCCTGCGTCAAAACTTTATAGGACTAAAAGAAGCAAAAAGGAAGAAGAAAACAATAACAACAAAACTAGCAGAAGAAAACTCAAAGGGGTAGCTTCAGAGCATGAAGGCAGTCAGCAAGCTTTTGTCCTCATGGAAACAGGAGACAAAGGACATTTTCAGTGTTTGGGGATCAATGATTACGTAAGTCACTCAGGTCAGCAGCCTCAGCCATTAAGAAGATAAGCATTGACAGCATTCTCTTTGGAAAGTCTTGGCCGAGAGATTCGAAACGCATCTTGGAAATTGGAAGCAATCTAAATGTTCATATAGAAAATGGTTAAATTAATTGTGAAGCAGAATTTAAAATATGTAGTGACCTGAAGAGATGTCCATATTGTTAAGTGAAAAAGCTGCATATACATTATATACAATGTTTATTATAAGTGTGATAAAAGCTCAGAAAAACATCTGGAAGGAGATACTAAACTATTGCTGGGGATTAAGACTGTAGGGAGAGAAAATCTGGGGGATACATATCAATCTAACCTTTGCTTTTAAACACTTCTATAGCTCTGGGCATTTTTAAAAACAGTAAGTATGGTTTACTATAGCTAATAGTGTGGTGAAGACCGAGGGGTGGGGCTGGGTGGAGGAAGGGGGGAGATAGAGGACATCTGTAATAATGTCAACAATAAAAAATAAACTTAAAAAGAAATTATTTCAGTACCATGTGATAAGAAAAGTAGAGTGTTGTTGGTGGTCTAGAGCATGGGCTGGATTCTATACCTGTGTGCAATGCTAATTGATCTCACTATGCCTCCGTTATTCCTCTGTAAAATAAGAATGGTTACACCTCCCATAGGTTTTTTGCAAAGATTATATGAGATATTCATTGTGTGTGTCTGGGGTCAAAAGTAATAGTAATATTAATTGTTCTTATTCCTTCCATTGAATTTCCTCATGCTCCTGTTTGCCTCCCAGTCAGTAACATTCATTGACCGAGGAAGGGATGACTCAACAGAACTCACATAACAAAGGAATCGAGACACAAGACTGAAGAGCTAGAAGAAAACTCAATTAGTCAGAGCCAGTTTTTCTCCCCAACAGACGGAACAGCTTCCCAGGACTGAGGGCAAGGAAAGTCGGAAGGAGGGGAGTGAGGGGAGTTAGAAGCTGGAGCCCATCTGAGTCCCACAAGGGGTCCGATGGGAGCTCCAGATAGGCTTAGGGGTTTGAAAGCAGAAAGTATGTGAGCCCTGACCCCACACAAGAGTCCAGAGAGCTGGCTCAGTCCCAGAGCTGCTGGGAACCCAGCATGAAGTAGGCGTCAAAGAAATGTCTGTGGTGCACTTAGGCAGGAGAGAGCCCATGCTCGCCAGCAATCCTCCCAACCCAGAGTGTCCAGGAGAGACAGTGTACCTGGTAAAGATGCTGGTGGACCCGAGGAGGCTGCAGACACAACTGTCTCAGCTCGGATGGTGACCAGACACACACACACACACACACCCCTCCCCCCCACCTCCACCCCCGGACTCTGCCTAAACAGCTCAGCTGCAACCCCAGGAGCTGGAGGACATGCTGAATTGGCCGATATTAAGTTTCTGCCTCCTGTCTGAATGAGGTCTTAAAACAGAAATTGTCAGGTTTTTTTTGTTTTTGTTTTTTTTTAAAGAAAGCGTTACATTTCTTCCATAATTGTGTTTGTGGCTCAAGATTTGTACCTACCAAACAGATAAAATGCTCAGTACTGTGCCGAGCACATGGGAGCTATTTTAATTTTATTTTTGTTCTATGTGCTGGTAGCATACAGAAGAAAGAAAGTTTATGTTCTCAGAGAAAGGTATAGAGAAGATGTTTGGGAGAGGTCTTGAAGGATGTACATGAGCTTACTGGGATTAAGAGGAGGGGAAAAATAGGTCAATGCAGACAATTTGAAGGTTCCAAGGCATCAAAAATCTTGTAGGCAACGGGAAATCATTAAATGTTCACACCAGTGGCATGATCAGATCTGCACCTTCAAGAAGTCATGCTGCTGGCATGTGGAAGATGGATTGAATGGGAGGTGCTGGGCTCACTGATTTTGACCACAAGGCCTAGTGCGGAATCCTACTCCTGTTAAGAGTGCAGTCTCTGGGTCTCTGTGAGTATAGTACTTAGATCCTGACCACAGAACCTACTATGTGATCTTAGGCTGGTCATAAACCTTCTCCATCGGCTTACTCATCTGTAAAATAAAGCTAAGTTATTTTGGACCTGAGTTTCAGATGTAATACTTCATATGAAGCACTTAGAATGTTACCTGGCATAAAGTAAGTGCTGGTTGAATTTTGGCTTACTAATTAGGCGGCACTTAAAGTCACGATTAACTCTGTACAGGAGAGAATGAAGATTCTATTGGTAAATTCTGCAACTCATGGTATTTCTTTAATTTTTGGTCACTGAGCAAAATTTCAGGTAAGAAAATCCCCTTTGCATATTCGCTTGTAAAAGGTACAGGTCAAGCCCTGGCCGGTTTGGCTCAGCGGTTAGAGTGTCCGCCTGCGGTCCCGAGAGACCCGGGTTCGGTTCCCGCTAAGGGCACGTACCTTGGTTGCAGTTTGTCCCCGGCCCTGGTTGGTCGTGTGGGTGGCAGCCACTCGATGTGTCCCTTTCACATCGATGTTTCCCTCTCTCTCTCTCTCTCTTCCTCTCCCTCCGTCTGTACAGAAAATGGAAAAATGTCCTCGGATGAGGATAAAAAAAAAAAAAAAAAGGTACAGGTCAAGCTGCAATTCAAACAACTAAACCTCGCCTGCTTAACAGTGATTGTAGCTGTTTGTGCTGGAGAAAGTGTTTTTCTTTTTTAACTCTGAAGCTCAGAACAGGGTTGGTGTGAACGACTACCAGCTGCCACCGGCCCTTAGTGGCAGCAACCTTCTGGAAGAAGGTGACGTGTGCTTGGTATGTGAAGGTCATTTGACTCTTGGACAAAGACGTGAGCTAGGTGACAATGAGTACTGACAGCCAGAATCCTGAACGGTAAAACTCGACAAGTGACAGGTCCTTAAGAGCATGGGTTCAGCTGGAGTGCATTCAAATGCTGGTATGTCCTTGTCACTGGGGGAAGATCACAGGGAAAGGGGAGACAGGGCTGAGCCAGCCAGCGTGCTCAGCCCAACCTGTGCCTGAGCGAAATGTGAACATTACTTTCTACTAATGGAAGTATTTTAATGAATGGTGTCCAAGAAGTGTAAGAACTGAGGACTGAAGTATTTTCTGGGACATAATGCAGTATGTTCTGATGGAAGCTGTAACTCCCTTTTCTTCTTTCTAGAAGAATATTCATATATTTCTGAAGATGCAGGTGTGAGGAAGGGGAAGCATAGAGATGGAAATCAGTGCCATTCCTGTCCTTGATCTGCAACTGTATTTTAACAAAAGCTGCTTTCCTGAAAGCCTGCGTGAGGACTGGGTGGGAAGAGAGAGCCACTGAAACAGTGCAGGAGGTGAGATATTGAGAGAAAGACTAGGCAGAGTAGCCCCGGGTGGACAACTCCTGCATGCTGGAGGGCCTGAAAACCAAGTTGAGGTGTGTGAATCTAATCACATGTGACACATATGGAGAGAGGACAACTGGAAATGAAGATGGGTTATAAATGGGCATACAAACTGAACAAATGATTTACCTATAGAAGTCGGTCTTAATGACTAGAAGCATTATGTTATTCCACTGCTTGCAAACCTATGACCTGCGGATTGCAAAGAGCTGCTTCCCTTACCAAGAGGCTTCATCAGAGACACCAACAATTTCTTCATAACAATACACAACATCCACAAAACCAAAATTACTTCTTTTGTTAATGCTCGTTGATCCGGCACTTCTGGTCTTTGCATCGTATCCGAATCTTAGGCCTTTCAAAAAGGGCATCTTATTAATTTTATTCACAATATCAACACACCTATTCTACTAGCCAGGCTTCTCCCTAAGACTGTGTTATATGAAGTATTGACTCCATATAAATATTTAAAATATTTCAATGTTATTAACATTGTCCCAGACTGCTTTAAGAACAGCCCAAGGTGCTACAAAAGTGTAACTTCAAGAGATAAAAACAAGAAAAGTTGCCAGGGTAAAACTAATTGGTATTTTTAAAATGTGGGTGACTTACTTTGATGATGAACTGCCACTTAGTTAGACAGCAGGGTGAGGCTTAGACAATAGGGTGTTTAATATCTACATATTTTTCAAAAAGAGTTAAATCCTATTTGGTGTTTTAGGTTTAAAAAAACACACCTCATCTTCATTTGTAAACCGAATTTTGAGAATAAAATTTCCACTAGCTAGTTGGCAGCTTCATTGGTCTTAAGTGTTAACTTCTCTGGCTCTCAGAAGAATAACAGAGAAATTCAACGTAGCTCGTGTTTACTTTCTGGCGGTCTCACTTCAGCTATTGACTTAAAGAAGCCAACTCACCTCCCCTCATCCTTTAAAAGCCACAAACAATTTGCTTTAGAAAAAGATTCTGGCCACCAAGTATCATTATAATAGTTCATTTCTTAGGATCTTTTTTGTTTGCCTGAAGCTACATAGTTATATTTTATACTTTAACATGTAGATGCAAACACTGGTACATTTTTTTTTCCTTTACTTTTCAGTGTATTTGCTTTTAAGCACAGCTTTTTCCCGGTAGGTGTTCGGGAGACTGTTCTACTCCGAGCCGGATGTTGGTGTTATTCCGCATACTTTAGCACTCTTGCCTAGGAACCAGCAGATAAGATGGGAGAGAGAATTTATTTTTAAAGTTCTTGTAACCAGCCCCTTTGGGAGATGTCCAAAGTACGCTTGCATTGGCCAAAGGCAAGAAGACAACAGAGTCCCGGGCAGGTTCTGCAGGCTGTTGGCTGCCGTGACTGAGTGGTAGACCAGAAAGAGCTGAGCCACAGCCTATCGGTAAGAATAACAGCCACTATTTAATGTGTGCCTAGTATTAGTCCTACACCATGCCTCGGGCTTTATATACCTTATTTCTAACTTTTACAATAACACTTCAAGGCACCTCTTAGCAGTCCCATTTTATTTGGAGAGAAAATGAAGCTCAGGCTTTGAGGAACTTGCTCCAACAGTAAAGAAAGGGCAGAATGAAGAATCAAAGAAGCCCATCCAGGCCTTGTTCGTCTGACGCCCCAGATGACCAAGACACACTGCAGGTTACTCTACTTTAGTAAGAAGACACGTTTTTGTTGTCTCCTAGAGGGGGAAGGGAAGTGGGCACATCCACTCGGTAGGCAGACTTCACTGCCATCCAGAGCGCCAAGAAAGAGAAAGCTACTTGAATACCCCTTTGCCTCATTAATCTAGTGGAGGGTGAGCAAAACCCTAGATCTCCCCAGAATGATGTTTTTTTCCTCAGTAAATGGAAAACTACTATATTTTCTACTTTAAAAATTGTGCCTTTTTCCCCAAATGAAAAGTCCTTAACTTCACCTGATCCCATCCTTCCTGAGTCAGCTATAAGGAAGAGTTTTTCTAGCTACCTTTAGTGAGTCCAGTAATTACCATTTCGCAAGCATGGTTTCCCTCCTTACACTTGACTCACGTGTTCCTTTGTTTGGGTTGAGATTCCTTCCTCAATCCCAATCTCTACTAAGGAAACTGTAGCCCATCTCCTAGAAGCTGAAAAACATATTCCTTTCCTAGGACCTATAAGATACATTCTATTCTCAAAGAAACTTTTCTGATCCTTAACCAAAAGCAATTTCTCACTCTTCTGAATGCTCAAAAATACATTCTCCAACCACCTACTGTAGCTCTTATCAAAATTTACCTTCAATACAGCTACTGGTGCCATTAAAACAAAAACCTCCCCTACAAGACTAAAGGTGTTTTAGGAACGGGACTACGCCTCCTTCATCCCTGATGCCCATGTGCAGAGCATGTCGCTGGTGACTCAGTTAATGTTCTCAGACCACTGTACACAAACCCATCATCTCACTGTTGGAGTCCAGGTTGTTCTTGTCTCTCTTTGTTTATGTAAGTTCCAATCTTTCAAGACCTTTCCCCAATTGCATTAGCCATTTCTTCCCCAAAATTTATGAACTAAATTTTGGTGTTTATTGCGTGTGGCTTGAACACATTATTTGTTCTGTTATCTGTACGTCCTGTATTCCCAATTAGAGCTTCTCCTGGGTGAATGTCTGTCTGGAGGATGTTGTTATCCTTTTTGCTATTCAAAACAATTTTCATTTAGTGGGTGCTGTTCTCAGGCACTCTGTGAGTGCTTCATTTATTTTATCCCTTATGGAACTTTAGGTCCCTTTGACTTCGATCCTCAGCCTGAGTCAGCCCTCAGCCTTCTCTGCTGGTTTTTGACACCTGGACAGTAAGATTCCGGAGGGCGGGGAACACACATCTTTGGTATTCATCTGGGAACCTACAGTGTCTAGTGCAATCATGGAAGAGAACAGGGCCCCAATAAATGTTCCATCAGAGTTTGGGAACTGCCAAGTTCACAAAACAAAAAAAAATGCTTTAAAACCTGTTTTTAGAAATACTAGTGGTCATCACATATTACAAATTATCAAGCAAAAACCCTTCCCCATGCCCTGGCCAGTTTGGCTCAGCGGTTGGAGCGTGGGCCTGCGGTCCGGAGAGACCCAGGTTCGGTTCCCGCTAGGGGCACGTACTTCGGTTGCAGTTTGTCCCCGGCCCTGGTTGGTCGTGCGGGTGGCAGCCACTCGATGTGTCCCTTTTACATCGATGTTTCTCTCTGTCTCTCTTCCTCTCTCTCCCTCCCACTCTATCTGTACAAAAAATGGAAAAATATCCTCGGGTGAGGATAAAAAAAAACCAAACCAAAACAAAAAAAAACCCTTCCCCAATCAGTATTGGAACTGCCAGATTAAGAATTCTGCTATTTTTCTTTTCAATCTAGCATGAGATCCCCACCCTTCATTAAATAAATGTTTTAGGCAAAAGAATGAAAGCCTGTGCTAAGCATCTTTACTTTGAGCTTCCCTCCCACTCCCTGCCTGAACCCAACCCTGTTTATCTCTGGTCTATATTCGTATCTGTATCTGAAGGGAGCGTTGGTCTCCTCTTCAGGTACTGGAATGAAAAGATCTGATGGGAACTTAAAAGCTCCCCCACAGGAAACTGTCTGAGCCCGTGATTTACATCCCTGGTTTTTTTTATTAACTAACTGCCAGGCTTCAGAAAACTGGACCCAACCCAAGTGGGGACCCTGGCAGCTGGTGTGAAATGTGAGACCAGAGACCAGTGTGTCACAGTTGCGGGAGTTGGGGGTAAGGGGAGGCTGGGTAGGAGGAAATGACTTCTTGAAATTTGACTTGAAAAGAGGCTAGTTCTATGTGGTTAGAGGACCGCTCACCTTTGATCCCCATGTTAGGGGGAGAGTCAGAGAGGCCAGTGTGCTAAAGGTTCAAGGACAGGATTTGTTTCCTCCTTCACTTATCTTTGAATGTGTAGGAGAGAGGAAAAGATAAGTAACCCGGAGAAACATGAACAGTGCTCACTGCTCTCGGGAAACAGGTATCCTTGCCTTACTGAAAAAACACTCAGCGTTTTTTACTTCCTAAATCTGAGGTAATGAGGACATTATACAGAATCAGAAGAGTCCATCTTTTCCTTTCTGATGTTAAAACAACAGTAGAGGGGAATGGGAAGCTGTTGGTCAATGGATATACAGTTTTAGTTTTGCAAGACGAAAAAATTCTGGGATCTCTTGCACAGCAGTGTGAATATACTTAACACTCCCGAACTGTACCCTTTATAAAGGTTAAGACAGTAAATTGTATGTAGCTTTTTAACCACAGTTAATATTTTTTAAAACTTAAAACATTAAAAAACAAATAAGAAAAAGAAGAAAATGGCCAAATACCTTCAGAAAAAGAAAATATATTACTGTTCCTTGGGCTATTATTTCATCCCTTCTCCTCCCTTTTTTCTCGTAGCAAGCTGCCTCCATTACACATGAATATCTGTGCTCTTCGTGTGGACAAAACGGGAGAAAGAGAAAGATGTAAGAGTTTTCAGAAGTAGAAAGGAAAAATGTGAATCTTCCTCTTTTTCTTAACCACTGGCCAATAGAATACTTTAAAATTACATATATAATGAATAATGGCAAAAGATGCATCTGAAGTCCAGACAACAGACTACAGTAAGTCCTCACCACTTGATTCCAAATCAAAAGACTGACAGTCGTAGCGCGATCAGTTGAGGAGTCATGCCAACAGGCAAAATAAGGGAACTTGAGAACCCCAACCCCATTTCCTTCCTAATTCTTCTTTCTATCCCCAGCCCTGTCCCATTTTTTTCTTTCTCATCCAGTAGGGAGGCTACGCTGTTTATATGGATTGATTTATTTTAGGGAAGGGACTGCTTTTCAATGTGGCCCAGTTTAGAGTGTTTTCTTTTGGGGATGGGTGTTTGTTGATCAAAGCGAGAAACAACAAGTGTCTTAATTTATGCTTCCTTGAGTTCTGCAAATTTAAGGGGAAGGCTTTTTTATTAGAGGTAATGAGGCAGAATCCTCTTAATGGCAAGGATATTTTCTCACCAAATTAAAACCCATGTATGCTTAAAAGAATAATGAAATAAAAGTAGCTTTTTTGGGGGGAGTAAACAACTTTTAAAGCAGGAAACTTCCCACACAGTCTGTGCTCACTGCTCTGACCAGTACAGCTGGGGAGGGAGGCGAGTGGCCATCTTCTCTTCTTCACCCCTAACTTGAAGTAACAGAATAATTTATAGTGAGAAGAATCTGATCAAAACATTTAAGACATGTTACTGCTGAAACAATAATCTTAGGGATAGATTTTTTTTTTCTGTTTTATTTCTCTCTGAAAAAAATGTTATAAAATCGACTTTGTAATATATAAACTAATATATTATTTCAGCCAAATGAGCTCAGCTTTGTACGAATATTACTTCATCAATATTAGCCCCATGTATGCAATTAGACCAGAGGGATACATCATCTTGACCTTTTCACTGTAGCCTTAATGGAAGTAGTAAGTAGAGCTCCTATTTCTCAGATCACAACTCTGAAAAATACTCTTTCTGTTAAATATGGAGGCCATGGCATCACATAAATAACAAGGTCAATGCCAACTAAACTTGTCTCCCGCTGGATGTTTTATTGAGCAACTACTATGCCTTGGGCACGGTGTGATAGAATCTGTCTGGCAGGCTGGAGTAAGGCATCCTAAACCAGAACTGGTAAATTAGGTCTAGAGGTTGAATGGGAGTTAGCTGGGTAAAGAGAATGGAGGGAAGAGAGCCCAGCAAGACCCAGGACTGAGAAGAAACCAATATGACTGAAAGGAGGAGGAAGAGGCTAAGGGAGCAGACACAGCCTGGACAAAAAGGCCTGGGCAGGCCCTGGACATGCAGATCTGGTCAGGTCCTGGTTAGTTTAGAGCTTATCCAAGGCAACAGGAAGGCATTGGAAAATTTTAGGCAGAGGGATAGGATCAGAATTGTGTTCTAAAAGAATCACTTTGCCTACAGTGGCCACTGATTGGACAGGCGCAAGGCTAGAGGCCACTTAGGACCACAGGAGTCCAGCTTGGAGGTGGTGCAGTTCTCCACCCCAGAGTGTAAGCTCCTTGAGGGCAGGGCTCATTGCTTGGTTTGTTTACTATATCTCAAGCACCTAGAACAGTATACGGCATATTGTAGGTACTCAAATATTTGTTGAACAAACAAATAAATAGGCTGAAGTAGAATAATGCTGGGGGGGCTTAAAGGATGGGGCAGATGGGAAGAAAAATTAGGAAGTAAAGTGGATTGGCTTTGTTAATCTTTCTTGAAACATTCTTTAAAATCTATTGATTTAGCCCTTGGCCAGGTGGCTTAGTTGGTTGGAGCATCATCCCATACACCAAAGGGTTGCGGGTTTGATTCCCAGTCAGGCCACATACCTAGGTTGCAGGTTTAACCCCCTGTTGGGGAGCATATGGGAGGCAAGCAATGAAAGTTTCACTCTCACATCAAAATTTCTCTCTTTCTCCCTTCTTCTCTCTAGACATATTCTTGGGTGAGGATTTTTTTTTAAGTCTATTGATTTAGTCGTGCTCCTTTGCATCCTTTCCATGATAACTCGATGTGATTCCAAATAAAATATCTAAGTTATTTTTCATGTAAAATGTTAACTTTTTAAAAGTATACAAATGAATGATTTTTAGTAAATTTTTTTTTTTTTATCCTCACTCAAGGACATTTTTGCATTTATCTTCAGATAGAGTAAGGTGTGGGGGGAGGAAGAGAAAGAGAGAGAGAAACATCGATGTGAGAGAGATATATGTGAGTGGTTGCCACCCACACAACCCCAACTGGGGCCTGGGACAAACTGTAGCAGAGGTACGTGCCCTTAGTGGGAACCTGGGCCTCTCTGGTCTGCAGGCTGACACTCTAACCACTGAGCAAAACCAGCCAGGGCGATTTGTAGTAAATTTTTAGAGTTGCGCAACCATGACCATAATCCAGTTTTAGGACATTGCTATCACCTCATGTTCCCTCATGCCTGATTCCCATTCCTACCCCTAAACCTAGGCAACTACTGCTCGGCTGCTTGTCTCTATAGATTTTCCTTTTCTAAATATTTAAAATAAATGAAATCACAATGTGTTATCTTCTGTGTCTGGCTTCTTTCACTTAGCATAATGTTTCTGAGGTTCATCTATGTTGTAGCATGTTTCAATAGTTCATTCCTTTTTATCATTGAATAGTATCCCATTTTATATATACCATATTTTGTTTATCTATTTACCAGTTGATGGACATTTGGGCTGTCCCCACATTTGTCTACTATCAACAATGCCTCTACAAACATTTGTATACGCGTCTTTGGACAAACAAAGGCCTTGTTAATTTTGATTAGATGTAGGAGGTAGTGAGAAAAAATAGAAGGTCAAGGAATATGCCCATATTTCAGGCTTGGACAACTGGATGGATGATAATACAAGTCATGAAATAGGGAAGACCAGGTGAGGAGCAGCTTTGATGGGGAAGATGACCTCAGTATGGGACAAGTGCCTATGAGACAGGAGTCGGTATGCCCAGCAGGCAGGTGGACGCATGGAAATTAGCTTCCTCAAAATGTCTGTCAAAGGTCACTTTTTTTTTTTAAATCCTCACCCGAGGATATTTTTCCATTTTTTGTTCAGATAGAGTGGGAGAGAGAGAGAGGAAGGGAGAGAGAGACAGAAACATCGATGTGAAGGGACACATCGAGTGGCTGCCACCCGCATGACCAACCAGGGCCGGGGACAAACTGCAACCGAAGTACATGCCCTTAGCGGGAACTGAACCCGGGTCTCTCTGGACCGCAGGCCGACGCTCTAACCGCTGAGCCAAACCAGCCAGGGCAAAGGTCCCTTTTTTGAGCAGCGTGTTTCATGGCTGACTATTTCTCTGTAACTTTGGCTCCTCACTATATAAATCTGACCACAGAAGAACTTCCTAAAACCTCACATTGTATACTCACTTTGGTTTGCATAATAATTATAGTAACATTCTCTCTTTGCTCAACTTTTCCTTTTTTAAAATTGTGATAAAATACACAAAATTTACCATCTCAATCATGCTTAAGTGTGTAGTTCAGTGGCATTAAGCACCTTCACACCGTTGTGCATTCAGCACCACCATCCATCTCCAGAACTCTTTCATCTTCCGGAACTGAGACTCCACGCTTACTAATCACAGGCTCCCCATTTCTCTGTCCCCCCGGCCCCTGCCCACCACCATTCTACCTTTTGGTTCTATGAATTTGACTACTCTAGGTATGTCATATAAGTGGAATCATACAGTATTTGTTCTTTTGTGACTACCTTACTTGACTTAGCATTATGTCAAGGTTCATCCATATTGTAGCATGTGCCAGGACTTCCTTCTTTTTGAAGGCTGAACAATATCCGTTATAAATATATACCACATGTGCTTATGTATTCTTCTGTTGATGAACACTTGCTTGAATGCTTCTACCTTTTGGGTATTGTTTGCTATGAACATGGGTAGAGAAATATCTCTTCATGTCCCTGCTTTCTCAGCATTTCCTTTCAAGAAATTAGAAGCTGTGAGAGTTGAAAGATCTTTGTCATACTTGAGCTCAGGCAAGCCGTACTACATAATCACTTGCATAATAGGTGATCGCATCACTAGTTCAAGATCATAATTACAAATATCCATTTGTACTGAGTGAGGCCAGAACTTTCTTCAGCTTTAGGAAACACTGGGTATCACTGGACTTTTCTTAAACTCCAAACATCACAGTGCAGCAAATTGCTCTTTTTTGTTGTTGTTGCTGTTTTAGGATTTTGTCAATACCACCTTATATCAACCAACACTTAAGCCCCCAAATCCCTTATAGAATTCTTTCTTTTCCTGGTAATCTGTAGGGTCCTGAAAGTGACCCCGTTCTGTTGGTTTTGTGATAAAAGTGTTCGGTGGGAACTTCCTCACGCATTGAAAGTTTTCTGTAGTAATGTTGGGTAGGGCAGTTCTCCACTGATACAGTTGAATTTACCAAAACAGCACTTAGCAACGAAGTTATGACATGGGGTCAGGATGTCACACCTGATGGCAGAGAAAAACATTAGATAGACACCAGCTAACAGAGGAGAGAGTTTTGAAGGAAGGGGCCAGTGCTTCCTAGCTCTGTTAACGTGCATCTGTCTCTCAAAAACATCACCGCTCCCCACACATGAACAGAGCAGGCAGCCCATGGAAAACACCAGAACAGGGTAACTTTTTCACTCTACCAGGCTCATGAGAGACTGATAAGAACTGCCACGAATTAAGTGAATGAAATCAGCAAGCTTAAATAGTCATAAACATCAGAAAACACCATTTTAATCATCAAAGATGTTGCAAAAAGCAGCCAAACCCACAGCAGAGCCCAGCACTCCTGGCAAGGCCCTGGGTCTCAGCACTGCGGGGAGGGAAGCCACGTGGGTCTCAGCAGCGCCCCCCCCCCCCCTGAGTGGCAATTCCTTCTGTTGGCTCCAGGCGCTAGGCCCAGGGTGCCGAGGGAATGCCACGGCTTCCCAGAATGCCCTCCCAGGTGCCCCACCCGCAACTGGTATGGAAGGTGGGACAGAAATTAAACACAGGCTATCAATGGCAGAAAGATAGGAGATCAATAAGAAAACAAACTCCATGGATCCCAGCCAGGCCACACTGCACGAGTAAGTCCCTCACAGGCAAGTTGCTGCCACTACAGACTTGAGGCGGTTCCACTGACCTGAGGCCCGAGGGCAGAGGCTCACTTTTACTCAAGGCCCTTGAGGCCCTGTTATAGAGGCAATAAAGTCACCCCACCTGTTTCTGGGCGGCACTAGCAGCTGTGGAATCTCAGCTGTGAACTCTAGAAGGCTTGGTCCGTCTTCCAGGGGGGAGACTCTTCTCTCCAAGTCCATGATTCTCACTCTAGGCTGCACCTCTGAACCACTTGGAAAGCTTCGAAAACCAGAGGCCCAGGACCAGTCCCCCCAAATTGAGTCAGAACGTTGGGGAATGATCCCAGGCATTATTTTTCAAGATTCTCCTGTGCAGCTAAGGCTGAGAATCACAACTGTCAGTCAACTCAGGATTCTAGCTGCGTAATCTCAAGAAGAATGAGTAATTAACAACTTACTGCATACATTTCATAAGGCTGTACACAGGTTCCTCCAAAGAAATACAACGGGAGGAGCTGTATTAGTTAGCTAGGGCTGCCGCAGCCAAATACCGCAAACTGGGTGACTGAAACGACAGAAATTAATTTTCTCGAAGTTCTGGAAGCTGGAAGTTCAAGATCAAGATGTCAACAGTTTGGGTTTCTCCTGAGGCCTCTTCTCCTTGGCTCGCAGATGGCCATCTTCTCACTGTGTCCTCACGTGAGCTTTCCCCTCTGGGCATCCCTAGGGCCTGTTTGTACGCCCAAACTTTTTCTTCTTATAAGGACACTACTCGTATTGAACTAGGGTCCAACCTAAAGGCCTCATTTTAACTTTATCACCCCTTTATTTATTTATTTATTTATTTATTTATTTATTTATTTATTTATCTTCACCTGAGGACTTTTTTTTCATTTTTTGTTCAGATAGAGAGGGAGGGAGAGAGAGAGGAAGAGACAGAGAGAGAAACATCAACGTGAAAGGGACACATCGAGTGGTTGCCACCCACACGACCCAACCAGGGCCGGGGACAAACTGCAACCGAGGTATGTGCCCTTAGCGGGAACCGAACCTGGGTCTCTCCAGACCACAGGCTGATGCTCTAACCGCTGAACCAAACTGGCCAGGGCACTTTATCACCCTTTTAAAGGCCCTGTCTCCAAATACAGTCACATTCTGAGGTACTTGAGGTTAGGATTTTAACCTATGAGTTTTGGGGGAGACATAATTCAACTCATAAGTTCTTTAGATGAGAAGCTGGCTTTCCTAATAAACTCTTTGACTTCATAAATACCAAATGTTTTATTTACCTAAAGTCAGAAGTTCCTGCTTAGTAAGCTAGCCCATTAGAAAAAAAGTACTTTTTAAAATTACATGAATGCTGGGTACCTCACATGGTAACTGACTATGGGCCTACAGAGAAAATGTTCTTTTAAGTGGCTAGAATTAATACCAGGAAGTAGCTCTCCTATTTTGAAAATCTGGTGCATTATCTCCAATTGCTAGGAAACGAGAGCCAAACATATTTGGTATGTATAGCCCACATAAGGAAGTGTTTGTTTAGCCTGGCTGGTGTTGCTCAGTGGCTGAGCATCAACCCATGCACCAAGAGGTTGCCAGTTCGATTCCCAGTCAGGGCACGTGTCCAGGTTGTGAGCCCAATCCCTAGTGAGGGGCATGCAGGAGGTGGCCAATCGATGTTCTCTCTCATCGATGTTTCTATCTCTCTCTCCCTCTCTCAAAATCAATAAAAAAAAATAGTTTCATTAAAAAAAAAAAAAAGAAAGTGAACAGTCAGAAAAAGTGTCTCAAAATGGCAGCTTTGGTAAGGCAGGTGTCATGACTCAAATTCCTACAGAAACCAAGGAGGTAAATAGATGAAGTAAGCCAGGGATTGGGCACCTAGAGTCCTCATGCCTTGTGACCTGAGCTCCCAGTTTCTCAGAAAAAAGTTCAAAATAAGGGATTTCATATGATATTTTTCAGTTTTTAAATGTTTGACAGTAATTCAAATAAAAAACAGTACCATTTGGTGGGCCAAATAAAATATAGCTTCAGGAGAGATCTGGCTGGTTTGCTACTGGTTCTTGTCTCTGGTGTAAAACCACAGAGAGACCTGGGTTTTACTCTTGACTTGGCAAGTCATGTGACTTCACAACCACCTTCTCTAAAATTCTTCTTGAAAAATAAGGGGGCTTTAGAAGAATTTCTTGAAAGTCAGGCATATAACTCTTTTATTCTTTATTGGAGCAAATGCAGCATCCCCATGCCCCATGAGATTTTAAGCACAGAATCAAGGACTCCAAAGACTCTAGCAAGTAAGCACGTCAACTCTACCAGCACACTGGCTAGTTTCTAGCTAGTTTAAGTATTCTGATTTGGAAGTAAGGAAAACACTATAACCCATGCGTGATTTGCCAGAGATTTATAGACTTAAGACAACAAATCTAAAAGTCCCCTTGCTCGATCAGACAACTCCCTAGAAGCAAAGAGGTACTGGAGTGGAGTGGGAAATTTGAGTGTATTCTAGCCCTGGAATCTAGAGACACAATTCTGGGCTCATCTCTGACTAAGCAACTCTATGAATCAATTTCTCTGATCTTCAGTTGGATTATAAAGATCTTGAGAATTTTCAACCTTGAATTCTATTATTCTAGTTACCAAGTTGAAATACTGGTTTTCTTCCTCCCTCCCTTTCTCTCTCTCTCTCTCTCTTTCTTTCTTTTTTTTTCATTCTCACCGGAGGACATTTTTCCATTTTTTTGTTCAGATAGAGTGGGAGGGAGAGAGAGGAAGACAGATAGAAACATCGACGTGAAAGGGACACATCGAGTGGCTGCCACCCTCACAACCAACCAGGGCTGGGGACAAACTGCAACCGAGATACGTGCCCTTAGCGGGAACCGAACCCGGGTCTCTCTGGACTGCAGGCCGACCCTCTAACCGCTGAGCCAAACCGGCCAGGGCGAAATACTGGTTTTCAATTCTGCAACCACTTATAAGAGACACCAGGAAATGACAAAAATTAACTTGGTCAAATCACTTTAACCTGTGTCTAAGTTTTCTAGTCTTCACATTGCTAGCCAGTTAACTTGATCATGTTACTTGATCATGGGGCTGTCCAACTAAACGTTGGTGAAGCACTTGAATGTTCTCAAACACAAGGCATTTTATAAATGCACAAAACACAAGTAGTAAGGGGTAATTACTGAAGCCACCATTGGTATGCTTCTTTAGGAGGAAAACAGATTTAAAATGTCAAGCTTTGAAAGCAACTGAATAATGAAAAGTGATGCTGGTTTTAGGGCTTCACCATGGACTGCTGGGGCAGGCAGAATTCTAAAGATGGCCCCAAGATTCCTGTCCCCTGGTTATTCAATCAAACATTAATTTAGGCACTACTGTGTAGGAAGTCTGCAGGTACAATTTAAGTCCCAAGTCAATTGATTTTAAAATACAGAGATTATCCAGGTAAGTCTAACTTTTTTGAAATAAGTTTTTTTTTTTTCTTTATCTTTTTTCTGGCTGATAGAACAAAAAGTCAGAGAGGTTCAAAGGATGAAGAGAATTCAATGTGTTCTGCCGGCTTGAAGATGCAGGGGCCACATGAGAAGGAATGCAGGCTGCCCCCAGGAGAGGAGAGCAGCCCCAGTGACAGCCACCAAGGATATTACAGAAATGAAATTCACCAACCACCTGAGTAAGCTTGGAAGTGGAGTCTTCCCAGAGCCTCCACATGAGAACCCAGGCAGCCAACACTCGAGTCAGCCTTGCGAGACCTTAAGCAGAGAACTCAGCTGAGTCACACGGGACTTCGGCCTGGAGAAGTGTGAGCTAATACACTGGTGCTGCTTTAAGATGCTGTTTGTGGTCATCTGTTACACAGCCATAGAAAATGAATACAACGGCCAACACCAAACGTTGAGAATATTGTTAAGCAACTGGAACTGGATTGTAAAATGGTACAACCACTTTGGAAAATGGTATGAAACTTTCTTACAAGGCAAACATACATATATCTACCCTCTGATCCAGGAGTTCACTCCTAGGTCTATACCAAGAGAAATAAAAACATATGTCTACCAAAATACTTGTGCACTAATATCCATAGTAGCTTTATTCATTATAGCCCCAAACTGGACACAGCCCAAATGTCCATCAACTTGAGAATGGATGAGAAATGAACTACTAATATATGTAACAGCAGGGATGAAGTTCAAAATCATGTTGAGTAAAAAATACCAATACAAAAGAGTACATACTGTGTTATTTCATTTATGAGAAGTTCTAGAATAGGCAAAGCAAATCTCTGGTGAATTAAATCAGAACAGTGAATGCTCAATCTCATATTCAGCTGCGTAACCTTTCCTTCGATGTTCCGTCTCTAGAACCTCTCTCCAGAGTTCTTACCTCTTCCCCAGAGTAGTGGCCTGGTTAATTCCACCTAAGGCACTGAACATGAGTCACCAAGGCCTGAGGTGTAGAAATCCATGATTTGGTGTTCAGCTTCCCATCCTCACAGTCTTCTGGAAGCTGGGCAGATATACTTTGTGCTTTCCTAATTTTCACCATTGGCGTGAAATTGTGGGGACTTATTATAAGCTGAATGGAAAAGCCCTTGGTAACTGCAAAACAGGTATGGTTATCAGCTTCCTTCATGGAAAAGGTTCAGAGGGGAAGTGATGTGCCCTGGTGCATGTACTCAATTGCATATCTGAATCCAAAACCCATGGTTTCCCCACAACCCTATACATTTGTTGAACTCCATAAAGAGAGCACAATTCCAGGACTGCCCCACATGACCACGAGGGAAGACCCAGGTGGCACTGGTCTGAGAATGTGTGTCCTTGGGAGAAGTCCTGAAACCAGCTCAGTGTGCAGGGACCAGGTGCTCACCACTAGCGTTGACTTATTTGTTGAGACCAGAGACAGTTTGTTATCTGCATTTCTGCATCAGGAAACCCAATAGTCAAAGAGCTGAGAAGCAGGTTTCCTCTATAATTAGCACAACAGGCCAATGGATGTCACTGTTGCACCAGAGAAACAGAACCTCAACCCCTGGGGGACCCTGAACAGTAGCACACGCACTATTTGGTTACTTGAACAGAACAGAGTGTACCTGGAACCAAAAGGAAACTATTTTAAGTGGGATGGTAATTAATATTCCATTTTAAATTTCTAGAGCTAGTAGTGAGCAGGCACGTTCGGGTTAAATTAGGGCAAACCATTCAAGTAAGGCCAATAGCTTTGAGCAGAGTCGGTAGATACACATGAATGTGTGTGTCACTTATCAAGGGAAGAGATGGCCAAAAAATATATACATGCTGATACTTAGAGTGATACTCTCACCCTATTAATGGCTCAGCATAAACATTTTGCAGTCAAATGCTTTACCCCGAACTATACCGCTGCCATTCAGCATAAATATTTTCGAAGGAACTGCTAATCCTCAACCTAATATAAAGATCAAAGGAATAAATACATTTATTAAGCACCTACTATGTGCCAGGAACTGTCTTAGATTTTCCACAACTCTTTAAGGTAGATATTATTATTTCCATGGTTTATATGGGGAAATTGGGGCTCAGCAACAATAAATGATGTTTCTAGTTATACAGCTGGTAAGTGACAACATGGATGTAAGTCCATGTTCTCTGGCCAGCACAGCCCCGGCACTTTCCAATGTGCTCTGACCCGGTTCAAGAATTCTTTGACAGCCCACTGTGTGTCCCTCACTGAAGATACTACAATGAACATGGTGTCATCCTGCCCCAAAGAAACCCTAAGGTCTTAGACATCTCTATTGCAACACAGAGTGAGAAGGGCTCTTGCCAGGTGCTACGCATCCGAGGGAGAGGTCAGAAGTAGCCCTGCGGTGAGACCTGAAGGCATAAAATATGGCCGGCAAAGGGGAACGCAGATCAAGGGCGTTTTATCCGGAGGAATCATCGGTGCCTAGGCACAAAGAGAAGTATTATGGTTACCTGTAATTTAAACTTAAAGAAGAGTTGCTTTTTAATTGTTTTTATAAAGAGAGGAAGGGGGGTGGGAGAGAGAAACATAGATCTGCTGTTGCACTTTTTAATGCATTCACTGGTTGTTTCTTGTATGTGCCCTGACAGGGGATTGAACCCGCAACCTTGGTGTATGGGGACGAGGTTCTAACCAATCAAGCTACCTGGCCAGAGACTAAAGAAAAATTTTATTTGAAAGGAATAATGTTTATTTTAAATTGGACTGAGTGTGGACTATAACATTAATAACTTATTACTCAGTAGCAGTTTCCGAGGAGAACCGTAGTACCAGGCCCTGCTTGTGGGAGAGGCAAGCCCTGCTTTGGGAATGGCGGGTGAGACGGCGCTGGCACCACCGATGTACAAGAAACACCTCCACGGGCTCCACTGCCGTTGGAACCTAAGTGGGAGCAACAGGAATGAGGGACGCCCCGCGGGCTCTCCTGGTGCACTCTGTCTGACGACTCGACCCCAGATCAAGGAGTCCTGAGTTCAGCAGGGAGAGAAGTGGCCATTGCAGAGGGCCCTGGGCTGGGTCGCTGTGTTATACTTTCATGAGTACAAAATTGTGAATGTCTCTCCCCTTTCGGTTCTAGTCCAAACCCTCACACACAGTGAGCAGAGGAAAGCAGCTGCCAGTAACTGCAGTAACTGCTGTGGATCTTCTTCCATCCAGGCCCAGCGCTCTCTCCGTAGCCTTGAGAAAGAAGGTGATCCCGAGAGGCAAATACCAGGGGCATTCCTGGGCTATTCATCTGGGCCTTCAGCGCTGTCACAGGTCACGGGCTATAATCATTCTGGGCTTTTCTGACGATGAGAACTGTCACTGTTGTCTGGCAGGCTTAACCGGCCTTTGGGGACACTTTCTTAAAATATAAATGAATTGGGCAACTAATCCTACACTTTGTATCTTGGTTTTTCTAGAAGCTTTGAAGTTTAGGTTTGGAGAAGGAAAGATTAAGGAGCAATCCTAGAGAGAAGTAACAGGAATTTCCTTGTGTTTATCTTAATGACACCCATAAGACTCAACCTTTAGCCCAGTGACTGTCTTCCCCTTTTCCTGCCCAACAGTCATTCTTGGTCTTGGTCACATGAATATTTTCAGATAGACATGACAGGAGGACTGGAGGTCCTCTTCTTGGCCCAGAACTTAATGGTGATGCTAAAAATATAATATAAATTGCTGAAATATTTAACAAGTATTTGTTATACTTATGTCTTGGGCTATGTGTCTGAAGAGACAAATTGAACGTTTAAACAAAGAGACAGAACAATGGACTGTGGGGCCTTCAGATTTCAGTTGCAGGTTCCAGAAACCTGAAAAGAGACTAAAACTGCAGCTCAGGTGGATGATGTTTGCAGGTGATACTAGGCGTAAGCTATTACGTACGCGACTTCTCTTCCTCTCAACAATTTGGAATGTATGAAAATGATATGTAAATATTGATGAAAGCCAATGGTAACCAAATCCACTTCTTTGAGTGAACTCATTTTCAACAGTCCAATTTACACTTAGCCAAAGCCATGCAGTAGGATAGTGTAGAAATTAGTCAAATAGAGCCCAAACCCTGGCCTCTCTTCTTACCATGTGAGTTTGGGCTAACCATTTTTTTTGGTAATCCTCACCCGAGGATATTTTTCCATTTATCTTCAGATAGAGTGGAAGGGTGAGAGAGAGAGAGAGAGAGAAAGAAACATCGATGTGAGAAAGGCACATCGACTGGTTGCCTCCTGCACGACCCCGACCGGGGCTGGGGATGAACCACAACCGAGGTACATGCCCCTTGACCAGAATCGAACCTGTGACTCTTTGGTCCCCAGGCCGACGCTCTAACCAATAAGCCAAACTGGCCAGGGCTTGGGCTAACCATTTGTTCTTCCTCTCCGAGCTTCAATCTTCTCACTTGCAAAATGGGGTAAAAAGAAGTCGACATGATGGTATAATACAATGGTTGTCCTCACTGAGTATGTCCTATGTGCTAGACACCAAGAGTGGCACCTTATAACAAGTGTGACAGGCAGTCGTCCTGGAATGCTCCCTCTTCTTCATCTCCAGTGTCCAAGAGTCACCAAGTCATGACATTTTATCTCTGAAGCATTTCTCAAATCTTTCCCCTCTTTCCATTGTCCTACTTGAGCCCCTCATTATCTCTTGGCCTCTTAAGTGGGTCCCTGCTTTTACCCTTATGTCCCCTAAATCCGTTCTCTACATACTAACCAAAGCAACAGGTTTAACAAAAACATGTTGCTCCCTCACTTAAAACCCTTCAGTGGCTCTTCACCTCCTAGAATAAAGTACCAGCCCTTAGAACAGCAAACAGGTCATCCTGTCTACCTCACCAGACTTTGACCATTTCCTACCCAACACCTAACACACTCTAGGCTTGTTTTCACCTCTGAGTTGTGCCTCTGTTCAGTGTTCTCACCTCCACCTATCTTAAAAAAATTTTTTTTTTTTTTTTTACTGATTTTAGAGAGAGAAGAAGAAAGAGGGAAAGAGATAGAAACATCGATGAGAGAGAACATCAATTGGCTGCCTCCTGCATGCCCCTCACTGGAGATTTGGCCCACAACCTGGGCATGTGTCCTGACTGGGAATTGAACCGGGGACCTATTGGTGCATGGGCTGACGTTCAGCCATTGAGTCACATCTGCCAGGAACCTCCACTTCTAAGACTCAGGTCAGCCTAGGCAAGTCGAGAAAGCCTTCCTTGATGACTCCATCTTCCACTTCTAAACTGGATCAGGTGCTCTCTCCTCTTGACCATTATCATGTGCTCCCAGCTCTATTTCATATCTATTTCACTGCATTTACCACATTGATTGGTAATATATCTACTGACAAGTTCTTCTCCCATACTGGATCCTTCTCCTTGAGGCAAAATCCTTATCTGTCCCTCCTCATATCCCCATCACCTGGCACGGTTTCTGGCCCACAGCAAGGGCTCTGTAGATAAAGTGAGGGAAGAAGGAGTGAAGACAGCAATGTGACTCTCCGGCTCCTGCTCTTGGAATACACCACACCCCATCTCCCAGTGGCATGTGTCTACAACTGTGGTTCTCAGCCAGGGGCAGTTTTGCTCTCAAGGACATTTCACAATGTCTGGAAACATTCGGGCTGTCACAACTGGGGGTGGAGGAAGTGCACTTCTGGCATCTCGGGGGTGGACGCCAGGGATGCTGCTGAGCACCCTCCAGTGCTCAGGACAGTCCCCCACAGCAGAGACTTATCCAGCCCCAAATGTTAATAAGAGCCCAAATAGAAAAATCCTGATCTTGAACAGCATCTGGCACACGGAAGACTCAAGATAGAATGCCTAACCCTGGCAGCTTAGTGGCTCTAGTGGCAGAAATGATCGTCATGCTTGATATAAATCATATCATTGTCCAGGATACTGTTTTAAATTTACTGAGCCGTTCTGCATGACATTAACTCATTTTACAGCATCAGACCTAAGGGAGTTCAGTTCTACTTTTACAGTTGTATTTTAAATAAAGCAAAAGTCCTACTCATGATGCATGGCCCTCTCCTCCCACCTCTGTCCTAACACATACACATGATATATCTGCTCCAGGCCTGTATCCACGGACAACCAACTAGAATGGACGATATGGGCAACCTATATTAGCTGACCAGCTATGATGTTGGAATGTGTGTGTATGTGTTTCTTATCCTGCATGAATTTATAGTCTGGACACCCCTTCCAGGAAGGCCTGGCCTCCCTGGAATAATAAGAGAAATATAAAGATGAAAACTTTTAAGCTGTCAGGTGAGTTTTTAATTAGCCATTTGACACAGCACAGCTGAGGCATTAACCTATGCCATGACACACTGGCTGACCCGCTTCTCAGGAACCCCAAAGTGCCATCAACTATGCATAACAAGTTCGTCGTGGGCAACTATTTCCATCCATGCATATTCAGCCACCTAATGTTTGGACTTGGGGTGCATGGTGAGGGAGCCCGCCCAAAGGTATCAAAACCAGGACGTAAGTTCTGAATTCACCACAGTGACCCTTGCCTATAATTCAGCTACGTGACCCCCTGTCTGAACCCTGAGACAAATTTATGATCAGTTTCTCCTGGTTATCTTCAGCTCCTCTTTCAGTTGCCCTTTTTATCAGTCCAGATATCTTCTGCTTTTGAGAAGAGTCATCTTTCTTGCCTAAGCAACTCCCCTTTCTCTTTACCAAACTCGAATTATTAAACTATTAACACTGACTGCCAGTATGGACACATTTGTCTCTGTTTAATACACATGGGCACAGAAGTGGCTATGTACTTCTTTTTGTAAATTTAATACTTAATTCATCCTAGAATTTCCAGGCTGAGACACCCTGAGCCCTTTAAGGTAGCTTTGAGTCCCAGTATAAGTAGGAATGACCTGCTTATTACAGGAGACCTTTTCATTATTCTAAAATAATAGTTTCAGCCACCATTAAAATCACAGCCAGACTGAAGTTCAGAGGTAGTGAAATTGGACACTGTGAAGCTTCCTTTGCCAAAGCCCTGATTTGCTAGACAGATAACCAAAGTTAATAAGTGATGGTGTATGATGGGGAATGTCCCATTGGCTACATTGCCATTAAACATATCTTAAGGGAGTTCAAAGCAAATTTGTAATGAGGAGGCTTCTGCTGGTAGTGCCAAGGGTGTAGTGCTCCTTGGTTTGGGCAGTTAGTTCACTTACAATTTAAACAGGAAAAAAAAAAAAAAATGCAGCACTAGCCTGCTCTTAGGTTTCCTGATGGCTTGCCAACCAGCGACCCAACTAGCCTCTAAATGACAAGGCATTCCCCACTGATGTGCAGGTGGAGTGGTAAACATTACCCCTTTTCAAGCCCAGGCATTTCCTGCCTTCTACCTTGGACAGTGTTATAGGCTGAATGTTCACATTCCCCCCAAATGTATATGTTGCAGCCCTCACCCCCCATGTGGCTATATTTGGAGATGGGGGCCTCTAAGGAATTAATTAAGATTAAATAAAGTTATAAGGGTGGGAACCTGATCTAAAAAGATTTGTGTCCTTTTAAGAAACACTAGAAAACTCATTCTCTCCCCCCCATCTCTCTCTCAACACTTTCACATACACCCACAAAAGGCCATGAAAGGACATAATGAGAAGATGGCCACTGTAAGCCAGGAATTGAGTTCTTACCAGAAATTGAACCCTAATTGTCACTATGTGCATCACCAATCATCAAAATGCTAGATTTTAGAAATTAAGAAAACAGTCCCATTTACAATTGACCAAAAGAATAAAATACCTAAGATTAAATTTAGCCAAGGAGGCGAAAGACCTCTGCACCAAAAACTGTAAGATGCTGCTGAAGACACTGAAGACAACACAAATAAATGGACAGATATCATGTGCTCATGGAATGAAAGGATTAATATTGTTAAAATGCCCGTACTACCCAAATATCAAAATTCCAATGCTATTCTTTACAGAAATAGAACAAACAATTCTAAAATTTGTACAGAACCACAAAAGACCTTGAATAGCCAAAAAATCTTGGAAAGAACAAAGCTTAAGACATCACACTTCCAGATTTCAAACTATAGTACAAACCTGTAGTAATCAAAACAGAATGATATTAGCATAAAAACCAACACACAGATCAATGGAACAGAATAGAGAGCCCAGATATAAACTCATACATATATGATCAAATAATTTATGACCAAGGTGCGAAAAATATACAATGAGAAAAGGATAATCTCTTCAATAAATGGTGATGAGATAACTGGGCAGCCACATGCAAAAGAATGACACTGAACACCTAACACCATACACAAAAGTCAACTCAAATGAATTAAAGACTCGAACATAGACCTGAAACCATAAAACTCCTAGAAGAAAACACAGAGGGTAAGTCTCTTGACATCAGTCTTTATGATTTTTTTTTTATTTGACACCAAAAGTGAAGGAAACAAAGCAAAAATAAATAAGTGGGACTATATCAAACTAAAAAGCTTGTATGTAACAAAACAACCATCATAAAAAAGAAAGAAAAGCAAACCTGTGGAATAAAAGAAAATATTTGCAAATCATATATCTGACAAGGGGTGTATATTCAAAATATGTAAGGAATTCATAGAACTCAATAGGAAGAAAAACAAGAACAAAATGATCAATCTGATTTAAAAAATGGGCTGAGGACCTGAATAGGCACTCCCCCCCCCCCCCCCCCCGCCCCAAAGAAGACATAGGCATGGCCAAGAGGTACATGAAAAAGTACTCAACACCACTAATCATCAGGGAAATACCAATGAAACTGGAATTTTGCCCCACATCTGTTAGAATGGCTATTATAAAAAAGACAAGAAATAACAAGTGTTGGTGAGGATGTGGGGAAAAGGGAACCCTTGGGTACTGTTAGTGGGATTGTAAATTGGTGCAGTCACTATGGAAAACAGTATGGAAGTTCCTCAAAAAATTAAAAATAGGACTACCACATGATCCAACAATTCTATGTCTGGGTATTTATTTGAAAGAAACCAAATCACTGTTCACTGTCTTAAAAAGATATCTGCACCCCCATGTTCATTATTTACAATAGCTAACCCATGGAAATAACCTAAGTGTCTATCAACAGATGAATGGATAAGGAAGATGTCACACACACACACACATGAATACTACTTGGGCATAAAAAAAGAAGGAAATCTGGCCACTTGTGATAACATGGATGGACCTGAGGGCTTCATGCTAATGAAATAAGCCAGACAGACAATGATAAATACTGCATGATCTCATTTATATATGAAATCTAGAAAAACAAAAAAACAAACAAAAAACCCTAAACCAAGCTCATAGATAAAGAGAACAGATTGGTGGATGCCAGAGACTGAGGGAGGGCAAGGGGTGGTGGGTAAAGGGGGGTGAAGGCAATAAAAGGTACAAACTTTCAGTTATGAGATAACTAAGTCCTGGGCTGTAATGCACAACACAGTGACTAAAGTTAACTACACTGTGTAGTATATTTGAAAGTTGCTAATAGAGTAGATCTTAAAAGATTTCATCACAGTAAAACAAATTTTAAGTATGTATGGTGATGGATATTAACTCAATTTATTATGGTAATCATTTCATGATATAAACATGTATCAAAGCACTATGTTGTATACCTAAAACTAATACAATGTTATATGTCAACCATATCTCAATGTTTTAAAATGTTAGATTTTAATCCACGAATTATTTTATGTCAGATGAGGAATTAATTATAAGTCAGTCCTACATATATACTATATTTTATTGTTATCCTTTCAACATATTTCTGGATTATTGTACCTAATGTGGGAGAAAGCTAGTTTATCTTTTATGATACAATCTCAGATTTATGTAACACATTTTTCTCCAAAAATTCAAAGGATTTTGCTCAAAACTTCTCACTGGTTTTGATTGAAGCCCCAGGATGTAGGCAAAAGGCTGATTCTATTGTCCCATTTTTCATTAAAAAATCATTTTGCTTTCTCTTAGTATTTGATGAGAGAAGTAGCTCTTTGATTTGGGGATCTTTTTAAAAATTGACTTTGTTCTTTTTTAATCCCAACTGCTCCAGGCATCATTAGCTCCTTTTAATAGAAGTTTCAATTTCCTTTTATCCCTTTGAGCATGGGTTCCAATATCCTCAAAGCAGCACCTTTTAATTGGCCTGGAAAGGTCACCCTCTGAGACTAGGAAACCATCTCACACGTTTTACAAAGTCCATGTGGGTCTTTGAGATCAGACGGAGATGGTTGCAGGGGTGGATTCATCCCACAGTGAATGTTTAGGTGGCATGTGATTACATTTTAAACATAATTACTATATAATTACATGTACTCACTCTTATCCAGCACATTCTCTGCTATAATTAGTTAGCCTTTATTTAAAATTCATCTTTAAGATTTTGTCCTCCTTTTTTTATTTAGCCAGTAGCTGAGGGGCAGTGTTATTTTTTACAGCAGTTTCCTTACATGTCATAATTTTCAGTCTCTTCTACAGACTCCCCAGTCACATGCGTTTTAGGAAATGATACAGGAGCATCTAATACATTCTCCCACCTTCATATACCCCCTATCGCACACTACCTTGCATATTCCAGCAGTAATTTCTCCAGAGAAGTCTGAGGTGTAATCAAATCTTACATGTACATGATCACAGTTTTTAATCAAAAAATCTTTTTGAGAGGAAACCTACTCTATACTTTCTTCTAGTGTTACAATAACTAATCTGGATCTGGAGTGGGCACCTAAGTCCTTCAGTGGAGGAGGGAGGTAGTAAACCTTTCAAGGCAATCTGCAAGAATTCACAGAAACACGATTCCTCGTCAGCAGTAAGGAGGCGGGTGGGTGGGAGAGGCTGCTAAAAAACAAAACAAAGCAAAACAAAACAAAACCTACTCTTTCTGGGCTAATCATCCACTTCAAAGAATCATTTGCAAAAAGAAATAATCTACAATATTTCATTGTTTCTATTTAAGACACTTGAAAGAAGCCTCAATATTTGGTACCTCTGGAGTTGTTGCTCAGATACTTTTGAAACGTGAAGCACTGCTATTCCCACACAATACCTGTCTCAGAGATAATGGATAAATATTATTTTTAAAAATGGCATATCAGAAAGATGCTACAGTACACCAAATGAAAACTCTAGGTCTGCAGTTTCTTTTTTTTTCTATAGCTCCTGCTTGAAGAAAAAATAAATTGAGGAGCTGTTTTCTTTACAAACTTTTCAGAAGTTCCTTGGTTTGCCCTTCTTTTGAAGAATTGGGCAAAATCCTAAGTTTAGCACTCCTAATAGTAGACCATCAAGAGCAAGGTAAGCGATTTCCCTCATCTAGTCTCCCCTGGAGCACTGTGTTCTGTGTTAGATGTCACCCATCTGAGAGCAATGTGGACAAATTAGAACACAGTCGAGGAAGGAGGACCTTGCCCTGGCCAGTTTGGGTGCCAGCCTTCAGACCAAAGGGTTGCAGGTTCAATTCTTGGTCAAGAGCACGTACCCAGGTTGCAGGTTTGATCCCTGGCCCTGCTTAGGGTCATGCGGGAGGCAACCAATTGATGTATCTCTCTCACATTGACATCTCTCTCTCTCTCTCCCCCGTCCTCTCTTCCACTCTCTCAAAAAAAATTTAAAAAAAATAAAAAAAATCAATGGAAAAGTATCCTTGAGTGAGGATTAACAACAACAACAACAACAACAAAAAGCCGGACCTTAACAGCCCAGGACTCTAGATTGAGACATGGGAAGAACAGGTGAAGGAAGTAGACTAACCGGAAAGCAGACGATCTGGCAGGGCAATGCCAGCTGTCCTCAAAGGACAGAAGGAGTCAAGTGGGAAAACCATTCAATGTTTCCTGTTTGGTCCAAGGAAGACACAAGGATGACATTATGAGACATCAGATGACAGAGTTAACATAGAAAAACACTGCTGAACTTTGAAAAGATCTGAAAATAAAGTAGTCAGCTTTTGCCCTAGGGAATTCACTTTCCTTGATGGGGCTGGAGTGGAGGCTGGTTGGCCACTTGGCCACTTTAGAGGGACTCTGCTAACGCATATAAGACACGAACTAAAATTGTTACTTCCCTCTGACCCTGAAGTTTTATGAAAATGCCTACCTTGGAGAGAAACGATTTGAAGCAACAAAATTAGGTACAACCAAATAACTCAAATATAAATGGTTTGAAGGATTTAGGACTGTAGGATTTACCTTGTATGTCTTTGTATAGGTTTTCCTAGCACAAAGCTAAGAAAAGACTTACTTTTCTTAGAAGAGATTGTATGTTCAACCAGTCTAGCTCACTTAGACAAAACATAAAACAAAAAACCAAAGTCCTTTAAAGGATGCTCCACTAAGATTGTTTATCTATACTCATCCACTTAAATAGGCTCTTTGGAAATTTCTGTGTGGGCTGTACTGGGTGGAGAGATAAATACAGCCATCATGTTGCCCAGCTGGAATGGAGACAACTGCACCTCACCCAGGGGACTTCTGGCCACTCTTTCCCTGCGGCCGCCATCAGCAGTAGAGGTCATACATGAGGTTGGAGTCCTAGTGGGCATCCTCTGGGGCAGTTGAGAGGTGGTGGGTCAAACTCCAGGCTAACTAGCAACCTGTGGGAGGGTGTGGAGAGAGACAGCAGGAAGAAAGGTGCTTCTCCAGACAAGCCCCCCTCTGTTGGCTGCTGAGATTTGTGAAGTATGCCTTTAAGAGAAGTAGCAGAGCTTATCTTAATTGACTGACTTTTACTCTACAGTGGACCTCAACATGATGCTATGGAAACCACTGCACGTTATCCAGTTTAGGTAGAAGATTTGTAAAAGAGATAGAGATAATAAGGTGCTAAATATACAGGCTTTGGAGTCAAAGAGCCAGGCTTCAAGTGCTGACTTTCTAATTTCTAATGGTATGAACTTGAAGAGGTAAGTTACTTGACCTCTCTAGGCCTCAGTTCTCTCAACTATAAAATGGGGCTAGGAACAGTTGCTGGTGAATACTAGATAAAAGCTAGCTTCTATTATTTTCTCAGAAACAGAAAACTGAGTCCCACTTGAGCTTGTGTCTCCTTGAGTCCTGTCCAAGACACAAAAGGAACAAAAGTGGCATTGAGGTAAGAATCTAGGTCACGACAAACCTGTTGCTCTGCTGATTGGAAAAGAACATGAATCCAGACTGGGTCATGCTGAAAGTGAAAGTGTATCTATACAACTCTTAAAGGGAATGATACGATATGTCCTGGTATGGAAAGATATTCAAAATATATTAAATGAAAAAGCATGTTATGAGACAATATGATCACCTTAGGGAAAAAGGGTTGTTAATATAAATGATGACAATATGTCAGCATATATAAAAGAGCTGGAGAAATTTCCACCCAACAATGGCTAATGATTTGGGGGCTAGGGATAGTCACTCTATATCTGTTATTTCTTTTTCTCTCATTTTTAAAAAATTGATTTTAGCAAGAAAGCGGAAAGGAGAGAGAGAGAGAAACACTGATCTGTCATTCTACTTAGTTATACATTCATTGGTTGATTTTTTTTTTTTTTATCCTCACCCGAGGACATTTTTTCATTTTGTTTTCAGATAGAGTGGGGGGAGGGGGGAGAGACATCAATGTGAAAGGGACACATCGAGTGGCTGCCACCCGCACAACCAACCAGGGCGAGGACAAACTGTAACCGAGGTACATGCCCTTAGTGGGAACCAAACCCGGGTCTCTCTGGACCGCAGGCCGACGCTCTAACCTCTGAGCCAAACCGGCCAGGGCCATTGGTTGATTCTTGTATGTGTCCTGACCAGGGATGGAACCCACAACCTTGGCGTATTGGGATGATGCGCTAACCAACTGAGGTACCCAGCCAGGGCTATATCTGTTATTTCTGTAATATGTAAATTTTATGATAAATATTATCAATTTTAAATTAAGAAAATGAATGTTTAAAAAAAAGCATATCCTGTTACCGATCTTAAATTTTACTGATTACCTTGAACTGGAGTAGGGTATTAATAATGATGATAGATAAGCTGATGCAGGAAATGTTTTCCTATTCTTCTTTGGAAATGATGCTAACACACATCACATTTTAGAGTCTCCTTCATTATACCATAAATCCTCCCATGAACCTGTTGACATGTGTGTTTGTGGTTAAGACTTTGAACTGTGCAGCTTTACATCCTGGTTTCTTAATCCTGGCTCCACGTCTTACGAACAGTATGACCTTGGGCACGTTTTTTAATCTCTGTGCTTTAGTTAATGTATCTTTCAAAGGGGCCTAATATTAGTACTTCAAAGGAGTGCTATGAGGATGACTTGACATACCTTTTGTGATGCCCTGAGAACAGTGACTGGCATATAATATATAGTGAGCACTAAATAAAACGTTTAGCCATCATTATTTTAATCCTTATTTAGAGAAAACTATGAATACAAATGATACATTTATTGTAGAACAAAAGCCAGAATCCCGACATCCATTCCCTCGACCACCTCTCTACGACCAGAATTTTATCACTGAATTCACAGGTTGCTGCTGTTCCTTTCTATGCAGGCTCTTTGCTTCGGCACCTCCTGCTCCTGCTCCAACCTATCTTGCCTGGTGCTGCTCTTTAGAGCTTTGCCTTTATCTCTTACACCTTGGCTTAAACAGCTTCCGTGGTTTCTCATCATCCAAAGTTTAAAGTTCAAATATTTTCATTTGTCCCTTCATACACTGGCCTCATCTTACCTTTCTTACACATGACACAGTATTTCAAACATGAACCCTCTGCTTCAGCCACACTGGTCCACTCACTGCTCCCAATTCTGAGCAGCCCCCCCCCCCCCCCCCCCCCAGTTATGAGTCTTTGTCTCGAAGGGCTGTCCACTTCTCTCTTAATCCCATCATCTCAAGAGCCCGGGGAGCAGTACTATATTTAAGAAAGCTGCCTGAGCCCTCAAATCACATGACCTCTATTTTGAATTCCTAGAGCATCCAACATCCTCATCCAAACTCTCATTTGAGGCTCAATTATAGTCACCGAGGCAGGTAGCATGTGTAAATTCAACGAGCATTTATGAAGCAGGCTTTGGAGATGAAGAAGACAAAGTCCTTGCCCTCATTGCGTTCAGGTTCTATTAGGAGAAATAGAAAATAAACAAATGACCTCTTGGCCATGGCTGGCCACGTGCTTTGTCGGAGGCACATACAAGGCCCAGTGGTGGTCCAAAGACAGAAACAACCACACAGAAACCAATCAACATTCAGGGCATGAAATGGTGTGGCTTATCTTTCCCTCACGCAACCAAATTTGCCTTTCCTCCGGCTGTTCAAAAACATAAAACTGGATCTAAAATATTTTAAGATCCTGTCCTACTTAAGCTCTCAAAATAACAGGCTCCAACCGGTTTCCCCTCTCTAGCACCGGCCTCTCCCTGGTGTATATTTCTTCTACTTAGTTCACCTCTATCTGCCTATTTATTTGTTTAAAATGTGAACCAACTGGTCAGGTACAGTAATCTAATTCTGCATTTGGTTTGAGGCCAATGCATTGAGGGCATTCAATAAATAATGGTGCCTGGTGTGCCTTTCCTAGATCCTGGCTGCATATGTCTGATGTGAAGCTGGGATCCTAGGAGGCAAGCTCAAGAGATAGTGGGTGAAGAGGGGTGGAGCTCTGGAGACCACGGAGGCAAATTTTCTCTGACTGCCTGACTCAGAGATCACACACCTGTATTGGGCTTGCTGCAGTGAAGCTGACGACATGCAAATGTTGCTCTCCTGAGCTGGTTTGGGTGTGACCTTCTTCCTGACATGGTTTCCCCAGATTCAATCTGGGTAAAAGTACATAAAAGCTTCCTCCCTGTGGGCATACAGGCCTGTGTTTACTTGCCTTCATTAAGGAAATTTTCCTTCCTGTGAGTGGGTGGCTCTGGGAGAAATGAGGCAGCAGTAGTCTAAGATTATATGAGCTTTCCCAAAGGAGGAAGAGCAGAGAGAAGACAGGGAGTCTTTAACATTAAATGTCACGGGCAATGTGTGTCTACCTATCCATCAATCCATTCCTTCATCTTCTCTACCCACCATGTGAGAGGCAGTGAGGCTACAAAGGTGAATATTACAGGATCTGGCTTAGGGGAGACACTCAATAAATATTTACTACAGTAACGATGGAAGTTTGTGCACTATCTTCACTTTGATTATCATTACGCACTGGAGGACATCCTGCACTTTCCATATGACAGATGTTGTCTAGCATATTTCAGCCCAGTTCACAGAGGCATCACAGCCTCATAAAAATAATATTCCAGCATAGTTACTACATTCTTCAATTAAGAGCCCAAATTTTCTCATTTTCAACCTCTTTTCCTTCTGTCTTCTCCCATTCTACATTTATGTTTCCACCCACTACATTGATGTCTGACCCATGTTTGGTCTCTCCTGCCTGAATAATAACTCAAACACAGAGAGCTTTCAGGCAACACTGGCAGTTTCAACTCAGTCTCTAGCTCTTTCTTCTAATCTGTGTTGTCAGACAGCAAGGGGCTGGAGAGGAGTCAAGGGAACTGGCTCCCAGTCGTAGCTAGATCACCTGGCTTTGGGGCAATTTGGCCTGCCCAATTGCATCTCCCGTTCTCCATCTGTAGAATGGCAAGGATGCCAACTGGCCCAGACATACAGCAAGGGTTGGTGAGCTCATAGCTGGAAAGGATGATGTACCCAAGAACAAAGCAATATTATGAGGTGAAATTCTTATTTCATGGTTCATCAATGTCAAACCTCATACTGTTTCTGGCTTTTCTGCTTCTGTGATTTTGGCACATTACTTCCAAGGAAGAGGACTGAATAATTAGCATGACTCGTCTTCTCAAGCACAGACTCCCATGCATAGAATGGATTTGGCACGAACAAGAACACCCGGTTGTAGCTGGCTACTAATCAAACACAGCCAGCAGGTGAGTATGGACACCTGGTTTGGAGAAGCGCTTCTGAGGCAGGAGAGCATTTTTTAAAGTGTCACTCAAAGCTGGATTCAATTAAACTACAAGTTTGAAGAGAAATCATGTTACAAAAGTAGAACCCTATCTTTATGCTTGAGGATGCAGAAACTGCAGATTACAGCTACTAAAATACACACACACACACACACACACACACACCATTGAATTGTTTTTTCCCCTATAGAATATGCAAGACAAAGTCTTTGAGCATGAACTGTGGAGGTCTCTCTAGAAGAAAACCCCCCTTTATATCTGCTTGTAATAATCTGATAGCTGACAAATAGGTTAGTAATGTACATAAAACAGCAGCTAAAATCCAAACCAAACACTACTCTTACAAGCAGAATAGAAAATAGCAAGTCAATGTCCAGTAAAGTATGGATAACCATGATTGAACTTATATTGTAATTTTCAAACATAAGAATAAACAAACAGATATTTTGTATATTTAAAAGCAAAGAAACTTGCCAGAAATAGGATTCTCTTAGAGAAAATGCTGTCTAACCTAAAAATCAGCCTCAAGGTTGCTAGGAGATGCATTCAGCAAGCACTTTCAATCTACCCAATGGAGGAAGTAAAAGAAATGACTACTACATTATTACCTTCACATTTGCCACTTCTGCCTAGAAGCCCTCCTGCGAAATACTGGCTAATAGGAAACACAGACCAAGGCCGCCCCACTTACAGACTTTGTTGTCTTGAGCTTTGAATCCCAAGCCTGGGGAGAATCAAAGCCAGGCAGCCACTCTTGCTTAGCACCATTTCTGAGCCAGGCCAGCAACAAGACTGGTGAGAGAGAGGAGGGCACCCAGAGGGAAGAGGAAGAGCCTCTTACTCACCGTCCACTCAGGGCTGGCACTGACTATAAAAACAACAGAACTCCCCCGTGCAGGAGCACCTCCCAGCCACCTTGCCTCACCACCAATTTGCAGTAATAGGCTCTGCTGTAGGCACAAAAGGGAAGGGAGCTGGACTTGAGGAAAAGGCCAACAGGCAGAGAAAAAACAAGAGCCCCCAAGCACGCTTCAGAGAAGCATTCATTTCAAGGGAGCCTTGTGATACCAGGGGCTGCTCAACAAAATGCACATCCCTCAAGAGCAGGGGCCATTGCCCTGGCCAGTTTGGCTCAGCCTGTGGTCCAGAGAGACCTGGGTTTGGTTCCCACTAAGGGCACATACCTTGGTTGCAGTTTGTCCCCAGCTCTGGTTGGGTTGTGTGGGTGGCAGCCACTTGATGTGTCCCTTTCACGTCGATGTCTCTCTCTCTCTCTCTCTCTCTCTCTCTCTCTTCCTCTCTCTCCATCCCACTCCATCTGAACAAAAAATGGAAAAATGTCCTCAGGTGAGGATAAAAAAAATTAAAAAAAAGCAGGGGCCATGGAGTTAGTCATACATAGATTTCTTAGGCACTCAGAAAACGGTGATGGGCTTCTGTTGGAGTTATTTAGAATGGCTCCTTAAACCCCCATACATGGTTGGTGGGAATGTAAATTGATGCAGTCACAATAAAAAACAGTATGGATGGTCCTCAGAAAATTAAAAATAGAGCTACCATATGACCCAGCAATCCCTCTTCTTGGTATCTACTTGAAAAAATTGAGAACACTTATTTGTAAAAATATATGTACCCCTATGTTCATTGAGCATTATTTGCAATAACCAAAACATGAAAACAACCTAAGTGTCCTTTGATGGATGACTGGATAAAGATGTGATGTATACATACAATGGAATACTACTTAGCCATACAAAAGATAAAATACTGCAATTTGCAACAATATGGATTGATTTAGAGAGTATTATGCTAAGTGAAATAAATCAGGCAGAAAATGAAAAACAAAAACAAAAACATGTGATTTCACTCATGTGGGATATAAAACAAAAAGTAACAAACTAACAAAACCAACTCATAGATAACAGACAACAGAATGGTGGTTACCTGAGGAGAAGAGGGTGGTTGGAGGACCAAGAAGGTAAAGGGGGTCATGTATATGGTGATGGAAGATTAGACTTTGGGTGGTCAGCATATAATAGAATATATAGATTTAGTGTTATAGTGTTGCATATCTGACATTTATATGCAATTAACCAATGATACCCCAATAAATTTAATTTAAAAATGTCTCCCTATAACTAGAATCAATCGCCTGCTTAGGATTGCCGACCAAGGGTGTCAACAATTCTTTAGGACCCAAGTTATGGTAGTTTCTGAGACCTCTTCGAAGTTCTGGCTTGTGTCTACTTCAAGGGTATTGCCTTATAAATATGTGTGTAGGATGACAATTCTCTCTCTCTACCCCTATCCCTCTCCCCCACTCCAAGCCCACTTCAGTTTCTACAGAGGCAAGGCTATAGGTCACGGGAGTTCTGGGTTGGTTTGTGTTATTTATAACTAATACCCCTCCCTCACCGTGAAATTAGATCACTTTTAGGGTTGGCAAAAGCTTTTGAGTCTTCATAGCAGTAAACATACCATCTTTCTTGATCTTATCCATGGAGGACTGATTCCCTAGGGTCAGACTGCAGGGTAAGCACAGAGTAGAAGGGATACTTTCATTTGTCATTTTGAATTTGCTTTAAAAAAAAAAAAATTAGCTATGTGGACTTATTCCTGAAGGTAATTTTAATGCTTTGCAGATGAAGGCTCAGAAGAAAATGAGAAGGGAGGGTCTTCATGGATGATTCATGCTATTTAAAGTGTTGAACCCACTTGGCCTGGTCCCATTGCATGCTAGACAATTAACCTTTAACTAGGTCCTTTGAAAGAAGATTTTGGCAAAAAATATTATTGATTTGTTTAATTTAACATTTATACCCAGAGTATAAAGGCAACCCATGCATTGAAAACAACTAACAACAAGTCAACCAATCATCTAACATCCCTTTTTAGTGGCAAATATACATATGCAGTATCAGATGATTATTTCTGAATCTTCTGTATATTCGGTGCTAAAAAATTAGAATGGACAAAAGTAGTGACTGCAGTCTCCTGTTGACTCACCTAACAGGATGGGCAAAAGCTTTCTTTGACCTTCCCAAGAAGATAGCCTCTTTGAAGTCCAGCTCCCAGTCACTCCTCCCAAATTCTAATCCCAGTGTGGGTTGGGTGGTGTTGTCTAGTTTCCCTGAGCTATCCAGATGCCATTCATTGCAGAGAATTAGTCATTAAATCCTGCCAGACCTGACCTGGAGACCTGGGTGGGGAAATGCATTATAGAAGAGGTGCTAATCCAGAGCATGGCATACTCCTGTTCAAGGCCCAACACATCCAGACTAAGCAAGACTCCAGTCCTTGGCTTTGACTCATGATCCTAGACCCAGTGATGAGGGTGTTTCCCCAATGCAAAAAAATTGAAAAAATTTTTTCTCCCTTCTCACTGAGGAAAGTCCCACAACTTCTAAAGCTTGTATTCATTCTTAGAACACATAGATTTGTCATTCAGGACAGCATTTTCTTTCCTAGTTTGTGTCTCCGTTAGCAAGTCTCACATCACCCAGAGGAGCCAGTGACTGTGAGGTTGCCATCAGCTTCTAAAGCTTCTGTACACCTGAGAATAGCCTTCTTCTCAAAATAATATCCCATCTTCAGAGGCTAAGAGGAGAAAGGAAACATTGAATTGCACACAAGCAAAAGAGAAAAGGAGCCTGAGTTATTCAGAGTAGTGTCTCTTTGTTGAGGTCTTTCCTTCTCCTGAACATGATTCTTCTGTTGTCCTCAATTTTTGCTACCAAGGTTCCATTCCTGATTATATCACCAGGGTGAGGCCAAGCCCTCAATCCTTATGTTTTCATTAAACCCACAAAAATCAAATGCAAAACAGACAGGCTTTGCCTGTTGCATCTGCAAGTATTTTGGTTCAACCCCTCCAGGCCTATCTTTCCATGACAAAGCTTGCCAGCTCAGCACTGTGATGTTTTCCCTTTTTTGAAAACTACTGGTTACTTAAATAAAAGTGTCTATTATAGAAGTATATTTTCTCTCAGCCAGGAATGAGTTCAAAGACAATCATTCTTGAGAAATTATAGGCAAATAGAATTGCTAGGCACATTAGGAAAAGTGACTTAAAATTAGTAATGACTTCAGGGATGAAGAAAAAGTATGCGTTGAGTCCCTACCTATACTTTATATGACAGTAGCTACAGAGGATGTCTATTAAATAGTTACCAACTTATTCTCCTTGGGTTCCTAATGGTTGGAGTATTTTTTAAATGGGTAAAAATGTGTTTATGTTTTTTCACTGTAAAGTCTGCCAAATTATCTCAAAATAGCTAGATGTTCCTTCTAATATTTATCCCATGGAACTTAAAACAAAGTAAAGAAGAATATTTTGAAATTTCAGAATTTCTACAGAAGAAAACAAGCTTCTAACAAAATAAGGGGGACATCAAATAATTTATGAAATATACTCTGGGCAAGAAGAGTTCCCATAAATTCTTAGTCATGAATAGTCTATAACCAATAGAATCGGTTGGGATACCAGAAAGACAATTTCCATGTCAGGCATCAAGGCCAATGCCCACAGATTCTTCACAGGACATTGGTGGGATCCCTGATGCTGAAACCCAGGTCTGATGTGATATTCAAACCAAATGTCAGAAGCCTCCCTGAGGTTCTGCTTTCGTTTTTCACAACCATGAAGATTCAGAGGAACTCATGTCTTTAGTTGCTCCTGTGATGGAGGAGCCCCGTAGTTTTGTTGAGCACTCAAGGTTATTTTGCTCACAAAAATAAAACAAAACAAAATGAAAAACAAAAAACAAAAAAACAGGAGTCTATGGAGGGGCAAGATTATTGAGGAATTCCTGGTAGTAACTCTGATGACAGTCTAAGGGTAGATATGTACCCTTAGAAAGATTGTTCTCTTTCTCCAGAGGTCTTTTATGCCTGGTCTAGCAGGATGTAAGTCTTTTGGAACAGTTCCTGGATTATAGGTTTGACTGTCCTTGCATCAAGCTGAGAAATGTTTTCATCAAGGAGTCAGATGTCACATTTTGTTTGTGATTAGCTCATGTCAGAACCCATAAGGAAGAAGAAGAAAGCAGTAGGTTCCCTTGGAGAAGAGACTGTACTTTCTCTTATCAAAGGGAAGATTGTAATCTCAGAAATAGGGGTGATTAGTGAGTTATCCTTGAATTAGCAGAAGCTGGGGTGACTACACAATGACCATACTGATGTGACCATAGATAGTCAGAGGTAGGTTGACCAAGATGGCCCGGAGAAGACCCTCTTCCACTTTAGCTAGGTCACTTTGAAGACATTTAATCTGTAGTCTTCCAGGCCTCCTGACAGGTAATCTTGGAGACAGAAATTATTATGATCACCTATCAGCTCAGTAAGGACAGAGGTTTTTGTCTCCCCCATAATAAACCCCTCCCCTCACTGCATCCTCAACATTTAGAATAGTGCCTAACACGTAGTAGGTGCTCAATCAGTATTTGTGGAGTGAACATAAGGATGCTATTGCTGGAATGAATGGATAGTGAAGCTGTTGTCAGGAAAGGTGTGGAATTGTCACAAGAGTCTTAAAGGAAACGTGGCCTATCAATTCTATTTTTGCTTTCGCTTGTGCATGTGTCTGTCAAAGTCACATAAACACTTTTCCTGATGATATAACACACAGTTTACTTTCTGAAAGCTTGGAAAATAACAAAGTCAGCCTTTGAAGAACAAGTTAACACTCACACATACAAAATATGGTTGCAGATTGTCTTTAATCATTTTGGAGTTTGAGGATGGTCCCTCTTTTTGCAACATTGCAGATGAAGAGCTTAGAATTTGATAAATTATCAACCTAATGAGGCTTCTAACTCCTCTAGCCAGTCATTAGCTGTCAGGAAATGATCGTTGTTACTTAATTATAAGATGAAACTAAACATTGAGAAATGTTGAAAGTGATCTGATTGGCCAATATTCTAAGGACTAATTCCACAGGCATGCCCTCTTACATACCAATTAAAGCTGCATCACCCATAATAAAATGCTGCACACCCTTAGCTGTGTTCTATGTTGTCATTTTCAGATCAGAACAACAAAAACAATTGTAGTCCAAGGCACTTCCTGGGCCCCAATGAATGCTAAGCTTCTCTAGCTTATAGGATAAGGACTCCGCCTATGGGCCTATTAGTCCTCAGGAAATGCACTTATTTTCATCTTGACCACACCCAAAAAATAAGAGTCAGGTATTTTTTTCCTCCTTTTTAAAAAAATGGATTTATTGGGGTGACATTGGTTAATGAAACCATACAGGTTTCAAGTGTACACTGTAACACATCTGCATACTGCACGGTGTGCTCACCACCCAAATCAACGCACCATTTCTCTCCCCTTTGGCCTCTTCCACCTCCCCCATCTCCCTTTCCCTCTGGCAATCACCATACTGTGGTCTGTGTCAGGGGTTTTTTTGTGTGTTTTTTTTGCCTAATCCCTTCACCTTTTTCACCCTGCCCCCGATCCTCCCTCCCTCTGACAACTGTCAGTTTGTTTTTTGTATCTACGAGTCTGTTTCTATTTTGTTAGTTTATTTTGTTCATTAGATTCCACATATAAGTGAAATCACATGGTATTGGTCTTTCTCTGACTGGCTCATTTTGCTTAGCATAATACACTCCAGGTCCATTCATGCTGTCGTAAAGGATAAAGATAATAAAAGCAACCACCCATCTGTTTTACTAGCTGTCAGGGAGAAAAATACCAAAAAGCTTTCCAAAAGGAAAATGCATACGCATGGCATTTTATTTTGATTTTGAGGAACAATTCATTAGCAGGGTGAAAATGGGTATTGGGGGGAGAATGTTGAGTGATGCACAGGACTGGTATTTTCTCAGTGCAGGCTCTATTGGTATACAGATTTTTAAAAACACCATTAAGAAGAGGTTTTCAGCCCGGCCGATGTGGCTCAGTGGTTGAGCGTTGACCCATGCACCAAGAGGCCGCCGGGTTCCATTCCCAGTCAGGGCGCATGCCTATGTTATGGGCCTGATCCCCAGTAGGGTCATGCAGGAGGCAGCCAATAGATGTTATGCTCTCGCATCAATGTTTCTCTTTCTCTCTCTCTCCCTTCCTCTGTCTCTTAAAAAAAAAAAAATCAATAAACTCTTCTTTAAAAAAATGATTAGGAGCAGCATGTATAAACATCAAGGTGACTCCATGAAAGTCTAATCCCACCAAGTAGATAGTAGATCAGATTTCCTAGAAACATTAGTTGGTTTTAATTCACCATTCTAAAACCTAAGATTAGGAGTCTTTCTAACAATGCTGGTTATAATTCTACCTTATTACTAAATCCCTAACTAAAATGGTGACAGAACCACAAGTAAGAATAAACTGTCTGCACCTGACTCCATTTTATCAACACTTGTTCTTTCTTCAACCCATTACAGTCCAGCTTTCATCCCATTATTCCTTTGCAATAGCTCTTATCAAAGTCACTGTCGTTCTCTAACTTGCTAAGGCCAGTGGTGTGTGATCATCTCTTGGGCTCCCTCAGCAGCAGCATTAACCACATCTGACTATTCTCTCCTTCAAGAAGCTTTTTCTTTTGACTTCCACAACTCCACACCCTCCTGGGTCTTGCCTCTCTTCCAACACACTGACAGTTTTTTTCTTGGTTGCCTTTGCTGGATCTCTCTCCTCTCAAGGTTGATGTGTGCCCACCTCAATCTGCACATCTTTCCTCTTCTCTATAACCTCTATGCTGAGTGAATCAGGTCCTGTGACTTTATTTATTTATTTTTTTGGTACGTGCCCCTAGCCGCTAGGACCTAGCAGGAACTGAACCTGGGACTCTCTGGTCCACAGGCCAATGCTCCAGCCACTGAGCCAAACCAGCCAGGGCAGGTCCTGTGACTTTAAATGCTATTTATATGTTGGTGACTCTCAACTTTCTTTAGCCCTGATCTTTCCTTTGGATTGCAAATTCTTACATACAACTACCCACCCAGCTATCTGATTGGTATATCAAACATAATATGTTTGAAATGGAATTCTTGCTTCTGCTATTCCCTAGCACCCTCCACATTTACCCCTACCCTCCAAACTTTCTATTTTCCTGTTTTCCCCATCCTAATGGCCCCATTATCATCCCAACTATACAGCTCAAAACTCAGCAATCACCTTTATTATTCTTTCCCTCAATTCTTTTATTCAATCCATCAGCAAGTCTTCACCTCAGTCATCTGCATGCTACCATCATCTCCTTGGATTAGTGCAATAGTTTCCTAGCTGGTTTCGCTGTTTCTGCTCTTGGCCTTACACACTCTATTCCTCAAAAAGGAATCTCAGTCTTATTCCAAAGAAATACAGTTGATAATATTGTTCCATTGCTTAAAATCCTCCATGGCCTCATGCTACACTTAGACTACAATCCAATTACTTACTATGGCCTATGAAGCCCTATATGATGTGGCCCCCACCTACCTTGTTGACTACGCTTCCTTTCATTTCCATCAACAGTCCAAAATTGTTCCCACCTCAGGGCCCTTGCTCTTGATTTTTCCCTCTTTCTAGAGTGCCCCATACCTCCATGTGGTAGACTTCTTATTATTTCAGTTTTCATTCAAAAGTCAACTGATCTTCTCTGACCTTTCTACCTAAAGTGGCCTACTCAATCTCTCTCTATCCCATGACCCTGTTCTATTTTCTTAATAGCACCATCTGGAATTATCTTCTTTACTTATTGGTTTACTTGTTTTCTATCTATGTGCCCCCATGAGAATGTAAGTTCTATGAAAACAAATACCTCATCTATCTTATTCACCACTGCTTTTTCTATGCCTGTCATATAGGGGGTACTCCATAAATATCTGTTGAATGAATGAATTATCTCCACATGTAATAGCAGTTTGCAAATTATACAAAATGAACCATTAAAACTCAATAGCCAATCCAAAGAATTTAGCAATAGCGAAGTAAGGGTTAAACCAGGGGCAAATTGAAGTGGAGTATATCTGTCTGGCTTTAATCACTGTCAAATTAAAATTATGTTCAATTCTATGTTCTTTTGGCCCTTTCTAGTCTTCTCCAACTCATCATCAAGAGGCAGCAAAAGCTGATGGCAGAGTTGCCCACATTCTCTTTCTTTCCCTTCCTTCTCTAGTCTCAAAGCCTCCAATAAAAAGAATAGTTTATAGTAAGTAAAGAGATGAAACAAATTATTCCTTCTGTGCCCCAGCTTTCTATAATCCAAAAATCATGCCCTGGTTCATTAAAAACCTGGCCTGAACCACTCAGTCGGTGTTGTACTGCGCTCGCCTTGAGAGCAGGCCAGCTGACCTTCCCTCTGCGGCTTTTACAGTGAGGGAGGCAAGTGCTGCCAAAATTCACGCACCAGAGCTCCACTAACTAGACTTTAGCTCTGAAGGAAACAGTTGGTGGCAGAAATAATCTTTGATTTTACCTCTTTGTTATCACCTTTCCTAGTCCATCTAATGAAACTTCAAGTGCTCTAGATGGGGTAAAAAACAGTACTGAGCCCTGGCCAGTTTTGCTCAGCGGTTAGAGCATTGGCCCGCAGTCCAGAGAGACCCGGGTTCAGTTCCCGCTAAGGGCACGTACCTCGGTTGCAGTTTGTCCCCGGCCCTAGCCTGGTCGTGCGGGTGGCAGCCACTCGATGTGTCCCTTTCATGTTGATGTCTTTCTCTCTTTCTCTCCCTCCCACGCTATCTGAACAAAAAATGGAAAACAAAAACAAAAACAAAACAGTACTGAGCTAGGTTTATTCCTGGCTTTGCTCTAATCTAAATTTATTCCTAAATTTACTATAGTTGTAGGCAAATCATTTAACTTCCCTGAACCTCCCTTGTGTTTCTGTAAAATGAGAACCTTTTAGTAGATGACCTCTAGCCCTAACTGTGAATGGTGATGAAATATTCTGTATTTAGTAAATATGAAACAATTAAACTAATTGGTGGACTGGTTATGATGGGTGCTGTCCTATTATAGTCAAAAGACAACAGAAGGCAGGGTCAGAGGACTGGAATGAGTCCTATGTCATTGGTTGCAGCTTTTAACTTCCAGAGATTAATAACTTCCCATAGGATATTTCACGGTTTAAGTACGATATATGTAACTAAAGACTTCAAAATTCCTATCTTCAGCCCAGTTCCCGATCCTATACTAGATTCATATACCCAACTGCCTAGTCACCATCTGATGCCAATAGGTATATCCAGTTTAATATTGTTTAAATCCTCTCTGCAAAGCCTCTTCACCTTGTCATCTTTTCCTTCTCAGTAGATGGCTATTCAATCCATCTACCTGAGTCCTTTCTTTCTCTCATTTCACATTTAATCTTCCAGCAGATCCTGTTGTTTCAACTGCAGAACAGATCCAAAACCCAACAGCATCTCACCAGCTCCTCTGTTATTATCCAAGTCCAATTATCACCCTCTCTCTGCTGGACTACTGCCACAGCCGTCTGACTCAAACCGCTTTCACCCTTCCCTCCCTCTTCCAGTCTTTTCACAACCGGAGCGATTCTTTTTTAATCCTCACCCGAGGATATGATTTTAATGATTTGAGGGAGAGAAACATCACTGTGAGAGAGAAACATCCAGTACGTGCCCCAACTGGGAATCGAACCCACAACCTTTTGGAGTACAAGATGATGCTCCAACCAACGGAGCCACCCGGCCGGGCCACCAGAGGGATTTCTTTAAATGCCAGTCAGATCACGTCAATCCTCTGCTCCAAACCCGGCAACGTGTCCTCATTTCACTCAGAGTAAAAGCTGAGGTCCTGACAATGGTCTGCAAGTCCTTCTGGGACTTACTCCTCCCCACCCACCTGCCACTTCTTTGCCTGCTCTGCTACTGTTCTCCCCGCTCACTCGACTCCAGCCGCAGCGGCCTCCTTGCTATTCCTCAGACACACCGAACATACTCCTGCTCAGGGCCTCTGCACAAAAAACGTTCCTTGTTCGGTATCCGCCTAGCTCCCACCCTCAGCTACTTCAAATGTTGCTTTTGCACTGAGGCCTACCCTGATCTCCCTATTTAAAATGACAACCGGTCCCCCTCCTTCCTAACCCAGCATTTCAGATCCCCTGCTCCATTTCTCCCCATGCACTAATCTTCTAATGTTCTTTGTACTATAGTTATGTGTTGTTATTGTTTACAGCCTGCACCCCCACCCGGAATATAATCTCAATAAAGGCAGAGATTCTGGTATGTTTTATGTTAGGTACAAACAGACACTCAATAAATATTTGTTGAATGAAGAATGAGTATCATTATGGGCCAGAAACATCCCAGCGTCTGTGCACCCACTGTATGCACTTCCTGGAAATGCTGGTCTAAGGTTCACTGAGCATAGTCCAAATTCCCTTTTGGTTGACCCCATCTTACAATCAAGAACCTCATGAGATCTAACCTGTTCATGGGACCAAAATGGTACATAATGACAATTATTGCTTTCTTTGATTTTAAGACTATTTCTCCATTGAATCATGAATTTCCAAAATAGGGGAAAACCCAATGATCCACAATCAATTAAATTGCTAATAATGAAAGAAGTTGATGAATAATATTCTAATGTAGGATCTAGGCTCCCTTCCTGGACTGCTTTCCTAACACCAATTTTAACTCTATAATTTTTTACATTTAATCTTCTATAAATTTTAAATGCCATTCTACATTTCTTTGGGGAAATCATATCTATATTTTCAATGCCTCTTCACACAGACTTGTTAGTCTGCCCAACTATCATAAAACAGAATTTCTAATCCCAAATGTTGTGTCTGGTAATCCAATATAGAGAAAGGAAGTAGAACCATCTGAAAGGAGATTCCCATCAAAGGGAAGGCTGTCAGTGTCAAATTATAGTCATTTACTTGATTCTAATATTGACAACTTCTTTAGGCTGGAGTCACTACCCCATCTTCTGAATTACCTTTGTTCATGAAAAGCAGTAGTAAAACTTTTGCAAAACAGAGGAATGTATATGCTCTTACCCCTCTGATAATCACAGGCTTTGTGGATAATCTTAGAAAGACTGTTGATTGCAGCTCACATTCAGAGAGCTTAAAACAGCCATTTTCCCTCAACCCTTGTTGCCTCCATCACCACAAACAGAATACAAGCAATAGAAGAAAATATCAAAACAAAAAATAAAAACCGATAGAGAAATCACTAGATAGAATCTCTACACAGTGAGCATGTCACTGGCAGAATTTACATAACCGCACGGCCTGAAACAGGCTTCCTAAAGCTTTGGCTCTAAGTCAGCCAGATCCCCAAAGACATGGCTGTTGGGTTGTGTCTTATTTTGAGAAATAAAACTATAGCTTTGCACAAAGGGGTCTTTTCACTTCCAATAAGTATGTAATACTGTCACATTTAGGTTAAGGATGAACATTAGGTCATAAAGGTAAAAAATAGAAATCATATGCTGTTATTCCTTTTAACTCAGAAATAATATTAAAATCCATTAGACATTACCTCAAAAATTTTTGCAAATTTGGCAAGTCTTGTTTGGCTTTAATTCAAACAATCTTTCCAATGTTCGACATTATCATTAAATCCAAAAGAGATTTAGGGCAAGTCTGAAATATGCAAAACGCATACTGTACCATATTAGATCAGATGTGCTTTTAACGAGCTAATTCATTTCAAACATTTTATTCTAATTTCTGTTTGGCTTCTGCAGGCAGGGCCCAACTTAGAAAACATCACAATAACCACTCTTTTTTAAAAAAAAAAAACAACAAATGCCAGACGAGGAGTGAATGGCACCCACTTTTGACTCTTAGTGGTAATCCCCCCTGGCTGGGACTCTCATGCCTCACCTCCACCCCTCGGAAACCCGAATAACAAAACGGGCCTCAGAAATTGCGCAGGCTGGAGCAAATGCTGCTCAAGCTTCATCTCCCGGGAAACTCAGAAACTTCCCAAGAATGAAATTCCAGCAGCAAAGCAGGCAGCTGCATGAACCCCGGAGCTCTAATATACTGTCTTTTGCAGACAACAGTGCTTCAGTGTCAAAGCCACAAGACCAAGGGCAGGCACAGCATCCAGAAGAAAACCTCTATTGCAAGCACAAAACAGTGATCACAGAGAGGCGGCCCCGACGAGAGGACGACAGAAGCACAGCGGAGGAAGTGTCTGGAGGCCGAGGGTGCCTGGAACTGTTTTGCACTCTGGCATTTTAATGAGGAGTAAAGAGGACATGTGAAGGTTTTATGATAATTTTATTCATGTGTTAAAAATAGCAGGTAACTCTTTTAGAATGTCCATGTCTCTCCAACATCAACAGATATTTTAAAAATATTTGGTTAGAAACATTGAAATAACCTAAATTTAAAATCCATGTACACAAATTACAAATACTAACAGGCGGGGATTTAAACCAAAACTCAAGCTAAACAAGAGTTTCAGAACTGGACTAAACGCTCCACGGAGTACTTTACAAAGAAAAGCCCGAGTTCTCAGTGACGGCACATCGGCGTGCGCAGGAAAGTTATTTGCTCTTTTCCCCCCTAAAGTCTCCTATTTCACATTCCAAGGGTGTTCTTTTAGTTCCACACTCTCCGCTCACACTGCTGAAAAACACTTGGGTGTTTCTGTAGCTAAACAGGAAAGAGGCAGAAAAGGATTTTGAAGCATAATAATTAATCTCAAAAGAGTAGTTTGGCATCGTTTGTCAGGTATCTGGGAAAAAAGGACTTCACTTAAAAAATATTCGGCTGAGCCCGGCCGGAGTGGCTCAGTGGTTGAGCGTTGACCCATGCACCCAGAGGTTGCCAATTCGATTCCTGGTCAGGACACAAGCCCAGATTGTGGGCCGAATCCCCAGTGGGGGGCATGCAGGAGGCAGCCAATCGATGTTCTCTCTCATCGATGTTTCTATCTCTTTCTCCCTCTCCCTTCCTTTCTCTAAAATCAATAAAGAAAAAAAATCAGCTGAATAATAATTTTGAAAATATCATCTTTCCTAAAAGAAATATTTGTATAAATTGGATAGGAAAAATACAGAATGCTCTTGCCAACTCCTTGAGAAAATCCAGGTTATGGTTTGAGTCACAGAGTAATGAAGGCTTCTGAGTGGGAGCCCAGTGGCTCCCCGGAGCCCCTGGGCAATTAGCTTTCTAGCTGGGAGTCAAGTTTTATAAACTGCTAATTGACCACGAAGACTTGGCTCTGCAAAATAGTTTACAATTTGATTCATGCTTATGGTGTTTGTCCTTAACAGTCATTTGTGGTCCAAGTACCATTAGACATCCTGAGAGGTTGTATTCTGCATGATAAGCTTAGACATTCAAACTTCGGTGGACTTCTTGTCTTGCTGTCCACAGACTTGGGAGAACAGGTGATACATGTTTAGAAGGAAGGGAAGGGAAGGGAAGGGAAGGGAAGGGAAGGGAAGGGAAGGGAAGGGAAGGGAAGGGAAGGGAAGGGAAGGGAAGGGAAGGGAAGGGAAGGGAAGGGAAGGGAAGGGAAGGGAAGGGAAGGGAAGGGAAGGGAAGGGAAGGATGGAGCGGGGAGAAAAGAAGGAAGGGAAAAAGAAAGAAAAAGAAAAAAATCGTAATTCATTTAAGTGTGGTAAAATAGCCCACACTTAAAAGAAGAGTCATAAAAGACGTCAAAAGCCCATCTTATATGTCTTATAAGATCTTTCCCCTAAAATAAACAAATATATCACTAAAAGAGTAAACAGAGGTGAGCTATAAATTAAAATCTTCTGCCTAATGCATTCCTCGACTTTCCTCCTGAGAGCCAATGCCACTGAGAAATGAAGGTTCAAGAACCCAGACAACTCAGAGGTTAGAGAAAAGCTGACTCTAGTTATTTTCATTACCAAGATAAGATCACCTGGCCCTCTTCAGTAGCTTTAATAGCTAATGTCCCTCTGTCTGATGCTCAAAACCATAAACTGAGAACAAAGAATCCCTTTGCTTTTAGCCATCACCTTCCACAATTTTAGCAAAGATGGCATAGGAAATGCTAAAAATATTCAGGACCAACATAAGAGTTACCAGCACACCCATTATTCTTTGCTGGCAGACTTAGTCCCCCATGGCCTCCTTGCCTCAATCAAGGGGAAAAGATGCCTTCCGCGTCCCATTATTCTTCCATTATTTGTTCCTCTTCAAATCAAACTCCCCAGAGTATAGTCTATATTTGCTTAAAGAGGGTTCTGGAGAGCGAGAGATCCTTTCTGCCTGTGGGAAATGGAATCGGCCGAAAACCTAATGGAAACTTTGGTAGGAATACTATGATGAATAGTTAAATATTTACAGCATAAGAACCAGTCCATTTGAAAACTAATGTACAAGTGCCTGGCTTCGTTCCCTGTCTCGGGAACCAAGAATGTTCCCTTACTGAGAGCTGCCCATCTTATTGACATTCAGGTAAGAACGGACTCCAGGGAGCGAGTCGGAGCCAGACTGGCGTTCTGTTAGAGGAGCTCATTCTGCCATAGCCATCCTCTAACCAACAAATTCACAAAGAAATGTCTAGGAGGGAAAAAGGCATAAAATTCGACCTCAAATGCAGACATGCCCCTGTGAAAACTCATCAGTCTACTCGTTCCACTGCCCTAAACGAGACAGGATATTGAAAAAACATAAGGACATCCAAATTATATCAAACAAATAAAACACTGGATTATATTGTTCAGGCAACTGAAATTTGCATCCCACCTAAGGTAGAAGAAAAAAGAAAGAATGGAGGATAGAAAATAAAGCTTCACTCAGAGGGAGGAGGGGAGGGGGTGGGGGGAATGGGAAGAGATAAACCAGCGAGCGTATATGCACATATGCACAACCACTGGACACCGACATTAGTTTGAGGAAAGCGGGGGGGGGGGGGGGGTGTCAGTGTGGAGGGGGGAAAGGGGGACATCTCTAATACTTTCAACAATGAAAAAAGAGAGAAGAAAATAAAGCTTCACTCAGACTATTGTATAAATAAATAACCCCCAAGGCGCAATGTCCCAAGTTTGCTCTAATGCAAAGGTGGTGGCTTGGGGATTAAGTTAATTCTTATTAGAAGAAGATCATTATTAGAACAAGATAATTCTTATTCGAAATGTTTCTTTGTACCATTTGTGTTTTGTTGTGTTGGTGTGAACCCGTTCAGCTTGTCTGAAGTGAACCTTTGGGAGCGTCTGCCAGCAACTTGGCCTCTAACAGATCACCCGCGTGGTGCTGTGGCTCAGAACTTCCTAGTGACAGCGGTGGCCGCGTGCTGGGCTCTCAGCAGGGCTGGGACTCTGCCCTTGATTGACAGGACGCTTCAAAAAGAATATTTGGCAATCAGAGGCTCTTGGAGATAGAAACAGAAAAACAAAGGAGAAAACCACAGAAATTCCACTGAAGTCAGCTTCCCTTTCTGCACTCTCCATCCGAGATGCTGCTTTGTGTTTCTGCATTCCCTCGTGAGGGCTGACTGCTGGAGGGTTTCCATTTGAGTCACCAGAGTCCCTTCAGATCGCATAATGGTGCAGATAAGGTGGCTGTCTCTGGCAGGACCTGAGCTATGAGGCTAGAGGTCTGACCCAGGGAAAAGTACCCCTTCATCCTTTCATCTGCTTCGGGGATGGAAGTGACTGCTGAGTGATTTAAAAGATTCATTAGAGAGTGGAAATGCCTCCACGCTAGGATGAAAGGCCAAGAGTTATGCAGGAAGACAGTTATGGGGCCCCTCAGCCTGGTGACCCTGTACCCCCATCTTCTCTCTGCCTCTATAGCTAGACATCTCCAGTGACCCCTCTGGCCTCGGCCCCTTCCTCCTTCTCCACTTACAGGCTTTGGAGTTCATGGTTGTCCAAACTACTCCCCCTCAATTGCCAAATCTGGCTGCCTGTTCTCAGGGTCTACCCCCACCCCTCTTCAATGTTGGCATTGTTAACCACTCCCTCCCCTTACCAATGTGTTGTTATTCCTCCACATGTTACTTTTGCTGTATTTTTTCCTCCTCTCAGTATCAAGGGGCAAGGCCCTCCTCCAGGCTGCCTCTGCTCTCTCCTCAGGGATCTCGGGGTCTCGTCTTCAGCCGGCGCCTCTGCATAGATAATCCCCAAGTAAGTAACATTGCTTCAGATGCTTTCCCAGGCTTTCGCTGCATTTCAAATCGGCTATCGGACACCTTCACCAGCAGAGCCTAAGACCAGTTTAAGACCCAAATCGTCATCTTTTTCCAAAAAAAGTCCCCGATTCCCCTCCTGAATGGCCCAGTTCTACTGCTGACCCCACAGTTTCACAGGTCAGTGTATTTCAAACATCCCAAGCGGTGATCAAATCCTACAGCTGCTTCAAGCCCACTGCCCAGCCATCCTGGCTCTTTTATTCCTGGCATCACCAAGCTAATTCAGGTCTTCGTTCCTTTCCCTTAAACTACTACATGTCTTTCTCTTACGAGGAATGCATCAGCTCGCCTTCCTACTGCCATTCCACAACGCGAACTGCCGTTTTTGCAACGAACCTTCTACACACTTCAACACCTGCTCTCACACTCTGAAAATGAACAAGAGACCACTGAATTATTTGGTATTTTTGGAGGTTTTAAAAATAGGTGAATGCTTGTATGTTTACAAGTTTCACGAAGATGTGAGGACGTACGTTCAATGGCTTCATTAACGCTCTTTAAAGGTAGGCTGCTCCCCCAGGGCTGGGAGGGTCCCACAGAACACGCATCTCCCCGCTCCCCGCACCGACGTAGGTTCACCACGTGATCGCAGGGCTCAGCCTGACAGCTCCTCGGAGTCAATCACCCCCCTTTCACACGTGAAGGGCAGAGCTCCTCAGTATTCTATCGGAGGAAAAAAAGATTCTATTCTTCAAAAGTGACAATTTCATGAAAGACAAAGAAATACAGTGCACCTGTTCCGAATTAAAAGAGGCTAAAAAGACATAAGTAATTTCAATTCCTAGCCCAAGACTGGATCCCGTACTTGAAGTAAATGATATGCTATAAAGGACAGTATTGTGTCAGTTAATAAAACTGAAGTACAGACCGTAAAGTATTGTATCTATGTTCAAATTACTAGAGCTAATGACTGCACTGTAGTTAGGAAACAGAATATCCCCATTCTTAGGAAATACACACCGAAGCGTTTAGAAGTAAAAGAACCATGCTGTCGCTTACCCTCATGTAGTTCGAAAAATATTCTGGCTAGACAGCACATATGATAAAGAAAGTGAGGCAAAAAGGCATGTGGGTAAAGGACACATGAGTGTTCTGTGCACTACTCTTATTCTTACAACGTTCCTCTAATTTTGAAATTATCTTCAAATAAAAAGTGTAAAGATTTCAAAGAATTAGGTCCTCATATCTGTATTATTAATAAGCAGGGTAGCGCTGCACAAGGAGAATCAAAGAATATTTGAGGAAGGACTATCTACTGTATAAACTTTCTTTAACCTAGTAACTGCGTGTGTAACATTTATGTTCGTGACATTTCAACTTTCTAAGCTTTCCAACATCGTGTTCCTAAATTTAGCTCAAAATATATTAATGTGAAGATAAATTTGAAGATAGCATAATAAAATATATGTATATAAATATATATACTATATTCAAAATACAATATAAGTATGTAAACCCATGTGTTTATTAGTTTTCAAATTCTCATTCTAACAGTTCATGTTTTAGTTCTAAAAATTTAGGTATCTTAAATTTTGATGATTTAAATTAGGATTCTGTGTGTTAATCCTTGGTTTAAAATAATAGAATTATTTTAATAATAGGGCCAATTCCTATAACTTAGAATTCACCATGAGGCTGAGACTATATCTTAGAGAACTAAATTATTTGATAATTAACAAAGAAAAGGTTCTTAAAAGGTTAAATTACATTTCTGTAATACAGTAAAGTAGTGAAACATATTAGTACAGGTCTATAAGGTTGGAAGTCTGAAAAATACCTGACAGTGGTCAAAGATAAATTTCCGTAGAGAACAAAAATGTCCTTTAATCCTTTTATCAAAAGTATCATTATGTCCTGACCAGTGTGGCTCCGTTGGTTGGAGTATCATCCCATGCACTGAAGGGTCATGGGTTTCATTCCAGTAAGGGCACATACTTAGGTTTAGGGTTTGATCCCTGGTCAGGGTGGGTTCAAGAGGCAACTGATTAGTGTTTCTCTCTCTCTCTCCCTTCTTCTCTCTCTAAAAAGCAATGAAAAACATATCCTTGGGTGAGGATTGAAAAACATACATTTTTTTTAAAAAGGATCATTAGCCCAGCCAGTGTGGCTTAGTGGTTGAGCATCGACCCATGCACCAAGAGGTCGCCAGTTCGATTCTCAGTCAGGACACATGTCCAGGTTGTGGGCCAAACCCTCAGTGGGGGGCATGCAGGAGGCAGCCAATCACTGTTTCTGTCTTTCTCTCCCTGTCCCTTCCCCTCTAAATCAATTAAAAAAATTCTTTTAAAATAAATAAATAAGGATCATCATTATGACAAAGACTCTATAATGTCACCAGCGTGGATAGGAAAACATTCCGTTAAAATATTCATACCCCATTTGAACATCAGCATGAGCTATTATTTGACCTAAATAAATTCTCAAGGGGAGCAAAGTAAAACGGAGTCCATCAGGTCATCTCCGAGCACAGCCTACCCTTCCGCTATAAAACAATGACATCAGCAGGGGCAGTGCCATTGGTCTCACAGTCTGCCATGCTCAGTTCTGAATGCTTCCCGTGCCCTCGACCCTCTTACTCTCCCCACAAGTTCTGTGAGGTAGGTACTATCATCAACACCATTTCACAGATGAGAAGGCTGAGGCACAGAAAGGTTAAGTGATTTGCTTGAGGTCTAGTCTAAGGCAGAGCTGGGACGTGAACAGACAATCAGGCTCAGCATTCATGCTCTCAGCCACTGGTTGAGTTTATGTAGATAAAATACAAACCAGCCCGATTCAGCTTTCAACTAGGAAGCAACATGAGTTTTAAATACACACACTTAACTTTGACTTCTGAGATTTCCTCACGTTTCATATCGCTTATATTACCTATTTAATGTCACTCAGTAGTTGTATGTTAATTTCTCCAGCAGGGAAACCCAACTGGTAGGCAAAGAAGCTGGACTATTGTTTTTAAAACATGATTTATGGTCCATAAAGTGCAGGAAGGTTGAACCTTTCAGGATTCCACGCCAGATTATTAGAACCATAGAATCTCAAGGTTAGATAAGTAGAGAGAGACATTCTCTTACCTTGGCCCCACAGGGTGCCCGAATCTCTTTCAGAACATTGCTGCCATGCCGCTGTTTAACCCTGACTCAAGGCCTCTTCCATTTTCAAACAACTCTAATGCTTAGAAAAGTCTTCCTAATGTCAAACCTGATCTCTCCCTCCTTTTAGCGTCCACCCATTGGTCCTAATTCTGCCCTCTGGAGTCTGCTTTCACACCATGATCTTTGGATTATTATTGAAAGGCAGACAGCTGAGTCTTCTCTAAGACAAATGCGCCCAGATGTGATGACCTTGAACCTTCAGAGTTAAGCTAACACGAGGTTCCCTGAGGGGAAGGCCTCATCTTCCTCACTTCAGGCTCCACTCATATTTCCATATGTATTTGAAACCGAGTGACCCGGCTGTTCTTTAATCCTATCACTTGATCAAAATTCCAAATCCCAGTTAATTCTGGATTTGATGCTGCAATGCCATTCAACTGGAACAGTTACTGGAAGAAGTGCTTCCCCTCTGTCAGGAGCTGGCCAGGGGCACCTTTCCCAGGTTAAGTGCCGTACCTGGCGGGGGTGCCTCCCTGCGGCCCCCTTTCCGTGCTCCGCTTCACATGTCTCCATCAGGCTCATGCTCTATCACCTCTAAGACTCGGAGCTGTTAAACAACCCTGAGCAGCAGGATGATAATTTACTTTCAACTTCAAACAGGATTTGTAAACACCGTGATGAATGAGGAGAGGCAGAAAGCTGCGCTCCTCTAGCAGGGCCTCTTAAATGGAAACAGGCTGCGTTTCGGCGTCAGTTGGCATCAATCATTCGTTCGCAATCAGGGCTAAACTCACCCAGTGTTCCCATCAGCACTTTCCCCGTCTGGTCCCCTGAAAAGCACATATCATTCGAAATCACAGGTAACTAATCGGTCACCGTGTCCCAGAAAACAAGAGCACTGATGGCCAGTTCATTAACTATGGCTGAAGGTGGTACTTGCAAGATGCGCTTAGTAAAGGGACTTTTTTTTAGGGGGAAAAAAATGTAACACCAAAAATGTAGGCATGTCTTCAAATGTGCTTGACCTTTCTGTGGTCTCTGGTGCTCCTGCTCTTTTTCTGCTTATTGTGTGTTTATTCTCCCATGCTCCCACCCTCAGCTGGCTTCCTCCTTTGACCCTGGTGAGGTCAACTGGTCTCAGAGGACAACCAGGCATTTTTCTAGGGGTGACACAGAGCTTAACTCAATCTTTTCTGGAAAAGGGGGAGGGATGGGTAAAGCCCACTGCAGAAAACCATCTGGATCCACTCACAGTCCTGCTTTTTAATGCCTTTACTCAGGACACAACTCATCCATGAGCTTCCCAAACCCTAGATCAGCATCTGCAAACAGAATTTGACTCACTGATTGGTTTCGGTCAGCCTGCACTGGTGTTGGTCCACACAGTGCTTTCAGTTTGAACACTTAATCATTTAGGATCATTCACATAAAAATCCAGATTTCTGGCAACACTGGGTCTGCATTCCTTCATAATAATAAACCATTAGGGTTGAAAATCAGCTGCTCTCTTTAGATGGAGAAGTTCACCAATTTCCCCCGTCCTTACCCCTCCACATTGTGTTCTTGGAAAAAGGCTGTTAACATTTTGTCCCTTGCCCAATTCAGTCATTTGGGTTTCTTCCTTGCTCCTATAGCTATTTAAATTTGCAAGCCTGGTACATATTTTGTCAAAGACTATTAAATCTGTTTTTCTATCTGTAAAATACTGCGGTTGGTCTTCCAGCTCCATGATTATGTGATGTAGTGGTGGGTTGCTGAGCAAAAGTGGTCTCATGCTACTCTTGTTCCCATTTCCTCAGTGGTGAGGGGAACACAGCATGACCAGTGAGTGACCCGTGTGAATGAGTGACCACTACTCCCCCGGCCCTCCCCTTCGATATGCCCTCACTTGATCTAGGTATGGCCTTCTCTTTCTTGCCATCGACAAGAGGAGCCAAATGGAAGTTCAGGTGAAGTTCAGGTTTGAATGGGTGACTTTCGTTAAAATCCTATCTGATATTTCTAATTTTCATGCCAACCTTCCCATCTGTAGTATATTCCAAGGACCATATGAGGGTATTTTTATCAAAGCAAAGGAAGGATATATTAATGAACTGGAAAGACATTTCTCATGTAATGTTGCTACATGACTCCTTGCTATATCACAACTGCTAAAATACTAATAGTCTGTGGTGAATGCTTTATGTGAGCTGTGCACACCTGTTCATAAATTTGACAGCATAAAATAATAGCTTGCCTGGGCAAGAAATATGGTCAATTGTTATGTAAAGTAGAGAGTTAAGGTCTCATAGTTTCAACTGTCTAACATTCGGAGCCATGCAAATAAGGAATGAACTGATGTGTCAGTTACTGAGCTCCTTGATCCTGAAACTATGCAAGGAGAGGCTGGATGAGTCTCTGTCCCAGATATTATGGAGGAGTTTCCTACATTGGACATGGTGGTGGGGTGCGGGCTAGGAAAGTGTGGGGGGAATGGTGGACTGCCTATCCTATAATACCCCCTGTGACTCCACATGCTGGGAATTCTCCCTTCTCCCTGTTATGGTTTTTATATAACTTAGAAGCCCACTGATTTACTACTGACCTACATCACAAGATGCGGGAGTGATTAATAGTAGTACATGGATGAGGCTCTTACTTAGTTGATATTCAAGTGTTTGTTTTAAGAATCTAAATTTATAACTTTGTACTTTTCATGTGACTAAATCTTGCCTGAAATGGATGTTGCTTTTATACTATTTTTCAGTACAGAAAACTTAATAATAATATCAACTGGTATAAAACCTGAAGGCCACTAAAGCCCTGGCAAAAAGCAAACACTTTCAAACCTCCAGAGGCTACTTCGCATGTCACAGGCCGTGCCCTTAGATTCATGAGCAATTATCCAGGAAAGTGAATCTCACGGCCAACACCCATTAGGTTTTCAGTTTGTCTCCACAGAGCTTTAAGTGTTCCTATACCACGAGCACTGCTTGCTTTCATAGGTTTCTTGTTTGGCTCAACAAATGAGCTCTACATCTAATAGTACTATCTTATTTAGCCAGAGATTTAACTAGAAGATCCTGCCTTAGGAGATATGAGATGTGTCAGTAGCTGCACGTGCATTAAAAAAATGCTGCTGCTTGTTTCTGATGTAATATTCACGATCATTGTCATAACTGGAAGGAAAAAATGCCTCCAAAACAAAATGCAGAATTTCCCCAGAGAGGGTTTAGAGCACAGGAATAAAAACACGTGGGGTTTGGAACAAAAGTGGTGGGGTGGGGTGGGCAGCGATGGGCAAGGTGTTTGGATCAAAAAGAAATGTCTCTGAGCAAGTTTCTCTTTGGGCAAAATGCAATTAAACAGTTCCAGGAATACTCCCTGAAGCAAAGTGTACCTTATTCAATGTGTGACTGATTCGGCCTGTCTTGTATAAGAACACCCGACTGATCATGCAGACACTGGGTGAAGAAGGCTATAACCCCTCCAGGTATCCTCCAGAAACTCTGGAAGTTGGAATCAGCAGAGGATGAACCTACAGGGAAGTCTTCCCAAGTCAGGCCCAGCTAGAGGCCAGGCATGCTCCACGTATCTGTTGTCAAGTTCCTGGTACGCTGTGCACACTAAGTAAATAACAAAGAACTTCCCGTCACCTGGCTTAATGGGAGCCCAAGGACACCGTGACCTCAAGAAGTTCTTATCAACAGAGAGCGAACAAAAAAACACCAAGGACGCTGCCCTAAGGTGCAGCCAGGGTTACTAAGTAGAAACTGGGTGTCTCAGTTCTTTGAGGGGACCACACGCTCCTTTAGCATCCAGAACATATTTCCAGGAGTGATTCAATGTCACCTCACCATTTCCTCTCTTTTGCTGAATTGACTCACAAAAGAGGTACCTCCCTTTTGCCCCTTCACCTCTGCCACAACTCTTAGAAAAAAAAAATCAGCAATCCCGATAAGAAATAACCAAAACAAGATCGTCTGAATTCCACTGAAACCAATTCATCATGTAGTGTTATACAAAAATCCTTCCCCCCCTGGCTGGTGTGGCTCAGCAGTTGGAGCGTCGGCCCTCGGACCAAGGGGTCTCGGGTTTGATTCTGGTCAAGGGCACATACCTGGGTTGTGATGTGGTCCCTGCCCTGGTCGGGGTCGTGAGGGAGGCAGTCAGTCGATGTGTCTCTTTCACATTGACGTCTCTGTCTCTGTCTCTCTCTCTCCCTCTGTCTCTCTCCCCCTCCCTCTCTCCCTCCCTCCCTCTCTCTCCCCTTCCCTCGCTCCCTCCCCCCCCCTCCCTCCCATTCTATCTGAAGATAAATGGGAAATGTCCTCGGGTGAGGATTAAAAAAACAAAAACAAAACAACCTTCCCACTCTCCAAGTTAAGTCATCAGGACAGGAACATGAACTTTGAGAGAAAGCAAGCTCAGAGTTGAAGGGAATTTCAGAGCTGAGGCAAGAAGTGGTTTGTTTTTTTTTATCCTCAACCGAAGACATTTTTCCACTTTTTGTTCAGATAGAGTGGGAGGGAGAGAGAGAGAGAGAGAGAGAGAAACATCAACGTGAAAGGGACATATCGAGTGGCTGCCACCCACACGACCAACCAGGGCTGAGGACAAACTGCAACCGAGGTACGTGCCCTCAGTAGGAACCGAACCCGGGTCTCTCTGGACCACAGGCCAATGCTGTAACCACTGAGCCAAACTGGCCAGGGCAAGAAGTGGTTTTTAAAAGCACAGGCGTTCTGGAGACGGCCAGTGGTGGTGATGCACAACATACATGCACTTAATGACACTAAATAGTACACTTGAAAATGATGAAAATGGTCAATTTTATGTTACATATATATGTCAATGTGTTTGGGTTGCTATAACAACACGCCATAGATAGGGTGGTTTGAAAAAGCAGAAATGTATTTCTCACAGTGCTTGAGGCTGGAAGTCCGAGATCCAGGCCCCAGCAGATGGGCGTCTGGTGAGAGCCCGCATCCTGGTTCACAGCGGCCTTCTGGCTGGGTCCTCACGTGGGGAAGGGTGAGGAGGTCTCTGGGGTCTCTTTTATAAGGTGCTAATCCCATTCATGAGGGCTTCAACCTTATGACTTAATCACCCCACAAAGGTCCCAGCTCCAAATATGGGGATTAGATTTCACTATATGAATTTGGAGGGAAAGGGGCATATATTCAGTCTATGTCAGCATACTTTACCACATTTGTCTTTTAATGAGAGAAAAATTACCTTTAACTCTTCAAGCAATTCCCACTCCTGTCCCCACCCACAGTGGGGGACAGAGAGACAGGTGGCTAAGCCTCACGTCCCCAGTCCCCAGAGTCCTGGCGCTGCCTTAGCTGGGAGGGAGAGCTTGTTCATTAGCGAGAAGCTGCACAGAGTCCCTGACCCCCTTTACTCTGATCTCTCTGTCAACAAAGTGGGAGCTAGTCTTGAGATTTGGCTTGGAGAGTAATAACACCAGGATCCTTCTGCTGAGATGCCGACAGCATTTTAAAACAAATGCCAGATTATAGGGGAAAGATGGAAAAGCTAGGGACAATTCTGTGGGGATGTGGGGTCATCTCACGGGAAAAAATACACATACAAACGAGACTCACTACAAGAGTTTATCAAGATATGTGGCTATTTGAAAAAATATATAAAAGTTGATGGTATAAAACAAGGGGATGCAGTTATTTCTGCAAAAGAGGAGGTTTAATCTCCACTTTTCACATTAATACATATAATGCTAACCACTCTACTCCTTTTGGGGTGCTTCAATTTCATCTTCAAAGCAGAAAAATCCTCAGAACCTATTGTCACCTTTTCAGAAAGCCAAACTGACCAAAAAGGAACACCTGTGGTCTTGCTAAACAAATACAACTTTTCCACAAAGTGCTGTGACCTAACGCATACCTTGATGACACTTCACTCAATGAGAGCAAACGTAAACGTTTTCTGAAACGAAGGTGGTTTTCTTTGGCTAGACGGTCACCACACAGCGGTTATTTTCTGTCTTTGTTGCATAACAAAGCAAGACTGGCACTGGCTTGTTGGCTTTGGTTCGGCAGCTGCTGGTCAAGTGCAACGGTGAGATTATATACTCATTGCCCTTTGTAAAGGAAAACAATGTGCCATCTATTTGTCTTGCAGAAAATGCTTCTCCATGCTTGCCTGGGGGATTCTTTAAAGCCTTTTACCCTTTGCCCTCCAAAAGAGAAAAAAAATAAATAAAGCAAAATGGGTACCATGTGGCAAGAGCTGCCTGGAACAAGTTTGAGAATCTAAACTCAAGGCTAATACTGAAAAAGTAAATTAAGGCTGTCTCTTCTGTTAACTTTCGTCGGAATCTGGAAGGATGTGGGTATACGATAATCCTACATTCCAGTTGGGTGTTAGAAAGTCATGGATGTGCTCTTAACATCTATTCTGATTCTCAAGGAAAGGAAGTTTACAACATTATTTGGCTTTTCATATATTAAAAGAAAATAAAGTAGGACTATGATCCTGAGGGCAATACTGTTCAGAAACAGGCTCTAGAAATGTTCTGCGCAAACTATGAGGTCTTGAGGGTCCAGAAAAGTCATGACTTGGCTTCCCAAGGCTGAATGAGTACTCTAGAAATGAAATAACCCCCATCCCCCTCCATTCAGCTATCAGGAAATCAGAAACATACAAATTTTCCTAAAAGTAAAATGGTTAGGGAAGAGGGGTGTTCTTGTTAATTGTATATCCCAGTTCACATAGTAGGATTTTCCAAATACAACTCACTAATTTGAAAAAATTAGAATATCAGGAAGTATACTTTAATTAAACTATACTGAACATCATTACAGTTTACCAATGTATATAATACATTGTATATATACAATGATATAATATTGTATGTATATAATAATGATAATTGTTATTATAATGGCCACCACTTATTAAAAGCCTGTTCAATAACAGTGGCTCTCAAACTTCAGCAAGCATCAGACCTACCTGGAGGGCTTATTAAAACTCAAATTGCTGGTCTCCAAGCTTAAATTAAAAAAAAAACTTGTGGTAAAATACATATAAGATTTACCATCTTTAACCATTTAAGTGTATAGTTCAGTAAAGTCATTTACATTGTTGTCAACCAGTCTCCAGAACTATTTTCATCTAAAACTCTGTACCATTAAACAACTTTGCATTTTCCCCTCCCCCAGCTCCTTGCAACCACCTACCTATTTCCTGTCTCTGTAAGTTAGATTACTAGGTACCTCATATAAGTGGAAGCATATAGTATTTGTCTTTTTCTGACTGGCTCATTTCACTTAGCACAATGTCCTCAAGGTTCAACCATTTTATAACATGCATCAGAATTCCTTCCTTCTTAGGCTGAATAATATTCTATCATATATACAAGGTGGGGCAAACGTAGCATTACAGTTGTTCATATGGAAAATAATACAATGATTAATAAGTAATAATACAAGAATAAACTGTATTTCATGTATTCACAACTGTAAAGCTACTTTGCCCCACCTGTATACTATTAATACATACAAATAATCACATTTTCTTTATCCACCATCTGTTGAAGGGCACTAGGTTGTTTCTGATACCTTGGCTATTGTGAATAATGCTGCTATGAACATGGGTGTACAAAGATCACATGGTAGTCTGTGTTTAATTGCTGTGAGGAGCCAGCACACAGTTTTCTATAGCAGCTGTACTATTTTACACTCCCAAAAGCGGTGCACAGGGTTCCAACTCCTCCACATCTGCTCCAAGGCCTATTTTCTGCCTTTCTTTTTTATAGTAGCCATCCCAAAGGTGCAACATGGTATCACATTGTGGTTCTGATTTGCATTTCCCTAATTATTAGTGATGTTGAGAATCTTTTCATGTGCTTATTGGACATCTGTATATCATCTTTGGAGAAATGTCTATCCAAGTCACTTGCCCTTTTTAAAATCAGGTTGTTGTTGAGTCTATATATTCTGGATACTAATGCCTTATCAGATACATGTTTTGGAAATATTTTCTCCCATGTCCCTGAGGTTTTATTTGGCACCTGAGAATTTGCATTTCTAAAAAGTTCCCAGGTTACTCTGATGGTTCCGGGCCCACACTTTGAGAAACTGCTTCACATGGCAATATTGTTAAGCATTTTACATATATTTTCTCACATAAGCCTCACATTATCATTCTTCTTTTACAGAGGAAATGGAAGCTCAGCGAGTTAAAACTTGTACAAGGGCCCAGCTGGTCTGGCTCAGGAGTTGAGCGTTGACCCATGCACCAAGAGGTCGCCCGTTTGATTCCGGGCCACATATGCCCAGGTTGTGGGCCAAATCCCCAGTGGGGGACATGTAAGAGGCAGCCAATCGATGTTCCTTCTCATCGATGTTTCTATCTCTCTCTCCTTTTCCCTTCCTATTTCTCTAAAATCAATAAAGTCAAAAAACCAAAAAACGTTCACAAGATTATTCCACTGATAAGTGGTAAAGAGAGACTTTCACCCAGTCGTTCTGACCCAGTTTTACGTCATCTCTGCCATGTTGAGTCAAATGAGGTCCACAGATAATATACTCTAATGACCAAGTCAGTGAACTTGAGAGATCAGGTGAGGCTTTGTAAGCTCCGTCTCTATTTATTTATTTATTTGGTATATGCCCCTAGCGGAACCGAACCTGGGACTCTGCTCCGCAGGCCAACGCTCCAACCGCTGAGCCAAACCGGTTAGCGCGCTCTGTCTCTCTTAAAATCAGGACTAAAATTCTGGACCCCTGTCCTTGGATGTTATGTTCTGGCTTCATAAAGCAAAGGGATCTGCTTTAAGGCAATAGGGGAAATGGTGGTGGTGGTAGGCAGGGTTGGGACACTCTACCAAGAAGTGCTAGACCAGACCAACCCAATCAGTGAATGAACTCAAGAGCAAAATGTTTAGCCTTGATAGATTAGGCAAGTGTGTGCCTTTCTCCCAAGGCTGACTGTGTTTAGACATTTCCCTGTTAGGACATTCAGTCAGGATTTCAGCTACTGCACGGGTCTTTCTTTGTGTGCATAAGACAAAGCACCCTCAGGACTTATGCAGCCAGTACCACAGTTCCTGGCCAGGTCCTTAAGGGTGGGTGGGTTCCAGCCCCTGTGTGTTCTTTAACTGGACCCTGTGCAGTGAACATCTAGAGACAGAGTATAATAAGGTACAAAGTCATCACCACTGTTGCTATCCTTTAATAACCCTGATAAAAGTCAGTGTTACTAATGGTTAAAAGGGTATATAGGGTCATAGAGAGATGATGATGATGATAGATAGATAGATAGATAGATAGATAGATAGATAGATAGATAGATGATAGATAATATGTGGCCTTCTGATTACTCATTTCCATAGATAACCAAAGGCTGGTGGTAACCTAATATCCAAGATGGTTTTAAATACTGAGAATAAAAACAATTCATAGTTTAGTGAATTTATCAACTTCACTGTGTACCTCACATCATTATGCCCAAATCAGTGACTTATTGCGATGTAAAGCTGGCTATATTAGGCCAGCCTATCCCTGGTTAGGCAGAGGGGGGAAATCCACCCCTCACAGAAACCAAGCCCAACAGTTTTCTTGCAGAACCTGGTGCTTTGTGTTGGACTCCATAGCTGCAATGCAAAAGCATGGTGGTTCACAGCCACTTGTAAAAATAAAATGTAGAGGTCTCTGGATGAAAACGTGGGCTTCATTCATCTCCAGAGGTTGACATTCCCCAGAGCCACCACAACAAAACAGAATTAAAATGCAAAGGGAATTCAGAACCTTCCTTTGCTATCCCAACCCTGGGAATCTTTTCAAATTTAAATGAATATTTGTCAAACTAATTAAGAGAAGATGCAATGTTCTCTTTCTGTGCTCATTAGAGAACTTACAGGTCATAAATTCCTCAGGGAGTGGGAGTGAATGGGTCTCTACACTCTTGCTTAAGAGTCCTGGCTTTGTCTCTTTCCAGCTGGGCCTGTTTATCTCCTAGATCCAGAAAGACCACAAACATACTTTGAATCAAGTTTTAATTCCATAAAACAGAAATGGATAAGATTATTATGAGATGTTACAACTGATATTGTATAGTTAACAAAACGGGGGGAAATGACAAGTACTCATTTATACTTGAGTGGCACCTTTTATTCTCCAAGATACTTTATATTTATTAGCAGACTACAAATCTCAAATGTTTCATACACATGCACACATAAATATAAAGATCACACATACATACACCTAACAGTTTCCCACCATTCTTGTAGAGTTTGAAACTGACGCCCAGTAAACTGATTGGATAAAATTGTGTCAGAGTCTGGGTACAGTTTAACATACCAAGACCACTATCTGCCTGCTCCTACAACATGTATTGGACTCCTGCCAACTAGCTACCCAGTACAATATTATGTATGTACTTTAGTGTATATGAATATAATTCATAATCTGGATAATTCTGCAGGCAGAGATTTTTGTTTTATATCCTCACCAGGATTTTTCCATTTTTTGTTCAGATAGAGTGGGAAGGAGAGAGAGGAAGCGAGAGAGAAACATCGATGTGAAAGGGACACATCGAGTGGCTGCCTCCCACATGCACGGCTCAACCAGGGCCGGGGACAAACTGCAACCGACGTACATGCCCTTAGTGGGAACCGAACCCGGGTCTCTCTGGACTGCAGGCCGACGCTCTAACCGCTGAGCCAAACCGGCCAGGGCCAGGCAGAGATTTTTATCCCCATTCTACACAAAGGAAAACTGAGGTTTCAGAGCAGTTATCTTGCACCACACTGGTAAGCAGCAAAGTCAGTAGTAAGCATGATACTAAAAATATTTGCTTGTTTAAAACATATGGTATTATTGCCATTAACAAATTTTTGGTAAATCTGAAATAAAGAATAATTTTGTATCTAAAATTTTATTATTAGAAAGAAATTTAACAGTAGCTATTAGAATTTCCACAAAATATCTAAAAAGATACATTTTTAAAAACAAGAATTTTCCCATTTATTTAAAAGCCTACATGTTTGCCCTGGCCGGTTTGGGTCAGCGGTTAGAGAGTGGGCCTGCAGACCCAAGAGTCTCGGGTTGGATTCCGGTCAAGGGCACGTACCTCGGTGGCGGTCGGTTCCCTGGCCCTCGTCAGGGTCTCAGGGTCATGTTAGGCAACCACTTGATGTGTCTCTCTCATGTCGATGTTTCTCTCTTTCTCTCTTGCTCCCACTCTATCTGAAGATAAATGGAAAACTGTCCTTGAGTGAGGATTTAAAAAAATAAAAAATATTAAAAGCCTACATTCTTCTTTTATTTTATTCATTTTCCCTCCTTCAGCAATCTCATTAGGTTGTTCCTCCCCCACAGTCACCACTGGTGTCACATGGCTGAGCTGCACAGTTCTCTTGGCCACTTGGACAGTTCTGTTTGACCATTTCTTTATTGTTTCTTCCTTTTGCTATTTTTTATCTTAAATAGGATTATTGTAATTTCTGCGTACTCAAGTTAGAGGGGTGCGTGACACTTACTTTTCTCCCTGGCAGCATAGTTATGGTTTAAAGGGATACAGAACAGCTAAAGGGACACAGAAGTTGAGGCTACAATGCCAGTCAAATTCAAATCTAATTTATGGTGCTCATCATTTTTCCAACTTTTCTTAAGATTTCAACAATGAGAACTATTCTCTCCCACTAACATGCAATCAAATGGTGTTTTAACACCTCTCTCTGGGCTGAATGTCATTGGCACATTGTCGTTTCCTGGGTAAATTTCAGCTCTTGATCTCTCCGCTCTTGTATTTAAAGTTCACTCCAATGATGTCATCGAGGCCATCATCTCCATTGCTGTGCCCACGTCATTGCAGTCAGGTGAAACAGGGCCAACCCACCGCCCTGCGGCAGTCTTTCCACACGTACCCTCATACCGAAGCTCTTATCACCATGGGGACACTACTTTTACAGCCCACGTTTGAGTTGTGGAAGAGGGCTTTTACACCCGAATCCGTCTAGTGTTTACTAGTAAGGCTTTGTTCAGCACTGAATCAAATGTGCGTCCACTTTCCACTTGAGGAACTCCATGCAAAAGCCACATTCGATTGATTTTGACATGTGTTAAGAGGCAAAATGTACCTTAAACATCAACTAGTTCACATTTTTTATTTTGGAGATGAGTAAATCCTTAGCTTGATATATTCAGGAAATTAATGGACTCTAACTGAATATATTCAGTTATTTATTTGAAATGCAATCTAGCCCTGGCTCAGTGGTTGAGCATCATCCTGTGCACAGAAAGGTTGCTGGTTCGATTCCCAGTCAGGGCACATGCCTGGCTTTCAGGCTCGCTCCCGGGTAGGGGGCGTGCAGGAAGCAGCCGATTGGTTGTTGTTCCATTGTCAGATCCATGTTTCTCTTCCTCTCTCTCTAAAAGTCCATTTAAAAAATCTTTAGAAAAACAAAAGAAATTCAATCTAGAATACATAGAACATAATTCCCAGATCTCTTATTTTGAATGCAATATCATGTTTGTCTTATAAAACTTAGAATTTTCGTGTTTTTATATCCTTATTCTTTTCCTTCCCCATACTGCTTTAGGCAGCTATGATTTCAAAAGTTTTCAGATACTATCAATTATTAATTAACATTGATCCTTGAAAAACAATGATTTCTAATATTTTCAAGGCATTCCTTAGACAGATAGTTCTCACTTTAACAAGAAAATTCAGACCTTCAAGATATAATTTTGACCCAACACCTTTGTTTACTGGAATAACACATGGGCAACTTAGACATCATACTACGTAAGAGGCGCATACCTAAGTGATGTAGTTAAGCTCAAAAGCAATCATGTGTCTTTACTTAGGAGAACAAGTGAGATATGTTTCCAGAAAATAAACCGAAAAATCCACAGCTATAAAATCATCTCCACCTATTTGTGCACAGCATTTTGATCTTATCCTGCTTCGGGGACAGTAAATATGACATGTAAGCAACTTGGCATAATTGCAGCCAGAATATACTTGACATAAACATTCTTTGGAGCACAGTCACCCAGCACCCTCCAGTATTCCACAGGGTAGGAGTTGAAAGCATCCTCTTGCACGGCGACCAGAAGCTCACATTCTAATACACAGCTCCTGTTGCCTGAAGACTAGAATGCAGCTGAGGCTTGGGAATCCAAAGTGCTGATCCCAGTATATCATGTGGACATACTGCACAGAAAGCCAGAGGATTTGGTTATAAGTCAATAAACCTCTGTCCTGTTAGTTTCAAAGTATGTGTTTTAAAAAAATAACTGTCTCAAGAAACATGAGGTGATCAAAATTAGGTACTTTTGCACCACAATAGATTGGGCAAGCTGCAGGGGCCCCATCCGCCAGTCTCCTGCTTAGTGCAAAAATGGAACAATAACACACAATGCAATAATGAGAATGGTGACAATAAAATAACCAACACACACTGAGCACATGTGTTAGCTCATTTAATTCTCACTTCTACCCTCTGAGAAAGCACTGTTGTTCTCGTTTTGAAGATAAGGAAACCGAGGCACTGAAAGGGAAGTGATGTGTCCAGAGTTCCATAGTCACAGAGCGTCAGGGACAGCAGAGCCATGATCTGAACCCAGGCAGTCTGGTTCCAGGCTCTCCTCCCAACTCTACATCCTATTTGCACAGTGAGTTCCACAGAAGCACCTAAATATGTACTAACAGTCATCATAATGGAAATTTGTTTTTTTATAGGCTGACCAGGAGAGATACAACTGAAAAACCATTTCCTATCATGGATTGTGTTTATTTATTGTGACTAATATACTTTTTGTCTACTGTTTACCAATAATTCTCAACTAGGAAGTTCCAGACCTGGGCAGTCTTGCAAAAATAAAACAAAAGCTTTCCAAAGGGAACAAAATCAAGAAAATTGACATGTGGCTGCAGTTGTCATTTATCATGTGATTATGTAGGTTTCAATAAAAACACAATTAAATGCACAACAAGTGAAGATTAATTTTATACCTTGTAAGATATAAATCTATAAAACCTGGAGGGGAAGCCCTTTGTTTAACTTTTTCTTTTTGTGGGAACAGTTACCTATAGGACTTTGTGATTTTCTTTCAGCTTATTCTTTTTTTTTTTTTAATCCTCATCCGAGGACATTTTTCCATTTTTTGTACAGACAGAGTGAGAGGGAGAGAGAGGAAGAGAGAGAGAGGGAAACATCGATGTGAAAGGGACACATCGAGTGGCTGCCACCCGCACGACCAACCAGGGCCGGGGACAAACTGCAACCGAGGTACATGCCCTTAGCGGGAATCGAACCCAGGTCTCTCCGGACTGCAGGCGGACGCTCTAACCGCTGAGCCAAACCGGCCAGGGCTCTTTCAGCTTATTCTTAAAATCATTTGAACTTTGTGCAAAATGAGCAGTACTTATTACAGGAGTTGGAAAGTACTCAAGTAATAGTTTGTGAAATAAAGATACTCCAGGAAAACAGAGAAGAAAGAACAAAAAGAAGGTTCTGTGGTTGCTCCTGGATGGCTTCTCCTGGGCATGTGTTTGTAAGGCCAACTTTCCCTTTCCCTGAAGGAGAGCGTTGACATGTGAAGGAATGTCCTCACCCGGCTTGTCTCCGACTCCTCCCTCTAATCACCACCACCAGCGGTGAGTCCACAGAGTGCTACACCAGCCAGTTGAAAAGTGAACACTTGAGTCAATCTTCTTCTTGTCTTTTTTCCCACCCACAATCTCCCAAGTAAATGGCCTGATGATTTTTTGGGACAGAATCATCTGATACTTTGAGAGTTATACAAAAAGAAGACAGCTCAGATGAAACCTATAAGAAGGTATACCAGCACTTTTTTTCCTATATGGAATTAGGAAAATAATTTCAATTCTCAGAAAGCAATAGGAAGGCTACTTTCTTGCCGAAAGAGACTGTCAGTATTGAATAATAACCACCGATTGCTCTCAACAGCCATTATTTAGCTCAGGGTTCCTCAACCTTGACACCACTTGGGCCAAATAGTTCTTTGTGGTGGGTACTGTCTGTGCATGGAAGGATGTTTAGCAGGGCCTTTGACCTTTATCCACTAGATGCCAGGAACACAACCCCCACCCCACCCCCTGTTGTGACAACCAACAGTTTCTCCAGACATTGTTAATGTCTCCTGGGAGCAAAGTCACCTCAGTTGAGAACTACTGATTTAAATTTTTAACTGCTACCAAAATTTCTTCTTTCTTCTTTATGGCAAAATAGTATGAATGACTAATATTAAATATTTGGGAGCAAAGTCACCTCAGTTGAGAACTACTGATTTAAATTTTTAACTGCTATCAAAATTTCTTCTTTCTTCTTTATGGCAAAATAGTATGAATGACTAATATTAAATATTTCGAAATCTTTTTTATTTCTTTCTCAAAGGCATAACAGATTTCAGAGCGGTATAAAAAACACACTTGCACTTTTCCTAGTCTCTGTTTGATTCTCATGTCGTGTCATGAGGATTTAACGACAGCCGAAGACAGTAACACTTTATGCTCGAACATGCATTTCTTATCCCAGACACTTGAACAATATTAACTGCTGAATTCTCACCACTCCCCCTTTTACAGGTGAGACAGAGGCACACTAGTTATTTGCTTTCTGTTAAAAACAACATAAAAAGCATTTTGAATTTGTGAAAGCATAAAATGAAGACGTTTACAAAAATATTATACCTGCAGGCAATGAAACTGGCAGAACCATCAGGGACATTCCAGAGCTGTGACCAAAGTTACAGTCACCCAGTGTCTTATCAAGACCGTTTCTTGATAAGAAAGTTAAGCACATGTTCTTTGGGTGTGACTGGCCGCTGGTATTTAACCATAAATATTCTATGTTGAATTATTCAGTGTAATCCCAAATGTTGCTTCAGTGGCCTGTTATATCCTAGGAAAACAGCTTGGTCATGTGAAAACCAAGAGTGCCACAGATCTCTGCCTTCTTTCCGTGGTTTCTTAGTCTAGTGGTATGCTTCTCTCTTCCGAACATTATCAGTCCACTATCTCAGGCACACCAGGAAGGAGCGGGTGTATGCAGCCTGCCCTCTGACTCATGGGGCATGTACCTCTCTCCTGGGGCCAATCCGTAAAGCAGTCAACATGATATGTGCTCACCATCTAACAGATGCAGGCCCAGGGGAGAATGAAAGTGTGCAAAAGCAACTTGTATCCTTTGTTCATGTCCGAAAATCAGCATGACTAACAAGAACAGCAGCAAAAACGACCACCTCCTCTACCACCATTGTGTCCAGTGTGATACTTGCCAGGCCCAAGGCCAAGCACTTCACTTTTTTTTTTATCCCCAACAGCTCTGTGAGGTAGGTCTCCCCAGGTCTTCTAGTAGGTCACCCACACGCAACCTGCCCTGCAGCCCTGACTTAAGGTTCTCATTAAATATCCCTTGATTTACCTTGTCTAGAATGCCTTTACCCCACATTTTACAGACCCAGGATCACTCAACTCCAAAGCCCAAGCTGCTAGAGCATTGTGACAAGCACAGAGACGGGAAAAAATGCTGCTGTCTTGTCTACTATCAGAAACAGAAAACACAAGACACTGCTTTCTCCAAAAGACGGAAAACGGGTTTGGGATACTCTAGCTTTATATCATGCTACTCTTGACAGAAAGAATAAGGGTGACAAGCTAGCTGTCTGCAGCTGGGCATTACTTATCTTGAAAAGACCGATTATCTACTGCAGGAGGTTTTGCTGTTCTTGAAAGGGTAGTAACAGTTCCCTTTAATATCAATTGGTCATTCTCTGGAGGGCCGCAGCTCAAGATCAGGGTGTTTTTCCTGTCTCAAAAGCGACTATTGAAGCCTTCCTTTTAATCTTTAACCACGATGCTTATATAAGAAACCTTTTCTGTTATTCAACAGTTAACATCTTCTCACACCATGTCAAAGTTCTTGGGTTTATCAGTCTTTGCTGGGAAGCTATAACCTTCCACTCTGCTGACGTTAAAAACCTGGGAGCCATTGTAATCGCCACCCTCCCCCTCTCCCTCACACAGAGCTAGCCTTTCATGGAGTCTTCCTAGTCTACCTTCTTGATATCAAATCCGCCACTTCCTCACCTGGACCAGCCCTCTCTTGCTAGTTTCTTTTCCTCCAGACTTGCCATCCACCTTCTAAAATGCAGCCAGGATGGTCTTTCTCAAACATAGGTCTGATTTTGTCACTGCTCTGCCTTTTAAATTCTTCATTAGCTCCCCACTACCTTCAGGGACTTGTTCAAACTCATGAGCGTCCTCACATAATGCTCTCTGGTCAAAGAATACCAAATACTAAATTTATTCAGCCCACGTGACACCTTGTGCAAATTAGACAGAGGCACCTTCTTCTCCAGGTGGGTGCAGCTGCTCCAGGGAGCAGAGCCTGGGCTGATGTCAGCCCGGACCGCCCCACCCCCATCTCTGCAGGTCTTCTAGTAGGTCACCCACATGCAACCTGCCCTGCAGCCCTGACTTAAGGTTCTCATTAAATATCCCTTGGTTCACCTTGTCTAGAATGCCTTTACCTACTACATCTCTCTACCTAACTCCCAGTCATTCTAAAAATCAAGACAATCCTCCTCCTACAAAAAGCTTTCAACTCTTCTCTGCTGTCAGAAAAAAAGTCCATCAGAGCATGCCTGTTACAGACTTTCTTGTCTATTTCCCCCAGCAGATGCTGCACTCTGAAAAGCAAACATCCTGTCTTTCAGATATGTGTGCCTGTACAGCCTAGTACAGTGCCTGGCAGAGTGCAGACCAATGGTTGTTGAATGTCAAATGAATGGGAGGCTTGCTTAGTCTTGTCACCATGTAGGAGCCCCAGCAATTTGGAGATTAGGCACGGGGTCTGCTTCCTCAAATTACACAATCCCCACTCAGATACCAAAAAGCCAGATTGCATTTAGCAATTATTTCATTAACCTGTGACTAAGAAGAACAAGCGTCTTGGATTTCAACCGCCTGTGCCCTCCTGACAAGTTCACTAATACATCTGTCACGAACTATTTTGTCCTTCATTGAGTCCTGCTCCCTTCTTTCGTCTCCTCCTCCTCCCAGACTTCACAAGAGCCATCTAGCTGGACAGTGAGCATGGGAAAATTTGTGGCACTTTCTACTTTCATGAATCTTTGGACATTTTCATAATACAAAAGTAAAAATAGATATTAAAAATAAAGTTATTCATCCTACAGAACCACACGCTCCACTTCTTATATGTCTGCTTTCCATGGGATTTTCCTCATTAGTCCCATTTGGCTCCCTCAGCTGGCCCGCCCCAGATGCCCACACTGATTTCATTGATGACTTCACTCAGCTCTTCCAGTTTCTCTCTCCTCAAATCCCTCACTAATTCCCTGGTACAAATTCAGAATTCTCTTCTGTGTAAGTCAGGCCAAAAGGAGCAGAGCTGCCAGATTTTAATTCCCTGTCAAAGGCACTTGTCTATCTGAAATCTAGACATTTTACTTATAAAAAAATGTTCTTTTCAATTGTGTGCACAACCATTATAGGACGGATTGGGCAGATATCACACTTTTTTTTTTTTTTTTAAATTTCTCACCTGAGGATATTTTTCTATGTATCATCAGATAGAGTGGGAAAGAGGGAGAGAGAGAGAGAGAGACAGAGAGAAACATCAACATGATAGAGCAACATCGACTGGTTGCCTCCCGCATGACCCGACCAGGGTTGGGGACGAATTGCAACCAAGGTATGTGCCCTTGGCCAGAATTGAACCCGTGACTCATTGGTCCACGGGCCAATGCTCTAACCACTGAGCAAAACCAGCTAGGGCAGATATTACACATCTTTTATCAGATTTAGATATTATTGTCTTCCTGCTCACAATTATTCTAGGAGAACGTGGCCCCACCAAGCCCCTGCTACAGGGTGAGATCCGACCAGCTCTTCCTGGGCTACAAGCAGAGCCTTTCAGGTTGTTGCCTGTGGAACTTGGAACTGGGGCCCAGAACTGACTTAACCAGGTGATGGACGCTCCAGAGCTGTGAGCAGAGCCCACAGATGGCTCCCTGGAGAGCCAGGACCACAGGTAAGCAGATGTGGAAGGACAGAAACCCAGAAATCTGGGGAAATCCATCTGACAGGATTTTGTTGTTGTTATTGCAAATGATACAGTGACACTGAATCCACAAAGAAATTTAAGCAAAAATGGGAATTTCTTGGAAAGGCCAAGGATGAAGATGGCCTCAGGGATTGAAAAATAGTGTCAGGTGATCCCTCACCCTATCAGGCACCGTCTCTTCAAGTGTGCGTATCCATCTGGCTCAGTCTCTATGTGTCTCTCTCTCTCTCCCCACCCTCGTTTTTTTCTATGGCAAATAGGATTCTTCTTCAGTGTGTGGGAGCTTTAGGTTTACATCTTCTTATATCAGCCACTTCAAAAGAAAGAAAGCTCTGCCTTCTCTTCGTCTGTATATAAAATCTCAAGGGAGGACTCTGAGTTGCCTGGCTTGGACATGTGCTCATTTAAGACAGGCCCTTATGACTGTTTACTCGATGGTCACTTTCTCTTTCTTCCTCACAAACATTCTTATCCCATTACAGTACCAGATGACTATGTGCTCTGGAAGGTGGATTCTTCCATAGCCCCGAGAGCTATGTCATTCTTGACTTACATCAATCACGGTACACTGATTCCCCTGCCTGTTACTAGTCTAGGTACGGGTATAGGACACAACCCTCTCTAATGAGATCTGACCTGAAGGAAAGTTTGCAGGAAGGCTTTTGGAAAAGAATTCCTCATTCTTGATAAAATACACGAAAGTGGACTCCTCCTTGCTTTTGGACAAAATTGTGTGACAATATGATGACTGAAACTGCAGCAGCCATTTTGTAACCATGAGGGGCAAATCTGAGGATGAAAATCATCCTGCTAAGAACGGTAGAATGGCCCTGCCGGTCTGGCTCAGTGGATTGAGCATTGTCCCATGACTGAGAGGTCTCAGTTCAATTTCTGGTCAGGGCACATGCCCAGGTTGTGGGCTCAATCCCCAGTAGCGGGGCATGCAGGAGGTAGCCAATCGATGTTTCTCTCTCACATCAATGTTTCTCTCTCTCTCTCCCCCTTCCTCTCTCTCAAAAAAAAAAAAAAAAATCAATAAAAATATATTTTAAGAAAAGGGAAAAGATGGTAGAATGGAAATAGATAAACCTAGAGTCTTGATGACATCACTATACTATTCAGTTAACCCTAGAACCGTGTTTTCTGGAAAGCCAGTCTGCAGAGAAAGTAATGGAACTGATGTTCCAAGTCAACTGAAATGAGGAATTGTGTAGTCCAAAGAGAAAGTGAACAGTGGTCTACTTGCTAAATCATAATAAAGGCTAATCGTTATTGACCTCCTAATATGTATCAGGCAGTGTTCCATGTGCTTCATGTGTATTACCTCATTTAATCCACACAATCACCAAACAAGGTAGGTACTTTCATTATTCCCTACTTTTCAGATGGATAAACAAGGTCTGGAAACATTTATCCAGGGTCACAAACTCAACAATGCCAAGGTGGGAATTCACATTCAGGCTTCTGACTCCTTCTGACTTAATCAATAGGTTGAACTTGGAACTGTTCCACAGTTGGATTTCTCTGCTTCCCTCATATCTTTTCAAATAACCCTCTTTTCATTTGAGCTGGTCTGAGTGTGTTTATGTTCACTGCACCCAAATGTTTCTTCAGACTCGGGCTTTCTTTCTCCACCCCTTAATAAATCTGTGAGTCTCAATGTCCATTTGTGAAATATGCAGAGTCCAAACCCCACATTAAAATCTTGATTTAGTGGAGTTCATGGTTTCCTGTTTGCTCCTTCCCCAATTGTCACATTGGCAGGTGGTAGTTTGGGGTCTTTTGGGGGCATATTTCCAGTATGATATGACTTATTAAAATATCAATAGGCACCAAAAAATGGATGAAGTTGTTAACACTGGTTTAAATAACTGCTCCCCCCTCTTATATCCCCACCTCTAATTTTATCTGTTTCATAACTTTTTAAAGTTTTTGCACTAAGTGACACCCTGCAATCATATATATCTCTGTGGCTCTGTGAGGTCAGGAAGGCATTTCTATGGCCTTACTACTGTTTATTCATGTCACACCCTTACTCCCTCACTCATTCAACAAATATTTGAGTATCCGCCATGCCCCAGGCGCTATGCTAGGCACTAGGTGTCAACAGGTTACCTTCCCTACCCTCACGGAGGGCAATAAAGTGTATCAATATGCCAGATCACTTTTTTCTCTAAATCCAAAGAAGTGCTAACTAAATGAAAAAGGTGCATGAGACTAGACAAAGCATTTTGTGGTGGTACAAACCCTGTAGGCCAACTGCCTAGGTTTAGATCCCAGCTGTGCCCTGGCCAGTTTGGCTCAGTGGTTGAGCGTCGGCCTGCGGACCAGAGAGTCCCGGGTTCAGTTCATGTACCACACACACACAAAAAAAAATCCCAGTTGTGATTGTGTAACCTTGTATTAGTTACTGAACTGATATCTCAATGGTTTAACCTGGTAAATGGGATTAAAAGTGTAGCTTTGTCACAGGGTTGTTATGAAAGCATTTTATAAATCATGTAGAACATTGTAAGTACAACACAAGTGTTTGTTCAAAAGGAAAAGGGAGTTATAGTCTACTCTACCCATGGACCGTAACTAAGCGGCTTCGCAGCAAGCCATGGCAATATGACAACGCGCTAACTTGGGAACCTGTAAACGGGGGCACAGAACTGTCGGAGGACCTGGGCTCCGCGTACCAGGACCGGGTGAATGACTCCGCTGGCTCCACAACCGCACATGGTTTTCCTTGTTCTCAGAATCCCCATACCAAATGTAGATTACAGACAATTTCAGCTGATTTTTCCTGCAGAATTTAGTTTTCAATAAGCAGATCTTGGAAGAAAGCAGAACCACAAATTTGGAAGACTTCTTAGAAGTTAAGCTGTTAAGTTAAACTGAAATGATTGGTGACCTCTCTGACCATTTGTTACCCAGTCTCTAATGGGACATTTCCAATGATGCGGGCGTACAGTTTTAGAGTGTCTTCTCTTTTATTGATTATCTCTAGCTATCATGAAGTACTTCTTTTTTTTTGTTCCCAAGCCACTTACACTGGTTTTGGAACAAGGATAACCCCAATTCTAAATGAGTCTTCAAATGTACGGAGAAAAGGATGTCCTCTCTTCTAGTTTCTGAGCTAGTCATCACTTGACATGAGCTATGACCAAAGCCCTTCAAGTAGGAAGGAGGAGATCAGTAGAATCTAGACACTTCAAGGAGTGTCCAAGAAGATCACTGTGAGAGAAGGTTCTTGAAGTGCCCTGGGAAACCAATCTTGCTTCTGGGCTCTGGAGAGAAGGAGAAGATATTGATTCCTTGTTTTATCTTATCTTCAATAGTCTCCTCCCCACCTGGAATCCTGTGGCCTAGGGAAGGGTATCGATATCAAAACTCAAGCATGAGCACATTGCGATAGCATGTGAATCCAGTGGAATTCAACAGAACTTTTGTAGCTGAAATTTAAACCAAATGGATCAAAATACACCTGTCCCTAGAGAATATGGACTTAGTACTTTCATAATAGAAACAATGGTTTAGTTTAAACAAGGCCAGTTTTTTAAAACTAAGTTTCCCCTCTCTATGTGTGAAGATATAGAAAGGGGACCTTCGTAGGTGATATGACTGAATACTTAAGAAACCAAGATTGGGAGTTTAATTCTCATAAGGAGAATCAGCTTTTATCAGAACAAAACTCTCTTCTGTGTGCTCACATCGTTCTATCGTTAAATCCTAGGGAGCGGTAATAATAAACAAGTGGACAATAGTTAACACTTATGGAAAATTTTCTATGTGGTAGTCACTGTGCTAAAGGCTTTATGCAAACTATTTTATTTCGACTTTGCAAGAGCTCTGAGAAGTAAGTTCTCACTGTGGTCATTCAGAGAAAAAGCCAAATTCTTTCCAGTGGCACAGAAGGCTCTGACCTTTGCCCCTCCTGCACTACTTCCTCACCAGGCAGTGTCATCCACACTTTTCCCCCAGGGCCTTTGCACTTGCTGTTCTCTCTGTTGGAGTGCTCTTCCCCACTTTACCTCAAGGCTCAGACTTTCACTCCCTTCAAGCCTTTCTTCAAATATCACCTTCTTAGTAGGGCCTGCTCCAGCCGCCCCTTAGAAAATTGCAATGCCCCCTGTGCCACTATATACTGTACTCCTCCGCTTTATGTTTTTCCATAGCAGTGATCACTTTATAACCTTCAACACAATTGACTTTTGCGGTTTTTTTTTTTCTGTCTCCCTTGACCAGAATGTATGTAAGGATTTTTTTCTACTTTTGTTCATGACCTAGAAACACAGACGGCACATGATAGGCAATCCATAAATATTTGCTGGTTAAATTCTATACATGAGACACAAGGCACAGAGAGGGTAAGTGTTCATGCTTTTCATAGAAAGAAAGACTCCATTAGGAACCGACATTCCAGAAACCAAACTCAGGGTACATATCCTTTTCTTTTTTTAATCCTCATCCGAGGACACTTTTCCATTTTTTGTACAGACAGAGTGGGAGGGAGAGAGAGGAAGAGAGAGAGAGGGAAACATCGATGTGAAAGGGACACATCGAGTGGCTGCCACCCGCATGACCAACCAGGGCCGGGGACAAACTGCAACTGAGGTACATGCCCTTAGTGGGAACCGAACCAGGGTCTCTCCGGACCGCAGGTGGACGCTCTAAACGCTGAGCCAAACCGGCCAGGGCCATATCCTTTTCTTGAAGGTTAGTGGCATCACCTTTAACCATCAGGGGCAATACATTAGATCTGAATCAGACTTCATGAGTAGAAATACACACTAAGAATCAATACTACAAAGAAGTATTCCACGTGTGCACTATATTCAATAAGTATACATGAGTACGCAACATCACTTGGAGTATTTTGTGACTCTACTGGGAGATTTTATTTGATAAGACTTGAGGGAAACTAAAAAATGTCAAACTGAAAAATGAAGAGAATAGAAAAGTTCTCATGAAAATATTTTCCCAGGGTTGGACAATGGCAAGAATGACAGCATACAACACTCCTTTATGGATGTCATTCAGACTCAAAGAGCATTTCCCAGAGTTTCTTTTATGTGATTACATTTAACCTTCTGAACAATGCAGAAATCCAATTTGCAGATGAGGAACTACGCTCTCAGAGGTTGTGTACCTTCCTAGAATAGCCCAGTGAGGGGTAGAATTTGGAATAGAATATACTTCTTTTGTCTCTGGCTAGCATGCCTGCCCCTGTACACACAGCTGCCCGATAGCCTTCGGGTGTTGATGATTTTACAGGGTCCCGTAGCCTGAGGAACAAATGCAATTTTTGTTTATGGCTAACTTAATGCTTCATCAATTAAAAAATGTAAAGCGACCAATATCACTTCCCCTCCCTCTTTTCTAAGGTCAGTTATTACACAGATTCAAGAGAGTCACATTGGAACACATATATCATCACAGTGGAATTAATGTCTTTGTCTGAAGTTCATTTCGCTAACTAAACAGCCAGGCTTAAAGCTCACATTATTACCGAGGAAAAGATGCAGCTGTTGACAGCATTGCTAAGAGCAACAAATGCCAGGAAATCTCAAAACTCTGGCCGCTTTTTTCTTAACCATATTTTTACCAATTATTTCTCCGCAGCTTTAGAAATTTGCTTTTACCTCCACCCTTTCCCCAAAAAGAATCCTGCCCCTGGGGGTGGGAAATGAAGACCTCAAAACCAAGTACAAATTGCTCATTTAAAGAATGGGAATGAAAGATACAGCGGCTTTTCTTCCTTAAAAGCTCATCACTCTGTAGAAAGAATCCAAATGCTGTCCTGATTCTTCTTGAGCACTGGAGCAGTTTTTTTTTTTTTTTTTGTTAGTTAATTTTAATTAAAATTTTAAAAAGCACCATTCTTGAGAAGCTGTTGCTATGAGACTTCCTGGGCCTCAGCAGATGGCCACAGAAGGGTTCTCAGCCCCAGCTCAGGGCTCTGAAGCCCTCCACTCAGGCATACCATCGACATTCCTGGAATACCTTCGGGGCAATTCGGGCCTGCTGCCTTCGGACTAGCTCACCCGCAGCTCCGGCCGGCCTCCCTTGTCAAGGGGCCTGGTTGAAATTTGTTATAAATGAATGATCAGGCCTCTCTAGGAAAAGGCCATAGCAGAGAGGTTGCTGTCCTTCCCAGTTTAGGCTTCAGACAAACTTTACCCCCACACCGCTGGGGTTTTGAGTTGTTCAGGAGAGCTGGCAGGCACACATACATGTGCACAAATACACACACACTCACAAATGCACACCACACTCCACACGCAATCCATTGCATTGTTTGTAAACCTCTGAGCCCCTCCCCGTCACAGAGCGGTCCGTGGAGAGAGCAGCACATTTTTGGACGGTAGCATTTTTAGTGCCCAGACAGAATGGCTCAGGGAGAGGTTTAAAGGATTCTGATTTTTTTTCTTTTGAGAAAAAGACATAAAGGGAGAGAGAACTGCGTGGCATTCACATCACTACTTTCTCACTAACTTCTTGGTGCTGGACAAATTTCATCCCTTTCTCTGTCTTCCAAACTGGGATAACGACTGATCTCCATGCATCAGATACAAGAATGAATGAGCCACGATTAATAAACTGGGAAATTATTGCATAAATACCAGGTCAGTGAGACCGGCTTCTGCTGCTCCCAGGGAAAAGATAAAAGAGAAACTTGGAGAACCGAACCTCCAGGTCTGACTGCTGGGACCACCGCCCCTGGAGGGCTGGTCCGGAATGCTAACCACTGTTTTTGGTGGGAAGGGACTACCAGTAGCTTTATTTGGTCACTAAGGCGCTTTAGTACTTGGAAAAAAACAAGTAATTCTAAACAGCCATAGCTTTTCAGGGTGGGGCTCATTTAAATTCCATTTCCAGATTTGTGGCTTTTAAACCAGGCCTGGAGTATACAAGCAAAGTCCTACTTAAGTGTCTGACGCCAGTGCTCACTTGATCACTTGACAGGACGTCAGAGCAATCCTACCAGTTTCAGTACACGAAGTCCACTCTGAGCTTTCCTCCCAGTGGTATCAGATGATATGCCCCGGTTCAGCGCTGCCGCCATCATCTCATTCTTTAATCTCATCTGTCCCACTAAGAAGCCAAATGAGTTGAGACTGCTTAGGTTCCTGTCTCAGAGTCATCCATTTGTCCTGAGACGTGAACATTAGAATTGCTGGAAGTTTTTTGTTTTCTTTTTAAAATGCTTTTGGGAGGTCTGACCTAACAAAGTGTGCCAACTTTTTTATATTAACCAGTGACATTTTAATGACGCCATCTACAGAGGAGTGGAGGTGAGGAAGCTTTCTTGTCCCGTGTGTCTAGGGAGAAGGGACTCGGCTAGCTTGTCCAGTCCCTCCCTTTGCACATCGAGCAAAGGGAGGTTTTGCCCAGCTGTTCAGCCTCTGAGCTCACAGGCCTCTCCAGCTCAGAAAAGTCAAGCAAAGGCTAAGATCTGGGGCTGTTTTTGAGGGAGGGAAGCAGAGGGAGGGAGAGTTGCTGGGAGGGAGGTGTCTGACTATGCAGCTTTCATTTGCATAACTGAACTTTTCAAGCACAGCCAATGGGGCACAGTGTGTGTCTGGGAGGGGAGGACAAGGGTGCTCTATTGTGGGGGGACCCTCACCAAACAGCAGTCCACGAGCCTGCAGACATTCCACAGCTCCAGAAAGGAGCCTTTTAAAGACTGTCACTGGGTAAAAATGCATTTAAGATACTTAATTCCTTGCCCCTGTCTAACTCTCTAATGATATTGTTCTGGGATGAAATATATGTGTGTATTTTAGTCACTAACAATTGTGTTAAATTACATATTTGGAAGTCTTTGCTACTCTGCAGATATGTACAAGGTCTTTCTATACTCTCATTAAAAATGTGGAGTTTTTGGTGACTTTATTTTCTTTTTTAACTAGCTATATAGAGGTTTTCAATTAGCTCTCTCTTCCTTTCTGAATCTCTCTAGGACACAGGGTTTTTTGTTTGTTTGTTGTTTCTTTTGGTTTTTCTGTTTATGAATAGTGTGATTTTTTTTAAAAGATAGTGATTAGGGATAAGATGGTATTTATCCTTCCCCTTACAAAAATGACTTATCCTTAATCCAGGAAATCGTCTTTGATTTACACAATCTTTAGATGTAATTCATAAGCAAAGGTAGAATTTTGAAATTAAAATCAATGCTAAATATACATTTATTTAGCTTTCCAAAGTCCATTTCTCCTTCAACACCCTCAACATTTATAAATTCACTTAGTAGCTACCTACCAACAATCTAATATTTCAACTATCACCAACCATATATTCTATTTGCACGCACATTATATTAAAAATGATTGCTGTAGACTTCTGTGATGATCACATTTCACGCCAAGGGGATATGTCATTTCTGATGCTTTTATTCATAAAAGTAGTCATCTTTAGTACTTATATTTAGCATTACTAATGTGGTGATCTCATTATAGAAAACTATTTTTATACAGATGAGTTATTTAATAGCTGAGAAAGATGGAAATTTCCAACTGGCTATGAACATTGGAAGAAAAAGACACATTTCAGGATGATTAACATAGATTGCAAGTGAATGGTTTATGAACGCGTATCGCCTTTTTTCACCAGCCGTGCCCGGTCTCTCTACTACTGTTTACTGTTTGAACAGATCATTCAGAATTAGAGAACACCTTTGTTTCATGAAGGTGTTTATATCTTTGGAACTAATAAGATGGGAAAAGTAGTCTTAGAACCTCTTTGGATTTATAAGTAGGTCTTTATTCATTTACAGAAAGTTATCATAAAAAAAAAAAAAAAATTGAGCCCAGCCAGTGTGGCTCAGTGGACTGAGTGTCATCCCATGGACTGAGAGGTCCTGGTTCGATTCCTGGTCAGGGCACGTGCCCGGGTTGCGGGCTCGATCCCTGGTGGGGTGTGTGCAGGAGGTAGTGGATCAATGTTTCTATCTCTCCCTTCCTCTTTCTCTAAAAAATGAATAAAATTATATTTTTAAAAAATTGAAGGGAAAATTACTTCTTCCCTATCAGGACAAAACAGTCAGGACTGCTAAGCACTAGTCCCAAACCACTAGTCTTTTTATCAACCTTGGATCACTAAATCCTAGAGTGACAAGTGTGCTGACAGCGATCGAAGAGGAAAGACAGGATGGTCCTTGATGTATCTGTCCACCAACTTACAAGTAAAATGAAATCAGAGTGGAGCTTAAGTTTAATCAGAATCATGGCTCAATATTCCTAAGCATCTGTTGCCCAAATTTGGGCGCTTGCATTGAGAATCTGACTTTGTCTCAAGAATAAGGATGAGTGAGGGGAGCAAAGCATGACAATCATACCCCATACTGAAGTGAAATTCACAAATTCCCCAATGTTGACCAAACCTTAAAAAGAAAAACTGCTTTCATATTACAAGAGGAAAAGGTAAAGATAGCTTTAAAAATAAGTGGTAATTAGAATGAGACTAGAAATCCTGGGGTTCCATGATGGCAAGGAGCCTGCCTTTATGTTATTATACAACCTAGCGTATCGTATATTTGTTGGCCCTAACTAAAAGTTACTTTATTCTAGCTTCCCTGAGCTCCTCAGCAAACAGGAAGGAGCCCACAATGAGGTGCCAGTTGCCTACAAGGGTTAGAGTAATTTGTCAAGTACCCCAGTCCAAATTCACATCTTTACTTACTGTGCCTTGGTATCATTTTGCAAGCAGATCTGACAGCAAATAACTTAGTGATTTCATCATAAAGGCTTAAACTAAGCTTCCTTGCCTCCCTTTAGTTTGCTTTCTCAATACTGGCCTTTCTGTCAAGATAAATGTAGAATATCATGTCGAGAAATATCTGGTTTAAAATGGACTTACCTTAAGGAAGTCTAAGCTAGCATTTTCATTGTCCTCAGTTGTCTGTTGGACATCTCTGTCCAGGGTGACACTGGGCAGCCTGGCCAATGGAGGGGGCTCAGTGGCTCGGGAGAGGTTGCCCAGAGGTACAATTCCAGCCCGGAAAGAATCCACAGGAGCCAGCGCCAGGGAGGAGAGAGCTAAGACACAGGTGTCTGACACCAGCCGGCACCTCTGCTCGGAACCTGCAATCAAACGGCTGCCCTGATTAGCCGAGTACAAAAGGCAGTTCGGATTACTGCCCTCCTCCCAGCCAATCGCCGGCCGGCCTGCCTGACAGCAGCAGGCCCCTGGTGGAAGGGGAAGTACACGCGGCCAGAACCTGAGAACCGGTTCCTACAGTGGCCGCTGGCAGCCTGGTCCCGTGTGCACCCCTGTCCCACGCTCTGGAGAAGCTGTGTGTCAGGCTGTTGCAAGGAGAGCCTGTGGTAACGGGGAAGCCATGTCCTGCCCTTCTCTAAAGAGTGTCGCTCTAGGTCCTTTGACTCATAAACAACACGGTGCACTGTGATGACAATTAAGTGAAGGTAAGAAAGAAGGACGCTCCTCGGCAGCTTAGCTGTTAAGTGCTCCTGTCTGCTCTTTTTCCTGCCCCGCTAGTCTCCACTTGGACTTACTTGCAGCTGGATAATTCAATTTTAATGAGCTATGATTTTTGCAAGCAATAGTTTCTCACAGCAACTAGGAGAAAGAGAGGGAGAATCAAAGAAAAAGGAAAATCTTTCTACAGAAATGAAATCCACAATTGCAAAAATCACCAGACACAAACATGTATAAAGCTCCTGCCTGTAAACAACGACGACGACCAAACCCTACATTTTAAAATTCACCGCAGCAGAGTGCCTGGCAGCTCACGTTTGTGGAATCATAACGGGTTTCCTCAGCTGCCACCCCTCACAGGATGTCCCTCAACTCTGTCACCGAGCCCCAGAAACTGCAACTTTGCGGTTGTGTGGATAAGCAGTGCTTGATTCAAGTTTTGGTATTTACCCCAGACCAAATGCACAGGGGGCTGCTGAACTGTCACCGAGAGAGAGCAAAGGAATCGTGCACACAGAGAGAAAGTGGGACTCCCAGTGAGTCCGAGCTTGTGGGTACGTAAATGCGTTTTCATTACGTTATAGCTGCTGTGGTGGAGAAAACAAGTCATAGGATCCACAGATCATTTATAAACTGCCTTGCTGAAGACTCTAAAAGACTTGTAGATTATTTTGTAGACAAGGAAAGCAACACACACACACACACACACACACACACACACACACTGCAATCACAGGGGGCAATCTACTCTAAATACAGTAGTAATTTCTCGGCCAGACACCAAGGAAATCTAAAGCATCCTGGAAGATGGCATTCCATGTCATCTTCATTTTGAAATAACTGTTTTATTTAAAGACTGTTTCTGTATTAACTAGAAAGGCTGTCTCTCCAGGATATTCCACTTGAATTCCAGAGCTATTTATACCCCTATAATGTGAAAGCTAAGGAAAGTGTGAGATGGGAACAGTGGGCGTGGGCGGGGGCGGGGGGCAGAGAATCGGCTTTCAGGAGCGAAGCCTCCTGCTAGATCTTGCACCATAGATGCATTCTTTGAAAAGTAGCCTCCTTTCCTTTTGGGAGGGCAAAGTTCTTATCCCAGTTCTATGTTCTTCCCTCCCCGGTCTCCTTACAACCTCCCCAAACACAGCTGAGTTACATGTCCTTTCATCAGAGGCCACCCCCACCAAGCCGGAGTTTGAGAGCACCCAGGCCATGCCATTCATTTTGACTGGGTCAAATTTAACCTCCTGCCGCCAAACAGGAGCTCATCTCCACAGTGCAGAATGACAACTGGTGATGTTTGACATGTTTATCATAATTAGCTGCCTAGCATGGGAATGCCATTCCCTCGTTTGAAGGAGGCAGGACTACTCCCTCTCCATTTCGCCAGACATTTCCTCATAGTCCAGCTCTGTCCAACCTACGCTCACTCAAATCGACTCTCTGCCAAGTTCCCTGGGACAACAGCCTCAACCTGTTGGTGGCTCGGCGAACTGTCCTCTTAGGCGCCATGTAATATTAGAAGGGGGGATATCTCTATGTGATTCTTTAGAGAAACTAAAGCAAGCAGGCAAGTAAAGAAAATAAATTATATTGAAGCAATTAAATCACCCATCCTTTCACAAGTGATGAGATGACTAAGGGAAGCCATTGTTATGTTTACAAAGAGTGGACACCTATGTAGTCTTAGATTGAGCCATATAAAACCATCTCTATTTGACCACTCTGGGTCTACTATGATAGTAATTCCATGGGATTCAACCTGTAGTTGAACTCTAGTTAACTACCACACAACTAGTCATTAACTATGTGTCAGTAGTTACCATGTTATATGCTCTAGTCATCACAGTTCTATAAGGTAAATACTATAATTATTGTTACAACTTTACAGAGGAGGAAAGGGAGGCTGGGGAGGTTAAGTGATGTGCCGAACGCTTCACAGCCAGCAAGCTGCAGGGCTAGGGGTCCGCACTCTAGCCATCTAACTCCAGAGCCCACACTCTGAACCATCACCCTCTGTGAAGGGGAATCTGAATTCTGACTTCGGATTCACTAGCTTTGTAATCCTGAGCCGATTACTAAACTTCTCTGAGCCTCAGTGTTCTCTCCTGTGGAAAAGAGACTGATGATAGAACCTGTCTGCTGTGAGGACGAATGTGATGATATAAGTTCAGCACTTAGCCCAGTGCCTGGCCTGCTGGGGGCGCTCCACTGTTACCTGACCGCAGGGGTGTGGGCAGGATGACGACTCTCCCGCCTTCCCGGGATCTGAAGTGAGACAGTACTTCCCTTAGGTGGCCTGGCAGTCACTCATGGACACAAGGACAGTGGAGTCTGGGGTCCTCAAGTCTGGAAGTGACGCCCTTCACATCAGTGCACATGACTGTGGTACATGGGAAGTTCTAATTATGTACCCTCCTCCATGCCATGGTGCTCCCCTATCCTGGTCAGCCCTCCCCGCAGCCCCATCATCTATTGCCTGCTTGCTCTACTTCGGATTTTTGTGAGAATCTGACACACTTTCACAAATATTTTAGACTTCTCATCACCTAGCTAGTTTCTTTGGCGATAGACTGGGGAGGATTACACAATCCATGCTTAACGAGCATGGATGATCTAACCTGGAAGCAGTGATGTGGAAGCCACAGTGCACTGGGCCAGGACACGGGGGCGGAGGGTGGACTTGGCTTTCAACTTCCAGCTCTGCCACTGACCTGCTTAGTGACCTTGAGCAAGTCACTTATCATCTCTGGGCTCTTGTCCTAAATCTAATCCAGAATCTTACTAATTTCTTTTTTTTTTCATCCTCACCCGAGGACATTTTTCCATTTTTTGTACAGATAGAGTGGGAGGGTGAGAGAGAAAGAGAGAGAGAGGGAAACATCGATGTGAAAGGGACACATCGAGTGGCTGCCACCCACACGACCAACCAGGGCCGGGGACAAACTGCAACCGAGGCACATGCCCTTAGCGGGAACCGAACCCGGGTCTCTCTGTACCGCAGGTGGACGCTCTAACTGCTGAGCCAAACCGGCCAGGGCAGAATCTTACTAATTTCTTCCCAGGACTAATATCTGTGGTGAAGAGAAATATAAGAATATACTAGAAGATTTTTTGGAGAAATATGGGTTTTATATATATTTTTCCTTTTCTCTAAAAGCTAGTGGCTTATCCATTCAGGCACATCCTGTTTTCTTCTGATTTCTTCTCCTCCTCCTCCCTCCTCCTCCTCCTCTTCCTCCTCCTCCTCCTCCTCCGTCTTCTTCGTCTTCGTCTTCTTCTTCATCTTCTTCTTTCTTATCCTAAGGGCTCTACCTCTAAAATCCTGAAGCTGTCCACTTCTCTCCGTATTTATGCTACACACCCTAGCCCAGGCCATGACATCCTCCTGGATACCTCCAACAGCTGTCTCACTTGTCTCCCTGCTTCAAGCTCTTCCCCCCTACAGTCCATTCTCCAAGCAGCAACTGGTGGGCCTTTTAAAATATAAAGTTGGTGGTCATGCACTTAAGACATAGTTCAAACACTGGCTTATGAGGCCTTCATCATCTGGCCTGGGCTGGCCTAAATTTATCTCCTGACATGCTCCACTTCATTAAGCCCCAGCCTAGTTCATTCTTGACTCAGAGTCTTTGCTATTGACCTCCCCTCCCCCTGAAACGCTCTCCAGGCTGATCTGCACACAACCCTCTCCTTGTTGAAACCCGGGTCAATCTTCACCTGTTCAGAAGACTTCTCTGACCATCCCATTGACCTTCCAAGTCACTGCCTGCCATATCCTGGTTTTCATTTTCTCCTCATAGCACTTAAAAAAATCTGCAATTATCTTACTTGTTCATTCCATTTCTCCCTCTAAAACATAAGCTGCATGAGAGGCAGGACATTCTTTTCTGTCTGAGACACTATGGAGATGACTTTGGGCAGTTCGTTCAAGATTTACTAAGTGCCTGACATCAAACCCTGACATCAGAATAGGTCACAGGCCAGCAGGCACTCACCAAATCTGTGTTCATTTCAGGGAAATCTCTTCTGATTACTTGTTAAAAAACAAACCCTCTGGCAGGAGAAGTTTATGTTCCTCTGTTGACAAACTACAGACCAAGACAGATTGGTCTTGCCCGGCCAGTGTGGCTCAGTGGCTAAACATCGACCCATGCACCAAGAGGTCTCTGGTTCAATGCCCAGTCAGGGCACATGCCCAGGTTGTGGGCCTGATCTCCAGTGGGGGGCATGCAGGAGGTGGCCAATTGATGTTTTCTGTCATCAATGTTTCTATCTCTCTCTCCCTCTCCCTTCCTCTTTCTCTAAAAATCAATAAAGAAAAAAATGTGAAAAAAAGACAGATTGGCCTTGATTTCAAAACACCAGATTTTCACTGGTATTTCCCCTTGATGATCTGCACATATCCTTGTAGGGTGCTGGTGGGTGACAAGAGATGGTGGTGTCCATGGAGAGAAAGCCTCATAAAAATAATAAAGATCATTTTCTATTTCTTTGGGTTTGTGCCTGTGCATAACACCTACACTACTTTCTAGCTGTTTAGGGTCGATTCATACGCTATGGAATGTAGACCTGAAGGCCGCTAGGATACTTCCTTGCCAGGCCTTGTATTTTAATGTTTGCTCCAAGAACTCCAAGTACTTTCATAGAGAATATATATATATTTTTTTATACTCACCCGAGGATATTTTTCCATTTTTTGTACAGATAGAATGGAAGGGAGAGAGAGTGAGAAACATCGACGTGAAGGGACACATCGAGTGGCTGCCACGACCAACCAGGGCCGGGGACAAACTGCAACAGAAGTACGTGCCCTTAGCGGGAACCGAACCCGGGTCTCTCTGGACCGCAGGCCGACGTCATAGAGAATATTTTTAAAAATTAAAAGTTTGTCCTCAATACTCCCAGGAGACATTGAATTTTATGAGTGGAGGAGAGAAAAACAGCCTGTTGGCCCTGGCCGGTTTGGCTCAGCCTGCAGACCAATGAGTCACGGGTTTGATTTTGGTCAAGGGCACGTACCTCGGTTGTGGTTGGTCCCTGGCCCTGGTCAGGGTCATGTGGGAGGCAACCAGTCGATATGTCCCTCTCATGTCGATGTTTCTCTCTCTCTCTCTTCCTCCCGTTCTATCTAAAGATAAATGAAAAAGTATCCTTGGGTGAGAAGTAAAAAAAAAATAAAACAAACAAAAAAATCGCCTGTTGGCCCCTGGTCTGCTGTGCAGTCATAGAACGCTCCCCACCTTCTTGACATATGCGTCATGTTTCTCGTTCATTCCCCTGCCAGGAAAACGTCAGCTTCCTGAGGACAGACGTTTTCATCATGACGGAGTTCCAGACACCGAGAGCAATGACCGGCATATTAGAGTCTCAACAAGTAAACCAACCTTTATAAAGTCATATTTATAAATAATTCAGGTAGAACTGGTACACATCTCACTTGTAGAAATCACACTGTGTCTTTAGGAGGAAGAGACGATACAAAATAGATCATACTGATGAAGACAGTGACAATGACCAAGGTGACGATGATGTGTAAAGCAATAAAAGTAAATACATTTTTGCAGGGTTCAGAATTAGTTTGGCCCAACTCTGAACATTTTCACAATGAAGTTCCACACTGGAAAAACAAACAAAATAAAACTGGATAGTGAGCCTGGAGAGAAACTTAAACTCAGTTTCTCTTTTTAAGTCCCTTTTTGATTACTTTCATGGGAAATTGTATTTGTTGGAGAACTCTGAGTGTTTCTGAAGAAGTCGGATCCTCGAGGACACTCTAAGGAGAGTGGACACACAACAGCTGAGCTGTGTTCACTTTGTACTCAGGTGAACATTTTTTATCCCAGCCCAACCACATGCTGACATCTAGATGGATGAGATCATGCTTATAGGCCTCTTAGCGTTGTAAAGGTGTCAGTTAAGTCCAAAGCATTATTACATACATGCCTTTCCTGCATAGTAAGTGTAGGGCATAAACCACTTAGGATACAGAAATCAAAGGGCATGATTTTTTTTTTATTGTTGGTGCTACTGATGAAAGTCACACTTTTCAATTTCAGTTATTCTATTGTGCATGTGAAACTAACAGGCCTAAAATAATCATATCACCCCTGTTCTTTTTTCTCTCTTCACATTCCCTAATTTTGGGGTAGGGAGACCAAGGTATTGCTTTGCACGGATGTTAGTGACCAGAAGGTAGCAAATGAAGGCATTGAGCTCAGTCATCCTTTCAAAGTCCCAACACCCACAATGGGGAACCCCAACTTACTACTGAGTGCTAAGAAAACAGGTTGAGAGGAATTGCATTTGGGTTTGCATTTTACCCTTGGGGGGCGAAAGGAAAACTGGATAAAGCACATTGAGGAACACAAAGTATATTAAAGACTCATTTCTATCTCTAGGAAAATTACATAGCTAGTATAAAAAATGAATATGGAGTGAAGGTAACAGCAAATGTCTGTTACATTTACATACTTACGTACACTTATTACTTAGTAGGGTGTTCACTACCTATCAGATAAAATACTGAGTACTTTATATATTTTGTTTTAACTCTTCCAACATCCCTGCTAGGGAGCAACTGTTATTATACCCCCTGCACTTCTGAAGAATCTCAGGCAGGATCACAGAACTAGCAAATGACAGTAACAGGACCCGAACCCAGGCCATCTGATTTCAAAGTATATGCTCTTAAACACTACTGTATATGTTAGATTTGTTGTGGCTTAGAAATGAGATGTGCGTGGGATGTATAGTATTTAGGAATGTGGGGATTTTTCTGGCTAGCAGATTTCTCCTTAGAGAGAATATGCCACACCACCCCCAGCCAGATATCAGCAGGATAGATCAGTTGAATGGCGCCAGCCAGCAGTAATGAGAGAGACTGTCAAGCAATTAGCCTGATGATAATTTGGTATGATAAAACCTGCTTCAAATCATCATTCAAATGGACAGTGTAAAGGACATTCTTCCTTTCGCTTTCCTAAGCCTCTACCTTGTACTATAGTACAAAAAGGCAGTTTGAATCACAGCAGGGCTAGCAACCTCAGGCGCCCTGAAAAGAAACGTGACAGGAGGTGTCACAAGTAGGCAGTCAGAACATTGTGTGGGGTTTTTGATTCATTCAGAATCAGTTCCTGAAGGCTTGCCAGGGTGGGCACTGGAGAGATCAAAGAGAAGACACACTGATTCCCAGCCCTGGTTTAGTATTTGAAACTGTCAGCCATCCTTCTATTGGAAAAGACTCCGTCTGGGCAGTTGGCTGCAGATGAGAAAAGAGGCAGGTGTAGGATCACAGGAAGCAGTGGGACCCCAAAGCAAACTGAAGAGGGAACGTGCACCTGACGTGGGTACGCAGCGCTCCAAGCCATGGCTGCCGGCTCGTCTGATTTTTCCAGAAGCCAGAAAGCCAGATTCTTATGTAAAACTTCCAGATTTTTAATGTGGATTAAACAAATGTTTATAGGCCAAATATTTCTAGATCAAACAAGTGTTCTGCAGGTCAAATACTTCTGTAAGATGTAGTCTTCAAACTCTGCCAATCAAACTTGATTAAACTCATTGACTTGGCTTTTTAAAAAATAAAGTGGTCTAGCTTTAATAGTGAATTCTCTTTTAAAATGTTTTTCAGCCCGCCTGGTGTGGCTCAGTGGTTGAGCATCGACCCATGCATCTCGAGGTCACAGGTATGATTTCCAGTCAGGGCACATGCCCAGGTTTTGGGCCTGATCCCCAGTGGGGGGCATACAGGAGGTGGCCAAACGATGTTTCTATATCCCTCTCCCTCTCTCTCTTTCATATCAATAAAGAAAAATAAATTTAAAAAAATGTTTTGCAATCCTGGCCAGTTTTTCCCAGTGGTTAGAGCATCTGTCTGCAGACCAATGGGTCATGGGTTCAATTCCAGTCAAGGGCGTGTACCTCAGTTGCGGTTCATCCCCGGCCCTGGTCGCGGTTGTGGGGGAGGCAGCCAGTCAATGTGTCTCTCTCACATTGATGTTTCTCTCTTTCTCCCTTCCTCTCACTCTATCTGAAGATAAATAAAAAAATATCCTCAGGTGAGGATAAAAAAAAAGGTTTCTCAATTATAGTTGACATTAAATATTATTTTATATTAGTTTCAGGTATATAGCATAGAGATTAGACATTTGTACAATTTACAAAGTGATACCCCGATAAGTCTAGTACCTACTTGGCACCATACATAGTTATTACAATATTACTGACTATATTCTTTATACTGTAATTTACATCCCCATGACTATATTGTAACTGCCAACTTGAACTTCTCAATCCTTCACCTGATAGTGGATTTGATATGCGGAGACCTTCTGATCCTTATGTACACCTAGTTCAACTCATTTTTAACTCCACCTCCCTTTTTTAAGGTGAGCACACACAGAGTGTGCAAGGTGCACTAATCTTATATAAACAGTAAAAATGATATAGACTATTTTCAGCACCTGCGTAGGGTTCCTTCCAGATGTTTCCAGCCTATGCCACACTCCCACCCCCACTTTGGCCTCCACATCAACTAGCTTTGCCTATTGTTTCCTAGTTCAAATCTTTATCATCAGAAGTTGATGACAGATTTAGTTGCTTCAAATCTGAAAGAAATAAAATGGGGCTTAAATAAGTAAAGATACAACTGAAAAGAGTCATGGTAAACCCAACAACATGATGGAGCCCACAAACTTAGCCAACTGCCTCTTCAAATTCTGTTACTTTTTGCACTCACACCCCTATTCTTTCCGATAACCATCATTTCCCGTGTGAATTCCACAGGCCAAGATGTACTTGGCACTCTGCATAGAGTATCTCATTTTAGCACCATCAATGGACACGGACACTAGGCTGGAGAAGGCAGGAGGTGTGGGAGCAGGAAGGAGGGGGTCAATGAACAAGGGGGACATCTGTAATACTTTCAACAATAAAAAAAAAAAACCTCTGAAATACAAATTAGGATAAAATTTATCCCAACCATACAGTCAAAGAACACTGGGTCTGTGGTAGTTGTAGCTACTGTACATCCATAGCCAATACGTGAAAAGCTGAGGTCCAAAGGCAAGGCCATTATAAAGCCCAGGGACTTTTCCATTGGACTACATGGCTCCCCATAAAATTAATAAATGATGTGTTTTCTTAACTCTTCCACAAGAATATAATAAACTTCATTTATTAACAAGGAACACAATGAACCTCATTTAATTTAGAGTCTGACGAGGAGTTCATACTTCACATACTAAGGATTGGTGGTGGTGTTGAAAGGTATTGAAAGCTGATGTTTATTATCTAGATACTTTTATTTTTAAAATAACTTAATGAACACAGCTAAAAAAAATATCTATTTTTCCCTGGGGCTTATAAGAACATTGTCTTGTATGAATAGAGTTTTGAGACAGGAGGCCGATTTGGGTGCCCCAAGATTCTTCTCTGGTGATGTAAAGTACAGCATAGGGAATATAGTCAAGCATATCATTATAGCCATGTATGGTGTCAGATGGGTATTAGGTTTATCTGGGTGATCACTTCATAAGTTATATAAATGTCTAATCACTGTGTTATACACCTGAAACTAATATAATATTGTATGTCAACTATAACTGAAAAATAAAAAAATATTTATAAAAAGAAATGAAAAGAAAGAAAATGCTTCTATTACCTACTTGACAAAATATGGCTTTGATAGGAAAGTTAGCACTTTATACATGTAGTCCTCAACATTTTCCATGCTAATTGTATCATGATTACCGAACTAAACATGTTGCAAATTAAAAAAAAAAACATTTTCTGTCTCCCAGGAAATTTGTGTAGCATGGAAATGGGATTAGAACAGGAACTTGTCTTGGAGCTGTGTTCTGCAGAGTAAGTTCACGGTTTTTGCTTAGACGGGAGCAGTTTTTTAAAGATGTTTCATTCATTCTCTAACAAGATTGAGAACACATGAATTGTTTATATTAAGAATATTATTTTATTGGGTAAACGATCAATGCATATTATTGGGAGGTAGAGGTGGGTCTAAAGCTGCCAATACCATCTGCCAATACCACCCTCTCATGGCTGCCTCTAGGGAGGATGGGCTTGTCACCCAATGACTGGCAGAGCAGAGCAATAAAGGGACCTAGATCTATTCAAGCCCATGGACAGAGTACACTGCCAGACCCTCCCCCACGGCGCATCCTTTGTATAGATGGGGAGAAGCTGATGGCTTGCCAATACTTTTTTTTAAAATCCTCACCAGAGGATAGTTTTCTATTTATCTTCAGATAGAGTGGGAGGGAGGGAGAGAGAGAGAAACATTTACATGAGAGGGACACATCGACAGGTTGCCTCCTGCACGATCCCGACCAGAGTGGAAGACAAACCACAACTTTGGCTGGAATCGAACACGAGACTCATTGGTCCACGGGCTGACACTCTAACGACTGAGCCAAACCAGCCAAGGCGCCAATACTTTTTATGTAGAAGGATATAGACCACTAAAAGTTCATTTATGCCCAAGGCCTTTTAGCCTCAGATATGCACATTATCTTTTATCTTAGGTAATGAGAGCAACTATTTGAAGTTTAGAGGCAGATCTATTTGAACATCTTCTTCTTACACTTCAGGTAGCTCAGAAACTCAACCAAGATCTAGTGAAATACCCAAACTACTAGAAGCATCTATTTCAAAATTTAGATCTGAACTGTAATGTCCAGATTATGCTCCACAGAAAACCAGTTGAGTTAGCCATGTGACCTTACTTCACATCAAAACTTGTTGCTTAAGAACTTAAGCCATTTTTCAGAAAATACGTTTTTATTGATTTTTTTAGGGAGAGGAAGGGAGAGAGAGAGAAAAAAAAATTCAACTGAAAGAGAAACAGTGATAGGCTGCCTCCTGCATTGCTCCTACTGGGGATTGAGCTAAAAACCCTGCATGAGCCCCACCGGCCAGGAATTGAACTGGGACTTCTCAGTTCATGGGAAGACACTCAATCCACTGAGCCACACCAGCTGGGCAGAACTGAAAGCCATTTTAAACTCACAACTTTAACCTTTGCTTAGTTACCGAATTCCTTATTTTATTTTTAATTTAAAAATTTTAATTATGCCCTTGCCAGTTTGCTCAGTGGTTAGAGCATCGGCTCACAGACCAAAGGGTCTCAGGTTCAATTCCCAGTCAAGGGCATGTACCTGCGTTGCAGGTTTAATCCCCAGCATTAGTTGGAGTTATATGGGAGGCAACTAGTCTATATGTCTCTCTAACATTGATGTTTCTCTCTCTCTTCCTCCCTCCCTTTCACTCACTCTCTCTAAAAATCAATGAAAAAATATCCTCAGGTAAGGATCACAACAACAACAACAACAACACAACTTTAATTGTGGTAAAATACACATAACATAAAATGCACCATCTTAACCATTTTAAATTGTGCAGTTCAGTGGCATTAAGCACGTTCACATTATTGTGGAATCACCACCACCGTCTATCTCCAGAACTCTATTCTTCCCAAACTGAAACTCTGTACCTATAAAACAATAACTCTTCAGTTGCCCGTTCCCCCAGGCATTGGCAACCACCTTTCTACATTCCATATCTATGGATTTGACTACCCTAGGTACCTCACACACATGGATTTATACAGGGTTTTTTTTTTTTTTTGAGACTGACGTATTTCACTTAGCATAACATCCTCAATGTTTGTTCATGTTGTAGCATGTGTCAAAATTTCCTTCCTTTTTAAAGGCTGCATGTTACGCCCTGGCCAGTTTGGCTCAGCGGTTAGAGCGTCGGCCTGGGGTCCGGAGAGACCCGGGTTCGGTTCCCGCTAAGGGCACGTACTTCGGTTGCAGTTTTGTCCCCGGCCCTGGTTGGTCGTGCGGGTGGCAGCCACTCCATGTGTCCCTTCACGTCGATGTTTCTCTCTCTCTCTCTCCCTTCCTCTCTCTCCCTCCCACTCTATCTGTACAAAAAATGGAAAAATATCCTTGGGTGAGGATAAAATAAATAAATAAATAAAATAAAGGCTGCATGTTCCTTTTCTTTTTTAAAACCAAAAAATGTTTCAAGTGTATCTAGCAACGTTAATCAGCTGGATTGATGGGGGAGTATTTGGACTATATAATAAGACTTTAAGCTTGGAACCCGTAAGAAGGAGTAAGAGAATTTGCTGAAATCTTTTTTTTTTTTTTTGGCATGTGCCCCTAGCGGGAACCAAACCCAGGACTCTCTGGTCCACAGGCCGATGCTCCAACCGCTGAGCCCAACCAGCCAGGGCTGCTGAAATCTTTAAGGCCGGGGTTCTTTAGGGAGCATCAGAGTCACCTGGAAAGCTTGGTAAACCACCGATTACTAGACCAAAACCCCAGAATTTCTGACTCAGTAGTTCTAGAGGTGGGCCCGAGAATTTGCATTCCATACACACTCCTGGTCAGTGACCACACTTTTGAGAACCACTGCAACCTATCCAGTGTTGCTAGGAAGCCTCTAGGATTCCTATCACCAAATGTTTCCCATAGGGCAGAGAAGATACCCCTCCCACCTACGACAGGACGCTTGCAGTTGTAGAAGGGAAGCATAGAGCAGAGGAAGAAAAAGTCCAGCCCTTACCATTCCAGAGTATGGTGGGAGTGAGGGGAAGAATGATGGCCAGTCACACTGTCAGAACCAAGTTCTGATTTCACCTCTCGGGCCTCAGGCAGAAGAGTCAAGCATGCGAGGGAGTGAGGGGCATGTCTAGGGCATGGGGAGTCTTGGGTCTGTTGCTCCACTGAGACTCTAGGAGAAGCTCACAGTGAGGAGGGCCTGGCCCAGATCAATTCACACAGATGTCAGATGCCAGCCAGAAGACTTGAAACGAGGCAGCTCTGATGGGGTGAGATGATCCTGAGGTGACCCCCTGGGCCAGGGGTTGCTGGGATGGAGAACTTGGCAGACACTAAGGTGTCTGAAGCTAATGTGTGTGTCTGCCAATGGAAGGTTGCCAGGGATCCCCAAGGGCATTACCCCGGCCAGAGCTGACCATGAATTTAACAGCTGCACCATTCAGCAGTGGAGGTCAGCAGTGCAGGGAAGACCACAGGCAGAGCCTAGAGGCCAGGGGACCCTGTGCCCTAAGACCTGCACTCACCCCGGCCCCCAAACCCACAGACACTCATTTGGCAAAGCAGCTGGGCAGCAGAGATGGAAGATGACACGTGAGAAGGGAGCATTTTATGTCAGAGACTAATATCCCCTCCAGGGGCTGTTCAAACGATGAGACCAGGCTAGCTTTTAACTTGGTCACGACCAATCCTTTGTTTCCTGGTTAACCAGCAAGTTTGGTTTATGTGGAAGACCAGATTAAGTTTAGGCAGGATAAAGAATTCACACCTTTTTCTGTGCATCTAAATTGTTGTGTAACTAGGATTGGTAGATAAAAATGAGGGACATACTTTTACTAAAAATCAATTGTTATTTATCTGAAATCCAAATATAAACTGGGCATCCTGTGTATTTTAATTTGCTGAATCTGGCAAGCCTACAGGTGAACTACTGGGGCACATTTACATGTGGCAATAAGGTGTCAGAGTGTCCCTTCATCACACTGCCTACTTCAGCCCACTAATCTCAGTCATTGCACAGTCTCATTGTTGTGCCAATTGAGAGCAACCGACAGAGCTGGACTCCAGTGTGTGCATTCTGGGTTAATCTCTCAGAAACAGTCGGGTGGCAGAGGACAACTAGCCTGGGATAAAACCCTCCACACCTGAAACATACCCATCAGGTTCTTTTCAGTATATTCAAGACATGGATATTCACGTTTGAACGGTCACAATACACCTGTAAGATGATTTCCAAAGGTATGAAGTGAGCATTTGCACTTAGCTTTCAGGACATTTTATGTGTCCTTGAACCCCATCTCCAGGGCCTACCATCCCTGGCCGCTCCTTGCTGACTGAACTGGGAGGAATCCTCATGGGAGCTGTGTCAGCCACATGTACTGGCCAAGGTCAGCCTGGAGGTTGAGGTCACCTTCTGCCCATGACTTGAAGGCTTCTAATAATGACAAAACCCACGTATCTATCCACAGATAGCTTCAACCAATTTGTCACAGAGATAACACCATTTGGAAGACACTCCTTTATGTTAAGATACTGCTAACCCACAAAATAGCTTTTAAAAATGTGAATAATTGCTTTATTGCTGCCATTTTTTAAAATCAATGTAAGATTGTACTGTTCTCAAAGGACTTCAGCTGTTCTTAGCCATGTCTTTGGAGCGTAGCAAGCCGTTGCCCGACAAGGTTCAAAGGGAGCAAGGCACCGAAAGGCAAGTTTGCATGAGGAACCAGGAAAGAGACAAGTATGGAGGAACATTCCTAGAAAAGGAGAGATTAAGAAAGATCTGCGTGGTGTGCAGAGAGCAGGGGGTACTAAAATGGGACAAAGGCAGGGGCTTCATTAGGGTGCTGGCAGGAACAGAGCACGAGGACACATCTCATCTCCTCCAGAAGTCAGATCAGACCTCAGCTGAGCCCTCCCTGCAGTGGCGTCTTCCAGGGCTGTGGGTCAGGACTTCCAGGTCTAACCCTCATACTCATCATCATCAAGCATCTACTATTTGGAAGAGAAGCGATAAAATCTCCAAGGTTCTCGCTTCCCAAAACAATGAATGTTCCTACATTTCCGTATTAATCAGGTATATGGACTATTTAAAAATTATAGAACAAACTGTCATTAGAATCAAGCTGTGGGGCTTTTTTGTTTTGTTTTGTTTTGGGAGAGAGTCAAAAGATGATGAGCTTGTGCTCACATCTTAATAACCATACAACCTCTGTCACTTCTTCCTTCTTGCTGTGTTGTTTCTCTCACTTCTATTTTTATTGGCACGTGGACTTGCTCCCGTCAAATGCATTAGACAAGATGGGAAGGTTAATTTATTTAAGGGAATGTGAATCAACCCTGCTGGGGAAACAAAGGCGCCAGTATGTTCTGTTTTAAAAGCAAAACAAATAAAAGCATTGACAGAACCCAGACTGTGGTGGTCCAGAGACTAAAACCCACACTGGTTCAGGGTTTGAGCAATCACAGAAAACCTGCTCATCTGAACACTTTCTGGCTGAAAAGCTTAGGCTTTTGTGTCAGATAGATGGGAGTTCAAATCCACATTTCTTAGAGGTGCCCTCTTGGCTAGGCTGCCCGATTGCAAGTCTGTTTCCTCTTCTATAAAATACAGTAACACTTATACCTATTTTATGGGGTTATTGTGAGCATTGAATGAGAGAAATGCTAACAGGTGAGAGCTTACTAGAATTATTTATTAAAGGTGATAGGCTAATTCATAAATCAAAACTGATTCTTAGGCATAATATTCTACATTTGGTCCAGGATAATCTACTTCTTCAGAACCTACTATGAATCTTATGAAGATGAAAGCCTGGTGGTCAAGTTCAATCACTTCCTGCATAGTCAACGCCAAGTGTCCCCATTCTTTTATCCCATTTTCTTAATTTTAGAATATTAATCCCAAGAGAAATTTTAATTCTAATACCATCTATATTTCCTACATTTAGGGGTATCCACGAACTATTACACCAGAAGTAAAGAACTCTCACTATTGTTGGACTGTTCCAAACACATCAAAGAGAAGAGAGCCGTTTCTGGACATTTTATGAAAAGGTGTCAACATTACATTTGCGACTACAGGATGCCCTGTAAATTCACGTTGGCAAAGGGGGAAAATATAAGAGGGTCTAAACAAAACAAAGCACTGTGGGTCTTACATTCCTGAACATGAGCTTATTTTTCTGTTCATTAGTATCTCATGGAGTGACTTGGAGTTTGTGACCTCTGCCCCTGACTTTGAGACAGTGATGGAAAGGGGACAAGGAGTCATGAAGCAAAGGTTGAAAGGGCCCTTAATCTAAACAGCTCAGGTCTCGGTCAGGATGCTGCTGACCGTTCACCTTCACAGGGGTGCAGCCAGGCGGCTCTTTCCAGGAGCCCCGCAGACCGACGTCGGTCCCCATGCCTCACCCAGTCAGCATTGTTGTTAGAAGGTGTCAGATGGGAGACTGTGTAAACAGAGTGACAGGGAGGCCATTCCTGCTTAGTGAACTGTACCAGAGGGGTCTATTTTTAGAAACGGCTTCGAGCTGCTATGCCCTTGGAAAGCAGGCCGGCCACACACTATCGCTATTTTTGAACATTTCCGTGCGTTTGGGTTGTGTTCTAACATGTTTGTGAAGGAGTTCAGAGAGGATAAGAACCATTCCTGATCTCAAATTTTTTTTAACTTTTAATTTTTTTATTAATTCATTTTTGTTACAGATGTTTCTCCTTTTCCCCCCATTGACACCCTCCTCCCGATTCCCTGCCCTGCCCTTGCCCTGTCCCCAGAATTACCCGATCTCAATTTAAAGTTAAAAATCTGAATTCTGGATTTTACTTACACCCCATGGCCAAGACGCATGAAGCTAGTCTTTCATTTCGAGGAATGACCATGGAGTTGCTAAACTGATGCGGATCCCATGCTTTGGGGTCTTATGTGGGTCAAGGAGACAAGGAAAGACCCACAGGAAGGACCTGACGCAGCCGAAGGAAGCTGGGACATTCCGCGCCTCAGGCTGCCTGCCTCAGTGAGCCGCAGCCTCGCCTGGCAAATGTGTTAAAAAGCAGGCTCCCCCCACCCCCAGGCTGGTTTAGATTTAGCAAAGATCACAGACATTTGCATGTAAAACAGGCACCCCAGCTGATTTTGACGCAAGTTGTCTGAAGTTCACACTATGATGAAGAACTGTTCCTTCTGATTCAAAGCCAGTGCCTAACCACTGCACAGCACAGGAAAACATGAAAGATGCTGTGAGAAGGGAGAATCGTTGAATAAAACGCGGACACACCAAATGATCAGCTCTGCCAGCAATTAGATAAACAGAGCCGTCTTACAGTGATTCTCACCCTTCCCGATGCCGCGACCCTCGAACACAGTTCCTCATGTTGTGGCGACCCCCAGCCATAAAATTGTTTTTGTTGCTACTTCATAACTGTAATTTTGCTACTGTTATGTCTTAGGCGACCCCTGTGAAAGGGTTGTTCGACCCCCAAAGGGGTCGCGACCCACAGGTTGAGAACCGCTGGATTATAGCAAAGAAGCGCTCTGGCCTTGGAGTGATTCCAGACATACTGACTTGCTGTTAGAAAACCTGGCTCCTCTTCCTAAGTCTGTCTCTAGTCCTGTGACCTAAGGCTAAGTCCTTCCATTTCTGGGTGCTTTAACTTTTACAAAGCAGGCAGCAGTTCTCCAGAATGAGCCCTCTGGGGGTCAGAAGAGAGGCTTTGCCCGTGACCTCTGACCCCCACCCCCATACAAAAGTTATTTTACGTCTCCAGACATTAGCATGTCACCTTTTCCCACTGCTTTCCCCACTCTGACAGCCCTGATCTCTGTCCAGCCTGGGTATGACTTTCATTGGCAGGAAACAGCAGCCCGTCCACCTTGAATCTTGCTCTGGCCCACCGCTCTTAGGCTTTGCTGCAGGAAAACCGGGCTCAAGGTAGGGAAGAAGCCCCTTCTCTTAGGAAAGGGCGCAAATGCCTCCACTTACGTGCCTGAGCACTGGTCCCGCAGCCGCGCAGTAACTACCGCTGATCGAATGAAAGTGCACCAGACCCACAGCCCAGGCTTTTTGTTTACACCCTTTGTCTTTATTGTTACCACCTTCATACAAAGGAGAGATGATTGTCTTCCCTTCCCAGAGGGAAAAGAGAAACGTGAGAGATGAAGTCAGTTGGCTCAAACCTCACAGGAAGGGTCAAGGCTGCAAACTGTTCCTTCTGATGCAAAGCCAGTGCCTAACCACTGCACAGCACTGCGCCGGAGGGGAGGGTGCCATTGGAACTGAACCTGAGTCTTCATGTGACAAGGACTGCAAAGGCCCTGATTCCAGTGAGGCTTGCAAAAGCTGGGGCACAGAGAAGGGTGGGCCCTGTCGAAGGCCGGATCCTGAAAGCCAGGCTCCAGGACCTAACTCCCAGGCAAGGCCCCAAGAGAGCACCTTAGCAAGGGGAGGCACAGGGCAGAAAGGTTCGAGGGGATTAGGTCGACCTCATTCACAGGAGGGAGAAATGCCTTCAAATGGTTTGGGTTTTTTTTGGTGAAGGATACAAGTAAAAAGTGTGGTCAGCTTAGCGATGAGACTCTTGACCATAAGGGAAGAGAGAGGGCAGTGAGGACGAGCCCAGCCTGATGAAATCTTAATGCAGGAAAAGGACGAACTCTGTCTAATGACATAATTCGTAACAGCCAACATTTCTACAGCAGCCTACTACCCCAGTGAGGGAGATGTTGTTATCACACCCACTTTCCAGATGAAATACTGCAGAGGTTAAGGCACTTGACCAGTAAATTATAAATATGGGATTGAAACACAGGCCACTTGGCTCAGAGCTGGTGCTCCTAACCACCCAGCCACTCAGCTGCTACAGGGTATGTTTGTTTTCATTTCACAAACATTCACTGAGCATATGCTAGGTGCTCATGCCATTCCAGGTACTGGGGACACCACACGGAACAGAATCTAGGCGCTTATATTCTGATGAGGAGACAATGAATAACTTTGTGAGTATATGTCTCCCAGGTGAAAGATGAAAATATGAGTGCTGGGGTATGATAGGGAGGGGCCGCAGCTTGTAAGTGACTGCACAGAGAAGACTGACATGTGAGAAAATACCCAAAGGAAGTGAGGGGACAAGTCAAAAGGGTATAATTAATTTTAAAAATTGGATTTTTGTTTTTGTTTAAAAGCTTAAGTAACATGCATTCACGAGTGAATAAAACAGTGATTCTCTTTCATCATCTGCTCCTATAAGTTATAAGGGTGAAGAATGAAAGGTTATGAAAATGTCTCACTCCCATGACAATTCTTCGAGACTCTCTTGGGTGTCCAGGGCTTGCGGGCCCTGCTTATTTACAATCAATAGATAACAATGACTGATTCCTAAGCGACACCTATAAAGAAACATTCCAAAGAGTCTTTTCAAAGTGCTCCTTAGAAAGAATCACAGCCTTCATGAAAAACAACCCAGCAACCTTTCTACATAAACAATAAACACACTAACCAAGCAACCATCACGGGAGGATAACTTTAGACCTCCCACCCACTAAGCAAAGATAGCGCCAGACAGGAGTTTGACAGCAGAATAAGGGGGTGGGGGGGGGCTGCCTTTTTCTAACACCCTGACTAACGTCCCAGCAGCTAGTGGAGAGAGACATGGGCCTCTAGATCAGAGAGGCAGTTGAACAAACATTTCCATGGCAGAGGCAAAGTCACAAAGAGCTGGTCTTACAGGTATAATTGTACCGAGGACTCACTAGACTCTTCCAGACTGCCACATGCTAGAGCAGCAGAAGCAACAGAACCATGAAGAGACAGGTGGCAATGAATACCTATTTGAAGTCAACACTTTGGTTAGCGATGGTCAAGGGAAAAACCTTGGGTCATCTGAAGTCAGAAGGACCCAGGGGTTTCTCTGTCTTTTTTTTTTTCTATTTATCATCAGATAGAGTGGGAGGGAGGGAGAGAGAAAGAGAAACAGAGAGACAGAGAGAAACATTGATGTGATAGAGCCATATTAACTGGTTGCCTCCCACACAACCCAACCAGGGCAGGGGATGAACCACAGCAGAATTACGTGCCCTTGACTGAAATCGAACCCAAGACTCATTGGTCCGTGGGCCGACACTCTAACTGCTGAGCCATACCAGCCAGGATTTCTGTCTTTTGAAGGCTAAGTGCCTGCATAGGGTTCTTAATGCTCCCAAACCTATACTTTAAGCCTCTTCCCCAGCACCTTATTAGGACACCTATGATCTTGGAGCAGCCATAATTAAGACATAAAAACATATAATCCAGAAGGAAAGTGAAACTGGAATTATCCAGAACAGAACAAAACTGCCAGTCCCGTCAAAGCTCTGATTTCCCATGAAGGATGCCGGACCCCATTTCTCTGCCCCTCACTCCACTCATGCTAAGGCTATCCACAGTGTGCTTTTTAAAATCAGGAACTGACGAAGCACAGGAATATGCCAGAAGGCCACACAGACGCCCAATGCTTATTCCACTCTAGTGACTCTTGACATTGTCTTCATGTACTAGGTCCCGTCAGATCGAATAAGTTCAATGACACAGAGCCGTCTTTCTTTCATGGTGTATCTCATGGGGGCACCATCCAGAAATGACATGGAAAGTAAACATGGCAACTGCAGTGTGATGGGTATGGTTTTAGCCCCTCAAACAGCTGGACAACCCCAAAACCTGCTGGTAAAAATGAACTGATAACAGCTCAGGTCACCGGCGTTGGTGCTGCCCACCGACAACCTCTCCCCTGCCCACTCCCATTTAGCAGTAGCAACATCACTTAATGAGCTTAAAAAAAATCCCAGCCGTCCCTCGCCAGTCCGCACTTCGACTTTCGCAGCTTCACTCTATCGCGGTTTTTCAAATATATTCATTAAAAAGTTGATCGAGACAGTGGAAATGATACAGAGTGCTCGGTTGTCTGAGTCAATTACATACCCCTAATTACAATTAAAACTAAACTTACTGTACGTATGGACTGTAGGCCTATGTATTCGAGCGCCCCAGGAAGCCTTCAACTGCAGGTGCAACCGCTAGTCTGGAACAGATTAACCGCGATGAACGAGGGACTACACCTCCATACAGCAGTAACGAGGAACAGAACTCTCAGAAATGCAAGGGCAGGGGCCACCCTCCGCACAGGCAGCCCCCTCAGATCCCCGACAGTCCTGAAACTCAGCAGCAGGGGTCTTTGAGTTTGTGCTTAGCCCCCCACTTTAAAAGTCTCTGTTGTACTCCTCCCCTCTCTGCCAGCTTTCTCGTTTCTCCTGAGACTTTCCTTAAATCGCCTTCCTCTGTGTGCCTTTCCTCTGCCCCCTGGGCTCTCGACCGCCTCACCGTTTCTCTTCATCACTTCGACTTACAGCTTGAACCAGTGGGTCTCAAATCCTGCACCTTAGAATCACCCGGCAGCTTTCAGACTGTCCAGTGCCAGGATGCACTTTACACCAAGTAAGTTAGAATCTGGGGGCTGGGACCCGGGCATCTGTTTATTTTTTTTAAATTAACTCCCTATGTAACTGCAATGTGTAGCCAAGTTTGAGAAAGAGCAGCTTTAAACCATTTTGATTCAAGGATGCAGAAGTACAAATTTTTGGTTCCTATTCTAAATCCGTATCATCCCGACTTATTTTAGCGGACGCCCCACATTTAGAATGGGGGGAAAGGATTCCACCGTACCTCTTATGTGATCTCAGAACTCAGACTTCAGCTCCTGAGGCTCAGACAGGCGTCCGAGTGCCATTCTTTCCTGGTTGGGCATGGAGTGGTGACCCCTGCTTGGAATATATTTGTCTGCAGTAAAATCATGTTATCCCAGGAATGAAACCAGGTCTTTTATCATCAAACCTCCTTCACTGGGAAACAATACAGCATTCCTTTGTGTGTGGCTAGTGTTCAGGGCACAGCCAGTGAGCATGTGTAACCCAGTGAGTGAAAATAGCATTATCATTATATGCTACAGCAAAAAATGTCCCTTTTCTCATTACCGTGAAGGAGTCTAATTGCATACCTCTCAGGAAACCCAATAATGTGTTACATGAATTTTCCATGGGAAGGAACAACTGGTTAGGAAATCAAATACTATACTTCTAGACAGTGACATTCAAACCTAGGACTCCAGGGAAGCCAAACACTGCTCTGGTATGGTCCCAGCAGGATTGAAATACCTCCTCAAAGCATACTGAGCAAATTCCCATGATGCCAGGCCTCTTGGAAAAGTTTCTGGGGGTCAAAGGCCACTGCAGCTGCCTCCTTCCCCTCCTCTCAACCACTTGCTCAAGTGGAAAAAAATGTTTGAAGGGTAAGTTACCACAGTTCTCAGTTATACCGATTTCCCCTCTGGGGAAGTCTGATCCTGGGTCCTAAGGTGCAATGCAAACTGGGCTGCAACTTGGGGTCTGTGCTCGTGTCCCAGAGGTTTGCTGGTCCTTTGCTCAAATTGAAAAATGCAAAGAGTAGAACAAAAGGACACATGAAGTAATGGTGGGGGGTCACGGGCGGAGAAGGTCATCCCCAGTGCTAGGGAGGCACACAGAGGTGGGGGTATCAATCGCGACATGGAAAGCTCACAATGGTCACAAGTTACACGGCCACCATACTGGCTGCCACCAGAGCCGCGCTCTCCTCAGAAAGCGCTCATATGACACACCCCTTCCGGCTCATCGGTGGAGGACTAAGCCACCCAGGATGGCACAGGGCCCTTTGGAGTATCTTGACACAGGCAATTCTTGGGACTTACACTGGGCACGAATCTTCCTCGTTTGGTTTCTGTGTCCAGGTGAGAAGACGGCGGCCGCATGTGTTACAGACACAGGTGAGCACTGGGAGCTTCAAGAACAGTTGCACATTTGCCTGTTTGTACATTGTGATTGCTCTGCTTCTGTTTGTCCTCAGCTCCCACTGCCGGCCCACTTGAGAGTTATTTTTTGGCATAATTTCCCAAAGGCCACATTGTGTGATCTAAAGAATATTACCTTCTCTGAACGCTTGGCCTGCGCTGTGTGTGCCTATACAACCTAACTTTCTAATCTATTGGAACAAAGACGCCCCAGAAAATGGAAGGCAGTCGCCCAGAGAGCCCCCATCTGCAGCCACAGGGTCCTTTACTGTCACTCAGTCCCCCACCAATGAGCTCCAACTTGTTTTAGAATCAGAACTTTCTACTTAATCTGTCCAAAGAACACGGTCTTCTTTTTAAATCCCAATTCTGAACTTCGGTCTAGTGTAAAATGTAGTCTTTTAAAACTACATTTCCTCTTAGCAAAAAGGTTATAATCAGACATTGTACAACCTGTTCTCATTTGCACAAACCAGTCGAATCGGTGCCTTAACTAGAATAATCATAAGAGAATACAATCAGATAAATTTGGAGTAATGACTTAATCATTTATCACAATGAGGCATTTTCATATACATTACCTCATTTCATCCTTATAGCATTATCAGTAGGGAAGATATTATTACTGTTCTTCATTTTAAGAAGAAACTGAGTCTCCAGAGAGACTGACTTGTGCCCATGAACCACGACCAGACACAGAGCTGAGGTTGGGTGTAAACGATGTGGACGTCTCGCCTGCATGCTGCTCACCATCTCACCTCTGGGAACGGCAGCTTGGAGCTGGCATAGAGACTGTCCATTTATAAGGAAAAACAGGTACTTTTTATGTTCTAGAAAATTTCAAGCCTCCCTTCAAACCTTGTTGCCTTAAAAATAGAGAGTTCTGTTCAATGCATTTTTTAAAGCTCTTAATAAATTATTTAAACTTCTTTAAAATCATAAAAGGAGACATGTGGTTAATCAGACTACGTTGCTTTAAGACTATCTGGTTGTTGTTTTTTAAGGGGATAGAATCAAGCAGCTGGGGACAGGGGAGGAGAGGTGGCAAAATATTGGGAATGATGTGGGCAGGGGACAGTGATAATACTTCAAGAAATTCTTTTCTATAATAAACTGTAACCATGAGTTGAAAAAGGAAGAGATTTGCAAAATCCCTCCCCCCTCCCCCCCTTTTTTTTATTAGTAGTTGAGTTAATTTTGTATTATTTAAGAGGGCCTTAAAAAGCATTCCGTTCATTACCAGATACTATATACTTCTTTCAAGATCACTGACTTGCAAATCCTGGGTGAGTTACAGTCTCATAACTCAATTTGGATGCAAAAAAAGTCACAGAAATCTGACACAGAGGTAGCAAGTGTGTGAGCCACCCGTCCCATTCCATTCCAATAATGTCATCTCACTCGTCTATAAAAGGGACTATTCCGCTAACCCTCAGAAATGCGGGATGGTTTTTTCGGGGGAGTGTGGGCCCAAGGGTGAACTTAATTTCATCACCATTTTTGTTAGGAGGGCTGCGGCAGCTGTAAAGCAACAAATAGTTTTATCTCCAGAGGCTGATGGAGAACCTCAAGGCAGCCTGGTGCACAAAGCATTGAAGGGCATGGCCTCAACTCCTGCAGGAAGTTCAAGGTCAGTGGGAATCACCTCCTCATTGAACAGTTTTTCCTAGGTGAATTAAAAGTCAATTTAGTGGGGTTATTTATTTATTTATTTATTTTGCCTTTTATCTATTTGTTGTTGTTTTTTAAGCATCACAAATATTTCTAGTTGGAGAAGTCAATGGAGTGGAAAGCATCAATTAGTTCACTGCTTGGGGTGCCAAGAGGCCCCATGACCTATGTTCTCAGAGACCGAGAGTATTATTTCGGTGCCGGCATGTGGCCTTGGGCAAGTCACTGGCACGCATCTTTGGATACAGTTCTCTCATTTTTTAACCTCTGGCAGAGCCATGGGCTGAAAGTGACAAGATCTAGATTCTCACTCTGGTCCCTCTACACAAGGCAAGTCACAGAGCCTGGGAATGCTCATGTTTTAGGCAGATGCTTATTGTTTTTTATTAATTCATCCTTACTTCTTTTCAATTTCTTTTTTTCCCAGTAAAATGTGATCTATTCCTACTCCTAATACACATTCATATTCAGTCAATAAATAAATATTTCCTTACAATACATAAATGAATGGGAAGGGAAAAAACTATATCAAATTTGCAGAGACGGTGGGAAGGTGTCAGAGTAAGATTCCATTTTGAAAAGAAGCTCCCTTTTCTCCACCCTCTGCTCACAGATTTGAATCAGGCACAATGCCTTCCGCACCCAGAAAACCATTTCCCCACCATAGGCATCCCATTAACAGGGACCCTCAATAATACAATCTGTTCCAGAGATTGGACCTCTCAAAAGGGGATAATTTGCTTAACAAATATGCATTTTATTTCCAGGACAGTTCATGTTTTAATCACTCCGCTATATACTGTATGGGCATATTTCTCATTTAATCCTCACAATTCTGTGAGGCAAGAATCAGAAATGTTAAATGACTCGCTCAGGGTCATAGAGCTAGTGCCTAATGCCACCAGAGTTTAAATCCAGGCAGCGTCACACCTGCATCACCATCTCATGGGTCCTCTGGCTTTCACGTGGCTTCCATGAGCCTTCCAAGACAAGTCCAAAACAATTACCATGAAATGTACCCCCAAACTTTTGTGTGCCACAAAAACCAACAACTCATTTGAGAAGCAAAACAAAACAAAAAAAAAAAACACACATCTTAGGAGGATAGTATTTGGCAAAAACAGCACCTTGATACAGCACCTTGGGAGGTTGGCTTTGCCAAGAAAAATGGGGGTTGCAGGGATATCAGTATTGTGATTATAGATCCATTGGTTACAATATCATTCTGATTATTCAACTCAAGACAGGAATCTGAGTCCCAACTCTGGGTAAAAACATGAGTTTAGATGAATACCCAGCAATTACCCTGAATAGTCTGTTCAGAAAGGGAATTGTAGCCTCCTATTTTTTAAATTTAAATTTTGGGTTATCAGCAAATAGCAGTGAGTATTACCTATACCAAAAGCACCTTGTATCACCTTCAGGAATGTTAAATTAAATCTGAAGACCCCTTCCTTTGTTAGTTGCATTTTAAATGTCACCTGGTTCTAAGACATGTATTTTACACATAACTGCCAAGTAAAGTCTCTGCAGATTTTAGAAAGGGTTTGGATTATTGGCCTGATTTACGTGCATGGCTGTTTTCCTAATTTACATCCTTTGTGCTGTCTTTGCATTCCATGAAGGTTTTCCTTCTTTGATTGTCCTTCAGTGGGAAATGTTTGTTTTCCTTTAGGAAGGTCCTTTCTTCAGCCCACTTCTTATTTTCTCATTTCTTCTCCATTTATCCACCACTAGCTACGGACCTTCCCTCCCTGTGTACCCAGCAGCGGAGACACATTGTTCTTGCAGCACCTACACCACCCTTTGCTCCCTCCTCCCGGAGGACTAGACTGCCTTCTTTCTGGGTCAGCAGATCTAAGGTCTTTGACCCACAACTCAACTTGAGACTTTGTGTTTCTCGTGTCATTGTAGCCTTCTAAGAAGGTGTTTCTACTTTTGATTGTTTTTGGTCACTGGGTAAAACACCCTCGAAACTTATATAAACACCACTACTCTGCCCTGCATTCTTGGCATTTTTATGAAGGCTGCGGACGCTGGCCCCAAACTAACGTTAAGAGAAAAAGCAGCAGGTACAGATGGAGCTGCAGTTGTGTGATTTTCATCACAAACTACATTGCTCTAGGAAACAGAACCCCCAATATATTTCCAGGAAGCCACCTCAATCTTTTCTTCAAAGTATAGAGATCACTCAATAAAAAGAAAAACTAATCAGTGAAATAACACGTCACCCTGTCATGAATAACTAGAAAGAAATGAAAATCTCAGGACATGACATGTCCAATGTATAAAGGTAAGACTTCTCAGGAAAGTCACAGCTCTTCTAAATACAATGCCAGATTAACCCAGCGCTAAGGGGCTTCTCCCCAGTTCTCTGAAAGGTGGGGAGGAATGTCCATCCATGTCTAAGGCACGTTCATAATCCCCATCTCTAAGGATGTGTGAGAAGTCAAACCAGCCCCCTTTCCTAAACTCTGAGCATTCAGCTATAAAAAATCAATGCATAATAGATGAGATAAGACATATTCAAAAGGCATCTTAAAGACAAAATGTTTCCCACCCTAGAAGTAGAGAGCTGCAAGGACTCTTCAGTAACCTTATCGATCATATTAGCATATCTAAAGAAAGAATGTGTCAATCAGAAAGGGATTTGTGGACAAGCAGAGAAGAAATGAGATTGGAGAGGAGCGCTTGGCAGCCTGCTCCCGGCAGTGCAGAGGGGAAAGGGCCCTGAACCACCAGGGCGAGCATCTGGGCTGTCTGGCAGACAGGTCCCTGATGGGAAGGTGGACCATCTGGCCGGCAGAGCAGATGCCAGCACGCTGGTGCCTCAGACCCACTTTCTTCAGTCTGAGTCTTGAGACCACCACATACTTATGGTCATACCTCCCAGTTAGCTTTCCTGTGGAGATAAAGTATACTGATACTTGTTCCACTTAGAGGTGTCTTTTTTTTCAAAATGAGGTAATGCATTGATATTCTGGAGTACATCCTTCAATTTCCTGTGAGTTTGGATAATGTGAATTAACACTCCTAAATTTCATGAGCTCCTGGGCCCTGTCACGACCAATTCTGCATGTGCTAGGGTGAAAACAGCCCTTAATGGTGGTAAATTCATCAAGGGAATAAACATCGGGGGTTGGGGGTGGCTTTCCTGAATAAATAATAATGATCAAATATTGCACATCTACTCTGTACTGTATTCATTAAATCTCATAATGCCCTTTGGAGGCAGGAATTATTATTTCCATTTTATAAATTTGGACATTAGGGCATACGGAAGCCCAAGGTCACACAATCTGTATATGACAAGGCCAGATTTCAACCCCAGGACTATCTCCTGTTCTGCTAAAAGAAGTGATACAAATCTCATGTCGCCATCCACTAGAAGGCGTAACCAGAACCAACATGACTGCTTTTCACAGCAGGAGACAGGGTGGCCCTCTTCAGAGATTAATCCACCACCAGAGTCCCTGTCAAAACACATCGGGAATCTGGGTTCCTCTGCCAGTCCTTAACAGATAAATGCCAGTGTTCTAAAGTTGGATTTTGGGTCCCAAGGCCACAGTAAGTTCAACTTTCCACATTCTTCTGGACTCATGGAATGAGCCTGATGGTTCTGAGCCTTCCTGCCCATCTGTTGAAGAAGTCGACGATCCTGTATGGATGACTGCTTGCTTTACTCAATCTCAGCCACGAGGAATGGGCATATGCCTGGAGTCGGCCAATAAAACATAGTCAACAATATCAGTACCAGTTGTTACTACCATATTAAAGATGAGAAAACCGAATCTTCACTGAGGTTAAGTAATTTGCCCAAGGTCGCACAGCTTGAGTGTGACAGCCCTGGAATCTGAGGCCAGATTTGAGCTGACTCTGGCACCCATCCTTGGAGCCACTCGGTATCACGGGCCACCAGGGAAGCAACTGGTTAGATGGCTCTGAAGAGAAGCCAGACTGCCCAGTACACTGAGGGCAGTCACTAGAACCTGAGACAAAGTGGGACCACACCCACCACTGTGTTTCTGTGGTTGGGAGGGGATGTTCCCCTACCCAAGGGCTCACTCAGTGGATCTGAGAAAAGAACGAATGCAGGGGTGAAGGGTTCCTTAAGAGACTATCTGTGGCGTGATGAGAAGAACAGCTAACTTTTCACACTGGAAAATGGTAGCTTGATTTAATGACTCCTAAAGTTCCAGGCAACTTGACCATTCTCAAATATCATAACAGTTGCGAAGTGAGGCAGCCAAAACCTGATTAATGAAAAAATATCAAAAAAAGTAAAATGTGCAGAGCTAGGACTTAGTGGGTCAAGGTAATGATACTCAAGTGGTAAAGTGGATCCAGGGGCATCTAGACTCTTTTCTGACTCTTGAACTTAGCAGCTCTGCTACCTTCAGTAACCTACGTAAATGAGGATAGTGCCCAGCCAAGTATGGCTCAGTGGACTGAGCGTCGTCCCATGGACTGAGGGGTCCCAGTTCGATTCCTAGTCAGAGCACATGCCTGGGTTCCGGGCTCAATTCCCAGTAGGGGGTGTGCAGGAGGCAGCCTATCGATGTTTCTCTCTCACATTGATGTTTCTCTCTCTCCCTTCTCCTCTCTAAAAAAATCAATAAAACCTATATATTTTTAAAAAGCCTATCCAAACATTTAAAAATAAAATAAAATGGGGATAGTGGTCACTGTCTCATTGGCTTCTTGTGTAGTTAAATGAGCTGATATATAAAATACCTTGAGCAGTATTTGGTTTGTAATAGTGATTTTAAAATTTTTAACTCTCTTCCCCTTTCTAAACCAATTCCCTCCACCAAGAGGGAATTAGTTTTCTGGGAGTAGGAAACTTCTTACATTAAGGCATTAAAACTAATCACAACCTAAACCTTTCCAACAAAGGAACCACCACTACCGCAACCAGAAAAATGAAACAAACAAAAGAAGGGATTTGCTTGTTTTGATGACCGCTGTGGTGGAGGTGAGTGGAGTGGAATGTCACCTACAGCCCCAAGCCAACTGCTTTCTCTAGTCCCACAATGAGGCAACGTGTCATAGGGTTCTGACCACACCTGGGATCAGGTCACTTTTCATCAAGCCGAGAAATTTAGAAGCACAGTGATGAAGAACTCTTCCAAGCCAACACCTGCTGGAGAAGCCACTGTTTGGAAAGAGGAAGTGTCTACAATGCTTTCGCCCAACTTCCTTCTCACATGCCACAAAATGGGCAAGAGAAAGAGAAAAATGGGGCGGGGCATAATGATCCAGTGAGGTTTAAAGAGCCAGCTACTGTGCACACCAAGGAGCAGGGTGGGGGGAGGTGTGGGAAGCACAGTGAGCACCAGCCCTGCCTACCTGCGGACCACCAGCCGGAGGGTCTTGTAGGATCCTTTCACCAGGGAAACGGCCTCCCTTCTGGAGCTGCTCAGCACGACCTCATTGATGTGCACCACCTCGTCCCCGGCCCGCAGTTTGGAGCTCACCAGATCCGCTTTGCCCCCTTCTTCAATCTGCTCAGAGAGTGGAACAAACCACAGGTTAACTTCCCTGGGCACTGTCCAGACTCCGCAGAGCCCCACAGACCCGCTGAGACCAGAACCCGCTTGCAGGGTAAGCTTAGAGCAAGCAGGGCCTGGCCTCCTGTTTCCACACTCTCCACCCTGCCTGCCCGCAGTGGACGCTCAGAAACATTAGCTGGAGGGAGGAATGGATGTGGTTTCCACCCAAAAGCTACTATCCCATGGTGCTGACAACCCTCACCCCTTTACATCTTCAACTTCCAAAGTCCACTCAAAGCAATTGTTTTATTACTTAGAAGTTGAGTTCTTGTTACCTCATTTTTTGGTCTAAAAGTATGATTCATTATTTATATAAATTGTGGTACATTCAGACAATGGAATATTATTCAGCAATAAATAGAAATGATCAGGCCACGAAAAGACGTGGGAGAACCTTAAATGCACACTACTAAGTGAAAGAAGCCAGTCTGAAAAGGCTACATACTGTGTGATTCCAACTCTATGACATTCTGGGAAAGGCAGAGTTCTGGAAACAATAGAAGGATCAGTAGTTGCCAGGGTTGGGGGGAGAGAAGGATGACTAGGCAGAACAGAGGATGCTCAGGGCAGTGAGAGTGCTCTGTGCGACATTACAAGTGTGGATGCACGACAATATGCCATAGACTGCTCAACACCCACAGTAAACCCTAGTGTCAACTATGGACTTTGTGGTGGTGATAATGCGAATGTAGGCTCACCGACTGTAGCAAATGTACCACTCTGGTGGGGGATACTGATAGCAGAGGAAGGCTATGCAAGGGAGGGGGGAGCAGGAGTTCTGTACATAGGAACTCTCTACTTTCTGCTCAATTTTGCTGTGAACCTAAACTGCATAAAAATAAAGTCTATTACAATTTATAATTCATTCAACAAAGTGATTTGATACTTGCTTTATGCCAAAATTGTTCCGGGTGCTAAGGCTATTACAGTGGACAGAACAGACAGAAACCCTTGCTCTTCTGGTGTTTGGGGCAGAGGCAGAGAAGCAAACACTAAACGTGGTGAGAAGTCACTGAGGTGAGGGGAGAGGAGGTGAGGAAGGGCTTCGGAAACCAGCAGAGCCAAATCACGCGCAGGCCAGTGGCACGTGCCAGTGGATGCTTGCGGGACGGCAATAACGGTGACAGGGAATAAAAAATGAAAAAATAAACCAAAACCAGGTAAATAAAACGTGACCCATGTTTTCTGTTTTTAATAATTACTCTCTGGAATGGTCCACATGTTCACAAACCTTCAATAAATCTTAATATATATAAAGTGGACCCAAATTCCTGTAATGAATTTGTCCGTTCGGCCCTTGGTAGCTTTTAATTATTGAAATAATATATGCTACAATCAATACTTTAATTAATGTATCCGTTCATGTTTATTAATGTGTTAACAAATCACTATGTAGTCATTAGTTTATTATAAAGGATGAAAGTAACACAGAAAGGGAGCCTTGGCCCTGCTCTTTTCATGTTACTCTGAAGTAAAGTTACTCTAAAGTAACATGAAACCACCGCTTACTTTCACTTAAGACTTTCATGTGCGTGTTTCTTTCCTTTCACAAAAAAACGACATCACAATATGCATACCTCCTCAACCATCTGTTGGCATTTAACAGAGAGGCATTAAAATGAGGTGGTTAACAGCGTGAGGAATCCAACAGATGACCTAAGTAAGAGGAACTCACTTACTCTCTTTAAGCTGCAGACTCACCCATATAAGGGGCTGAAAATCACTCCCACCTCACAGAGCGGCAGTGAGGGGTAACGAGGGTGGTCGTAGGAAGGTAAATGATTCCTAGCTTATGGTAAGAGTTCAAAAATGGTAGTTATTGTTTTCATTAATCAAGTATCATGAAGATATTTCCATTCGTAAAACATTCTCCTGTAACCTCTTGGTATGAATATAACATGATGTATTTAGCCATCCTCTATTGCTGGTCTTTTTCTCCTGCCTTGCTACCCTTTTTGTCCTACTGAACTTCTCCGCCAACCCTCTGTGAATTTACTTTTTCTCAAACGCACTGGCACACTCTAACCTCAAGGCTGCCCCCCACCGTGTGCAACACCTTTAAGCCACCTATAAAAACTGCAGTAAAGAGCTGGTGCTCTGGAACCAGACTGTATGGCTAGTTGCTAACTAGCTGGGTGACTCTGAGCAGGTTATTTAATTTTTTGTGCCTCAGATTCCTCTTCTATAAGATGATAGTACTTACTACGAGGTTGTTGAGAGGACTCAATGAGTTCATGCAAGTAAAGTATTTAAACAGTGTGTGGCACATAGGAAGCATTCAATAAAGTTTAGCTTTAATTAATACCCATCTTTTGAGGCCAAGTTCAAATCCCTTCTCCTCTAAGCCTTTGGAGGCCTCTCATTAATGCCTACCCAACCCCTCACCCAATCTGTCATTTAAGAAGTCCGGCCAGTGTGGCTCAGTATTTGAGCATCAACCCATGCACCAAGAGGTAGCTAGTTTGATTCCCAGTCAGGGCACATACCCAGGTTATGGGCCAGATCCCCAGTGGGGGGAGTGCAGGAGGTGGCCAATCGATGTTCTCTCTCATCGACATTTCTCTCTCTCCCTCTCCCTTCCTCTCTCTCTAAAACCAATAAAGGAAAGAAAAAAAAAAAAAAAAAAAAGAAGTAGCCCTGGCCAGTTTGGCTCAGCGGTTAGAGCGTCAGCCTGCGGTCCGGAGAGACCCGGGTTCGGTTCCCGCTAAGGGCACGTACCTCGGTTGCAGTTTGTCCCCGGCCCTGGTTGGTCGTGCGGGTGGCAGCCACTCGATGTGTCCCTTCACGTCGATGTTTCTCTCTCTCTCCCTCCCACTCTATCTGTACAAAAAATGCAAAAATATCCTCGGGTGAGGATAAAAAAAAAAAAAAAAAAAAAAAAAAAAAAAAAGAAGTAACCTCTCTTTCCCCATTTTCAGAGAATAAAATAATATGTAAACTGGGAAGTAACATCTAAATAGCTTATTATTTTCATACTACTTTAACATGCTGCTTGTGGTTAGTACTCTCTATCTTTCCAGAGAGCTATTTATGCCTGTTCCTGCCCATAGTCCAACCCCTCTCCCAGCTTGGGCTGGAACTCTTTGAAGATAGGAACCAGGATTCCATCTTAACTTACCCAGAATACCTCCCCAGAGCTTGCACAAAGAACCTCCTCAGAACATGTTGGTTTATTCATTCAACAACTATTTATTGATCATCTACTGCAGTGGTTCTCAACCTTCCTAATGCCGTGATCCTTTAATACAGTTCCTCATGTTGTGGTGACCCCCAAACCTAAAATTATTTTCATTGCTACTTCATAACTATAATTTTGCTACTGTTATGAATCGCCATCAGAAATATGTGTTTTCCGATGGCCTTAGGAGACCCCTGTGAAAGGGTCATTCGACCCCAAAGGGGTCGCAACCCACAGGTTGAGACCCGCTGATCTACTGCGCGCCAGTTATGAAGCTAAAAGATGGAGGGTACAACGATGGACACCACAGAAAAGGAAAGTCCTGCTCAAATGCAGTTTGTGGAATTGAATCCCCTCTGTATTATTTGCCAGTTTTCCATAAATATGAGAATAAAATGAGATATAAGAAATGAACAAATTCTTATATTTAAAAAAAAAAGCAATATAGAAAGTGCTTTGTTAGGACCTTGTGGTTACTTGACTTCCACGTGGTCCCTTCCTGGAATTTTCCCAGTAAACAAAAAGACATTGCCCAGGCAACATCGGTGACTGGGTGCCTTAGGCAAACTCCTTGACAAGGTTCAAGCCTATTCCACTGCCGGAGGGAAGGTGTGCCTATCAGTCCTTTTCATTTTCCGGATCAGCAGTTGAGTTAGTCTGGGGTGACGAGCATGTAATGTCGACCTAGTCCATCGGATCATGTGTTCTGGAGAGTGTTTATTCAATAAAGTTTTAATTTAGTGTAAAAAATAAAATAAAATAAAGGAATATACGCACCCCTATGTTCATTGCAGCATTATTTACAAGAGCCAAGATTTGGAAGCAGCCCGTGTCCATCAGTAGATGAGTGGATAAAAAAGCTGTGGTACATTTACACAATAGAATACTACTCTGCTGTAAAAAGGAAGAAAATTTTACCTTTTGTGACAGCGTGGATGGACCTGGAGAACATTATGCTCAGTGAAATAAGCCAGTCAGAGAAAGACAAGCACCATATAGTTTCACTCATATGTGGAATTTAATGAAAAAACTGAACTACCAAGAAACATACAGACAGACTCATAGATAGAGAGCAGGCAGACAGCTCATTGCAGGGCTGGTGGGGTGGGGGGTGGGGATGTTGGGGGGATTGAGGTAAAAAAGAACGAGGACTCATGGACATGGACAACAGTGTGGTGATTGCAGGGGAGAAGGGGGGTGGGTGGAGGCAGAAGAGGGCATAGAGGGAATAAATGGAGATGGAAAAAATTAAATTAAATTAAATATTAAATAAAGGAACTCAAGAAAGCTCATTCGCCCTGGCTGGTTTGGCTCAGCGGTTAAAGCATCGGCCCGCGGACCAGAGAGTCCCAGGTTCAGTTCCCACTAAGGGCACGTATCTCTGTTGCAGTTTGTCCCCGGCCCTAATTGGGGTTGTGTGGGTGGCAACCACTTGATGTGTCTCTCTCACATCAATGTTTCTCTCTCTCTTTTCCTCCCTCTCTCCCTCCCACTCTATCTGAAGATAAATGCAAAAATCCTCCTCGAGAAAAAAAAGAAAAGAAACAAAGCTCATTCATATACATATATCTTATATAATGTCCTTCTCATGACTGATTTACTGTGAAAGCAAACATCACGAGGAAGATTATCACACAGGATTCCACTGTTGCTCACTGCTCACACAAACTATTTGTATATGCTTTGTACTTACAGTGTCTCATAATCTCTTCACTTTGCACAGAACTTGGAGGTTTAAAATATGTTTAAAGAGTCATAACTATGCTTATAAAGTTGAAAAATTTGGGACTGGGGTGATTTTTTGAGGTGGTATTTATTTATCAAACATTGGGCACCCACTCTATATTTTGATTCTCAGTTCTCTCCATATTCTCTCTTAGTGGTTCATGCTGTCTTGAGGTTTTAATCATTACCAGCGGTCTTTTCTCTAACAGTGATATTTTGCAAAAGCCCCTATTCTGTATTTTCAGCTTCTTTTTTCCTCTTCCTCATTTTCTCCTCCAAATACCCCTCCTTCATCATGAAACTTCTCCTTATCAACCCAGACAAAATCCCACTCTTTTTCCTCTAAATGATTTCTACCTGTCTCGAGACAAGCTACAATCACTATCCTTGTCATGAGTATTTAAAAATGAAATTAAATTTTTTATTTTTCAATTACTGTTGACAAATAGTATATTAGTTTCAGCTGTACAACATAGTGATTAGACATTTACATAACTTATGGAGTGGTCACCCTGATAAGTCTAGCCTGTCGTGAATATTTCTGCCCTATCCTCATTTCTAAATTTTAAACTCCCTGAGGTCAGAAACTTGGTGAACACACTCATTCTTTCATTCATCCACAAATATTTTTTTGAGCATCTACCATGTGTCAGGCACTATTCTAGAACTGGGGAAATGTCAATGAAAAAAACAAACTGCATTCTCTTTTTCTTGGAGTTTACATTCTAGTATATTTTTAATATATTTCATATCTTTGTGTTTAAAAACACACCCACGCCCTGGCCGGTTTGTTTCAGTGGCAGAGCATCGGCCCTCGGACCAAAGAGTCTTGAGTTGGATTCTGGTCAAGGGCACATACCTCAGTTGCAGTTTGGTCCTGGCCCTGGTCGGAGTCTTGAGGGAGGCAACCAGTCGATGTGTCTCTCTTACGCTGATGTTACTCTCTTTCTTTCTCTCCCTCCCTCCCACTGGATTTGAAGATTAAAATGGAAAAAAGTATCCCTAGGTGAGGATTAAAAAAATAAAAATAAAAAAACAAAAAAGCACACCCATTCACCGAGGCAGGTCAGAGAGTGTACACTGATAAAAGCAAGGCTGTATTCTTTCTGTTCTTCAGGTGCTTAAATTTATCTATTTCCAGGGAATCACAGGAGCCCTGGGAGGTTTGCTCGGTGCTGGATTCTTCCAGGGGCTGTACTTCAAAAGGGAGAGTCCCAGTAGGCCTTGAATTGAGCCAGCTGAACCCGAAGGTAGACCCTGGTCTAACTCGATCCTGCTCACCAGATTAAACCCGCTGTGTCCATTTGTGGATACGCAGGGCACCATGTTCCCCTCCTCCTCCCTTGCTGCTCTGGGCCTGTTACCACCTTTCTGTTTGACAGCATTGGTGTCAGTGGAAAATTCTTTGTTGGCCACTTGGGTACGAAACTTGGTTGTCAAGAAAGCTAAAGCTGTGGCTAAAACAAGGCTGTGAATTACCTTGATCCTTGTTGTCTCCATTTATTGTCACCGATGACAAATTGAGATGTTGAGGTGCTCTCGCTGATGCACTGGCAACAAAATCAATGTCAGCCTACCGAGGCTAACTAAATGCATACATCCTTAGTTTATGTCAAGTATTCACACAATCTACCTAAAATCATTATTATGACTTTAAAAATATTTACAAAAGGTTTAACAATCGTTTTCTCAAACTATTCATCAAAGAGGATTATACTTCTTCTAACCCCAAGCCCTGCTGATACTGTCTGTCAACAAGACTCAGTGAAAAATGAAGCTTATTATTTTAAACCTTCGGACCAATACTTCAGCAGCTAAAGAGGTCACTGGTATTGTTTGTCCAATTTCACCTGTGTAGAATTTACTTATTCCAAGAATGTGATTGTCAACAGGTTAAATGACTTCAGATAATACACCAGGTACAACTGGGTGGGAAATCTCTAAGCCAACAAACAAGATGAGTATACACCTGGAAAATTAGCATGCTTTTCCCCTCTCAAATCCTAAATGTATCCACACATTTAGGATTAACTATATTTTGCTTTGATAACTGTGTGAGGGGTTAGTTTTTGAATCCTTTACAGTCTTTTATATTGCTGTAAATTTAGCACCTAACATAGTACCTGCACATAATAGATGATTAATAAATGTTTGTTGAACAAATCTGGGGAAGCTGACTTTAAAGAAATAAATACAGCCCTGGCCGGTTTGGCTCAGTGGTTAGAGTGTCGGCCTGTGGACCAGAGAGTCCAGGGTTGGGTTCCCGCTAAGGGCATGTACCTCAGTTGCAGTTTGTCCCCAACTCCAGTTGGGGTCATGTGGGTGGCAACCACTCGATGTGTCTCTCTCACATTGATGTTTCTCTCTCTCTTCCTCCCTTTCTCCCTCCCCACTCTATCTAAAGATAAATGCAAAAAGGCTCCTCCGGTGAGGATAGAAAAAAAAAGAGAGAGAAAAGAGAAATAAATACAGTACTGGGTGATATGTGCTATGATAGAAATACATTCAAAATAAGTATAGACACAAAGGTATGTGTGTGTGTGTGTGTGTGTGTGTATGCATGCCCATGTCAGCAGCTGGATGTGGTGCATGGAGGGGCAGGAAGCCAGGCCTAGTTCCTTTTCCTCTCTCTTAATCCTTCTAGGACAATCTAACGGAGGAACAGTGAAGCTGCCATTTGGGGATTGGTCCTATGTTCTGCTTCTCCAGGGTTTGTGCCCACCAAACACAAATGCTTTGACTCACTGCCTCCCCAGCCCTGCTCTCCATCTTATGTCATCAGCTGCAGTATTACCATGATCATAAGCATGCCATTGGCAGCAACCTAGTGACCCTGTCACAGCTTCAGTTAGATCAGGTCACACTCCTCTGCATGAGCCTCCTCATTACAGAGTAGAAACCCAAGTCCTTTCTCTGTGTGGGTATGCCAGGCCCACTCCCGGCTCCGTTCGCATACCTGCTGTTCCCTTGGGTCATCCTCTCTCCCTCACCACCTCATCATCCTTGCTACCAGCTGTTGAGTGCCTTCTGAGCTCCAATTACTTTATTGCATTATCTTGAAAGTCACAAAGATGCTGTAAGACATTATAATCTCCTTTTTATATAAATGCAAACACCAAGGCTCAGAAGAGGCCAATGACTTGCTCAAGTTGGCAAAATCAGTAAAACATCAGAGCTGAGCCTGGAAGTCAAGACTCTGGCTTCAGAGCCCACACTTTCTAGCCCGCTGTCTCAGAGAATCCCCTGGAACTCTGTCCCCAAATGATCACTTCTTGACTTGTCTGCCTAATCCTTTGAGTGCCCAAGAAACCTGACACCCAGTACTTTGTGTTCTGACTCTCCTCTTTCAGAGATACTGAGAATTCTGGAGGTGTTGTATGTGCCCCAGTCCAGCAGAATTCACAGCTTACACATGAGAGAAAGTTGTCCCACACTGCCCCAGAGTCAGGAGATGGCCTTTGACAGAAACCTGAACACGCAATGACTCCCACTTCTGTGCAATTCATCCGGAATTTTTTTTTTTTTAATGAGAGAACTTACTTTTATTATTATTATTGATTTTAGAGAGAGAGACAGAAACATCGATGAGAGAGAACATCGATTGCTGCCTCCTGCATGCCTCTCACTGGGGATTGGGCCCACAACCTGGGCATGTGCCCTGACCGGGAATTGAACCAGTGATGCTCAACCACTGAGCCACACCGGCCGGGCTCCATCCAGAATTTTAACTCAAACTTACCTCACCCTGCAGAAGTCCACCACAACTGAATTCCACCTGCATTCTAATGTCTAAATTCATGAATGATTTTTTTCCCCCATTCCTGACTACTTCCATTCCTGGGGAGGCAAGGGGAACCCAGTAACTCGCTGTCAATGCAATGCAATGTGCAATTTGTGCTGTTTTGTGCAGTTGGTGATTTGGATATTTCTACCCAAATCACCCTGAGTGCAAAAGCAATAAGCAAATATGGAAAGATAAAAACAAAAGTAGATAAAGGAACATATTTAGAGTCAAACAGAGTATTTGAGAGTTGCTGTTTATTCACTGGGGGTTATCATTATGTACAACCTGGGTGTTCTTGTTTTAAACTGTATGTAAAGTGGGGACAAGAAAATAAGAGTAGAATAAATAAAAGCCCCTCCCAGGAACTTGAACTGACTCTCAAGTCCTGTGAAATTAATAAGCATCTGTGGAGCCCTGGACTAACATTCTCATGGCTTACACAGACGGACACGAGGGTACATGGAATGTCCCCATTCTCCTTACCTGCTTTTCATGTAACTGGGTTTATGCTGTTGAAAACTTCTTTTTGGGGTCATAAAATTATGTGTATTGTAGCAGATGAAAGAACACTGGGTTAGGAGTCAGGAATCCTGGGCTCTAATCCCAATTCTGGCCCTTTTTATCTGTAGGGCCCCAGATAAGTCTCTTCTCTATAAAATATGGGTAATATTGTTCGCTGTGCATTATGACGGGACAGTGCCTTAGAGATGGAAATGTGTTTCTCACACTTAAAATAACCAATAGAAAAATTCCTTAGTTGTATTTTAAATTGGAATACATATACAATAATTACTATTAAAAATTATATAAGCAGTTTCTCTTATTTTCTAAATAGGAGATATATTATTTTATTTTCAAGATCTGTCACCTGGATGGAAGGCACAGGAGCAAAGGTGGAGGCAGTGTGGTGTGAAGACTGGGCGCTCGGGCGCCAGACCCCCGTGGGTATGACCCTCGCGGCCAAGGCTGGGATCCCGGGCAAGAAATGCATCCTCTGTGAACACCCACTTCTTTAGCCTCAACTTGGGAACAAGAAGGCTAACCACAGAGTTGGAGTAAAGATTATATGAACTAATACACAGAAGTTTCCTTACTCATAACACGGGCTCCATAGAGGTATGCTTCATGAACTGTGGGGTTTTGTGGTTTTAGTAAATAAGTTTAATCCTTTTCTGTTTCCATCACAAGAATACATGTGTTAGCTACTGCAGAGACCAAGGGGAAGACGTTTGCTGGGAAGAGACGAGAAGTCATTTTCTTAAAGTCGAAACAGAAGTTAACTTGATTTATGTGTGAAATAGAAGACAGTTTCTCCTTCAGAGGGAAGTTTTTATTTCAGAGAGTGGTCTCAGGGCAGGAAGTTACCCAGCAACACCCCATGGCCCATTCAATGAGCTGCAGCCCTAGAAAACGGAGACATGGCCACAGTTCCTGATTTACGACTCATGGGGCGGGAGGAACTGATCTCTAATGCAGGATAAAAGTCAAGCTTCACTCAGGCCTCCTTAGTCTCTCAACCCAACCCTCCTCACTGCTGGAAGGAAAGTCCACGGACCCCACTGTCCCCAAGATGACTGAGCCCCCAAAAATAAGCTTGGGTGATTAAAAAGTTGAGTAGTACATATTCATTACTGTGTGTGTGCGCGCGTGCGCCCTGTTTCATTTTACAAAAGATTTGAGGCAGCTCCTTGTCAATAAAAAAGAATAAAGAGTTGAGGGAAATCTAAAGGGAAAAGTAATAAAATAAAAACCAAGGATAAGGTTAACTGCAAGAGATGCATTCCATACCCAGGAATTTTTATTACCTGGGTACTCATTATCCAGGTCTCCACAGTTACAAGGTTTCATAGGGAAGCATAATCTTCATAATTAAACAATATTCATTGGTGAGGAGACCGGCTTTAAATAAGGCCTCACTCAAGCAGCCCTTGCAGTTTGGTGCCAGCCCTGTCCCCTGCTCTTGCCTCCAAGTCTTGGCCAGTCTGCTGGGACGTGAAGTGGCCAAGCACCATCACAGCAAGCACACCCAATGCAAATCCCCCAAGAGTCAACTTACCTCTCTCCCAAAGAGGCAGGATATGAAAGAAAATGCAAATCAGTTGTGTAGCTGACTTGAATATCTTTCAAAAGAGGCAGGATATAAAGGATTAAACACATTAAGCTACCTTAAAATTCTGAGAGAAAGCCCAAAAAAGTCAACATAATTAATTCTTCATTCTGAGGATTAGCACATGGCTGCGATGGCCACTTACATTTTTTATAGAAGTAAGGTTGAATAGACTTATTTTCATAGTCGTTTGTTTTGCCTTTCAACTACATGTAACCTAAAATCATATTTTGGTCCTTGTTTTAAAGTGGGTTCCGTCGGGCTGTTTTGTTCTAGTACAATTGTCTGCAGATGGTCAGAGCTACCTGGAGTGAAGCGGAGAGCAGTTTGGGATCTCAGCTTCCTGATGGCAAAAGCAAAAAAGAAAACATCTTAGAAAAGTCACAGGGGCCTAAAAAAACCCAGGAAATCGTTGTGGATCATTGGAATGATAGTAATGAAAGCTGTCATTGGAGAAGATTTAAGACCATTGGTGGATAGTAAGAGATCTAAGAAGGTAAAGACCAGTCTTTCTAAATTGCTTTGTGTTTGGCTTAAGAGGGTCACATGCTAAATGTCTAGTGAAGATAGCAGTGGTCCTTAGTGCTGTGCACGGTATCCCCTGCTCCCCACCGCAGCTGCAGAGGAGATGCTCCTTTTCTCTGACACCTAGGCTGGGACCCTTGCAGTTGAATGGAGCCATATAACTATTTCTGGTCGCTGTGTTTTGAGCAAAAAAACATGTGTCACCTCCAAGCAGAGGCCCTCCAGAGTTTCCTTTCCCTTTGGCATGGTGATTGCCAATGTTCGAGTCAGTGACTGCTCTGTCAGCTAGGGTTTCTGAGTAACTAAAATGAGCTGCCACCCCTAAGACACACCTCGAGCATGTAGAATGAGCAAGAAATAAACCTATGCTTTAAGCCACTGAGATTGGGGGATGTTTGTTACTGCAGATAGTCTCTTCTGACTGACACAAACATCCCCTTGGCAGTGATAGAATATGTAAAACAAGTGAGTTGTGCAGAGACAAGTTGCACATGCTGCTCAGACCCCTAAATACAGATCCCAGCTTGCGACGAAGACATTCTGGATGATTTAGGCAAAGACAGGCCCAGGAACAAGCCTGGATTTCTGATGCTTTCTCCAGTCCTTTTTCTCTCTCTTCATTTCATGGCACAAAGTAATGCCCAAATATATGTGGACATGAAAGTCCCCGCTTCTTGTGTATGCATAGAGTGAATACTTTTAATGCAGAGTGGGCTTTAGAAACGGGAATATGCTTGTTGCGCCAGGATGGACTGGAAGATTACCATCAACAAGTGGACAGACAAGTTTGAAAAAATGTATTAACCACAAAAGAGAATACAGAAGTAGAGGTAAAAAAAAAAGAGGGCCCATTTTGGAGAAACAAAAGCTAATAAAAGAAAGAATGGCCGCAAAGAACGGACACAATGAATGGACACTAGAATAAAAGTGAAGCAGAAGAGTGGGGAGCTACGGCACAAGGAAGAGAGTGTACAGAGCGTACACTGACTACAAGGGACTGGACAGAAATTCTGAGGCCCGAATCCATGGGCGGACTTCATTTCAGGTCAGGGGCTGAAAAAGCAATGCAAGAGTTCACTCATTTTGTAATTGAGGGGTGAACCTGGGACCAAAACCCCACGCAGGAGGGTTTCCTAAGGGAACAGAGGGGAACCAGTTTTGGCCAGGCCCAGGGGAGGTGCTATTATGCGGATTAGAGCTAGGATGGGAAGCCAACCCGGGAAAAATTTACAAGTTCCAAGGCTTTTAAAGTGTCTTATTATTTACACTTCTTTAAGTAAAGAGATTCTGGGTCAACCTCACTGAGGGAGATTATGCAGTACACGCAGCAGCCTGTTGGGGAACCAAAGAGGAGGGCCTGAGGCGAGAGCCTCCTGGCTGCTTATCCTGAGGGCTGTCTGGTCCCCGCCCACCACTGGTCCCCGCCCACCACTGGTCCCCGCCCACCGCTGGTCCCCGCCCACCACTGGTCCCCGCCCACCACTGGTCCCTGCCCCACCACTGGTCCTCCACGGGCCACCACTGGTGCCCCATGGGCCACCAGAGAGACCTAACCGTAGCAAGTCTGACCACCGCACTTGCAGATGTAAAACCCTTCTACGGCTCTACATTTTTCATAGGATGGTCCAAATTCCTGAGCTTCGCGCCTGAGCTTTTCACCTTCTGGCCCCTGCCTGCCTCTCCGGCCTCATTTTTGCCCACTGTCTCCCCTTTAGCCATACTGAATCTGTGTGCAGTTTCGGGGCAAGCCATGTTTTCATATGCCTCCAGTACTTTCCACACGCAGCTGCCTTCTCTCCAACCCTCAGCCCCCAACAACCCTCAAACTCATCTTTTAAGATTTAGTTCAGTGATCACCAGTCCCTGAACCCCAGACTGGTCCCATGCCTGTCCTGTGCTTTCCCATATACTACATCACAGCACTATCCACTGAAAGGTCGTGGTTTACTTGACTGTGTCCCCACTAGACTGTTCCTTGAAGGACTCGACAAAACCTACTTGCTTTTTTTTTTTGTGGTACGTGCCCCTGGCGGGAACCAAACCCAGGACTCTCTGCTCCGCAGGCCGACGCTCAACCGCTGAGCCAAACTGGCCAGGGCAAAACCTACTTGCTTTGATACCCTCTGCACCTGACACAGTGCCCGACTCATAGCACATGTTCTACATTGAAGAATAGATGTGATAATGAGGAGATGTCATGGTTCCAATGATTCAATTCAGTGCTTGGGGAACTTGCCCTGTCCCTACCCCACTTCACTGTTTCCTTATTTGATGGGGACAGAAAGCCTGCCATTCCTGGGGTGTTTGTAGTCTGTCTGGTGTTTCCCTGGACTTTTTAGGCCCAGGCCCTTTCTGGTGGAGCTGCTGAGAAGAGGGGTCTGTTCTTTCCTATCAAGGCCTATGTTACTCTCTGTTCCTATGGCTCACTACAGCTTTGCACTAAGGGTTACAGCTCCAGAGCCAGACTTCAGACCCTAGCTTTATCACTGTATTAGTTGCCTGTTGCTGCTGTAACAAATTATTGCAAATGTAGTGGCTTAAAGCAATTATTTTATAGTTGATAATCTGATCTTGGAGGTCAGAAGTCTACTGGGCTAATGCCAAAGTGTTATCAGGGCTGTGTTCTTTCTGGAGGCTCTAGAGAAGAATCCATGTTTTCTGCCTTTTCTAGCTTCTAGAGGCCACCCACATTCCTTGGCTCATGCGTCTCTGCCATATTCAAAGCCAGCAAAGGCCGGTGACGTCTTTCTCATACTGCATCACTCTGACACTCCTGCCTCCTCTTGTCATTTATGAGGACCCTGTGATTACACTGGACCCATCAGATAATCTGGTCTCTCTAAACTCAAGGTTAGCTGATTACTAACCTTCAATCCATCTGCAATCTTAATTCCCTTTGCCATGCAATATATTCACAGGTTCTGGGGATCAGGATGTAGATATCTTTGGGGAACTAGCATTATTCTAACTACTATAATCACTTACTAGCTGTGTGACCTTAGGCGAGTCATTCCTTTCCCCTAAGCCTCAGTTTACTTTCCTGAAAAACAGGAAAGGTGATAATACAGCACCTACCCCTGGGAAGTACTGAAAGAGTGAAAGCAAATTATGGTAATGAATGGAAAGCTTAGCACAACATCTGACACAGTAAGGAACCAATAAATGTTAACCTTTATCATACTCCTTACCATCATCATCATTGTAGAGAGAAGTAGGTACAGAAGTTATACACATTCAGCCTTCCACCCCTTACTGCATGCAGTAGAATGAGCATCATCATAGAGGCCTCCTGCCTTTCCCCATCCTTCCTTTGCCTGTCCTTTTTCAGGACATTGAAAGAGGAGAAAGTCCAGCAAACATGATTGCCAGACAAGAGACCACTGTCCTCCAAGTTGAGTCCTTTGAGCTTCTGGTGTTTGAACTCTCTAAATTGACCACTGGGCAATCAAGTCTTGGAAAGAAGCTTGTGAGGTAGTTCTAACCCCAAATCAATTTCTCAGAGTCCCCAATGCCTGGAGGAGCCTGGGGAACCCCTAGGCTGTGACAAGGGGAAAACTCTCCAGTTCCTAGGGGGTGTGTCCATGTGTGTGCCCACATGTGCAAATCCTCAGAAAGTGCACTGGTGTTCTTTTCCTTTTCAGTGAATTCCCTGAGAATTATGTGCCACACTCAGTGAACACTACTGAACTTCAAGGAGGGGAGGGACTGGGCCAGTTCAGAGAACAAGAGGCCAAGGATAGATGGATCCCAGGTAGGCCTCAATGCCTTCTTTCTACTCCATTCAGATCAAAGACTTGAGCAAGCACTTTCTTTAAATTTAAAGGCATTTAATTATATTTTACTCTATTCCCCAAATGATATTAGGTATCTTAGCATGGTTATTCCATGTACCTAAGAAAGACCTTTTCATTTGCCCCATTTATTTGTATTCAAGTCATATGTTTTCATTCATTAGACTGATTCTGCTGTATTTGTTCATGGAAAAATAGTATAGTATGCATAATATACATACATATATATAACATCAATTAAAATGTGCATATATAGCCTGGCCAGTGTGGCTCAGTGGTTGAGCGTCAACCCATGTACCAAGAGGTCACCGGTTCAATTCCCAGTCAGGGCACATGGCCAGGTTGTGAGCCTCAGTGGGGGGCATTTAAGAGTGGCCAATCAATGTTCTCTCTTTCTCTCAAATCAATAAAGGAAAATATATTTTTTAATTTTTAAAATGTACATATATAGAGAATGAGAATGTATACATAAACCAATAAAAAATAGAACTTCTTTTCATTAAACACATCAGTGTTTATCTTTGGAAAATAAATAAAATATACAAATTACATATGTATTTCATAGGTATATAGAATAAGTCTACTTCTTATTACTAATCAATAGTAATAGGAATCATAGGACAATAGTGAAATGTATACACATGTACACACATAAAACATACATACTTTATCTCATTTTAGATAACAATTTCCAATTCTTCCTTCATTAAATTTAAATCAGGCTTTAGATTTATTTTCTCTTATTTTCCTATTCCTGGTCTGGAGAAAGTCTAGTGATCAATAACTAAAATCAGTGGCCGTAAAAAGAAAAATGACAGATCTCTAGATGTTTTGAATGTTTGATCATCCATTCCTAAGAAAAATGCCTCAGCTATCAGATTTCTAGCACTTAGCAAAGACACGCTAGTTCTGTTGTTCTAAGGTGAGTCTCATGAGTGCCCAGTGGTTCCGTCGTAGGACAGATATTCCTCTGCCTCCTAAGGAAAAGTTCACTTGAGCCAGAGAACTATTATGAAATTCATTTGAACCTCATGAACTACAGCTGACCCTTGAACAATACAGGTTTGAACTGTACAGGTCCACTTATATCTAGATTTTTTTTCAGTAAATACCTGTGCTGGTTTTGACTTGCAGTTGAAAGTACAAGGATGTGAAGGGCCAACAGAATGCATTGACCTATGTCATTTTATATAAAGGATTTGAGAATCCACAGGTTTTTTACCCACGGGGTCCTGAACCAATTGCCCGTGGGTACTGAGGGACAACTTGAAGTTTTGGGGGAGTCAGAAGTTACACACAGATTTTCCACTGTGCAGGGTCAGCATCCCTACTGCCCACATTGTTCAAGACTCAACTGTATTTTTTCCTAAAGTTTCCTCTAGGTTTTAGATTTATGATACTGAGAAAGCTTTGCCTTGCAGCAAGCAGAATTGTAATGTGACGAGGGTGGCTGTTGTCATTGCTTTTGTCTTAGAGGGACTGCCTCCTTAGTCTTTGCCAAAGAATCTCAGTGGTGGCTGAGCCACAAGGAAACCGGGTAAGAAAACTCACACAGGCTCCCCTTCTGCACGAGATAACAACTGTATCCTGTTAGTCCAGTGGGAACCATGAACACTTTAAGCTGCATGACCTTCCGGAGACCAGAAGTCTACCTGAGCAGTAACTCACAGAAGGATTTCTTCACTCAGGAGTTCTGAACAATGATTTGTTTACTTTCATTCTATCAGAGCCATATGGTGGTTAAGCTTTGGAATGAAACTGCCTGGATTCAAATCCTGCCCCCACGCTAGAAGATATGTGACCTTCAACAAGTTATTTGACCTCTCTGGGCCTGTTTCCCTTTCGGTGAGATAAGGATAATAATATGCTACATAGGATTATTGTGAGGATTAAGTTAATGCCTGCAAAGTGTTTTGAAAAATACCAGTTAGTAACTACTCAGTAAGTGTTAGTTATTACTCTCAGTACCTTATATTCTCTTCCATAAATTAAGAATACTGATACCTCTTTTATATACCTTACAGGTTATTTTACAGGTTAACATTAGAGAAATTTTATAAAACACTTTGAAAAGCATAATATACTTCTGTAAAGTAAACTATTGAGTGATTCTGTGACTGTCTGGCAGTCACCTTGATAATTTTAACCACCACTAGAGGAAGGCTTCTGATCAGAAGCCAGACGCCGGAACTGCTGAAAGCTAAAAGCAATCTCAGCATAAAAGCAAAGGAAGAAAAAATAGAGGGAGAGAAAAGAACACGTCTGGTGTGTCTACTATCTCTTCAAAGCTTGACGTGCAAAATGTCATTTAACTCTCACCAACACTTACATAGGTATTTTATCAACAACGAAACTCAGACTCAGAAGATTAAATTGCTCAAAGTCACAAAATTATAAAGAGCAGAACCAAAATCCAAACCCAGATCTGTGCAGGTCAAAGCACACCAAACTAGAAAGCAGGCATCACCCCATCCCTTCACAAAAATAAAGTCCTTCAGTGTGTTAGTGCAGCCTAAACAACAGACATGGCCAACAGGGGAGCGATCGAGGAAAGGTTCGGTCCGGACCGGTACCGCGCGCTGCCAGTGGAAGCTCGTTGAAAGGAGACACCAAACAGCAGCTGGGACGCTCCAGCCATCCCAAGAGCCAGCTCTACCACCCTTGGCTGCATCCGCAGACATGGCCAAATGAGTAGATATGGTGCCAGAAAACGAATTAATATGTGTTGCATGAAAGAATAAATGAATGAAGGGAAAGTACAGTAGGCCCATTTGTGTACAACTTTTAAAAGTGATGTATGCTTTCATTTTTCTTGGGTTGATACCTAGAAGTGGAATTGCTGGGTCATATGTTTAACATTTGGAGGAATTGCCAATCTGTTTTCCAAATTCACTGCATCATTATAATTCCATCAGCTGTGAATGAGGGTTCCAATTTCTCTACATCCTCAACACTTGTTATTATCTGTCTCTTATTATAGTCATCCTGGTGGGATGAAGTGATATCTCATTGTGGTTTTGATCTGCATTTCTCCCTCCTCTCTTTTCAGTTCATTTTTTCTAATACTCTAACTCCAACAATGTTTGAATCCCATGAAGACCTGCCACTGATTGGTCCTGTGGCTTTCACTGCTTCTCACCCATTTCATGTGCACCTTCCTTCGTTGCCCAACTCAGTGTCCATGGACTATCATTACGTCAGGTATTTGCATAAACCCTAAGTTCTGTTGCTCTTCTCTTTCTCATACTCAGTTGGCAGAATCCCAGTCTTGGTCCCACCGAGCTCTCCACCTACTCCACACAGATGAAAGCGGCTGGTCTCAGTTTAAATCTATGACCTTCAACCTCAAAGGAGACCTTCATGCTGCCTGGCAATTCTAAATTCATTCACTTGGCAATCCCAAATCCATTCCTTTAAAAAAATTTTTTATTTTATTTCCCTGATCAATTTCATAGCTTTGTCACTCTCCTCAAACCTTCAGACCTTTATCACCATTCTCACATGGACTTTGCTTCCTATTTCACTAAGAACACAGATGCAATCAGAAGACAACTCCTCACACTCGTACCACCATGAAGACCTCACTATCTACCTACACTTTATCATCCTTTCCATTACTAGGGATAAACCAACTGTAGCGATGGTTCTTTTTTTTTTTTTATCCTCACCCGAGGATATTTTTCCATCTTTTGTACAGATAGCGTGGAAGGGAGAGAGAGAGAGAGAAACATCGATGTGAAGGGACACATCGAGTGGCTGCCACCCGCACGACCAACCAGGGCCGGGGACAAACTGCAACCGAAGTATGTGCCCTTAGCGGGAACCGAACCCGGGTCTCTCCGGACCGCAGGCCGACGCTCTAACCGCTGAGCCAAACTGGCCAGGGCGCGATGGTTCTATTTGTGCACAAGATCCCATCCTTTATCACCTACTCAAACACACTATTCCAGCAACTGTCTCCTCTCTGGAATTACTCCATTTTCTCATTCTATTAGGTTATCCCTAAAAAAAATTATATTATTTCTCTCATGTTAAAAAAAACAAACTTCCAATCCTACATCTTCAGCTACATTCCCTTTTCTCTCTGTGGCCTGTATTCTATCTGAACTCCAGGCTCATATATTCAACTGCTTGCTGTTGAATGTTTATTTGGCATCTCAAATTTTACAAGGCTAAAGTTAAATTCCTGGTGTTCCCCTGAACCATCTCTTTTATGGCAAACAGAATCACTTCCAATCTTCCAATATCTCAAACGAAAAACCTTAAAGAAGTCTTCCTCGCATTCCACACTGAATCCATCAGCTAAGCCTAAATCGTCACCTTCAAAATATATTCATGATCTGACTACTCACCACCTACACTGCTACTGACTGACCTGCCACCATCTCCTGCCTGGACTTTCTACGGGACCCTAACTGGTGTTCCCACTTCTGTTCGTGCGCCCCTTCAACTCACTCCACATGCCTACCCCATAATGTATTTTCCTCCCTTCTTTCTTATTTTTTTTCCAGCTTTATTGAGATATTCACATGTAACATATGTCAGTTTAAGTTGTACAACACGAGGATTTAATGTTCACCTCATAATGTATTTCAGCACATCAGCTCTTAAAAACTAAAACTAAGTCAAACGCATCACTCCTCAGCTTAGAACCATCACTGGCTCCCCAACCCACTCAGATAAAAGCTCAAGTCCCAGCCCTGGCTGGTTTGGCTCAGCGTTTGGAGCACTGGCCTGCGGACCAGAGAGTCCCGGGTTCAGTTCCCGCTAGGGGCACGTACCAAAAAAAAAAAAAAAAAAAAAAGCTTAAGTCCTCTTAATGGCCTTTAAGCACCTATATAATCACACAATCGCCCCTTTGGGTCTCTTTGACCTTTTCTGTCACCCTCCCTTGAGGTTACTCTGCTTTAGCCACCCTGGCTTCCCTGAGACTCCCTGAACTGTCCAAGTACATGTCTGCCGCATGGTCTTTGCACTTGATGGGTTTTTGTTTGGAAAGCCTTTGCCCCAGGCAGACATATGGCTCTGCCTGCACGTCTCCTATATTATTCATAAGTTTAGCAAAGGTTGTTCCAAACAATAAAAATTGATGGGGCAGGATTGGAGGGAGGTTGGAATAAGAGAGAAAATAAAGAGGATATATAAACTCTGAAGCTCTCCTAAGGCCAGGGCCTACTTGCTTTATTATTTGGTACAACCTATAGGATGAGGATAGTTATATATCCATTTTACAAATGAGATAATCCAGGCATGGAGGGATTAAGTTATGATCTCTAATAAATCTCCAGTAAATAGTGGAGCTATGTGTACAGTAAAAAATCTAACCTCAAGCCTGGCCAGTTTTGCTCAGTGGTTAGAGCATTGGCCTGCAGACCAAAGAGTTGTGGGTTCTATTCCAGTCAAGGGCACGTACCTTGGTTGCGGTTGGGTCCCCAGCCCTGGTCTGGGTCATGCGGGAGGCAACTAGTAAATGTGTCTCTCCCATGTCGATGTTTTTCTCTCTCTCTCTTTCTTTCTCTCTCCCCTCCCACCCCCTCTGTCTGAAAATAAATAGAAAAATATCCTGTAGTGAGGTTTAAAAAAAAGTCTAACCTCCAAACCTATCCTTGGCCCATGGCACCACCAATTTCCAGCTTCCTATTTAGTTGAGAGAAAGCTGGGAATGGTGGCCTATTACAAAATTCAAATATTTACACATGTACAGAAATCAATTCAGTGTATTTTTATAAGTTATTCACCTTGACTCTACCCTAAAAGGAAACTTCTGTGTGTTCAACTGAGGGTTAATGAGATTCCAGAGATTCCTGGCAATCTTTCAACTAATCATCTGGGATCATTTTTGCATGATAAAAATTCCATCAAGTGGCCCACTGCACACAGATGCTTGTCAGCAAATTGACTCCTTGCAGTTGCTACTAAGGAGACATAAACAGAAGGTCCTGACAGTGAAAGAAATGAAAGGAAAGCAGTTTGTTAATGGCTTTGCTCAACAGTACCATTTCCCAAAATTCCGTGCTGGGTGGCCCAAATACTTGGAAACCCATGCTCCATAGACCTTCTTTTAAGATGAGTTGTAACCCTGGGCCTTGAGCAAATGTCTGAGAAAGCTCGAGGTGTCTTGCTCCCCCCCATTTTTCTGCTGCTGAAACCCACCCCCACATCCATTATCTTACATTTATCAGTTCGGCATTTCTTCCCCTGCTCTGGTTTATTCTTCTCCCTTGACCTCTGACTTATGTATTTGCTTTTCCCTGTCTGGAATCCTTGCCCCATCTAACTTCAATCAGTCAAAAACTCTGTGCTGTAAGGAGGGAGATGGATGTCGGGGAGAAGCGATAACCAGGTGACTCATATGGAATTGTTTGCAGCCTGCCTCCTGGCCAACCTCTCCCCACTTATTTTATGGTGATGGGTTACTCATTAAATGACCCTGAACCATCAGTGAGTGGCTGGTTTCTACTGAAAGTCAGTTTTCTAAAAATATTAAATCAGCTCAATATTCAATAGCTAATTTAAAATGTCTTACCAAATCTGGTTTCTACTTCCTACAGTTGAAGTTTGAAAATGAAATGGTGGTCAGGATATTATGGTGAAGTCCCCTAAGTCCTATGAATTGCCATTAGTATAACTATAACTTCTAGTTTGTGCTAAGTAGTCTAAAGTTAATCAACTTAATCTCAATAACAATCCTGAGAGGTCAATTCATATTATATATATTTTATAAATGAGGAATGTGAGGAAACTTGCCCCAAAGTTCAATACAAAATATGGGGAAGGAATTGCCATTCAGACTCGGTTTAATTACAAAGTCCATAGGCCACACATCTCCCGGTGGCTGGCAGCATCCAGGGGAAATGTTCACTTACTGGTTTATAAATAAACCTGTGTACTGAGCACCTGCTGTGTGCTGGGCTCAGAAGATACAAGAACATTCGGCTTTTACTCTCTTGCAATCTAGTTGGAAATACAAGGGCTATAAAAAAGAAAGATAACTAGCCATTCAAGGTAGCATATCTAAGTATCAAACATCCATTAGAACCAGGAAATTCTGTCTGTGTTCAGACCATAGTAACCACTGCAGCCAGGCAGGACTAGGAGGCTCTTCCAGAAAGAAGGGGTATTGACCTGAACAGACCTAGAACGCTCTTAGGCCGGTTGTTATAAGGGTTCTTGAATTTTGTAAAACTTGAGCCAGAGAGTAAATCTTTTCCATGGTCCCCAAGGAGGAAACTGAAACAAGGATAGTGGAGCATATGTCGTATTAAGGGCCGATCTCTTCTTTTAGGAAAAGTGCTAATGGGTCATGAGCTGTGTGTGCATGGCACAGACTTTAAAACACTTGTCTTACTGTTTAGACCTTATTTATTTATCTAAAATTCACATTTAATTCAAGATCTAGTATTTTTATTTGCTAAATCTGATAATCCTACTCTCACCACCACATCCCATTCAGGACTGCCTACCTTGAATGTTTTTTATTGACTTTGAAAAGAAGAACCTTTGGAAAGGGGAAGGAGCTAGTTTAACTCTGCAGGCTGGAGGTCTGTTCACTGCAGCCAGAGGTCTGTTCAGGTGAGTTCACGGGGAACCTGCAATGAATCACACTCATAAGAGACTATTACAGATATTTAAACCAATCAGACTTGTGGTGTTCTGACCACCGTACTTTTGCCCAGGGCCTGGAATGCCCTTCTTTCCATCCCTCTTCATTTGCTTGGTTAAACTTATTTATTCATTTATTTAGCTGATTATTTGTTGAGTCAGCCAGTATCTGTTGAGCACCTACTGTGTCAGGTAATGTATTAGGAGCTAAACACCTATATACCTCCTTTGCTGTTCAAGAAACAATCATCATGAGAATAGCTAATAATTTTCAGGACTTGTCATGAGCTAGACACTGTATTAAATGCTTTATATCTTTTAAGTCATTTAATCTTCACATAACATTATGATGTAGTTAGTTATTATTCACATTTGACCAATGAGGACATTGAAACCCAACGAGGTTATGAGAACAAACACAAACAAACCCCGACTAGTTTTCCATCATACAGCTAATAAGTATTGGAGGTAGGATCTGAATGAAGCAGTTTTCAGAACCTATACAGTGTCTTAACAGTATATCAGCAACCTCCTCTTTAAAACCCTCCCCTTCTTTGCCTGGCTGGTGTGGCTCAGTGGTTGAATATTGACCCATGAACCAAGAGGTCGCTGGTTCGATTCCCCGTCAGGGCACATGTCCAGGTTTGGGCAAAATCCCCATTGGGGGGCATGCAGGAGGTAACCAATCGATGTACTCTCTCATCGATGTAGCTATCTCTCTCTCCCTCTCCCTTCTCCTCTCTCTAATATCAATAAAGAAAAAAAAAATTAAACTATCCCCTCCTGACTTCCCTTTCCCCAAGTGAGTCACTTCTTCCTCCAGGCTCATGTACCACAGTGAACTTAGTCAACCTCCTTAATCTTTTGCCTCATAGATTCTTTGCTCCATTCCTGTCCCCTCAGTCAGACTGTAAGCTCCTCCAGGGCAGGGACACCACCTTATTTATTTTTGTATCCTCAGTGCCTAGCACAGTAGGTGGCATAAAATAAATGTTCCATACATTTGCTTGATTAATTTTTTGTCAATTGAGGGAAGTTAGAATGGTGCACGTGCGAGTCAGAGTTGATTCAGGAACACAGAAATCACTCTAAGTATTTAAAACAGAGGACATGTCACACAGGGACTCAGTCATGTAGGTAGAGGAGACTCACAGGCCACAGCAAGAGCCACTTCCACCCTAGCACTCGGGGCCTGTCTGCTGCAGCCATGGCAGGCAGGGCCTAGTGCCACGGAGAAGACACACCCACTGTCACAGACACTCTCCAAGTAGATGAGAAATACCCTGGTTCTGCCTTCCTCCCACCCTGCAATCATCCATCTCTCACTGGCCAACCCCACCAGGAGCCAGCTGACTAGGGAGACTGAGAAGGGTAGCCTGCAGGGGTTAGCCTCCGTGGGGAGAAGCCAGGACTGGCTTTAAGGCCATGAAGACCCAAGACAACAGACAGAGCACCTGTCAGAGACTGTGCTTCTCTTGTGACCATTATGAGAAGCTACAGTCTAATGATGCTGATCACCCCATGGTACCAGAAACAGTGACAAGTGCTTGGCCTTTGGTGTCCCATCAAGGTCTAGGCTCCATGAGGATACCACTCTTCTGCTAACTTACTATTCTGAAATGAAGTCTAAATTCTATTGCATCATACTACATCTTTTTTTTTTTTTTTTTAATATTCCAATTGACAATGATGACAATAAACACTTATTGAGCATCTGTTTTGCATCAGATGTTGTGCTAGGTCCCAGGGATATAGAGCTCAGAAAGGGAGAGGCCCTGGAGGTCAAGGAATTCTCAGCCAATGGGAAACAGACAATTAAACAAACAATTTATCTGCCTCATTGTAAGTGACCACAGTAAGTACATATATTTGAACTTGGGAGTTCCAATGAGAGTCACACCCACCCCAACAGCCTGTAAATGCAGGAAATAAGGTTGTTTTGTGAGAGTTTAATCTGTAGAATCAGTGTACAGTAGATCACAGTGGAGACAAACACAGACAAATAAAGGAGATAGACTAACCTCTAAGGCTCCACCTAGCTCTGAAGTCCTAGGACTCTGTGCTCTACACACACACCAGAAGCTGCCTTGCAGTGTATCTGTTATATTCTACGCACTGGGCCACATCTTTCCATGCAAAATCTCATTTATTGGACCTCTGGGTCTCTGAATTTCACTCTATGGAAAATTTAACTTTATAAGTAATAATTTACAGGTGAAAAATGATGCAAGATTTTCTTTGTTCTATCCAGGGTCATAGAACTAAATAGCTGCTGAGCAGGCATAGAAACCTAGTCTCCAGATTCCCACCTCTGCTCTAAGACACTACCGCAGACACAGCAGTGAGTTCTAAAGTTACAAAAATAAAACTTAGCTAAAACAAGGCTCCCTTAATTTCCACTTAGTTGACAGCTTCCCAGATTGTGTGAAAACTTTAAATGAATGTAATATTTCAATCAGCTGATTGAGCAAAGAAGAAAGCATGGTAATTTTATATTTATCACTTTTTTTTTTTTATCCTCACCTGAGGACATTTTTGCATCTATCTTCAGATAGAGTGGGAGGGAGGAAGGGAGAGAGAAACGTCAGTGTGAAAGAGACACATCGACTGGTCGCCACCCACACGACCCAACCAGGGCTGGGGACACACAGCAACCGAGGTACTTGCCCTTAGCGGGAACCGAACCCGGACCTCTCTGGTCTGTGGGCCAACGCTCTAACCGCTGAGCCAAACTGGCTAGGGCTATCACTTTGCTTTTCAAATGCAAAACCTTTGCAATTTGTGTTGCTTTGAAACATTCTGCACCAGTTGTAAGCTCTTTCCTGGCTTTTCCACAGTAGTGTTCTCTAAGACGACACCCAGAAACTCTTCGCCTCTGTCTTCTGCCCTCGGACATCTACCTCCTGAGCTACTGGAGCAGCCAGCCCCTTGGAGACAAATGGGAACAACCTAGAAACAGGCTTTGGAGCGATGAGAACAATGGTTTCTGACTCCAGGGACATCTGCCTTTGGGTTTTTCTGGGAAATCACTAAATCTCCCTTAAGTATTGTAAGTGTCCATTTCAATTTAACTATGATTTTGCTTTTATAGACACTCTTGTCACCTCTCTTGATAGATAGATAGATAGATAGAGATAGAGATATATACACACACACAGTAAGCACAGTATAGTGAAATAAATTATTACAAGGCGTCCATAAGTAAAATGAAAAAGATAGCTCATTAAGACCTGCTTTATGAGGAAAAATAAATCTTGGCCTTGACTCATCCTGTGTAATGGAAATGAACTGAAGTAGGCTCTCAAACTTGAGGAAATAATTTTATTCCCTGTGGGACAGGAGACTGAAGTGTTTACAATTTTCAGCTACTTATTGTAAAAGAAGGAAACCTTCAAAGACCGAGCTGCCAGAGAAAACCGGGAGTGGTTCCAGTGGCCATCATCACTGGCCTCTCTGGAAAGGAATTATTTGTTTGATGGCCTTGCTCACGACTTTCAGGGTTTTCTTTGCAAAGGAGGCATTTTCCAAGTGCTGGTGAAATTGGGTGGCTGGCCAAGGACTGTGGACAGAGCATACTCCCACTGGGGTTTTGCTCACTCAGAGCTGTATTGAGCACTTTGAGGGATCTGCATTTAATCCCTAAAGCAGCTCCAAGAGGAAAACATAATCATAGCTGATAGATACAGAAGCTCAGATTATGGTGATCTTTCAAGTCTTTTTTTCCATCAAAGCACCTCCTTGAGGGCTGAGAGGACCAATCTCTTGGCACACGTGTGCATACACCAGTCACAGTCCACTGGAGAGAACGCTTAAGTACGAACAGGGTTAAATACCTTGCTGGGATTAAGAGAGTGGTTGGGCTGAGATTGTAATCCAAGACTGTAATTTACAAAACCAGTGCTCTTAACCACTACTTTTTACCGCAGCGTACAAATTATTTGTGTGGTGTTGTGAAATTCTCACAAACTTCTCCACAGGATGAATTCCATTTGTATTTAGTTGAAGAGTGAATATGCTGAGTCTCTCCGTGATGCTGGTGTTGGGACATAAGCCAAACCCTCACTTTATTGGGTTATAACATTGGATTGTATTTTCAATGTTCAGGGCGTTAGGCCACCATTTGACTAATGTTTTCATAGAAATCATGTTATCTCATTGTCTTCATTGTAAAAAGATTCTACTCTAAGTACACCCTGAGTGGGAGGGTGTTGGAGGTCACAATGGCAAAACCAAGCAAACAGCACAACTATTACTATACAGTTGACCCTTGAAAACACGGGGGTTAGGGTCACCAACTTCCACACAGTCAAAAACCCACATACAACTTTTGAATTCCCCCAAAACTTAACCACAGTCTTTTCTCAGTATCCACAGGAGATTGGTTTCAGGACCCCTGGGGATACCCAAATCCACAGATGCTCAAGTCTCTTACAGAAAATGGCAAAGAATAACGTACACAGTCAGCCCCCTGCATCTGTGGACTCCTACCATGAATTGAAAATAGTACTAGAAAATTGGAAGTCACTATTTTAGGATAATTTAATGTACCCCAGGGCAATTTGTCAAAACAAGTATATTCTTTGGCAATTTTTCCTTTTTATCTGTCTGAGTCTACTGAAAAGTTGATTAAGAGGATATTCTTCCAAAGACCTGCTAGTCAGTACCCAGCATCCCTGTCTACAGGATGCAGATGCAGAAGGTGAGATGGGCTTTTCATCTGAGTGTCACTGGTCAATCTGGTCCTCTCTGCTCTGTGTTCTGTTTATTCAAAGTTGTGTGGGTGTGAGAGTTGAAGATCTCATATTCAATGTCTCTCTACCTGAAGACAAAACATTTCTCTGGGTTTTTCTCATCCAAGATATATTTTTATCTTCTGTTGATTGCTCACTCACTTAGAATGTTAGATTCACTGTCTACTGAGAAAAGAGAAAAAGCACATAAAAATACTAAAGACACACAAGGTTTAATCCTAAGAAAGCCTCCCCTCCCCCATCCCATTTCAGTGGTATTTACTTTCAGTTAAGCATTGAAGGAACCAAGGGTGTGTATCTATTAAGAAGACCCGGGAGAACAAAGTCACGCTGTATCTGTGAGCTGGCCGTCACAGCAGCTAATCTAAGCATTGTTCTGGGAGAACCTAGACTCTGTAGGTGCCTGTTCATGAAGGCACTTCCCCACAGAAAAGGGAAATGAACATGAAGTTGCAATACCATCCATCAGAAGTATCCAACCAGACTTCACCCTATATTTGTCCATACTTTGTTAATCTGTGCCTTATGAAACTAGCCCACTCCTGAAACAGCAGAAAAGTTGTCATGTCTTCCTAAATGCTTTCCCATTTGCCTTGCAAGCAATGACTTTTTCAGACAAGACTTTTTTTTTTTTAATGTTAAAAAGAAGAATCTCTGAAGGAAAAAAAAACTGCATATCAGATCTCTATATATCACTGTTCACCTCAAGAGAATTGGACCAGGCACCCCAGCAAAGGAGAAATTGTGCCAAATGTATTTCCAGGAACAAAATCAATATGAAACAAAGCCTGAGCATACCATACTAGTTGATTGCTGAGAAAGTTCTACTGTATTGTAAAGCTGAGAAAAATAGTTCTGAATCACATGACTGCAGTCAATGTCCAGACCTAGAGCAAAACTACTGTTATAGGGTTTATGCCATAACCAAGAGATTCAAAAGAATGAAAACCTCACCCTCTTCCCCTTCAGATGAGGCAGAGAAATTATTATTATTATTGTTATTATTATTATTTCATCTTTGCTGAGCTGGGGAAAAGAAAAGCAAAAAAGAGAGCAAGAGAGCAAGTCATTGGTCAGGGTAGCTAACGGAAAGTCCAAACGCTGGGTGCCAGGGTGATAGAGACCCTCTGAAGGGTTTGAGAGTCTTGGAGTAGGAGGACTGTGTCTCCACTCTCCCTCAAGAATCCTGCGAGGAGTCCAGCCAGTGTGGCTCAGTGCACTGAGCGTCGTCCCATGGACTGAGAAGTCCTGTTCGATTCCTGGTCAGGGCACATGCCCGGGTTGAGGGCTTGATCCCCAGTAGGGGGCATGCAGGAGTCAGCCCATCAATGTTTCTTTCTCACATCGATGTTTCTATCTCTCTCCCTCTTCCTCTCTCTAAAAAATTAATAAAAACAGATTTAAAAGAAAAAGAAAAAATAATGCTACAGGGAGATAGTCTCACAGCGAGCCTTATGCCAACTGGAGGGGCAATGGCCACAGGGCAGGTCCAGCTGGAGAGACCATCTGAGCTGGACCCACCGCCTCCGCCTCCAGGTCCTGCAGTGCACAGCAGCACAAAAGAGCAGCAGACACCTTCCCATCGCTTCCTTCACACCCTTCCCCTGTGAGGCCAGGCAAGTTGGGCTGAGACAAAGCCAATGGACTGGGAACGCCCTGTCCTGAAGGTGTGGGAACCTGAGAGCCAAAGGGCAGGGCCAGCCCATGGACATCAGCAATGAATGGCAGTGAGGACAGATGTCAAAAGCCAAAGCCAGCTCAGAAGAGGCCTCCTCATAGTTGCCCACTCTTTAAACGTCAAGATCGTACAAGAGAATGCTGGGAGCCGAGATCATCCTCACAAAGATGGTTAAAAAAAAAAAAAGTGGGAGGAGGAGAAGAATCTTAAATTGGCTAAGAACTTAAGAAGGACTAGGTTCCCCAGACTGCAGTCACATCCTGACAGCTCTGGTCCTGGTGTGCTCGAGTCCTCAGAAAGAATCTGCTGGTCTTGCCCTGGCCGGTTTGGCTCAGCGGTTAGAGCGTCGGCCTGCGGTCCAGAGAAAGAATCTGCTGGTCTTGATTCACCAGCAAGGGTGATCAGTGCCCCAAGTAGTGCCCAGATCGGAAAATATGTCCTTGATGCCTCCTAGAGAGAGAGGGTTAGCAGGCATCTTTCCTCATACCCACCAGGGAGGAGGTACCTGCCATGGTATAGTGTCAACCCTTTCTTCTAGGGCTACAACAGAGTTCTGGGGAAGGAAAAGTTCCCAAAGCAGACTGTCATGGTGAAGACCAAATTTTTAGCAGAAGAGCTGAGAAGATTAAGGGTGTGTGGAGGGACTGGGGGGCTGTGACTTGGTGGCTTGAAGTCACATAGAGAAAGGTTCATTAAATAATAATAAATGCTTTAAAAAGAAAAAGACTGGGCTTTGAACCAGAAGTAACTGAATTTATGTCAAATTTAAATGATTGAGTTTTCTATTACCAAGTAGAACTTGGAGGTCATGAGTTAATTTAATCCAATTATAGAGAAATAAAATCACTTCTTAGCTCACTGGACATTTATACGATGGTAAAATTTTACTCCCTCAACACATTTTAGTGTAAATTCTCTGTTACAATTTCAGTTCAAATTTCAGAAGGAGAGGCTGAAAGCCCTCTTAAAGGAATTTTAAGGTGCAGTGCAGGAATCTGAAGGCATTTGTTGGGAGGTGTAGCGGTGGGCATTGTGGTTTGCACCTTACTGTCTGCTCCACCCTCCCTTCATTGTGCACATGGCGACCACATCTCCAGGGTGAGCCCACCTCCGCTGCTGCAGGGACGGGTTCAGGAAAGTCAAGCCCCAGCCAATCCGGCAGGTGACAACTCCCAGAGGGGTTGGTCATGGGTCCAGCCAGCACGAAGGACAGGCCTCCTCTCTCTGGAGGTGAACATTGAGACATGGAAGAAGCCTTAGTTTGAAACGGACGCTGTAGAAAGTGAAGACATCTGGCAAGTTACTAAATCGAACGGACACTGAGACCAGTGTTTCTGACTGTCCCAGGGCTGAGTTCCTGGGTTCTTTGACTGCTTCATGCAACAAAACACGATGAAACAGTGCGGCAGCAGGAGGGGGCTTTCTCAGCTCCCAGTCTCACTGATGGGTAAGGCAGGGCCTCACAGGAGTTACCTCATACTTGAGTGCCACTTTCTCTAGATGAGTGTTCAAACACACAAAACATTCTGTGAAGTGAAAAACTCAGTCTCCTTATTTCCCATCTTTCATATTTCTCTTCCCTCTAACCTGTTGTGCCATTCTTCTGGTGACTTCTGCATGATGGATTTACCTTCCTCTCCCTCCCTCCTGCCCTTTTCTTCCTTAAAGAGAGAAGGAAAAGGAGGAGGAGGAGAAAGAGAAAAGGCAGGCAGGCGTTCATGCTGGCTCCCTGCTTCTGCTCAGGTGGATGAAACAGTCCTCATTAGCGCTTACATAAAACCAAGAACGTGTGCTCGTGTTTTTCGGGGATAGTGGGTGACTCCGAGAGGACGATCCACTCCACACCTTCCACTGACACTCATGACCCGGTGATGTGAGCAGCGGAACACAATGCACTTTGACTGCTGCATCTGTCCTGGGTGCTAGGCTGGCGGCTGCAGGATTATTATTTCACTCACCAGTGTCTTGCTCACATGCCACTCCTGAGCTCATTCAGTAACCTCTCAGGTTAGAGGTTAGAACAGCTATTGGACAGGACAATTATCAAAGTACAAACATTGACTTTACAAGGTGGCAGTTAAAAATAACCTGCCGGAGCCTCCGAGTGTGTCAGGGAGGGCCATTGTCCTGCAGGGTGTAAAGTGTACCCTAGACTTCCTCTCAGAGGCCTTCTCTCCCACATTCTTTCACTTCCTTCCTGTCGCTGCAGGGTGATGATGTTTGAAGGGAGCCACTGTCCTTAAGGTGATGATTTTCAAGAGCCTGCCCTCTTTGTCCAGTTCTCTTTGGTCTCCTTTGCCGGGCCTTCTACTTTGCCCTGCTTTTCAGGGTTTCATACCCAGCCTACTACTTACAACTACAATCGTCTCTACACTCTGACTGTGAAATCTCAAAATCCACGGTTTCACTCAACACCTGTCTCTGTAAGAGTCAGCAGGCCGGTCTGCGTCCTGGGTCTGCCATGTCACTGAGGCCCTCCACCTGGCCCTTCCAGGTCGGCACTTCCGAACTGAGCAGAGCCTGTGCCCCTCCACACCCTCTGAGCCCTGCCTTCTCTGCCTCCGGTGTCCCCGCAGGGAGGCCACCACCACCCAGGCCACCCCCTCACTCCCTCTTCCACACCTCTGTCCAGGCAGCGGCCAAGCTTTTTCGGTGTTAGCTAATTCACGGCTCTCGCACCCCCTCCCTCCTGATGCCCCTTATTTCTCATCTGGCTTGCCCCACCAGTCTCCCTACGACTGTCTCCAGGCTTCTCCATGCTCCTGCCCCCAAACAAAACTGTGCCTCCAGGCCTTGGCTCCTCCTGGCCTTCGTGGCAAGAGCCAGTTCTCTCGACGCAGCGTCCTCGATGGCGTGCTTCTTGCCTCTCTCCGGGTTCCACTCCCGCGTGTTTACACACACGCCCCTTGCACCAACCATGCAGCCTGCTGGCGGCACCCCAGGTGCACTCCCACCCCCAGCTGACTGCCACACGGCCCACAACCTCTGTTCAGCGGTGCCCTGCTCCTGGAACCCTCCCTCACCTGCCCGCCCTGAGGTGCCCTGTTGTCTCGGTGCCTATCACACGTGCACTGAGGTCGTCGTGATGCATGACCCTCCACTGTGACCTTCGCAACAAGGAGACAGCCTGTGGGCAAGGGCAAGATCCCCCTACTCCTTTTTATATAGCATTTCCCCCCAAATTTTATTTTACTTGGAAATATTTCAAACTTTTAGAAAATGTGAAGGAATAGTAAAATAAATACACACTTTTCACCAAAATTCACCATTTGTTAACATTTGGCCACATTGTGTACTGTTCCTTCCTCTCCCTCCCTCCCTCTGTGAAAGCTTTATATGTTGGCCGGTTGAATAGTGACCCCCAGAATTCACGCCTACCCGGTACCTGTGAATACGAACTTATTGGAAATAGGGTCATTGCAGATACAAGCAAGGTAAGATGAGGTCGTGCTGGATTGGATGGGCCCCAATCCAGTAACTGGTGTCCTTAAAAGAAGAGAGACATTTGGACAGAGACAGACAGAGTGTCATGTGAAGACAGAGGTAGACTGCAGTGACGTAGCTGCAAATCAGAGACGAGCAAGGCTTGCCTGCCCCCGCCAGGAGCTGGAAGAGGCTTCAGAGACACGGGGCCCTGCTGCCACCCTGGTTTCTCACTTCCTGCCTCCAAGATTGTGAGGAAATACATTTTTATTCTTTTCAGCCCCCAGCTTGTGGTAATCTGCTACAGCAGCACTAGGAAACTAATAAAATAATCACACACACACACACACACAGCATAGATATTAACATATCTATTAACATAAAATAGTAAATCAGTGTAGTATAAAATAAATATTAATATATTTATTAATATAGATATAAAAATATTTTACTGAACCATTTGAAAGTAAACTTTAGGCATCATAACATTTAATTCTTAATACTTTAGTATGTATCTCCCCAAAATAAAGACATTCTCTTATATAATTATAATTATTATATAATTATCATACTCCAAAAATGTAACATTACTATGATATGATTATAATAGAGCCTATGTGATATGATATATGATATGACATATAACAAAATGTAGTGTAGATATTCAAACTTCCCACTGGTCCTAACAATGACCTTTATAGCTTTTTTATTTTTATTTTATATATGTATTTATGTATTTTATTTATTTTAATCCTCACCCAAGGACACTTTTTGCATTCATAGAGCGAGAGGGAGAGAGAGAGGATGAGAGAGAGAGGGAAGCATCGATGCGAGAGAGAAACATCGAGTGGCTGCCACCCACACAACCCCAACTGGGGCCAGGACAAACTGCAACCAAGGTAAGTGCCCTTAGCGGGAACCGAACCTGGGTCTCTCCAGACCGTGAGCCAACGCTCCAACTGCTGAGCCAAACCAGCCAGGGCACTTTTTTATGTTTCTGTTTGTTTGTGGTTTTATTGTTTGTTTATTTTTTTAACTCATCTTTATTATTGAATGTATTACAGATGTTTCTCCTTTTTCCCCCATTGACCCCCTTCTCCCTAATCCTGCCCCCCCATCTGCTTTCCCCACACTATTGTCAGTGTCCATTGGTTATGCATATATGCAAAGAAGTTCTTTGGTTTATCTCATTCTGCCCTCCCTCCCCACTTCCCTTTGAGGTTCATCAGTCTAACAACCAATTTGTACTTCTTAATTCCTTCATCTTTTTCATCCATCCTCCCAGCCCCCACCCATCTGGCAAGCAACAAAAATTCTCTGTATCTGAGTCTGTTTCTGTTCTGCGTGCTCATTTTGTTTGTAGATTCGATTGTTGATAGATATGTATTAATTGCCATTTTATTGTTCATATATTTGTTCTTCTTCACCCTCAAGAAGACCCTTCAACATTTCATATAATACTGGTTTGGTGGTGATGAAGTCCTTTCGCGTTTTTTTGTCTGGGAAACTCTCGATATGTCCATTGATTCTAAATGATAGCTTTGCAGGATAGAGTAATCTTGGTTGTATGTCATTGCTTTTCATCACCTTGAATATCTCTTGCCACTTCTTTCTGTCCTGCAAAGTTTCTTTTGAGAAATCAGCTGATAGTCTTATGGGAACTCCTTTATAGGTAATGGACTGCTTTTCTCTTGCTGCTTTTAAGATTCTTTCTTTGTCTTGAACCTTTGGCATTTTGATGATGATGTGTCTTGGAGTGGACCTCTTTGGGTTCAACTTGTTTGGGACTTTTTGTCTTGGACTTGTATGTCTGTTTCCTTCACCAAGTTAGGGAAGTTTTCTGTCATTATTGTTTCAAACAGGTTTTCAATTTCTTGCTCTCTCTCTTCTCCTTCAGGTACCCCTAACAATGACCTTTATAGCTTTTTTAAAAATCTAGGATCCAATCAAGTTTCATTCATTGTATTTAATTATTATGTTTTATAATCTTATTATCCTCCAATAGTTTCCTGCCTTTTCTTCTTATATTTTCTTTTATTGACCTTGAAATTTTTAGAGTCTAGGCCAGTTTTATACATTGCCCCTAAATTTGGATTTGTCTGACTGTTTCCTTGTGATTCGTTTCATGTTACACTAGTTTGGTGGGGCCTACCAGGGTGACATTGAGTCCTCCTCAGTGCGTCACATCAGGAGGTGCATTATAACATTTGATTTAATCAACACCCATTGCTAATGGTAAGTCTAATCACATGAATAAGGTAAAGGTTGTGTCTTACTGTATTCCTAATAGTTATCAATAGGCCTGTGAACCCCTAATTGTTCATTGAATGAATGAGAACTTAAGAAGTACAGTGGTCTGAGGTAAAACTAAAAAAATTGAAAATTGAGCAATATCTGCAACTTCATATTAATCGTGGCCATCTCTGGGCACAGTGTTAATGTTCTGCACTAAGACGGGAAATCTACTGTGCAGACACTGCTACTGGCTTATACAGAATGCAGCTGTGTACTTAGAAGCTTTGGGACACAGCTGCCAGGATGGCTGTATATAACCTCAAAAATAAAGCAAATTATGTCTTACTGACTTGCATGGCATTACTTTCTTCCAAGATATTGAATTTAGGCTCCAGCAGAGTTTTCAGAGTAATATGTTTGTAATACCATTCATATAGAATGTGAATTCTGAAAATTGTCTGTTTATCTTTCAACACACACACAGCCCTCAGATCATCTAAAGCCCAAGGCTTATTGCCTATAAATCAGTTTCTGACCACCATACTTAATCATCATTGGTCCATATTTTTACAAGATACTCAACTTTAATCAAATCCTTCAAGGGAATGTTAGAGATTAGATCATAAGTGATATAAAAAGTAAAAGGCTTTTGTTCCAGAATCAAATACTAATGAAGCCATATGATTTAGCCAACTCTCCTAAGTGTAACAGAAGCTACAGAAAGCTACCCCAGACCCAGAGACGGAAATAATGGACCCTGATTGCTATATCAAAAGTTGCTGGTTGTCATGCACAATAAGAATTCTCTTCTATGATATGTGGTCCCTAGGATTAGCTGCTCAAATACTGGGAAAAAACCGTGGTGATTGTTCTAATTGGGTTGGTGTGAGTTAACATCACGAATTGAAGGAGGCACAGAAACATGATATCGGTAAAGGAAGTTGATGAGCTCGCCTTTGCTTCAGTGTTTACGAGGCACAGCATGCAGCTAATGGTAACTTGAGTGGTGGTAACAGAAATTCACTAGGTAGAAATGCAGTCCATTGACAGACAGCACCTACAGCACTGTGTCTACTTCTGGATGTCACTCTAACAGAGATGGGGCCAACCTGTGTCGCGTCAGAGGAGGGTCATCTGGGAATGGTGCTAAGAGAGAAATCTTAGGAGCCAAACCACCTAGATTCAGAGTTAGGCTCTGTTACATACTAGCTGTATATCTTTGGGCACATTACTTAACCTCTCTGTGCCTCAGTTTCCCCCTCTATAAAATGGGGTTGTATGAGATTTATATGAATTAATATATATAAATTGCTTTAAAAAGCACATACTATGTAACCAATGAATGTTGGTTATTCCTACTAGTGTCACCATCACCACGTCATCGGGAACAACTGGTGAGAATAAAGCAGAGGAAGATAACGAGGAGACTTGTAGGGACATAGGCGATCTCTTCAAAGGCTTGAAATGCTGCCAAGAGAAAGAGGCACTGGATGATTTCCATGTAACCTTGGGACCACATGGGTATCAAAGGGTATAAGTTACAGGAATTCAGAATTAGGTTCACCAGATAGGACCCATTGTCTTAATGATCAGAGTTATATGAAGATCAAACGCCTGCTCTAAATGAGAGGTGTCCAGGGTTACTGGGGTACTTAATCACATCCTGGACAATCCTTTGGGATTTAAGAATTAGATGGAAGACTGAATTAAATGATCCAAAAGAATCTAGCCTTGTGAGTCTATAATCACTTATACCAATTAAAGCATGAAGCAGAATTATTTTTAAATCCTCACCCAAGGATATGTTTTTATTGATTTTTACAGAGAGAAGAAGGGAAAGAGAAACATCAGTTGGTTGCCTCCAGTACATGCCCCGACCAGAGATCAAACCTGCAACCAAGGTATGTGCCCTTGACCAGAACTTGAACCCATGACTCTTTAGTCCTCAGGCCAACGCTCTGACCGCTGAGCAACCCAGCTAGGGCAGCATGAAGCAGAATTTTTAAGAATGATTAAAATGTAAGAAGCTCTACACAAATAAAAACTTCTCTGTTGCAATATTGTCACACTTCTCACCTCCTAAATCTACCCATTAATCATCCTTCCCACTTCTACCTGGTATCCACATCAAATAGAAAGAGGTAAAGAGATTACATCTGAATAATACACTCAGATACACATACAAAAACATGAGCACCTTATGAGTCTAATTTCTAAAATCAGTCCATTCATATGATAAAAATTATATTGAGCCAAAATTGCCCTGAAAAATCTACGGAGACACCAGCTTGGCACCTGCCTCTTTGCAAGCCCAGCAGTTTCCCTCCAGTGTTGGAACAAATTTCTGCTTCTTCTGGTCCAGCACTAAATAAAGGAGTTGGCTTGAATTTAAGTGAGAAGTTCTATTAAAAGTACATATATTGAGACAGTGTACTCAGCCACAGGAAGAGATATCTGTTCTGTGGGGAGAGGAGACCAAAGGAGAGCGATGAGATGAATGTCACCCACCCATTCTCCTTTTAGGGCACAGACTTGGTGAGTGTAACATCAGGCTGAATTGCTTGCATGGTTTAATTTGCTTTTTTTCTAGTCTGTTTATTTTATTTTTTCTCTTTATCTGAGTGCACAGAGTTGAAGTTGCCGATGTTAAATGCACCCCACTGAACATTTAGGAGCAAACCAGGGCATCTCCATCAGCAGTCACGCTCTTTCAGCCCACGGTTTCCATGACTACTCCCTGGGGCCTGGAGATGCACTGGATTATTTATCCAGCACCCCTTTTTGAGGGGAACCGTCCCTTCCCCACTGCACTCCGTGATTCTAGGGTGTCACCAACCATAGTGCCCTATTCGCCACATGGGCAGGCATGTGACCTAAGCAGGGCCAATCAGAAGCCTCCCCTGGGATTTTTGCACTGCAAGCAGAGTGTAGATGTCAGCCTATGGGTCGAAGGAAGGCAACAATCAGAGAAAGGCAGTGTTGAGAGATGAAGAGAAGGTTCCTGGCTCCATTCTTGTTCCAGTTCTAATACTCTCTAGGGCCTTTCTGTGGTGATCCAATAAATATCTTCTTTTGGCTTAATTGGGTTTTTGTCATTTTGAATGAAAGGAATTTTAACATAGCCCTCAAGAGTTTAATTCTCTGACCTATACCAATCTCAATATTCACTAGGCAAATGAAAGAGTACACAGAAATAGGCTTGGATGCCTGGCCCCCCACACTTGTTAGAGCACAGGTTTAGAATACATTCATTTTCAGTCAGCCTCCATAGAACCCTACCAACTATGAAGAGCAAATCCTTTCAAAGCAGATTATGTACCCAGGGAGGGAGGGAGGGAGAGAGAGAGAGATAGAGGAAGGGAAGGAGGGAGTGTGGGAGGATACGAAATAAACCCTCATGCCTTAATCAGAACTCACTCTGCCTTTGTCTGTCTTTCAAAGTCATAGGAAAAGGCTCTCACGACAAACAGAGTTCCTGTATGTGCCAGATGCTGGTGAAGATAGAGGGATTACAATGAAATACATGTGGTCCCTGTCTTGAGGTTGGAGCCTCCCCAAAATACTTCCAAGAGGTTCATTGGTTCTTTTATTTTTTAACCTGTTAATCAGAAATAGAGATCATTTGGTATTTGACATTATTCTTAAAAGTCTAGCTCTTACTCTTTACTAGGAACACACACAAATACATAAAATCAAAATAATCATCTCGTAATGTCTGAAAATTATTTGAATAGACATTTCTTTATAACTTAAATAAATCTTATTTTAAAAGCTGCCCTTCTAGAGCACAGTTCAGACTGACAGACCTCAGAGGAGGGGGGCAGGGGTGGGGGTGGATGAGATAAATCTAAGAACTTATACACATGTATGCGTAACCAATGGACATAGACAACAATGCTGGGGGTGGAGGGGTGGAGGGGTGGGATTAGGAGGAGGGTGTCTAGGAGGGAAAAAGGAGAAACATCTGTAACAAAACTAAATTAATAAAAATTATAAAATAAGCCCTGGCCGGTTTGGCTCAGCGGTTAGAGCGTCGGCCTGCAGTCCGGAGAGACCCGGGTTCGGTTCCCGCTAAGGGCACGTACCTCGGTTGCAGTTTGTCCCCGGCCCTGGTTGGTTGTGCGGGTGGCGACCACTCGATGTGTCCCTTTCACATCGATGTTTCTCTCTCTCTCTTCCTCTCTCTCCCTCTCATTCTACCTGAACAACAACAAAAAAACAAAACAAAAAAAATTATAAAATAAGTAAATAAAATAAAAACAATGAAAAATAAATAAATAAATAAATAAACAAACAAACAAACAAAAAAACTGCCCTTCTAACCCTGGCCAATTGGGCTCAGGCACTGGAGAGTTGGCCCACAGACCCAAGAGTCGTGGATTCGATTCTGGTCAGGGGCACGTACCTCAGTGTGGTTCGGTCCCCAGCCCTGGTTGGGTTGTGCAGGAGGCAAGCCAGTCAATGTGTCATGTCGATGTTTCTTTCTCTCTCTCTCTCTCTCTCTCTCTCTCTCTCTTTCTCTCTCTCCCCATCCCTCTCTTCCACTGTATCTAAAAATTAAAGGGAAACTATCCTCAGATGAGGATTAACAACAACAACAAAGAGCTCCCTCTCTGGATTTCAAAAAATTAACTGGATTAAGGGAATGTACCATGAACTGTTTCTAGCATTTACTTTGAAGGAAAAGGTCTGTGTGTCCCACTCCTGAAACACTGTCCTGTCCTAGCCACAGTGTCCCCCCGTGAGGCTGCTAGTGGATCACTCAACCCACATCCTGGTATAGCTAGGAGGCCTTAGTTCAATAAGTGACAAGTTCTAGCCCAGGTCCTACTCTGCAGACACCTGGTCTTTTCCTCTCTGCTAGCAAACATAGGCCCTCATTGATCTGGGAATTAGCAAAACAGATCGCAGAAAGTTAAAGAAATTTCCAAGAGAACCTCAGACATTGACTGAAACTTTATGCCCCCCCCAAGAATCCCCTCCCCCAAACCCTAAGAATTCTCTATCAAGTAAGCCAGCAACTCAACCAAGAGAAATTCTCTACATTTCCTTTGTATGGACAAAAATCCTAAATGTTATCTCTCTACATAACATATCATCTGAAAAAAATGACAAGCTAGCTAGACGGAAATTCTGAGAAGTAACCCAAGCAGAACTTAGACTAGCAGAGCTGGGAACAGTCCACGGGCCTGCAGGGTTAGGCATGTTCTGTGCTTGGGATTCAGCTGTACTGCTGGGAATGGGGAGGGGAGGGAGTGGGCCTCTCTGGACGTCCTGTCTTTAATAGTCAAGGTAATCTGCCTACACCCATTCAGTGGCACTTCAAGTACTCTGGGATGACTCGTCAGTTCCTGGACAACAAAAGGTGTGGTCCTGGATGGGCAAATACAGACTCTTCCCCACCTGTGCCCAAGGCAGGCATTTTCCACTTATCCAAGCTCAGACTCCTTTAATAATAGAGCAGACCAGGCAGTTGTCACTTAGAAGTTACCTTGGAATGGTCCTTTGGGCACTATGTATCTAATCCCTTTGTAAGATTGGGGGTGAGAAAGTCACCAAGCCTGTCGTGTAGCACCAGGGAACCTTTGGGAAGAGTTTTAATGATAATGAAATTACACACTTCACAGGGTAGAAAAGGATTCCCTCAAGTGAGAACATAAAAAAGTTCATCATGCCTGGCTGATGTGGCTCAGTGGTTGAGAATCGACCCATGCACCAAGAGGTAGCCGGTTTGATACCCAGTCAGGGCACATGCCCAGGTTATGGGCCTGATCCCCAGGGGGGCAGGCAGGAGGCAGCCAATCAATGTTCTCTTTCATCAATGTTTCTATCTCTCTCTCTCTAAATTTAATCAGTAAAAAAATAAAATAAAAATGTTCATCACTGAATTATGGGTATGATAAAAGTTTGGCTGGAATCAGAACTCTCTGAATTGGCTAGCTCAGAAGAGATTCTCACACTATCTATAAAACTTTTCACAGATCTCCCCTGAATTCATGGCACCAGGGCTGGACCTGGAGGTGGCAGCTGTAATTTATTAAAGAACCCAGGACCAGAACCTTAGAGAATCAGAACTGGAGACCAAACTCAAGTGCACTTATCAATTGGGCTTTCCCTAGAGACTGGCTCTAGGGATGTATACTGGGACTTTGTGTTTCTGTGATGTGTTTATTGCAAAATATCTATTAGCTGGTAATTTTGGTTTCCTTTTTAAAAAAATTATACTCCTTTTTTTCTATATCATGACCAAAGTGTTGTTACTGGGTAGTGTCAACTGACAGGCCATTCAGTGCAGGGATAGCTCCAGATTCCCACGTCAGGCTCAGGTAAGACAAATTCTGATGACCTTGTAAGGGAACCCTAGTCCTTACACCATATGCATCTCTGCTTATAGCATAATCTGCTCTCAACACAGATAACTAATGGGACAGGAACATGGTATGATTTGACTTTGGAAATATTGTGTTCATAATGTGAATGATGGATTTTAGGGGGCAGGGGCAAGGTAAGAAATCAGAAAATTTGTCACAAAGCTATTGGAATGGACCAGGCTAGAGATGAAGAGAGACTGAGTAAGAGAAAAAAATGAAGAAAAGGAAGTAAATTTGAGTAGCAGTAGGAGGTAAAATCAGCAGCCCTGGTGCTTGGCTGACCAGAGAGCTTAAGGAGAGGGTAGACTCTGGGGGGCTTCTAAGGCACATTGGAACCCACATCCCCTTAGTCTACTGCCAGTTTCCATAATTTCCACTGGCCTCTTTCCCAACCTCTCTCATTATCTTTCTCTCATTATGAAGTAGCATTTCTGATTATTAGAAGTGACTTACACATAATCATGTTTTATGCCAGGCCCTACGTCAATAAGCTGAGCTTTCTATCTGGCGTTAGAGAATGAGACAAGACCAACTCATGTCCAAGACCTTAATTCACCTCATAAAATTTTAACAGTTAGGGGAGACTGATAAGTCTATTGAAAGACCAACTATTGGGCATCTCAATATGACCATAAATAATGGAATTAAATGGGACAATGGAGAACCTGCATCCAGACAAGTCTCAGCTTGAGTTTACACGATTTTTTAGATGTAATATCCCACTCTGGTCACTGACTGACATTGCAAACCAAGACAAAGGTCACATCCTCAGTTCATTAATTCCACTGGAATAAAAATCAAGCCACTAAGGAGTTTAAGGGCAAAGAGTAATCAGAAGACCAAGAAACAATGGTCATTTTGTGAATCAGAAGTTTAAAGGCAATGATAAATAGGCAACAACAGTCTGAAGACCACAGCCTACAGGGCCCTCAGAGAACAATGAAAGAAAGTATCTATTATGTCAAAAATCATGGAATCCGCCTTCCTTTTCCTTCTTTTGTTCTCATTTTCTTTCTTAAGCCTAGTGTTTTCTCTTCCATCTTTCCACATTGTCTTTTTCTCTTTCCCCATACTTCATTTTTAATTAAAATTGGGTTATATTTTAAATGTTTAATATATTTATTGAATAAAGTTTCATGCTGTATATTTTATTGTAATATAATTTATATACCATAAAATTCATCTTTTAATTATACAATTCAGTGGTTTTTAGCATATTTACATTGTTATGCAACCATTACCACTGCATAATTTCAGAACATTTTCATTACCCCAAGGGAGACCCCCATATCTATTAGCAGTCACCCCCTCCTTCTTCCCTACACCAGCCTCTGGCAACCATTAATCCATAATACTTTTCATCTCTATGAATTTGCCTATTCTGGACATTTCATATGAATAAAATCATATAATTATGGCTTTCTGTGTCTGGGTCTTTAAAATTTTTTATTTAGAATAACATATTCGAGGTTTCTCTATGTTGTAGCATGCATCATTCCTTTTTATGGCCGAATAATATTCCATTGTATGGATATGCCACATTTAGTTTATCCATCATCAGTTAATAGGTATCTAGATTTTCCCACTTTATAATATTATAAATAATGCTGTGATCATTCATACAAGCATCTGTATGGCTGCAGGTCTTCATTTACCTTGGACAGAATTCCTGGAAGTATGGTAACTCTATGTTTTACTTTTGGAGGAACTTTCAAACTGTTTTCCAAAGTGAATGCAAGAATACAAAATTAACATCAAGAAATCGACGACAGCCCTGGCCGGTTTGGCTCAGCGGTTGGAGCGTCGGCCTGCGGTACAGAGAGACCCGGGTTCGGTTCCTGCTAAGGGCACGTACCTCGGTTGCAGTTTGTCCCCGGCCTTGGTTGGTCGTGCGGGTGGCAACCACTTGGTGTGTCCCTTCACATCGATGTTTCTCTCTCTCTCTCTTCCTCTCTCTCCCTCCCGCTCTGTCTGAACAAAAAATGCAAAAAAAAATGTCCTTGGGTGAGGATTAAAAAAAAAAAAAAAAAGAAATCGATGACATTCTTATACACCAATGATGAATTCACAGAAAGAGAAACTAAAAAAGCAATCCCATTTACCATCGCAGTAAAAAATTAAGATACCTAGGAATAAACTTAACCAGAGAAATAAAGGACCTATTTGCAGAAAACTACAGGACATTGAAAAAAGAAATAGAAGAAGATATAAAAAAGTGGAAGCACATACCTTGTTTATGGATTGGAAGAATTAACATAATTAAAATGTCCATACTACCCAAAGCAATCTATAGATTTAATGCAATCACCATCAAAATACCAACAACATATTTCACAGAACTAGAACAAATACCTCAGAAGTTCATATGGAACCAAAAACGACCCCGAATAGTCACAGCAATCTTGAAAAAGAAGGACAAAGTAGGTGGGATCACAAAACCGGAAATCAGGTTATACTACAAAGCTACTGTAATCAAAACAGCCTGGTAGTGGCACAAGAACAGGAATATAGACCAGTGGAACAGAACAGAAAACCCAGAAATGGACCCAAGAAATTATGCTCAATTAATATTTGACAAAGGAGGCAAGAGCATACAATGGAGTAAAGACAGCCTCTTTAATAAATGGTGTTGGGAAAATTGGACAACTACATGAAAAAAATGAAACTAGACCATCCTCTTACACCATACACAAGAATAAACTCAAAATGGATAAAAGGCTTAAATGTGACCCGTGAATCCATAAAAATCCTAGAAGAAAATGTAGGCAACAAAATTTTGGACATCATATGCAGCAGAATTTTCACTGATACATCACCTAAGGCAACAGAAACAAAGGAAAAAATGAACACATAGGACTACATCAAACTAAAAAGCTTCTGCACAGCAAAAGAAACAATCATCAAAATGGAAAGGCAACCCACTCTATGGGAGAGCATAATTGCCAATGATACATCATATAAGGGGTTAATTTCCAAAATACGTAGAGTGCTCCTACAACTCAACAAAAGGAAGACAAAAACCCCAATTAAAAAATGTGCAGAGGAGCTAAATAGACCCATCTCCAAATAGGACATACAAATGGCCAAGAGACATATGAAGAAATGCTCAACATCACTAATCATCAGAGAGATGCAAATTATAACAACAATGAGATATTACCTCACACCTGTCAGAATGGCCGCCATCAACAAATCATCAAACAACAAGTGACCCTAAGAAACCTGAAACACCAATCAGAAAGAATATATGTACCTCCATTTTTATAGCAGCACTATTTACAATAACTAAGACCTGGAAACAGCCCAAGTGTCCATCAGTAGACGAATGGATAAAAAAGCAGTGGTACATATACACAATGGAGTACTACACAGCTGTAAGAAGGAAAGATCTCTTATCCTTTGAGATGACATGGAGGGACCTGGACAGTATTATCCTAAGCAAAACAAGCCAAGCAGAGAAAGACAAATATCACATGATCTCACTTATTTGTGGAATATAATGAACATAACAGTCTGAGGAATTACATAGACCCAGAGACGTGGAAGTAGAGTACAGACTGACAACCCTCAGAAGAGGGCTGGGGGAAGGGAAGAGATAAATCACAGATCTTATATGCATGTATGCATAACCAATGGACACAGACAACAAAACCGGGTTCGGGGTGGGGGTGATGGGGAGGAGGGTGTCAATGGGGAAAAAAAGAGAAACATCAGTAACAAAAATAAATTAATAAAAAACTTTAAAATAAATAAATAAGATCAATTAAGAAAAAATATTTTTTAAAAAAGTGGATGCAAATGTCATTATAGTCCATGTTTTCACTTAAGTATTTAATCAGTGAATAGCTTTTAGAAAAAAATTTTAAAGTTAATTAAGTTGCTTCCCATTAGGCTTTGATTGATTTTTAATGTGGGTCATTGGTCCTCAGTAAACACCAGAGATCCACCCCTATTCCAGGAACTATAACAGCAGAACATTTAAAATAAGTTAATGACTATACAGTAGTGTGTGTGTGTGTGTGTGTATACTTTATATATACTTTCTAAAGTGTATATATATACACACACACACACACACACACACATATATACTTTAAGATCAATGTCTGACCCAGATAAGAAAAAGGAAAGTCCCAAGTCTTCCAGATTTCCCCCTTACCCTCAGCACTTTCTTAGTGTCCACCAGATTTGTGTGGGTGTTTCCTAATGACGATGAAGTCATTTCCTTTTAAAGGCTTTACATCAGCAATTACCCAGCTCTCCTTTCTCCCCTTAAAGCAACTACCTGTAAATGTGATCAATGAGATACAAGGGTTGTTTTTCCCCTTCTCCCACAGGCGGTTTGAACAGCTTTTCCATGCGTTTACCAGGTTCTCTTTCAGAGGCTAACCCTTACGTGCTAATGGCTACTAGGGAATCGTGAAAGGCCCAACGTACCACACTCCCACAGGAAGGCCCCGGGAAGTCAGGGTAATTCGGGATGAGTCTGACACAGGGTCAGCCTGCTCCCCACAAGGCAGCTGGGAGCTCAGCACCGGCCAGGGCACCTGAGCACTGGGCTGGCCTGAGGCGAGGGGCACGCTGCCAGGCACACAAGCATTTTATCAGACTTGTTCACACACATGTGGGTGTACTCAACAGCTTGGGATACTTTTATGAAATCGCCAAGGAAGTCAACTATGATGCGATCCACTTCTTCCTGAATTTTAGCAAAAGAGTAACCATTTTCCACCTTGGCACTTCCATAAAGCTCTCCCCAGTTAGTAATAATTCAGTCTTGATAAGGCCCTTATGGGATTTCCTGCTGATTTTCCCTCTCTGGGCATGCCCCAGCCAGTTGTCAGAGATGTGTGTGGTTCAGTGTTGTTGTGGTGCTCCGCCCACCAAGCTCCTGAGGGCCGCTGTAGGTTTGCCTTCCCCCTTCCCTGACTCAAATGGCCATTTGGGTAGTGGCTTCCAAAATGGCCATCAAATTCAAAACTTAAGCATTTTTCCTCTTTGCCCCTCAATCCCCAAGCCCCCTGCCAAGGACGCGACCTCTAAAGCAGGCATGTGAGGGGGAAAGTGAGGGAATTTTGAGAAAATGGCCCACATTCCAAATGTACCAGTTTCCCCCGGCTGCTTTCCCTGACTATTCTGTTCTGACCACTTAGCAGGACGAAAAGGGGAAAAGGAAGAGGATTTTCTCTGAAAGCCAACGTGGTTCACAGCCTGCTCCCCTCTCTCTCCTCTGGAGGTGCCCTCCCCTGCCAGGTCTGGAGCATCCCAAACATCTGTGTAAATTCACAACCAACCATTCCTTACCAGCAGGGGAGCTGACCTCAGGAAATGAGCTGAATGCCATCGAAGGGGCTTATAAGCAGTCTTGGGGTGCTCAAGTCCCATGGCACACAGTTAACCACGAAACAACTTCTTCTTGGTGTGTATGTGCCAAGTTCCTCCCTGTCTACATGAACCCTTTAACTGGACCCTTGACCTGTCTTTTCAGCCCTTCCAATCTACTGCACGCCTAGGCCACCTTCTGTCTCGAAGTCCTCAGAGTCCCTGGTGAAAGGTGATCTTTCTACTCTGGCTGCATGCCCACTCCCTGTGGCCTCAGGCCCCTGGCCTCTGCTTGTAGGAACCCTCAGAAGCAGCTTCTCTAGGTTCTGCAAACAGGCCTCTTAACTCTGTTCCTGCAACAGGGTTGCCTATCTCGCACCTCTGCCTCCTGCCTTCTCCCCACCCACTCCCAGCCCTTCTGGCCAGGGGCCATCATCCAACCCAGGATCACCGTGTCCCAACCCACAGCTCTGCCTCTCCTGCCACTGTTCATAACAGGGAGATATTTGACTAGAACAGCAACACAAGGGTGTTTTATTTAAATTTATTTCCTTGGATGACAACTCCCAGGCCACACCTCAAATCCTCCCTGATGCTGGAATAATGAAGTTGTCACTGTGTACAGCACACATCACCACCAGCTTATCTCAGGTGAGAACTTGGCAGGTATTTCTCTGAGGAGCAGTAGCTGGGATACAGAAGGCCCTGAGGAAGGGTGCGTGTGGGGAAGGTGATGGTGCTGAGTGGCGGCTCCATACCTTCTGTGGAAATACTGGAAGAGCTAGAAAATCCTGATTGTAGTGATTTAAGCATCATTCTAGGGATCGTAAACCGCCGCCTCATAGAAACCACTGAGAGCAGTCGGTGATCCGAAGCTTTTTGCTTCCTTGATGTTATAATATGGTGTAAGTTGGGGATTATCAGTGTTTCCTACCAATTGAAGCAAATGGCAGCCAAGAGTCTTGTCTTCTGCTGCCACCTTGTGGTTCAGAGAAGAAAATCTAAATTCATAGAGTTGCTCTGGTGATGAGAAACCAGCATTTTAGAGCTGGAAGAGATCTTAGAAGTTCTGTAATCCAACTCCCTTCAGTTCACAGAGAAGGAAACCAAAACCCAGAACGGAACCAAGAGCCCCACTTCCTCTGCCGTGCCACCCCACTTCTTTGGAAAATTACACTCACAGAGTGTGCACTTGGATCGAGTCCCTAAAACTAGGCCACCGATGTACATGGCAGCAAACACTAGTGTGTCCATTTCTCTGCGTCTCATCCTGTGAAAACATTTTCAAAGGAATCAAGGGACAGGGCCAAGTGAGCAGTAACAAAAGCTGGCTTCCAGAGTGCGCACTGCAGAGCTGTGCTAAGCATTGTGCCTATTAACTCGATTCTTCCAGTCACCTCATGGAAACACCACTATTATTATCCCTCTCTTACATGTACGGAAACTGAGGCTTACAAGTGGCTAAGTAACTTGCCTAAAGTCACAGCCAAACCTGGCAAAGAGGAAATTCAGATTCGGATCTGTGCCCCGAACTCTATCCTTACTCTTCACATTGACCTTGTCCCGTCCAACTACACGTCCCCTTCAAACTACGAGCGACCTCTTAGGCCCGTTCTCTCTACTCCCCGTCTACAACCTGTGGTCTCTCCGTGCCTTTGCCATCCTAGATTGTGCTGCATGGACCCGAAGCTTCATTTTCACCCACAAACGCGTTAGAAATGCACATCCTCAGCTGGCATCCCAGTCCTACAGAATCAGGGGCTCCAGCGTGGGGCCTGCCAATCAGGGTTTTCACAAGCCCTCAGGGTATTTTTACAACACTCCAGTTTGTGACCCTCTGCTACAGAACATCTAGGTATTTCAACAGTGGTTTGAAGTTAAAGAAAGCATGGATATAGTCATTTAGGTACATAACTAAAAACAGAAAACTGAGCACGCACTTAACTTAGGAGAGGTCAAACTCCACTCTTATTTAGCCAGAGGAAAAAGGCTCCTGGAATTTTGGCATTTTCTTCCAAATTTCCCTTGACCATGATTTTGGCCTTGAGAGAGAAACGTCGGCCACCCACCAAGATGAGCAGAAAGGGAAGCGCTCCTTCTGGGTGAAGAGCACCCCCCTTCCCAGGAGGACATTCAGCACCACCATCCTAATACCCCAACTTAGGGTAGGAGCACTGGCTGTTTGCCACACCAGGACAGCTCCCAGGCCTTTCAGACAGCATTCTAAAACCACCTTTTGAAGACATATTTTTTTCTGGTGATAAAGGAATTCCATTTAATAATCCTAAAACTTTAGAAAAATAAAAAAGAAACATAAAGAAAGTTAAAATTACCAGTTCTCCTATTCCAGCCCATGTTCATGGATTGGAACTTAATATTATTAAGACGGTAAAATTCCCCAAATGGATCTAAAGGTTTAAAGCAATTCCTATTAAAATTCCATTTGGCTTCTTTGCAGAAACTGACAAACTAATTCTAAAATTCAAATGTAAATCTAAGGAACCCAGAATATCCAAAACAATCTTTGAAAGATCAAATTTGGAGGACTAACACCAATTCAAAACTTACCAAAAAGTCATTAAGATATTGTGGTACTGACAGAAAGACAGACATAAATTGAATGGAATAGAGTTGATAGTCCAGAAATAAATCCTCACATTTATGGTCAATTGATTTTGACAAGGGCATCAAGACCATTAAGCGTGGAAAAGAACAATCGTTTCGACAAAGTGTGATGGGACAACTGGATATCACAGGCAGAAGAAGAACTTGGACACTCACCTCATACCAGATCCTAATTTAACTCAAAGGATCAAAGACCTAAATGCAAGAGTGAAAACTATAAAACTTTTTAGAAGAAAACATAGGCATGAATCTTTATGACACTGAGTTAGACAATGGTTTCTTGGATATGATAAGAAAAGCTCAAGTAACAAAAGAAAAAAAAATGATAAATTGGATATTGTCAAAATTTAAGACTTCTGAGTTTCAAAAGTGACACCACCAAGAAAGTACAAAGACACCCTAAGAATAGGAGAACATTTGTAAGTCATATATCTGAGTACATGGTGGGGCAAAGTAGGTTTACAGTTGTCTGTATGAAAAATAATACAATAATTAATAAATAATAATATATAAGAATACACTCTGTTTTGGGTACTTACAACTGCAAACTTTTGCCCCACCCTGTATGTAAGGAACTCTTGGAACTCAACAATACAGAGACAAATAACTCAATTTTTTTTAATGGGAAAAGAATTTATGTAAACATTTCTCTAAAGAAGTTACACAAATGGCCAACAAACACATGAAAAATGCATTAACCATCGGGGAAATGCAAATGAAAACCACAAAGATGTATTTCATATCCACTCGGATCGCTATAATCAAAAGAAAAGTGTTAGCGCAGCGGGTGTGGCTCAGTGGTTGAGCATCGACCCATGCACCAAGAGGTCGCCTGTTTGATTCCCGGTCAAGGCACATGCCCAGGTTGTGGGCCCAATCCCCAGCGGGGGGCAGGCAGGAGGCGGCCAATTGATGCTCTCTCTTATCCATCTTTCCATCTCTCTCTCTCCCTTCCTCTCTCTCTAAAATCAATAAAGAAAAAAAATAAAATAAAATTCTTCTTAAAAAGAAGACACGTGTTAGTGAGAATGTGGAGAAACTGGAGCCTTCATATCCTGTTAGTGGGAATGTGAAATGGTGAACCAGCTTTAGAAAAGTCTAGGTAACCTATTATGGCCAATTTTTGTGTGTGTTACTCATACTTGGTCACGTGAGTCTAGCTGGGGGCACGTTTAGATTTTTCTTCACATTATTCAGCTCTTTCCCACTCTTCTTAGTGTTCCTGTCGGATCAAAGATGGACCAAGAGAGGGAACTAAAATTGTCTCCTGTTATTCTTCCTGATCACTGCTGCGTAAAGTTATATGGAAACTACTGTGATTGTAACTTGTAACTCTCTTCCTTACAAATTGATCTCTGGCTCATTTAAGACTCACGTTCAGTCTTGTCCAACATTAATAATGTGACTCCAGGTTTCTTTTGTTAGCATTCACCTTTTTATCCTTTTGCCCATCCTTTTAGTTATTGTGAAGAAGGAAAACTATGCAAATATAATTAAATTATTTTCACATAAATGGGATCATAAATGGGGAAGAGTGTGTGTGTGGGGGGGGAGTATAGAAGGAATTGTATAATAAAGTTAACTTTTCGTCTCCCAAAATAGAAAATCAATAGCTAGCACCTACATCAGAAAAAAAAAAAAAAAATCAAGAAAAAGCCATATAGGCATGTTATTAAAAATCTGGTTGCAAATATAAGAAGAAAGAGTTAAGAGTTGAGCGATTGCCTGGGGGTTGGGAATGAGGTAGAATGGGACGCGGGAGGAGAAGGTACCATCTGTGCCAAGCTGTTTTAGGAAACTGTACTCTTCCTGCCTTTCCCTGCCCTCTGGACTCACCTGTTAAGATTATTGGTAGTATTTACAGGTGCCATCAATTAAGAACTACTGCACAGAGCTACACATTATGTGTATCCCAAGTGGGGGTGAAGCCAGGACCTGGGAAAGGCCTGTGGTTTTAGGTCCCCGAGTCAAAACAGCAGTGGACACCCTAAAAAGATCCAGATAAAGCATTTGATAAAATTCAACATCCATTCATATTTTTAAACAAAATCTTAGAACACTAAAAATAAAAGAAAATTTCTTTAAATCTTCTTTAATATTTTTGAGAACCTTATTATGGTGGGAACTATTATTATTGCCATTTCTCAGATAAGGAATCTTAAGTTTACAGGGCTGGTAGGTGACAACACTCTGCCCAGCTCCGTGACTTGAGGTCTTTCTACTCTCAGGTTCACCTTAAATCAAAGGGACCCAGGTACACAAAGTAGTCCTTAGAATGAAAACTGTTACACTCTTTGTCCACAAAAGTTAGACTTGTTGTCATTCTCTCATATCCACAAGAGGGCATTGGGCTCATTATAATTCAAGTCTAATGTTCAAAATTGAATTGTGTAGCATGAAACTGAGTAAATATTAGTAAAATTGGAGCTCCATAAGTGAACATTCTACAGGGTCTATGTGCAACTTAGGTCAAAATGGACCAACTCTGTACCTCTCATAATAAAATCCCATTGCTGATAGTCTTCATATACTTCCTACACCAACTTCCTACAGGGACACTCAGGCCACATTGAGGACAGACTGCACAACCAACTGGTTGACACCTCCCCATACAGTGGTGTTTCATGGACGCTAGTTCCCTGATTTCCAATGAGGAGAGAGTGATGAGGAAGAGATTCTTCTAGGGGGTACGTATTAGACTTAGGGTATGGGGGAATACTGGGTGTGAAATTTGAAAAGAAAAACCGGAATTGCTATTAAATGTTATATTTGGAAATTGCTTACTGTCTACAATATAAATATTAAACAAAGATGTGTAGTTTTATAGTGTTTATCAAAAGGAAGCAGGAGTTTTAAAAACTGAGAAGTCTGGTTCTATCTTATTTAAGTCTGTGGTTGACTGTACAAAATATTTTGTATTACAGGTCATCAAAATCTCTCACATTTATTTCCTCGTTTCCATGTTTACTGCCATTTCCCTGGTTCAAGTCCTTGTTTGTCTGGTTTCTTTCACAGAGTTTTGTAAAAGTTGGGGTAGATCCAAGCCCAGGGAAAGTACTGGGTTCTAGCGCTGAGTCAAAACAGAAGTGGACATCTTAGGAGATGCAGAAAAAACATTTGATAAAAGTCAGCATCCTCTTGGTTTTAGACAAAATCATAAGCAACTAGGAATAAAAAAGTACTTCCTTAAACAAATAAAGGATTTAAAAAAAGACTTCTATAAATATTATACTTTATTAAATTTACAACATCACTAGATAGAGTCAATATACAAAAATCAGTTATATGTCTAAACATTAGTAACAAACAAGTAAAAAACAAATTAAAAAATAATACTATTTAGTATAGCAAATTAAATACCTAGGAATAAATCTAAAAAAATATGTATAAGATCTCTACACTGATTACTACAAAATATTACTGGGTAAAATTAAATAAGTCCTAAATAAATGAAAAGATCTACCATGTTCATGGATTGAAAGACTCAAAAATATTAAGATGTTAATTTTTTCATGAATTGATATATAGATTCATCATAATCTTAGTCTAAGTTTAAGCATATTTTTTGTGTAAATTGACAAGGTGATTCTAAAATCCATATGAAGCCCTGGCCAGTTTGGCTCAGCGGTTAGAGCGTCGGCCTGCGGTCCACAGAGACCCAGGTTCGGTTCCCGCTAAGGGTATGTACCTCGGCTGCAGTTTGTCCCCAGCCCTGGCTGGGTCATGCGGGTGGCGGCCACTCGATGTGTCCCTTTCACGTCAATGTTTCTCTCTCTCTCTCTCCCCCTCCTGCTCTATCTGAATAAAAAATGGAAAAATGTCCTCGGGTGAAGATTAAAAATAATAATAAGAAGAAATAAAATCCACATGAAAATGCAAAAAGGATCAAGAATAGCTGAAGCAATCTTGAAAAAGAACAAAGTTGGAAGACTTTCACTTCCAGATGTCAAGACTCATTATAAAGTTATAACAATCAAGATTGTGCAATACTGCCACAAGGAAGTCGACTGATGGAATTAAATAGAGTCCAAAAATAAAACCACACATATACGGTCACCTAATTTATGAAAAGGGTAACATTGTGGTGAACTAAGGGAAAAGGTTCTGGGTTCACTCTATAGCCACATGAGAAAAAAAGTATCAGGATTCTAATCTCACATCACACACAAAAATCAATTCCAGCTAAATTGCAGATCCAAATATAAAAGACAAAACCATAAAGCACTTAGAAGAAAGCATGGGGGAACATTCTATGATATTGGAGTAGCAAATATATCTTCAAAAGAACTATAAAAAGTAGTAAACAGACCGAAAAATGGCGGCGGAGTGAACGGAGCTACACAGACCTTCTCCCAGAACCAAACTGGAATTACAACTATAACACAGACAAATCGACGGGAAAAACCAACAGAAAAGCAGCTTGCGAGGACCATACAACGAGGGACACTGACTCCATCCCGGTAGGCTTGCGAAGGCGCGAGACGGGGCTGGGAGCGCACGGTCGGCAGCTCGGCAGCGGCCTTAGCTATAAGCGGCGCCCGCGGGTTACACTCCCAGGCGGCCCCACAGCGCAGCCGGGACTGAGGCTAAAACAGCCACAGCCACTCACCTTGGGCTCCGGCAGAGGGAGGGCAGACTGGACTGGAACTGTGTCGGGACACTCGGGGTTTGGAGGGCTCTCGGAGCTTTGGCTGAGTGCAGCCACTCAGGACGGTGGCCACATTGCTTCTTCCCAGGGCTCTGAGAGAGGCAGCAGCCCCTCCCTCGGAGATCCAACCCCACCCTGTGGGCCATTGAAGTGTTAATTGAGGCTCACTAAGGACCAGCATCTGCCCCACCCTCGTGAAAGCCCCTTGGCTGAGCACCAGAGGGAGTTTTTCAATCAACTGACAACCCAAAACTCATCAATTAACCTAGACTGCTAGCTTCCAGGCAAAAAGCTAGAGGATAACAGTACGTTTCCTGGGCTGGCAGCTTTAACCAGGAAAGTAAGACTTGACAGTGGTGTTCAACGCGGGTCCTCCCTCGCTCATCTAAACACAGGAGAGGGAGCCACAAACAGCAGAACACCAACACCCACAGGGAGAACTTGACAGGCTCCAAAGCCCAGAGTGATAGCTAAAATGGTGAAACACAGAAACAGGAGCCAAATGAAAGAGCAAACCACCTCCACCGAAGATGAGATCAATGTGGAGCAATTAGGCATGTTAACAGAGCTAGAATTCAGAGCCATGATCTTGAGGAAGCTGAACAGCATGAGTAAGGACATAGAGACACTGAAAATAAGCCAAATGGAAATTAAAAACCAACAAGAAGAGATAAAAAATGACATATCCGAAATGAAAAACACATTGGAAGGTTTAAAAAGCAGAGTAGGGGAAGCTGAGGACCGGATCAGCGAATTAGAAGACAGGGTAGAAAAAATCAACCAATCAGAAAAACAAAAGGAAAAAACTATTAAAAAACAGGAAGACAGCTTAAGAGAACTATGGGACAACTGGAAACGTAATAATATTCGCATCATAGGAGTCCCCGAAGAAGAAGAAAAGGAGCAAGGGATAGAGAATATATTCAAAAAAATAGTGAGAGAAAACTTCCCTAATTTGGTGAAGGAAGAAGGCATTCAAGTTCAAGAAGCACAGAGAGTCCCAAGTAAGAAGAACCCAAACAGGCCCACACCAAGACACATAGTAATTAAAATGCCACAAATTAAAGACAAAGAGAGAATCCTAAAAGCAGCAAGAGATAAGCAACAGGTTACCTACAAAGGGAACCCCATAAGGCTCTCAGCTGACTTCTCACAAGAAACACTACAGGCCAGAAGGGAATGGCATGAAGTAATCAAAGTCATGAAAAACAAGAATCTGAATCCAAGACTACTCTACCCAGCAAGGCTATCATTCAAAATAGAAGATCAAATAAAGAGCTTCCCAGACAAAAAAAAGCTAAGGGAATACATTAGCACCAAACCAGCACTGCAAGAAATGTTAAAAGGACTGCTGTAATTAGCAGTAGAAATGGGAACAAAAATAGAACCACACTAAACAAAAATGGCAATAAATAAGTACATATCAATAATCACCTTAAACGTAAATGGACTGAATGCTCCCATAAAGAGACACAGAGTAGCTGATTGGATAAGAAAGCATGACTCATCTATATGTTGTTTACAAGAGACCCATCTCTCAACAAAAGACTCACATAGGTTGAAAGTGAAGGGATGGAAAAAAATTTTCCAAGCAAATGGAAAGCAAAAAAAAGCTGGGGTAGCAATTCTCATATCTGATAAAATAGATTTCAAAATGAAGACCATAACTAGAGACAAAGACGGCCACTACATAATATTGAAAGGATCTATCCAACAGGAAGATATAACCTTGATAAACATATATGCACCCAATATAGGAGCACCAAAATATATTAAAAATCTTCTGGAGGACTTCCAAGGAGAAATCGACAACAATACAATCATAGCTGGGGACTTCAACACCCCGTTGACAGCACTGGATAGATCCTCTAGGCAAAAAATTAGCAAGGAAACAGAGACTCTAAATGAAGCACTAGACCAAATGGATTTAATAGATATCTACAGAGAATTACACCCCAAAACTACAGAATACACATTCTTCTCAAGTGCACATGGGACATTCTCAAAGATAGACCACATGATAGGACACAAACTAAATCTCTACAAGTTCAAGAAGATTGAAATCATATCAAGCATCTTCTCAGATCACAATGGCATGAAACTAGAAATCAACTGCAACAAGAACATGCAAAGACATCTCAACACATGGAGGCTAAATAGCATGTTATTAAACAATGAATGGGTCACCGAGGAGATCAAGGAAGAAATAAAAAACTTCCTGGAAACCAATGAAAATGAACACACAACAACACAAAATCTATGGGATGCAGCGAAAGCAGTTCTGAGAGGGAAGTTCATAGCACTACAGGCCTACCTCAAAAAACAAGAAAAATTTCTAATTGACTGTCTAACCTCACAACTTAAAGAATTAGAAAGCAAACAAAAAGAAAACCCCAGAGCAAGTAGAAGGAAGGAAATAGTAAAGATCAGAGCAGAAATAAATGACATAGAGACCAAAAAAACAATTCAAAGGATCAATGAAACAAAGAGCTGGTTTTTCGAAAAGATAAACAAGATTGATGGACCCTTAGCTAGACTCACCAAGAAACAAAGAGAGAGAACCCAAATACACAAAATCAGAAATGAAAGAGGAGAAGTAACAACCAACACCACGGAAATACAAAAGATCGTTAACAACTACTATGAACAACTATATGGCAACAAATTCGACAATCTCAGCGAAATGGACAAATTTCTAGAAACACACAGTCTCCCAAAACTATTCCCGGAAGAGATAGAAAACTTGAACAGACCAATAACAACTAAGGAAATTGAAGAGGTAATCAAGACTCTCCCAGCAAACAAAAGCCCAGGCCCAGATGGTTTCACGGGGGAGTTTTACCGAACATTCAAAAAAGAACTAACACCCATTCTCCTCAAACTATTTCAAAAAATTCAAGAAGAAGGAAGACTTCCAAACACGTTCTATGAGGCCAGCATAATTCTAATTCCAAAACCAGAAAAAGACACTACGAAGAAAGAAAACTACAGGCCAATATCCCTGATGAACATAGATGCCAAAATCCTGAACAAAATACTAGCAAATCGGATCCAGAAATACATCAAAAAATTATTCACCATGACCAAGTGGGATTCATTCCAGGGATGCAAGGCTGGTACAATATTCGCAAATCAATAAACGTGATACACCACATAAACAAAATGAAGAATAAAAACCACATGATCATATCAATAGATGCTGAAAAAGCATTCGACAAAATCCAGCATCCATTTCTGATAAAAACGCTCAGCAATGTAGGAATAGAGGGATCATATCTCGACATAATAAAGGCCATATATGAAAGACCTACAGCCAACATCATACTCAATGGACAGAAACTAAAAACATTTCCATTAAGAACAGGAACAAGACAGGGATGTCCACTTTCGCCACTCTTGTTTAACATTGTACTGGAAGTCTTAGCCACAGCAATCAGACATGAAGAAAAAATAAAAGGGATCCAAATTGGAAAGGAGGAAGTGAAACTGTCATTATTTGCAGATGACATGATATTGTACATAGAAAACCCTAAAGACTCCATCAAAAATCTATTAGACTTAATAAATGAATTTGGCAAAGTAGCAGGATACAAAATTAACGTCAAGAAATCGACGGCATTCTTGTACATCAATGATGAACTCACAGAAAGAGAAACTGAAAGAAAGAGCCATTTACCATCGCTCCAAAAAAATTACGATACCTAGGAATAAACTTAACCAAAGAAGTAAAGGACCTATTTGCAGAAAACTACAGGTCATTGAAAAAAGAAATAGAGGAAGATATAAAAAAGTGGAAGAACATACCCTGTTCATGGATTGGAAGAATTAACATAATTAAAATGTCCATACTACCCAAAGCAATCTATAGATTCAATGCAATCCCCATCAAAATACCAACGACATATTTCATAGAACTAGAACAAATACTTCAAAAGTTCATATGGAACCAAAAAAGACCCCGAATAGCCACAGCAATCTTGAAAAAGAAGAACAAAGTTGGAGGGATCACATTACCAGATATCAGGTTATACTACAAAGCGACTGTAACCAAAACAGCCTGGTACTGGCACAAGAACAGGCATATAGACCAGTGGAACAGAACTGAAAACCCAGAAATGGACCCAAGGCAATACGCTCAATTAATATTTGACAAAGGTGGCAAGAGCATACAGTGGAGTAAAGACAGCCTCTTTAATAAATGGTGTTGGGAAAATTGGACAGCTACATGCAAAAAAATGAAACTCGACCATCACCTTACACCATACACAAAAATAAACTCAAAATGGATAAAAGACTTAAATGTGACCCGTGAATCCATAAAAATTCTAGAAGAAAATGTAGGCAACAAAATTTCGGACATCATACGGAGCAGAATTTTCACTGATACATCACCTAAGGCAACAGAAATAAAGGAGAAAATGAACACATGGGACTACATCAAACTAAAAAGCTTCTGCACAGCAAAAGAAACGATCATCAAAATGGAAAGGCAACCCACTGTATGGGAGAACATCATTGCCAATGATGTATCAGATAAGGGGTTAATTTCCAATATATACAGAGAGCTCACACAACTCCACAAAAGGAAGACAAAGAACCCAATTAAAAAATGGGCAGAGGAGCTGAATAGACACCTCTCCAAACAGGACATACAAATGGCCAAGAGACATATGAAGAAATGCTCAACATCACTAATCATCCGAGAGATGCAAATTAAAACAACAATGAGGTATCACCTCACACCTGTCAGAATGGCCGCCATCAACAAATCATCAAACAACAAGTGTTGGCGAGGGTGTGGAGAAAAGGGAACTCTAATACACTGCTGGTGGGAATGCAGACTGGTGCAGCCGCTATGGAAAACAATATGGTGCTACCTCAAAAAATTAAAAATTGAACTTCCATTTGACCCAGTGATCCCACTGCTGGGAATATACCCTAAGAAGCCTGAAACACCAATCAGGAAGAATATATGTACCCCCATGTTCATAGCAGCACTATTTACAATAGCTAAGATCTGGAAACAGCCCAAGTGTCCACCAGTAGACGAATGGATCAAAAAGCTGTGGTACATATACACAATGGAGTACTATGCAGCGGTAAGAAAGAAAGATCTCTTATCCTTTGAGACGACATGGAGGGACCTGGAAAGTATTATCCTAAGTGAAAGAAGCCAAGCAGAAAAAGACAAATACCACATGATCTCACTTATATACGGAATATAATGAACATAACAGTCTGAGGAATACAGTAGACCCAGACACATGGAAGTAGGGCACAGACTGACATCCCTCAGAAGAGGGGATGGGGGGTGGGGGGGTGGGAAGAGATAAACCACAGAACTTATATGCATGTATGCATGACCAATGGACATGGACAACTAAGCCGGGGACAGGGTGGAGGGGGTGGGGTGGGGGGTGCCAATGGGGTAAAAAGGTAAAATATCTGTAACAAAAAAATAAATAAAAATTCATGAAAAAAAAAAAATAAATAAATAAAAAAATAGTAAAAAAAAAAAAAAAAAAAAAAAAAATAAAATACTAAAGAACTTAAAAAAAAAAAAAAAAGTAGTAAACATAAAGAATAAAAATTTATCAATTAGAATATATTAAAATTAAGAACATTTGCTTATTAAAAGATATTGTTAAGAGAATTAAAAAGTAAGCCTCAGGGTGAGAGAAGATATTTGCAATACATATCTTTGACAAAAGTCTTGTACCCATAATATATACATAATTTTCACAAATCAGTAAGAAAAAGACTGGCAACCTGATTTTAATATGGTCAAAAGACTTGGATACTTTGCCAAAGATATTCATATGACCAATAAACACAAAAAAAGGTGTTCAACTGTCATAGTTATCAGAGAAATGCCAAGTTAAAGCCACAATGAGATACTACATACCCTCTGGAATGGCTAAAGTGGAAAAGGCAGAGAATACTAAGAGTTGACGAAGCAACTGGAACTCTCATACACTGCTACTGTGGATATAAATGGGTATAAGTACTTTGGAAAACTATTTGGCAGTACCTATTAAAGCTGAACATATGATTATCTTATGACCCCAAAATTCTACTCTTCACAAAGATGGGGACAGAGGTAAAGGAACCAATAAGAGATAGTAAAGCACCCTGGGGTCTGCAGTCGCTGGAGAGGGAATGGTTCTGAAACACAGTGAAGCCTGTAGCTGCAGCAGCAGCTGGCCTATAGGGCCTATGGCTTTCCATAGAGAAATGCAACCCAGGCAAACCTGAGGCCCCATCGCCAATTTTCTTCTGTTATTTCAGCTGGAAACCAGAGGGCAAGGGGGCCGGCTGACAGAATCCATATGGCGCAGCCTCTCGGGGCCCAGAGCAGCGTGAAGGGCAGAGCATGGATCTGGAGAACAGAAGGAGAAAATCGAGCACACTAATGTCAAACCCGGAGCATGGCCTCTAGAGTTAGATGACCTGGGTCCAAGTTCGGCTCTGCCACATACCAGCTGTGAGGCCTTTAAGGCAATACATTTAACCTCTGTATACCTGTTTTTTCATCTGTAAAATGGAGATAATGATATTCTCTTTCATAGAGTTGTATAATAAGCAAAAGAACGATACGTGAGAAGTATTTATCATGTAACAAGTGTTCCATAAGTGGTAATTACTAGTATTATTTTAAGCCTTCCCTTTTACATAATCTATGCTCAAACAGAGAAGTTTATTAAATCTAATTATATCCTGTATTGTGCCTCTGCTTAAGACAGGAATGTTTCCTAATCTCTTTTCCAAGAAGCCTCTCAACTGTGACTTTCTCCAAGGAGACTTCCCCAAGCCCCTCAGCCAGAAGGAGCTTCTTCTGTTCATCCACAGGTCTGTGTCCACCCCTCCCTAGTGGCACATGCTACAGTCCTCACGGAAATACAGCCCCGTGTCCACAAGTCTGTTTTCACTCCTTCAAAGCAGGAACCATATCTCATTTTTATTTATTTTTGAGCTAACTATAGTGCCTAACACTAGACTTCATATACAAATGTTTGTTTGCTACCTTGGATTATATTGGAATCTTAGTGTAGTGAGTATTGCTTGAAACACATTCATCATTGGCTGTAATTTTAAAATCCTGTCATTTAAACTGAGCACTTGTTGAGATGGGTTTTTTTTGTATCATCACTGGCAGCAAAAGGGAAGTAATTGTAATGACTAGTTATGGAGCATCTACTCTGTGCCAGGACTTGACACATTAGGGCCAGACTACAAGATAGGGACAGAGAGGGAAGTAAGGCTCAAAGGGAAAATGTAATCTGCAGCTGGTGAGTGGCAGAGCTATGCCCCCACTCAGCCCTCCACAAAGCGTATGCTATTTCTATGATGCCACATGGCTTCCTACAACCAGGATAGATGGTGTCAGGTGAGAACAGGTACTTCTGGACTTTACTTACTTTCTTCATTGTGCAACGAGGGAGGACTGGATGTTTTCTTAGTTTGCTTCCAGTTCTAAAATGTATGATTTTAGCCCGGCCGGTGTGGCTCAGTGGATTGAGTGTCATTCCAGGGGGCCGAGAGGTCCCTGTCTGATTCCCGGTCAGGGCACATGCCCGGGTTTTGGGCCCAGTCCCCAGTGGGAGATGTGCAGGAGGCAGCCTGTCGATGTTTCTCTCTCACATTGGTGTTTCTCTCTCGCTCGCTCTTCCTCTCTCTATAAAAACAGATCAATAAAAACATATTTAAAAAAATAAAAATAATAAAATGTATGACTTTAAAGAAGTAGCTTTGTCTGTTCACATCAGGTGCCTGTGCTGATTACTGCGGGGGACACCTCCTTCATAAAGTGAGTTAGAAAATACAGGTGTTCTCTGTTTCTATCACACAAATGCAAGAGGCCGGTTTGGTGAAACTGCCTTCTATGGGACTCAAATTTCCCCTTCTTCAGTTTCATGGATTACAGTGAAGTCAACAAGAGTGTAATTTGTGTTTGCATAAAGCCAGAACACAAAAGGAAATATCCAGGCATTACTGAGTATTCCCATACCGAAAGAGCAAAGTTCAATTCTGTTAGCTACTCTCATTACTCAGCAAATACGCTCCGCATTCACTGGAATATCCCAGCACCAAATCTCCAAAGTTCCCACTGCCTTTGGAAGATAAGCAGAAGCCCACTTACTATTTTGCTAAACTAGAATATATTTTATGATTAAGGGGTGGAATTAAGGTAACATTAATTCAACTGTGCAACTTACAAACTCTATATAATTAACAAAGAAAGGAAAAGTAAACCAGTCCTCCTTATATACTGCCTGTAAGAGGAAGATCTCTCCCTTCTCCTCTCCTTCTCTTCTATCTATCTATCTATCTATCTATCTATCTATCTATCTATCTATCATCTATCAGTCTATCCAGCTATTGATCCGAGCCTTAGTCTAGCTCAAGTACGGTATGCATACAGCAGGGAAGGCAGTTAGGACAGGGTAGTCACCCCTGCGTGAACTCCCTGGAACCAAAAGTACAAACTCTCAATTGATAAACATGAGATAAAAACCTGCCCAAAGAAGCAGCCTATCTCTGATCATATAAATTTAGATGGTTCTGTCTCAGGACAGAGCAAAACACAAGCATGCATGACTACAGTAAAAGAACAAACTAGAATGCATCCAAAAGGAAAGAACTAAAGACTTCAAATCACAACACTTTGCTAGAAAGAAAAGAAAGAAAGAAAGAAAGAAAGAAAGAAAGAAAGAAAGGAAGGAAGGAAGGAAGGAAGGAAGGAAGGAAGGAAGGAAGGAAGGAAGGAAGGAAAGAAAGAAAAAAAATCCTTTCATGGTTCTCCATCTCACTCAGAGGAAAAGGCGAAGTCCTTGAGCTGTCAAGAGTCCCAACACAATCTGGCTGCTCAGTACCCCCTCCTTACATGCTCTGCTCCTGCCGCTCAGGGCCTCTTTGCTGATCTTCTGCCATGTCAGGCGTGCCCTGCTGCAGGGCCCTTGGACTAGGAACACCCTCTGCCTCGAATATTCTTTCCTCAAACATCCCCATTGTCCACTGCCTTAGCTCCCTGTTTTTCTGTTTCATTGGTTTTCAATCTTTATTGTACTTTCTTTCTGCTTACCTTGAGGTAATTATTTTTAAGTCATTTAATGTAGGCATTATTTGTTATTAAGCAATACATTACTAAAACAAAAAGGGAAACAGTTTCTCTAAAAATAAGCTCCATTAGGATGTTCCAGGAGAAGTTTTAGCTAGCTCAGACATACTGCTGGGGTTAAGAACTGTTGAGGTGTTTGGCTGCTATACTGTGAAATCAGAAATCATACAATGTTCAAGTGAGTAAAAACGTATTTTGCTCAGAGAGAGGAAGTGACTTTTCCAAGATCACACAGCTAATTAGAAACAGATCTAGGAATAGAAATGGACCTTCCCTAACTCTCAGTTCACTATACACTCATGTATTTGTTCCACAGAGGTTTACTGAGCACTCTGTTTATGTAAGGCACTGTGCCAGGAGCTAAGGAGACAGAGATGGTCCTTGACATTACAGAGCTCAATTCTATCGGGTGAGACAGACCTTAAGTAATGAATTACTTATGCTTTGTTTGTATAATTACAACTGTGGTAAGAGTCACATAAGGAAATTGGGGGCTGTGGGAGTATATTATGGGGGGGGGGATTCTGAAATAGTCTGGAGAGAACAGAAAGAGACAGTGAAACTAAAAATGACCAGTAAGAATGAACTGAATGAAGAAGAGAATAAGGAACACTCCAGGCAGAAGTTAAGGCATGTGTCCTTTCCACGCCTCAGCGGTCTCTCCTACAATGCCATGGCATTCCTTATTCCTCAACGCCTGGGGCAGCAAATAATCAGGAGATAAGAACAGTGAGTGGAAATACATAGAAGAGAGAGAGAGATCAAATAAGAGTGGAGATCTCCTGACTGAGAGATTTGATAGGACAGTCAACTAGTCCAAGAGAACCTAGGTGACACCAAGAAAACTGAGAGATGGGTATTATTTAAGCTGTTAACAAATGGTTCAGGTTATACACCACCAAGAAAGAGGGTCTCACTAGGAAATCCAGTGCCCCCAATCATTTGTCTGTGCCCAGTGCCTTTAGGGACACAACCGCACAAAGTCTCAGATACAAGAAGTGATGGCATCTGAGGTAAGAGCTGCATGTTCCATGTGAATTTCCCAGGTCACCTCCACTCCTCAATGCTGACAATGTTGGTGAGGACGGCCCATCCGACTCCCTAATGCTGCAGTGCTTGGACCCAGAAACCTCCCCTCCACTTGATTCAGACACGATGCCACGGCATGTCCTAGCCCTGTCATTAGGCAGAAATGCCCTCACCCTCAAATCTTAAATTCCTACATTCCAAACTCTGAACACAACCTTCCAGCCTCCCAATCCTGCTAAGTGTTCTGTATTGTGCTCATCACACATATTCTTCAATCTTAACAATATCTTTGGTCCATTGACACCATCATCTCCCGAACTATTTGTTTCTTCCTGTCTTCAAATCCTTTCTTATGTGCTTGGTCCCTTGTCTTCCTGTGGCATCCATCTGTCAGCACTATATAACCTTGTGCCATCTATTTGTTTTTATATCTAGGCTGAAGAAAGTGATACCACAGTACAGATCGGTGCCACAAAAATACGGTCTCACCTAAGTTGACAATCACCAATCACTGCTCCTATTCCCCACGTCAGCCACATGCTCCCACATCTGATGTTCACCAGTCTTCTCAACCACCTTGTCTACTGTCTTCCTCCTAAGAGAAATAGGAGCCCACGGCACCAGAACCACATCAACTTCCTGCTCCTCTGCCATCAGATGGGTTTCTTAGGAGTAGAGCAAGAGACAGGGTTTCACGTGCAAGGGATTTACTGAGCGGTGTTCCATGAAGAAACCTGTAAGGAGGTCAGGGAGGAGGATGCACAGGCATTAAGATGTGGTTCCAGCCCTGGCCAGTTTGGCTCAACAGGTAGAGCATCTGCCTGTGGACCTGAGGGACCCGGGTTGGGTTCCCGCTAAGGGCACGTACCTCGGTTGAAGTTTGTCCCCGGCCGCCTTGGGGTTGTGAGGGTGGAGGCCAGTCGATGTGTCTCTCTCACATGGATGTTTCTCTCTTCTTCCCTCTCTCCCTCCCTCTCTATCTAAAGATAAATGCAAAAAATGTCCTCAGGTGAGGATTAAAAACAAACAAACAAAAAAGATGTGGTTCCAGCGGAAGTCGGTTCTCAGTTTGATCCCACGGGACCTCTGGAGCATGAATAGCACCCCAGAGTCATCCACTTTGAGGCAAGAAGGCCAGATTTTTGGACTCTCTTATCAATCAGTCATTGGCTACAGGCCATCCCTAGGAAATGACCTTTCAGCAGAGAGCAACTGTCCATGAGAGAATGCAGCCAGGAGCCTGACTGCCAATACTCAGAGCAGCTCAGGGTTGGGGACACCAGTCCAATCCAGGGGACCTGAGCATGGCACCAACAGCAGTTCTTGCCACCCCCAAGCCCACAGCCTTACCTACATCTATAGTCTTCCTCTCATTGCTGAACTCCTCAGCATCGTACCCCGCCCAACAGCCCCTAACCTAGGGTGCACTGTCACCTCATCACTCATCACACTGTCGTTAAATCATCGTTAATTTTCTTTAGAAGCTCCCAGCTGATGCGGGCCATTTATTCTTCACAGTATCCCTGGTGCCTACCACATAAAACAAGCTTCTGAATGCACGTTTGGGGCTCATTAGTGGCTTATTAGCAGGAATTTCAAGCCAGGTAGGTAAGAGATTTTTTTTTTTTTAAAAGAAGAGCCTTCCCCTTTGAATCAGATTGAATAGATGGCAAGCGTAGGTAGAACCCTCAGAACTGGCCACAACCAGTGATCTTCATTTGCCAAATTCTATGCCTGGCATGCTGGGTGCCAAAGGCAACAGCACAAGGACCACTGAGAGCACCACCCAGAGGGCACCCAGACAGCCACTCCTGCTACTCAGTCTCAGAAAAGTTACTAAACAGCCAGTCTGTGGCTTGCTCTCGAGTCACCAATATTTTGGTGGTGGGGACATCCCTTTATCATTAGACACCTACCTCAGCCATATCTTGTATCACATGTGTGTCAGTATCAGCATGTTCTGTCTTTTTCCTGTCCATTCTCTTGCTACTTTTAACATAAGGGCCTTGTGCCCTGAAATGCTTACCGTCTGGGAGAGGTCTCCTCCACACCTCCAGCTCAGCAGTCTCTTCCTTAATGGGAAAGCTCGGTTGCCCAACCCAGAGGTGTTAAGTGATCGTGTTTGATGAAAGTAGTACACGGCGTTGCTTCTGCCTCTGAAACGCTACAGACAGCGAGCCACATGCCAGGCTTTCGAAAACCCGCGTGCAGTTTGGTCCCTGTCTTTGCTATAGAGACTCATGCTTTTTATCTCCTTAAAAACATGTGATATGGGTAAAGGATGTACAAATAACTGAATGGCAAGCATAAATAAAACCTGAAAAGGGCTAGAAGTTTAGAAAAGAATTTGAGAAATTTGGCAATCATTTTTCTATTGAGAAATAGTTAATCCAGAGGTGGGAATCAATCTAGGGCACACACCAGCAGAAATCCATTGAATTTGGGAGGGGCAATGAGCATGAAGAGTGAGAAAGATAAACAACCCACTCACTTCAAAATTCAGAACAAGGGCCGTAAAACGGATGTCATAAATACAGTCTACAGTATTTTCATTTTATGTTCAAGCCAATTAAGAGTGAAAAGGAATAGGGAGTAGAAGAGATTGTCAGGGGTAAGTGAAGAAGAAAGATGAGGGAGGCTCTCTTCTCATCAGGCTCTGATCTAGACCTCAGTTTTTTCACTCCCCTCACCTTTGGTGGAACCCACAAGCCCCCAGCTGGGACTAAGTTCAATCGAATGTAGAGAACCCTCCAGCAGCTCTTACTTCACCCTTTCTCCAGCAACTCAGGCTGATGCCATTACTATCAGTTACTCCCTTAGAATCAGCATTGACGGATTTAGCAAATACATATAAAGGACTCCCACTTAAATTGGAGTTTCAAATAGATAATAATTTTTTAGTATAAGCCTATCCTATGCAATATTTGGAACATACCTATATTAAAAAGTAAATTTCTTGTTTACCTGAAATTCAAATTTAGTGAGGTGTCCTGTATTTTACCTGGCATCTCTACCCAGAATCCCACTATCAGAACCAGGTTTTGTTGAGCTTGTACCTTTAGCAAGATTCTAATTTGTCTTCCGGTATATTCTCTCAGAGGAGAGTGTAGGAAAAGCCCACACCTGGCCCCACCCTTCGTGTACAAGGCAGGAACCTGCCCACCTGGGAGTGGCTCAGTTGGTCAGGTGCCGTACTGTGCACGAAAGATTGTCAGCTCAGACTTCCGGTCAAGATGGCGGCGTAGGTAAACGCGGTATCTCGTCCTCCCACAACCACATCAAAGTTACAACTAAACTACAGAACAACCATCATTCAAAACCGCCTGAAATTAAGCTGAATGGAAGTCCTACAACTACAGAATTAAAGCAGCAGCCGCATCCAGACTGGTAGGAGGGGCGGAGGCGCTGAGGGCCGGTGGCAAGACCGGCTGGTCCCACACCCACGTGTGGCGGATAAAAATCAGGAGGACACCTCGGCTGGGAAGGTCCTTCCTGAGGACTGAGGGGTCCCCGTCCCACACCAGATGCCCCGCTCAGGGTTCCAGTGCCAGGAAGAGAGTCCCCATAACTTCTGGCTGGAAAAACCAGCGGAAACTGAGGCTCAGGGAAGCTGACATGGCTGGAGCCCCAGGCAGCTCCTTAAAGGGCCCGCGCACGAACTTATCGGACTCTCCCCCTCTAAGCTTGGAGGGGAGGCAGCTCCAGGGGCACCAGAGACATACAGGGAAGAACTGAGCTGTTTGGCATTGGAGCGAGGGCTGGAGAGGGGGCTTTCTCCGGGACAAACGTGCTGTCAGAGGCCTTTGTTCCTTTGGTGAGCCCTTCCCTGGGCCGGCAGACAGCCACCATATCTGGGACTCCAGTAACCTGGCTCACACTGGTAGCCCCGCCCTGCTGACTCCCTGAGGCCCCGCCCCACCCAATTTTCAGGCCCACCCAAGCTGTTGCCACTTGCTTAACCATAGGATTGGCCTGTCTTGGATCCTGCTTCAGGTTTTTCCTAAATTCTTTCAAATGAGCAGCATCTGGTCTCAGCTAGCCCCATACCTCTAGTTAAGTAATACACAGAAACAAACACAGGGAGGCAGCCAAAATGAGGAGACCAAAAAACAGGTCCCAAATGAAAGAACAGAACAAAACCCCAAGAAAAGAGCTAAGCAAAATGGAGATAAGCAACCTAACAGATGCTGAGTTCAAAATACTGCTTATAAGGACACTCAATGAACTCAGTGAGAACGTCAGTGAACTTAGTGAGGGCCTCAAGAGCATAAAAAAGGACCAGTCAGAATTGAAGGAGGCATTAACTGAAATAAAGAATAACTTACACAGCTTCAATACTAGAGTATGTAAATCCAAGAAGCAAACCATCAATTTGGAATATAAGGAAGCAAAAACGCCCAATCAGAACAACAAAAAGGAAAAAAGAATCCAAAAAAATGAGGATAGTGTAAGGAGCCTCTGGGACAACTTCAAGCATGCCAACATTCACATCTTGGGGGTGCCGGAAGGAGAAGAGAGAGAACAAGAAATCGAAAACCTGTTTGAAACAATAATGGCAGAAAACTTTCCTAACTTGGTGAAGGAAACAGACATACAAGTCCAGGAAGCACAGAGAGTTCCAAACAAGATGAACCCCAAGAGGCCCACACCAAAACACATCATCATCAAAATGCAAAAGGTTCAAGACAAAGAGAGAATCTTAAAAGCAGCAAGAGAAAGGCAGCTAGTTACCTACAAGGGAGTACCCATAAGGCTCTCAGCTGATTTCTCAAAAGAAACTTTGCAGGCCAGAAGGGAGTGGCAAGAAATATTCAGAGTGCTGAAAAGCAAGAACCTACAACCAAGATTACTCTATCTTGCAAAGCTGTCATTTAGAATCGATGGCCATATAGTTTCCCAGACAAGAAGAAGTTAAAGGAGTTCATCACCACCAAACCGTTATTATATGAAATGATGAAGGGTCTTTTTGAAGAAAAAGATAAAATATATGAACAAACAAAATGGCAATGAATACATATCTATCAACAATGGAATCTACAAACAAAATGAACAGGTAGATCAGAAACATTCTCATAGATACAGAGAACATTTTGTTGGTTGCCAGATGGGAGGGGGTTGGGGGAATGGGTGACAAAGGTGAAGGGATTAAGAAGTACAAATTCATTGCTAGACTGACAAACCTCAAAGGGAAAGGGGTTGGGAGGGGGGTGGGAAGAAATAAACTAAAGAACTTATATGCATAACCAATGGACACAGACAATAGTGTGGGAAAAGGTGGAAGGGGGGCAGGAGTGGGAAGGAGGGGGTCAATGGGGGGAAAATGTGGAACATCTGTAATACATTCTACAATCAACAATAAAGATTTAAACAACAACAAAAAAAAAAGATTGCCAGTTCAAGGGCGCATACAGAAGGCAACAGATCAGTGTCTCTCCCTTGACCCCCAAATCAATCAATAAAATAAATAAATAAATTTAGGCTTTATATATATCAGACCAAACTTCAGGAGCTAGATGGTGAAGCAGTTACTAAATTCTAAACTAATTTTGTAAACTTAAACAGCATGCAATGAAGAATTAGAAGTGAAAGCAAGTGTTGGCTTTTGTGAACTCTAACTTGTACCTTTGAAATCTCATTTTGAAATTCTGCAATAAATTACTTTTCTATCAATCAGTCATTCAGACCGTCAGAATGCATACTTGCTGCAACTCAAAGCTCCACAAAGCAGGCTAATTCTTGTTAGTGCACATCCATCACTGGGCGAAACATGCCTCCCTGGCAGCAGACACCAGCAAATCCAAGGAAGGTGGGAGGAGCAAATGAAAAGAGCAGCAGTTCTGAAGGAAGGAAATGCTTCCTAGGCCACCTTGTTTGCATCTGGGGGCTATGGGAATGCTGCAATTCACTAAGGAGCCCTGTTGTCATTTGAGAAGCACATTGCAACACTGCGACCAACCAGGGCCTCTCACCTAGCAGCAAACTGGGTCTAAGATCTGGGCCAGGCTCTTTGACCTTTGGAGGCTTTTGCTAGAGCCCTCATTCTCTAGAAATAGTATCCAAATTGTATTCGCCTTTTGTAGGAACTTCTGCTATTTTGGAGGCTTCAGTGGACAATTTTGGTGTTTTTCCAAAATTAATGTCTAAAAGAGAAAATACAGCCAGGCTTGGATTCCAAGATAACCTGGAGCATGCATGAAGTCTATATTGATTTGGATGTTCTAGCTATAAATAACAAAATATGCATCTAAAAATGGCTTGAACAATCAGAGTTGTTTTTTTTTCCATAAGAGACGGATCATCCCAGTGTGGTTTCAGGAGCTTCCCAATGCCAGGGCTCTGTGTCAACTTCCCACCTGTTTTCTTGACCTATGCCTCAAGACTGCAAGAGAGCTACAGCAGCTCCTAGCATGACAAATTTGCACTTGAAACCAAAGCAGAATGAATTTTTATTATTAGAGAAAAGACTCTTTCCTAGAGACCCTCAGCAGGTATCTACTTGTGTCTTATCACCAGGACGCAAGGGGACACTTGCAAAGGAGCCTAGGAGAGTAAGAATCCAGAACTTTTAGCTCCCATGTAGTGAGACAAAGGTTCTGACAGCAGGAAAGAACTGCCACACTTCCCAGTGAGCGGCAGACGCCGTACATCAGTGCCCTGCCATTGTCACGTGCCTAAAATTCTTCCTAAACTGGCTTGATCTCCCGATTCCCCTATTTCTCCTCATGATGCCAGAAATCCTCCTGCCCCTTCTCTGAACACCTCAGATTCCTCTCAGACTCCTTGTTTTCCCTAGTCCCCATCACCAGTCAATACCCATGTCTCCAAATCATCCATCCCTTCTCAGGGAGTTTTGGATCCCTCCTCTCCTTTTGGTTCTACCTAGAATATTGATTCAGACCTTTATCACTTCACAGCCAGACTAACGTGCAAAAGCCACCAAACCATCTGCCCTGTCGCAGATGCCACTTTTCCATGTTTGCAATTCAGAAAACTTCCAAGGATTCTCCCATTAACCACAAAAGATATTTTAAAACTGCCACCCTAATCCTAAAGGTCAGCCACAATGGGCTGCAGTGGGTAAGAAAGCAGACTTGGTAGTTAAATGTCTTGTGTGATATTTGGCTACTAACCTAACTCTCTAAGACTCAGTTTATTCTTTCAATTAAATAAAGGGGATAATAATACATAGCACACATGGTGTCAACAAATGGTCATTTTTTCCTGTTATTCCTGTTATTAAGCAGAGGCATTCCACTGTGTATTCAGATCTATGGCTGTGTAATACATACATGGTGCCTGCCCTCAATGAGCTGATTTCAGGTGGTGAATTCTAGTAGTCCACTGGCTGAATTTCCCTCTAATCCACTGCCCAATATCCATTTTACAAACTAAGTCTTTGTTTTTCTCTACTTGACTAAGGAGAGATCCAAGGGTAGCAACATTTTGGACTACATTCATTCTTCAACCAAGAGTTCTCCAAAATTCTAAAATCTTATTTGTCTTCAGGACCACCTTCATTTGCTCTGAGACTGTAACCCCTGGCTCATGTCTTGGCTCACCCTTTCAAAGCACACTATGCTCCCAGAAGCTGTTAACAGTATTTATTTATCTTCATCTGACATCTGCACAGCTTCAAAGGGCAGAGATGGCAAGCCATGGTGGCTCTTTGTCTCCTTGTGCTACAGTGAGATGTTTTCTGTAAATGTTAAGTACTGGAGATTTCAGGTCACACCAGGGATTAAAGGGACGCAAAAATTACATTCTTCTCACTTCACTATGGTCTTGTGATTTAGCTTTAACATCTTCAAATGTTGATTTCTCTTAACTTGACTCTTGGTCAGTTTGCACAAACCAGCTACAATAACAGGCAATATTGTATCACAGAGCACTCATTTTCTGTTTAAAAAATAATAATGAGCCCTGGCCGGTTTGGTTCAGTGGTTAGAGCGTTGGCCTGCGGTCCTGAGAGATCCGGGTTCGGTTCCCGCTAAGGGCGCGTACCTCGGTTGCAGTTTGTCCCCGGCCCTGGTTGGTTGTGCGGGTGTCAGCCACTTGATGTGTCCCTTTCGCATCGATGTTTCTCTCTCTCTCTCTTCCTCTCCCTCCCTCCCACTCTACCTGAACAAAAAATGGAAAAATGTCCTCGGGTGAGGATTAAAAAAAAAAAATAATAATAATAATAATGAGCCCTGGCCGGTTTGGCTCAGCGGTTGGAGCGTCGGCCTGCGGTACAGAGAGACCCGGGTTCGGTTCCCGCTAAGGGCACGTACTTCGGTTGCAGTTTGTCCCCAGCCCTGGTTGGTCGTGCGGGTGGCAGCCACTCGATGTGTCCCTTCACGTCGATGTTTCTCTCTCTCTCTCTCCCTTCCTCTCTCTCCCTCCCACTCTATCTGTCCAAAAAAAATGGAAAAATATCCTTGGGTAAGGATAAAAAAAAAAAAAAATAATAATAATGAAAGGCATAGCTTAAAAATAAGCAACATCTGTCCCTACTGATCCCTTCTAGCCACGAAAGAATTCCATATAACTGCCCTGGCCAGTTTGGCTCAGCGGTTAGAGCGTCGGCCTGCGGTCCGGAGAGACCCGGGTTCAGTTCCCGCTAAGGGCACGTACTTCGGTTGCAGTTTGTCCCCGGCCCTGGTTGGTCGTGCGGGTGGCAGCCACTCGATGTGTCCCTTCACGTCGATGTTTCTCACTCTCTCTCTCTCTCTCTCCCTCCCCCTCTATCTGTACAAAAAATGGAAAAATATCCTCAGGTGAGGATTAAAAAAAAAAAAAAAAAAAAGAATTCCATATAACTAATGCTTCCTTTGCCCTCTGAGATAATCCAGGCAGAGAAAGGATGAGACATTGCCTCAGTTCACCAGTTCATTCTGGCAAAGTGCTGGCAGGGAGCTGAGCCCTGCCCTCCCTCCTTCCTCCAGAGCCCGGGCCAGAGGCAGGCATGAGAGTCTCCATGTCGCCGCTCTGCACAGGAACACTTCGCAATCAGACATAGTGACTCTGGAGCTAGACCACCTGGGTTCAAATCATGGCTGAGTGACATTTCTCAGGCCTCTTAACTTTTTGTGCCTGAGGTTCTGCAGCTAAATGAAGGATAAAAACTGAATGACCTCATAGGATTGCCATGAGAATCACACAAATTGATACATATAACATGCTTATGGCACTGCCTGACATATGATTAAGGGCTATGTAAGTGTAAGTGGTTGTTATTACTAATACTCCTTCCCTTGGCTTGGCTAACTGTCAACTGTCTTGATGGCTTGCTGGAACACATCCTAAACATTCTCCCTAAGCTCCCTATTCAGAGTCTCCAGCCAGCCTATGAATCAACCAATTCCATTCTGTGGAAAAGAGTCCAAGAAGAATAAATGGAGAATGCTGGATACGGTAGAGCTAATGCTTTATCAGGGTCTTGAGAAATCTGGCCAGGGTAATACTTTATCAGGTTTTTAAGAAATCTGGACAATAGAAATGAAAACTGCTTTCTTTAAAAGGGAGTCCATACTTTATTCCTCTCCAATGAAACAGTGTGCTCCTTAAAAGTCAAACAGCATCCCACTCACTGCCTACTCTTTATAACCTCCTACTCAAACATGCATGCTGCTGAGAAAATTAGTAAAGTGCACAATTCAAATGGCTTTGGCTCATTAAAAATCAGACTTTTGACAAATCCATTAATCCTAGGATTTCAACTCTAAGGTAATGTTCACTTTGCAAATCATAGTCAGAGCACCTACATAGAAAGCTACTCTTATGATAAAAATATGGTCAATTTTTAAAATCTTTCTGATGGTCCTTATTCTCACTTAGTGACCTCCTTTTAAAAAGTGAAATAATAGTCCAGCTGGTATGGCTCAGTAGATAAAGAGTCATCCCATGGACTGAGAGGTCCCGGGTTCGATTCCCAGTCAGGGCACATGCCCGAGTTGCGGGCTTGATCCTCAGTGGGGGGCATGCAGGAGGCAGCCAATCGATGTTTCTCTTTATTTTTTAAAAAAATATATGTTTTATTGACTTTTTAGAGGGAGAGGAAGAGAGAGGGCGATAGAAACATCATTGAGAAATTGATTGGCTGCCTCCTGCACATCCCCCACTGGGGATCGAGGCCATGACCTCTTGATCCATGGGTCAGTGCTCAACCACTGAGCCACACCGGCTGGGCCAATGTTTCTCTCTCTCATCAATGTTTCTATCTCTCTCTCCCTTCCTCTCTAAAAAAATTAATAAAAACATACTTTTTTAAAGTTGAAAAAATGAAATAATATAATACACACACTTAAACAATGTGCCTCTAATACTGTAAGTTCTTTGTACCAGCTTTAATAATACCTCTAATAGCACAATATAGAAGCTAAGAAATGATTCAAAGAAACATCCTGCAACTTCCTCATAGTTTCAGGATTATCAACACAATTTACAAGGCACATAAAAACCACAATGACATACATATTAAAAGTTCTTTTCACCTAAAGACTATAAAAATACTTTGGCTGAATTATCTGTGTTTCAGATCTATTAGCTCACCAAGTGGCACTAATGAAAAGCAAAAGCGCCCAAAGAAAGAAGGATGGCAAGGAACTGAGAGAGCAAAGGCCTGAGAATAATCTGAAATTGGCTCCATCCACTCTTTGAGAGTTGACTAATGGAAACAGGGAACCTCTGTTTCCACTCCATAGTTCCAGTTCTTAGTGAATACTGTCTGTGTTCCTAATACAGCAGCAAAATAATAAATCAGAGTGGATTCAATGTAAGTATAACCCCATTTGAAGAGACTAAACGTTTAGTACAATTCAATTTTCTGTGGTTCACCTACTGGCTCACAACATGGCTGGGAGTGTGGCTGGAAGGTTGGGGCAGGACCAAGAAGTACCAGGCAAGCCAGACACACACCATCAATAAGATGCCTTTTAACATAATAGTTACTAATGAAAATATTCCTAAATTAAAAATTTTCTTTCTCCCCAGCAATTCTAATCCTAGGTATGTAACCATAATGGAAAATATGTGTCCACACAAACAATCTGTACATGAATGTTCATAACAGCACTATTCATAATAGCCTTAAAGTAGAAATAATCCAGATTTCCACTAACAAATGAAAGGATACATAAAATGTGGCATATCCATAATGGAATATAATTTGGCATAAAAAGAAATGAAGTATTGATCCATGTCAAACCATGGATGAAACCTGAAAACGTTACGCTAAGTGAAAGAAGCCAATCACAGAAGGCCACACAATGTATGATTCTATTTATACTAAATGTCCAGATTAGGCAAATCTATAGGGACAGAATGTATATTAGTGGCTGCCAGGAGTTGGGGGAAGGAGGGAACAGGGAGTGAGTGCTAATAAGTAGGAGGTTTTTGGGGGAGGGTGATGAAATATTTTTTAAATGATGGTGGTGATAGTTGCACTACTCCATAAATACACTAAAAGTCATTGAATTGTGCACTTTAAATGGATGAATTTTATATGTGAACTATATTTCTATAAAGCCGTTTTTTTTTAAAGTTGCTTTTCCCTCATTTCTTTACCAAATAGATATTTATTCAGTAGTTACTCAGTACAAATTAGAAGGTTAACAGTGAAGTATATAAGATACACAGTAGACCTTTGTCCTTCACAAGGGATACTTCAGGAAACATTTCCAAATCACCAAATAAATGATTACCACTGGAGCTGAGACATTGCACAACTACGGGCGATGTCCCTCATTTTGGAATCTATGGGAATGATGTTCCCAGGAGTCATGCAGAGCGAGATCTCCTAGGCATAGAGGGTGGTCCTGGCTACCACCAAGACACTAGCATGTGGCTTTCTTCCCTGGAATCCCTCCCACCACTGCTGAAGAGCCCGTTCTTTTTTTTTTTTTTTCCCTAGAATTGTTGAATATGTGCCAATGGATTGGTATGTGGACAGTGGTTGGTCAGCCAGGCTACATGGTGTATCCCCCGTAGGCATGGCCAGCACCAGTGAGGCTCGACAAGAAGAAGTTCCATGACCCACCCTACTGCCTTTACCTCATCTCATTAAACTATTTAGGAAAGAAGTTTCAATCCATCATGTGGTTAAAAATTACCAGTCTTATTTATAGGCAAGTCATCTTTTTCTGAATTTTTTTAATCCTTACCAGAGGACATGTTATTTTATTGATTTTTTTAGAGAGAGAGGAAGGAGGAGAGAGAGAGAAAGAAACATTGATGTGAGAGAGAAATATCGATTGCTTGCCTCCTATATGTGCCCTGACCTGGAATCGAACCCACAACCTTTGTGGTGTATGGGACAATGCTCCAACCAACTGAACCACCTGGCCAGAGCTTTCTGCATATTTTAAACATCCTTTTCAAAATAAACTAATTGCCATCTACTGTCTGCTCTGGATTTTTTGAACGGCCAATTAAATATACAACTTTCTGTGCTTCTGAAGTAAATATAGTTAGCAAGGCAAGTACTTAGGTTTATTGATCAAACGTGTTTGTGTTCACTTCCATCCCAACCAGCAGAGATGGAAGCTGCTGATTTTTAAATAAGTGATAGTGCACATGTTTTCTTCTATATGTCAGAGAGAGTGGAAAACAACTAGTCACTCCTGGAAAATCCCAAATGTGTTTACTTAAGGGGTAGGAAAGCAGAAAAAAAAAATGGAACTGACAAAATTGAGACCATATTAGTACCTATGCAAGTGAATCTTAGGGCTGGGTAGGACTAATTCCCTAAAACCATTTGTTTTATTTTAACAAACATTTAATTATTATGATACGTTTTAGACAAATGGGGCATAAAAAATAATAAAACATCCCCATGTCTACTACCACCATGCCTAAGCAATAAATACCATTGGAGCCCCTGGTCACATTATTCTCCTCTATATTTTCAAATGACTTGGGAAAGGACAAAAGGTGATCACAAAGCCTTTTCAGGAACTGCAGGGCAAAACATGGGTCCAGCCAAGCCAGCATTCTGTAAAGATACTGCTGCCTTTTATAGTCTGATCTAAAAGGATTACCTGACCAAAGCTCATTCCACCCCTCCAACCCCCCCACCCCCATCCATTCCGCCAGATGTCTCCAATACTCCTACTGGTTCCTCTTTTATGCTAAAGCATCAAAGCCTCTATACTGAGGTGAACAAACACACCTCGCCCATTTACAGCAGACTGATAGATTCATGAAAACGCCCTAAATGGTTTTATCTCTGTGTATTTATTTCTGAAACAAAATGTTCCAAACAAACACATAACTCTTCTCTCATAAATGTTCTATCACTTTTTCTATTTGTATTAGGAAAAAAAGTACTCAATAGGAGTTTATCTACTTTCGGATCTTTCTTGCTAACTCCAGGCAAAGAAAGCTTTAAATCCTTCCTCAGATGGGAAGGAAAAACAAAAAAAGGCCAGAGCCCAGGCTGCCTGCGGTGGCTGGTGTCAGTGAGAGGCAGGAAGGTGAGGACACAAGGCAGGGGGAGCAAGAAGCGGCCGTGCTAACCTGACGCGTCAGCGCGACCCCAGAGCACACAGGACATTGAAGGGATAAGGAAAGCTGACTGCAGTGGGACTTCTGTGTGATCAGAGAAGGGAAGAGTTCTTTTATGATTTAATATTCACTGTGAACTTATTTTTTCCCCCAATCACATTGGGTTCCATCTCCTAACAGAGACCTGAGGGAACAGACACAGGAAGGTTATATTTTGGTTGGCAGAGGAAAGAAGAAATTAAGCGTCAGTGCTTCCTTAATTTGACAAGTCTGGCTGGCAGTATGGGAACTTTGGGTCCCCGAGGAGGGCGTGGGGGAGGGCAAGGTGAAAGAGAGACAAGAAGGCTGGCCCGCTTGCTTTCTCAAATGTCAGGCCCACCACCCGGCTCTGAAACCTAGATTGTAATCACAGCCCTCTTACTTTCTGCTAACAGATGTTGGGTTTCCGAGTCACCACATCTCAACCACATTTTCGCAATCTGAGTAAAATCCTTGGTATTAAAAAGAAAGCTGAAAGGCTGCTTCTGCTGGACCATAATCAACCCTCTCAAGGCCTATTTATTATTTGCCTTTTGTGTCATCTTTCTATATTTCCTTTCATAATGAGCTTTAGTGTTCCCTTGAAATGAAAGAAAATGCTAATTAAAGGGTATGGACAGAAATAGAACCATCCAGCACACCTTGTGTGTTCTTCACCATGTATTTATATCTGTTTCCAAAACAATTATAAATGATTTTAGAAGAAAAATATATTTACACACACACACACACATCAATCATACAAATCGTACATGCACATATATAATAAAGTAAAAGGAAAAAATTAGGACAATGATTTTAAATTTTTAAAATTAATACAGTCAATATAACTTACTTAGCATTAAGAATAGTTCTGAGCTTCTAGACAATTCAAAGACATAACGAGGACCAGTCATGCACAGTCCTGCAGCAAGAGCAATGGTGTGAATTTCCCTGCGGGGAGGTGTCCTTTTCTCTTGCCATACATCGAATTAAATCAAATCTTGTTTAGTTTAAGAAACGTTGCTTCCAGTCTCTCTGTCTTATTTTAGCAACATAAACTAGTGAAGATATATTTTATGAACATTTTCTTCTTTCTTTAATCCTTACTTATTTCCACAATCTCATAGCCAAGCCCATCCCAGCTCACCGGCAGTCACACACTTGGTAAAAACCCACAGCACATTCTCAGAAGCATTATCTTAATGCAATAGGTTATACATGGGGGATTAAGAAATGAAAGGAGAGACTACATATCCTAATTCTTAATCATCTACTGTTTCATTAAGGTTATATGGTCAGATCTTTTGAAAGTAAAGTTGATAACCAAAGAGACCATGGATTTATTTGCAGCTCTTCTTTAACCAAGAAACAAAAATAGAAGCGCTCAGCTTAAAAAAAACACACCAATATCTAGAGATGAATTGGATTTTGTTGCCACTAAGCCGGTTTACAAGGCATGCAGTAATCCGATGCTAGAGGCCAAGTCTCTTTAATAATGAATGGATCAGCATTTAGAAAACTACAGAAAACAGATCCTAGGCCAGACCTGCAGTTTTAGTGGAGGTCAGATAATCGAAACAAATGGCTTTGGGAGCCTAGGAAGAGTAAAAGATCATCTCTCCTTGTGTATGAAACACACAGGCTTCTCTAGCCTAATTGGTAACTGACTCCTTCAAAACAAAGTTTTCAAATTACTCTAAAAAACTGCTGCCTCCAGATTCAAATCCCAGAGTCTCCACCACAGTCTTCCCCCCCAACACACACGCTAGCACTCAGCACACTGCTGGGTGTATAGGAATACTCAGCCGGCACAGCTGCTCTGAGATCCTTCCATATGCCCAAGCAGTTCGAAGGTTCACATAAAATAAATGCAATTGTCATACAGGCAAGATGGTGTCGTGTAATTTCTAGAATAAGGGAATTTCTTTAGAACGGTACTGTTTTGTATTGATTAAACCACATGGATCCCAGGGAATATTGTAGAAAACACTAGGAGAATTCACTGCTAAATGTGTTCTCGGTAAACTGTTTGCCCACTGGGGAACATTAGATTGAAGAAGGCTGGTGTAAACAAATGAATTCACAGTGAACACTTTACTGAAGCTGTCCTGAAGAACTGCTCTGAGAAAATTAAGTACTATATGTAAGTTCAAGCAATTTGCTTTGGATTCCTTAATATTCTGTTTTAGCTTATAGTTTTCAATCCAAAAAGCTTTATAAACTTTCAGAATGTCCAATAGCATATACTTAAAGGTCAATGTGGGAAACATATATTATACATCTTCTGCATTAATATCTTATTTTACTATATATTTATTAGAGTTTCCAAATACTAATTTGGTCATATTTCTTTTTTTTTTTTAATCCTCACCCGAGGGTATTTTTCCATTTATCTGCAGATAGAGTGGGAGGGAGGGATGGAGGAAGAGAGAGAAAGAGTGAGAGAGAGAGAGAGAGAGAGAAGGAGAGAGAAACATTGATGTGAGAGAGACTCATCGATGGGTTGCCTCCCGAATGACCCTGACCAGGGCGGGGGACAGAACTGCAACTGCAACCAAGGTACATGCCCTTGACCAGAATTGAACCCATGACTCTTTGCTCTGCGGGCCGATGCTCTAACTGCTGAGCAAAACTGTCCAGGACCATGTTTCTTTTTCAAAAAAAAAAAAAAAAAAAAATATATATATATATATATATATATATATATATATATATATAAATTTATCTTTATTGTTGAAAGTATTACAGATGGCCCTTCTTTTTTTCCCCCATTAACACCCTCCTATTCACTCTCACCCCACCCCACCCCCCCTTCCGCCTTCATGGTACTGTTGTTTGTGTCCACTGGTTATGCATATATGCATAAAAGTTCTTTGGTTTATCTCTTCACACCCCCTACCCCCATTCCCTGAGGTTTATCAGTCTGTTCTTTACTTCCATGAATATATTTTGTTCATCAGTTTAATTTGTTCATTAGATTCCACAAATAAGTGAGATCATGCGATACTTGTCTTTCTCTGACTGGCTTATTTTGCTTAGCATACTCTCCAGGTCCCTCCATGTTGTCCCAAAGGATAAGAGATCTTTCTTTCTTACAGCTACCTAGTATTCCATTGTATAAATGTACCACAGCTTTTTTATACACTCATCTACTGATAGACACTTGCACTATTTCCAGATCTTAGCTATTGTAAATTTAAATATATTTTTATTAATTTTTTTAGAGAGAGAGGAAGGAAGAAGGAAAGATAGAAACGTGGATGAGAGAGAAACAATGATCAGCTGCCTCCTGCATGCCCCCTACTGGAGATTGAGCTCACAACCCAGGCATGTTCCCTGGCCAGGAATTGAACCAGTGATCTCTTGGTGCATGGAACAATGCTCAATCCACTGAGCCACACTGGTTGGGCTGATCATATTTCTAAAATTTCTGTGAATGGTTAACTCTTTCACTAAAGTAGAAATGGACTATGGTAAACACAGACTGAAAAAGTCCCCTCTGTTTCTGACCCAGGAGTTTTGTGTCTTCTACCAGCATCTGTGAAACTATGGCAGGCCAACTTCTTAGCTTGCTGGTAGAGTAAATTCTCTGATCCGTTACCATTCTTGAAAACTCTCATCAAATTATTGTAATATAAGTGTCCTGTTGAAACCTGGACTGATAACACTAATATAGTTTCCCTTTCCTATTTTCTAAGTCAAGAATGTGTATTAGTGAACATGACAAAAATCTTACTTTCATCTTCTATCTATTACTTCTTTCCTAAATGAAAAAAAGTTATGCCTATATCCATGTTTCATACTATTACAAAGGTTTATACAATACAATTTACTAGGCTAATATGATCAAGTCCTTTGGTGGAAATTTTCTAAAATCATACATATTTCCTAACACAAAACTAAATTGCTAAACACACAATACTGTATTGTACAAAGCCTGTGAAAGATGTAGAGAGGATGATAAAAATGATGCTGGACTAAATTTCCCAAACTACACTCCAGTCACATCACTTCCTTTCTTAATAACCTTTCACGGTTCTCCACTGCCAGCTCCCAGCAATCTCTTTATCATTCTATCCCAATTTATATTTTCAAATTTGGTTCCTATTCTTTTTTTTTTTATCCTCACCCGAGGACATCCCTCCATTTTTGTTCAGATAGAGTGGGAGGAAGAGAGAGGAAGAGAGGGAGAGAGAGAAACATCGATGTGAAAGAGACACATGAGCCCTGGCCGGTTTGGCTCAGCGGTTAGAACGTCGACCTGCGGTCCAGGGAGTCCCGGGTTTGGTTCCCGCTAAGGGTACGTACCTCGGTTGCAGTTTGTCCCCGGCCCTGGTTGGTCGTGTGGGTGGCAGCCGCTCAATGTGTCCCTTTCACGTCGATGTTTCTCTCTCTCTCTCTGTTCCTCTCTCTCCCTCCCATTCTACCTGAACAAAAAATGTCCTCGAGTAAGGATAAAAAAAAAAAAAAGAAAGAAAGAAAGGGACACATGGAGCAGCTGTCTCCCGCACAACCCCAACCAGGGCCAGGGACAAACTGCAACTGAGGGTGCCCTTAGAGGGGACCGAACCCGGGTCTCTCTGAACCAAGGGCCAACGCTCCAACTGCTGAACCAAACGGGCCAGGGCTGGTTCCTATTCTTTCTTCATGCACTCTATAATTTAGTCCAATATAACATTAAAATCATGAAACTGCCCTATACTTCATATTGTATTTATTTTACTGAGATGTAATTCAAATGACATGGTACTCGCCTTATTAGAGTGTACAAGTTGGTATTTTTTAATATATTCACTGAGTTTTGCTAGTATCTAATTCCATGTATTCCATTCCTTTATATGATTGACTAATAATCAACTGCATGGATATACCATATTTTAGTTTTCCATCAGTTGATGAACATTTGGATTTTTCTCCACTTTTTGACTATTCTGAATAGCGCAGCTATAAACATACATGTTTGTGTGTGGACGTATGTTTTCATTTCTCTTGAGTATATACTCAGAGTGAAATTTCAGGATTATGTAATTCCATATTTAACTTATTGAGGAACTACCAATTGTTTTCCAAAGTGGCTTCATATATCCCACCAGCAATGCGTGACAGTCCCAGTTTTGCACATTCTTTGCTTGTTGTCTTTTTCATTATAGCCACCTTAGTGGGTGTGGTACCTCATTATGATTTTGATTTGCATTTCTCTGATGACTAATGATGCTGAACATTTTTTCATGTGCTTGTTTGCCACTTATATGTTTTTTGGAGAAATATCTATTCAAATCTTTTGCTCATTTTAATGAGGTTATATGTCTCTTTTCATTGTTGAGTTTTAATCTTTCTTTCTTGTTTGATTTTTTTCAGCTCTATTGAGGTATAATTGACTAACATACAGTTCCTTATATATTCTAGGTACGAGACCCTTGCCAGATATGTGACTTGCAAATATTTCTCCTATTTTATGGGTTATCTTTTCACTTTCTTGATAGTGTCCTTTGAAGAAAAAGTTTTTAATTTTAATAAATCCAATTTATATATTCTCTCCCTTTGGTTTCTTGTGCTTTGGTGCCCTATCTAAGAAACTATTTCCTATCCAAGATAATGAATATCCTATATTTGTAAAGCTCTAATTCATATGCCATTCTTAAAGACATATTTTTGTAAATATAATACATATACCAAAAATGCATAGCATGAATGCATAACAATTATTATAGAACCATCACCCAGGTCAAGAAATAGAGTATTGCCAGATCGAGGCTCCCTCCAGAGCCCCCCTGCTGCTTCCCAATTATAGTACCCTCTCTTCTCCATGCCAAGATTCCGGTTCTTGAAGGCAAGTCCCAAATTAGATCCATCTTTATGTTCAAATAGCATTTATTACAGTACTTGATAGCAAATATTGAATGAATTAGCAAAGAATGGAAAATCAGTTAATTGTATCATCTAATAGCATCTCCTGTAAATTTTCAAATGGTGAAGAGGTTTAAATTATAGCACAAAGCTGTGTTTCTCAACCTGTTGTTTTTCATTTGTTTTGCCCCAATCCACCTTAGGTACATGACACATTTTGATCAATTAATGGCTTGTTCTAGGTGGGAAAAGGAAAATAATAATATTAATAATAAAAGAGTTAATATTTATTGCATGCTAACCATTGTCTGAAACTGTGCCAAGCATATCAGTCAATCTTTACAACACCCTTAGTGAGTTATCAATTTTTATTCCTCTTTCCCTCCTCTCCCCATAGCTCCTCCCTTTATTTTTACCAACACAAGCACTAAGGCTTACCAAGGATGAGTAATGTACCCTAAGCCACACAACTAACAAACCGCAGAGACAAGATTCAAAACCAGGCCACCTGACTCTAGAGCCTGCACGATACAATCCTCAACTCTTCCCAGGTAATTCTGATGCCCAAAGTATCTGAGAGCTGCCCTTAAATCTGTTAGGAAAAAAGATAATCACTGGATCCCTTGTGTCTCTCACAGATGTTCTTCAGGTGTACAGAGCCTTGGAACTGGAAGTATTCTATAAATGGTGTTTATACATTTTCTTACTGTTGGATGTTGGGCCCATTTTGGAAGCATTCATGTGCCACTTTTTGACTGGGATAGCAGACTCTGGGGGTGTTAGGACTGAGTAAGACTCCTCCAGCTTTGGGTTACATTCCAACCATCCCTGCTTTTGGATTTGCTATATAAGGGAAAGCGTGTGGCCATAAAAAAAAGAAGAAACTAATACATATAAGAGATAGCTATCATCGGATAACCTCAGAACTGTCTGATTCCATAAAAAGGTACCCATATCAGATTTAGCATCACTCAGAGGTCATTGCCTTGGTCAAGACATTTACTGTTTTGTTTTGTTTTTGTTATGAAGCAATGATTCATAACAAAAGTGGAATTGGGTATCATAAGTAACGCACATATGTGTGCACATGCGCGTACACACACACACACACACACACACACACCTTTTATCTCTTCTTAAAAAGGCAAAGACACAGCATTAGATGGAAACTTGATATCCTCGGCAAATTTTTAGACCAGCTTTTAATGAGAGTATAACCAAGACTTGACTGACGAACTCGCCATTTACACCATTACTTTGTGTTTGTGGCATGACTGAAAGGCCATCACCTGATCATAGGGTATTCATCTCATTAGTGCACACAAAATTGAATGTATTAGATGAATTAAATTCTGCTTGAAATGTGGCATGCTAAATTGCCCATGGTTGGCTTGGTGGCAGTACTCTTAACAAAATAATGAATTCAGTCTGAGCCTAGAGAATACTTGGCAAAAGGCTTCTTGGCATTTTCAGCCTCATTCGTTAAGTGGGGATACATTTTCCAAGAGCTTCATTAGCAGCTGAAGGTGGGGACAATCTATTAGGCCATGCAATTATCCTTTCATCGCCAGGTCAGTCCTGTTCCAGACACTGTTCAGTACAAGGTGGCAATGCAACCCCAGTTTTCAGCTCCGTGGAAACCTCTCACCCCATCAAACAGGGCCTTTTTTATGACTACTTCTCTCAACCGTATGCCATGTTTTCTTTTTATCCTTGTGTTTTTCTTAGTACTTACTTTGCTATCCAGAAGTGTTCCTCCAGCCCATGGTTAATTTTATTTGAGCGCCAACAGTAACTTGTTTTCCAAGTTCTGTATTAAAAGGATTGTTCCATAGAGCACAGTGAATAACGTTCTCTATCTTTTGAGCACTGGCTTTTAAGTATCTAGTGTTCTGTGGTTTTCACAGTACTTTTACACACAAAAACTCACTTGATTCTCACAGAAACCCTGTGAGGTAATCAGAGGGACACATGCAGTGAGTAGCTGCTAGTCTGGGGTCAGTCACTTAGTCCTTAAGTCTTTTCCCCAAATGCAAAATAGGGTTTATAATAGGAGCTACTTCATAAATGTGTTGTGAAAAGTAAGAGTTAATGCATATAGAGCACTATGTTTGGGCACATATTAAGTCCTAATGAAGAGTTGGCTATAATCTTTGTTTTTAAAAATGCTTTTGAATCTGTGTATGTCAATGAAGAGTGAAGCTTTAAATAAGATCTCTTCAGAATTTTACCAGGTAGAACTTAACTGACCCATTCTTCACACTTTTTACCTTAAATCTCAATCTTCCTTTCTAAAAAGCTTCATATCTCAACTGTCCATTGTCTTTCCTCTTCAAATTAAACCTAGCCTCATTCTTTGACCTGTTGGAATCTTTCCTGACTCTAACCCTCTCACCTACATAGAGCACTAAGGTAAGAGGTTAGAGAAAGAGGGAAAGGAGATGATTGTGATTTTAAATGGGAGACCTGGGTGCCCTTGCCCCTAAAAGCTTATCATACACCCTCCAATCATCAGCCTTTTACTCTCCCCTCACCTTCCATGCCTGCTTTACTCTATAGGGGTTGACATAGTAAGTTCTAGAAAAAGTGGACCATGACCTATAGTCACAACCAAAATTTCTTTTATTAAATATTGAAATGCTTATGATTATACCCCTACCACGAATCAACATAACAAAACACTGTACCACTTTAAATTACAAATAGCTTATCTGGCCAGTGTGGCTCAGTGTTTGAGCATTGACTCATGCACCAAGAGGTAGCTGGTTTGATTTCTGGTCAGGACACATGCCCAGGTTGTGGGCCAAATCCCCAGTGGGGGGAATGCAGGTGGCGGCCAATCAATGTTCTCTCTCATTGATGTTTCTATCTCTCTCTCCCTCTCTTTCTAAAAAAATCAATAAAGGAATTACAAATCGCTTTAACAACATAATCTTGGTTAATATAACATAAATTTTACACACACATACATATATATGTATATAGATCTGTGTGTGTGTGTGTGTGTGTGTGTGTGTGTGTGTATACACATTATTTTGTTTTGGCTTTATCATAACAATTAAGAATTAATTTAGTAGATATTTATTTATTTATTTATTTATTTATTTATTTATTTATTTTTATCCTCACCCGAGGACATTTTTCCATTTTTTGTACAGATAGAGTGGGAGGGAGAGAGAGGAAGAGAGAGAGAAAGAGAGAGAAACATCGACGTGAAAGGAACACATCGAGTGGCTGCCACCCGCACGACCAACCAGGGCCGGGGACAAACTGCAACCGAGGTACGGACCCTTAGCGGGAACCGAACCCAGGTCTCTCCGGACCACAGGTGGATGCTCTAACCGCTGAGCCAAACCGGCCAGGGCTTAATTTAGTAGATTTTAAATGAACCCAAGTTTGTTACAAATAATAGCAAAGTGATAGCTACTAAAAGCCCTAAGAGGGAATTATAAGAAAAAAACCTGTGCAAAAACATCCTAGTCAAGAGACAAGAAATTCTACTATTTGTTTGGTCTTTTCAAGAATGGAATAGTGACTCTCTTGCACCACTGTGTACATGAGTGAGTATTTCTATCAGTCAAATCCTAGAAGTAGTATTGCCGGCTTAAAGAGGATATAGGTACCAAAATGCTCTCTGTGGATATTGTATCAACTTACATTTTCACTAGCAATGTACAGGAATGTCCCCTATATGCAGAATGTATTACCCCACTCTTGCCAAATCTTGCAATAGGAGAGGTAAAAATTAATCCCAGCTCTTCTCATGGAGCTTTATTACTCTGCCTTGTAGTTGAGAGCACATTTTTCTAAGGTGCTGAATCTTGTCCTTTAAGATCTCAAAGGGTTCTCTTTGTGCTCCTTGATGTTAATTCAAATATTGTCGGTTGTCTGTATTTCCCCTTGTTCCACCTTCCAGAAAAATGGAGTCAGCCAAAATGAAGCCCAAACCCCTCATTTTCATTTTTAAAATTAGGTGTTGCAAAGTAGGGCACACTTCTTGGAAGTCAGCCTAACAACCAAGTCATTTCTCTAAGTCCTGGTTGTAACTTTCTTAAGCCCGTGCCAGCATTTCTCAGAGCTAATCCAAATAACTCAAACTATGACTAGGTTTATGAAAGTTGAGATGACGTATCTTCATTTCGAGTCTTCTGTGCTTCCCCTTTCTCCTCTTAGTTCCTTGAAGATCACCAACACAGTTTCAGTGTCTTCATTGATAAGTCTCTGAGACCCTGGTTAGGATTCACAAAGTACATGGGACGACCACCAAGTGCCTTGGCCTTTGCTTGCTTTAGGTTGAAACTCATTACTTAGCTGCCCCAGAGGGGTCATCCCTCTGATCAGTATTTGCTCCATCCTTTATACTTCCATGATCATTACCTTTCATCCAGAATTTAAAGTCAGACAGGCCTGGGTTTCAGTCCCAGAGGGATCATGAACAAGCCTTGTGAGCTTGGGTTAATTTAACTTCTCTAAGCCTCAGTTTATTCATCAGTAACATGGAGGTGACATGCTTTTCTTCCTGTTCTGGGGAGGACCAAGGTAATACATAAATCACCCAGCAACAAGGGTTGGCACAAAGCACAGAAGCAATAAATTATAATTTCCTTTTATTACTCTCTTAGCAGAGAAGGAAAATAATATTTTAGCATTACTTTACTTTCTCTTAAGCCTACATTGTCATTGCATCTTCAGCCCCAAGCCCAGGCATATTCCTTCCTTGTCTCTTATGATTGCTCAAATGTCGAACTAAGCCAACAAAAGGAGATTTTTTTTTTATTGCCCTCAGTACTGGTTTTCTGTTGTTATTAGTTTTGTTTATTTTTTGCAAGGTTTCTGCCAATTCTGGACTTACTAATTGTCAGCATTACAAGGTGAATATTTAAACTCTCCCATGATCAAGTGCATTATTATTATTGACTGAAAGCCCAAAGCATCTAGGAAATAGCAGGGCCCCTGTTGCATTAGGTAAAAAATACAGAGTTGGCTGTGCCTCGGTGCCCATGGCTTACAACCACTGCTCTCAGTTCCTGAGAAAGTCTGTCTCGAAGGCAGAAGATACTTGATTCATACAACTGTTTCTGCAGCCAAAATCTCTATCTCACTAATAACAATACATTGCATCATCTTAGAAATTCACAAGGCAAGTTAGAAGAGAACATAAAAGTAGAAGAACATGAAGGAGCAGACACCGTGGGAGAAGAGAAAAACAATTTTGCGTTTGGTTTATCTGATTAGGCTGTGATAATGCTCTCTGCAGAACTGTCCATCACTGCCTCACCGAGGTCAGACAAGAGTCTGACCCGAACGCCTAGGCGACAAAGGGCAAACAATGCCAAATTCAATTTTAGCTGATCCTTGAAAGAAGGGGAAAATGTTCTTCAAGGAGCCTGTTGAGAGCACCACATGCTCCCCACATTTTTCATTTCTGACATGTTAGAGCTTGTATTAACACTTTATGATATAAAATAGAAAGCAAAATAAACAGCAAGATAAAGAGAGTAAGATAAAGAAAGCCCAGTTTCTGCTCTCAATCTCCAGAATTGAATCTCTTCCCCGGATCCACTTTATATGTTTATTTCCAGAAGTGACAATTTCCCACTTAGGACATAGGTGTTTTTCTAGGGGAAAGAAACCAACTCTATTCAGGTCTTTTGCATATGGCACACTTAATTAATTTTAAAAATACCTTTCTGTTTTCAGGAAAATGTGAAATTATGCTTTCTAAGGCCCACAATTTTATATTTGTCAACAATCTAATATTCAATAGACTTTGGGCACGTTTCCATGATTAGTTGATTTTTGGGTCAGCTCAGGTCCTCCAAGAAATAAATGCCAAAGTGGGACTAGAGGTGCAAGACAGGTATTGGGGGAAACACCTGTGCAAGGTAAAGGGGTGAGGGGTCAGGGATAGGAGAGGAGAGCCTTCTGGCCACAGTGCAGGTCTGACTCCGTGAAAGGAGGCAGAGAAGGAAAGTGGACTGAATAGGCCGAGCTTCAGCCTGCAGTGCAATTCTGAGAAAGACTTGGCCAGGCTGATGCGGAGCCCCAGACCAAAGACTGCTTATCACAGGCATCAGGCATCAGCTAATATATACACATAGAGTAGCTTGAATAAGCAAGTAATGTGGATCAACTTTGCTCATAAGATTCAAGTGAAGTCTTGATCTTTGTGATTGAGGGAAATAAAAGAGCCCATAGGTCTTTGAAAATTTCTAGATACTGGTCCTGAATGGTTGCGAATTCCTAGGAACTCAAAACACCACTGGAGATGAGTAGTCGAAGAGAAGACTGATGGTGCTCAGGTGGTGAGTGAGGTTTGGGCTGAAGTCTACTTACAGGACTCACCCATGGTTATCTTCCTAGTTCCTGAGTGTATAATTGATGAAACAAGTCTAACCTCCACACTGAAATGTGACAGAAGAACTAATGCTGTAGGAGGGCCAAGTGGAAGCTCCTGGAGCTCCCTCCACCCAACTCAGACAGGAAACTAAGAGCAATACCACATGCCTAGGAGAATTGCCAAGATTTATAGAACACCAAAGACTTAAAAGACACAGGTGTGGCAATTCCTAATATTCCCATTTAACGTAACTGTTTGGCCTGAGCAGAAGATGTATTCATCTTGGTAATGATTATGGATTATTGTAGACTTCACCAGGCAATGCCAACTGAAGCACTGTTCCAGATACAATGACTTTATTTGAACAAATTAACACAAGTATCTCGCCTCTGGTACACAGCTATTGATCTAATTTTTTCCCCTTCAAACAATTCTCAAGGATCATAAGCCTTTTTGCTTTCTACTAACAGAGACAACAATACACCTTCACTCTCTTACCTCAGGGCTAAGTTAATTCTGCTCTCTGTCATAGTCTTGTCCCCAGAGATCTTGATCATCTTGACATCCCACAGAACATCACGTGCGTCTACCTCACTGATGATATCATGCTAAAGTGTTCCTCATGAGGAGGTTGTAGTAAATACCTTTATGCATATTCCTATATTAAATTTCCTCTGCCAAAATAACTAGCATAGGTTTTATTTTCCTGCCTGACCCAACTTCAAATCCTACTTTCCAAACCAAAGATTATGGACCAAAAGTCTAAACCAAACCAAAATTTATTGCTAAATGTCTATCATTTTTCCACGAAAGTCTGAATTTCTCCATGAAAGTCAGATTAGTTTTCATATGATTGATGTAAGTCCCACATGAGACATTCAGACAAATTTTACTACTTGAGTCACAATTGCCTTTGACTAATTTATATGATACTGGAGCAAATGCTGGTCCTCTGGCTAATTTCTCATTGTCTATGAAGCAGAGAGCCTATTATGGGCTCAATTGTATCCCTCATCAATTTGTATGTTGAAGCCCTAATCCCCAGTACCTCAGAGTATGACTTTATTTGGAAACAGTGGCCTTAGAGAGGTGCCTGAGTTAAAACGAGGCTGTTAGAGTGGTCCTAATTCAACTAGACTGTTGTCTCACAAGAGGAAGACATATGAACACACGGAGACATCGCAGATGTGTGCACACAGAAGGAAGACCATGTGAGAACACAATGAGAAGATGTCCTCTGCAAACCGAGGAGAGAGGCCTCAGAAGAAACCAAACCTTCCAAGATCTTGATCTTAGACTTCTAGCCTCTAGAACTATAAGAAAAAGTCCTGTTGTTTAAGTTATCCTGCAAAATATCCAGTGGAAGTTTGTTATGGCACCCCTAGCAAACTGATACATAGTCTATGGTGTAAAGATGCAATACAGCTTTTAAAACCTTCCGTTGTAAGAGACATCAAAGTCACAAGGGTGAAAGTGTCTTTGTCCTTGTGTCTGTTTTGGTGTTTGCGAATCTGTGTCTCTACCCGAATCCCTACCTTCCCCACTATCTTTTCCTCTCTGACAACTCTTTTCAGTTTTGTCTTGTTTGGGGAGAAGGGGTTTTTATTTGATCCCTTCTTTCTCTTTCTTTCCCCTGAATTCTCTTCCAATTAACTAGATAATACTAATAACACTGTGTGTTAACCACTGTTCTAAGAGCTTTATTTTTATTAACCCTTTAAAACCTCACAATGATCTTATGAATTAATTACCACCTTTATCCCAGTTTTATAAATGGGGAAGTAGAGGGACAGAGTGGTTAAATGAAGTGTCCAAGGCACACTGTTAGCAAGTGACAGAGCTCAGGTTTGAGTCCCCAAATTCTGGCCATACAGCTGGTGCTCTTAACCACTCTGCTAAGTCAGATTTTACATGACAGAGAAAGACACCGGTGGATATGTGCAATCACAAATATGCTATTTTTATTGAATTGAAGGCCAGTGAAGGGAGCCTTTTAATTTTTATACCTAAGTTAAAGTCACTTTTATATAGTTCTCAATATTTTTCTTTGGGTAAGTAGTATTAAAGTTATCTCTTGGTAATGGGGAAGTCCGTAACATATAATCTAGAAGAATCATATACATTTAGCATCAAATTCAAATATAAAAATTCTAATGACAATGAATAAGAAGTATACCTTGATAGTATAACAAACATGAGTTAATCCTATTTGATTCTCTAAGAATCTTGTGAGTCAGAAGGAGCAGGTACATTATCCATACTTTACAGATGAGGAAATTGAGGCTAGGAGAGATTAATGACAAGCAAGACTGGGAGACCATCAGAAGGAACCTTTGGTATCAACTGCAGGGACCCCAGTCCGTTTACACCATTCTTACTGCTCCTCACAGAAGAAGTCAATTACGCTGCAATACTACGTTAGCATTTGCTCAACTGATGTGGCATTACTTTAGCCAAAGCACCAAGAATATGCAATGCATTTAGAACGAGGATTTTACAATTTTCTGTGCCTTGGCCTAGACTGCATCATGACTCAGCATCATTGAAAGGAAAAAGTAGGTCCTTGGCACCATATTTGGCTGTGTCAGATTTTTCCTCCATTGATTTTTTTTTCCCGCCATGTACTGCTCCAACTTGATCCCATTTAGTGAATGAGGCCTGGTGGTAAAGCAAAGCCTGAATAAAAAGCTCCCTGCTGAAATGCTGTCACAGCCGCTCAACCTAGGCTCCGGGGAACTTTGGCAAGCGGAAGAATCCTTTGTCTTCAGACTATGACAAGAGTGGAAAAAAATTTCAACTATTCGGCTGTGTAGCATCATTCAAGCATGCCTTAATGGGGAAGGTCTAATGAGGAATGTCGTCTTTGAAAAAGTCTAGCTTTAAAAACTCTGAAAGAATTCTCACTGTACAATTCTACACAATTATAATTAATAGGATTCAAACTACAAACCAGAGATTATGTTACTATTTTACCCAGTTTGATGGCCACGGATGCTTTTATTCTTTATTGGTTATGTTCAAAGAGATCTTGGCCTGTTATTATAATCAAATGTGTAGGAGAAAACATTCCTATTCTTCCTGGATTCTATGGGGGTAGCAGGAATAAGAGAATAAAAGAAAAGCCAATTTTAAACTACCCAATGGACCACAGCTGCTCTAAGGCCCCTTCCAAGCCCCAGCCCCCACAGTCCCCTCCTCTCCTGCTGCTGACCTGTTAATAGATTCCTATTCTTGAGCGTAACACAATTTTTAGATGGGAGCTGTACCTAACACTTCTGTTTAACATAATACTGCAAGTTCTAGTCAGAGCGATGGGCAAGAAAAAGAAATAAAAGAAATCCTTACTGAAAAAGAAAAAGTAAAATTATCTGTTTGCAGATGATTTGATCTCATATGCAGAAAACCCCAAGACCCTAAGCCCCCCCAAAAAACCTATTAGAATACACAGATTCATCAAAACTGCAGCTTACAAAATCAGCATATAAAAATTAAGTTGTGTTTCTATACACTAACGATGAACAATCTCAAAGGAAATTAAGAAAACAATTCAATTTGCAAAAACGTCAACAAGAAAAAATACTTAGGAATAAACTTAACCAAGAAGGTGAAGGACATGTGCGCTGAAAACTATAAGACATTGCTGGGAGATTAAGGAAGACACAGATAAATGGAAAGACAGCCCATGTCCCTGGATTGGAAGGCAATATTGTTAAGATGTCAATTCTACCCAAAGCATTCTACAGTCTCAGTGCAATTCCTATCAAAACCCCAAAGACATTTCTTACAGAAATAGAAAACGATTCTAAAATTCATATGGAATCTCAAGGGACCCCAAATAGTAAAAATAAATCTCTAAAAATAGGAACAAAAGTATAGGTCTCATATTTCTTTATTTCCAACTTTCATTACAACAAAGCTACAGAATCAAAACAGTATTGTACCTGCGTGCAGACAAACATAGAGACCAATGGAACAGAACAGAAAGCACAGAAATAGACTCTCACACATGGGGTCCAATGAATTTCTACAAGGGTGCCGCAACCATTCAATATTGTAAAGACAGTCTTTTCAATACAGGGGTGGGGAAAAGAAGGCTAATTATAATAAATGATGCAATAATTCATAAATAATAATACAAAAATAAACTCTGATTTGGGCACTCACAACTGTAAACCTACTTTTGCCAAACCCCCTCTACATAGTGTTGGGAAAACTGGATATCACATGCAAAAGAATGAAGTTGGACTCTTACTTTACACCGTATATAAAAATTAACTCAAAATGGATGAAAGACCTAAATATCAGAGCTAAAACTATAAAACTTCTAAAGAAGATACAAAGGAAAATCTTTATTACATTAACTTTAGTAATAATTTTTTGGATATGATACCAAGCACAGGCAGCAAAGAAAAAAATAGTGTGCTTTACCAAAATTAAAAACTTTGTGCATCAGAGGACACTGTCAATAGAGTGAAAAGGCAACCCACAGAATGGAAAAAAATATTTCCAAATCAGAGATTATTATCCAGAATATATAAAAAACTGCAACACAAAAACAACAAAAAAACCAAACAATCCAATTTAAAAATGACATTTCTCCAAAGAAGATATACAGATGGCCAATAAACACATGAAAATATACTCAACATCACTAATTATTAGGGATATGAAAGTTAAACCACAATGAGATACCGCTTTATACCAGTTAGGAGGGCTATTATTTTAAAAGGAGAAGGAAGAGGAGGAGGAGGAGGAAGAAGAGAAATAACAAGTCTTGCCAAAGATGTGGAGAAATTGAAACCCTTTGTGTATTACTGGTGGGACCGTAAAATGGTTCAGCCGCTGTGGAAAACAGTATGGCAGTTCCACAAAAATTAAACATAAAGTTACCATATGATCCAGCAACTCCACTTCTAGGTATATATAAAAAAATTCGAAGACGGTATAATGGACTGAACATTTGATTCTTCTCCAAATTTGTATGTATTGCTGTATTTGGAGTAAAGAAATATTAAGGTTAAACGAGGTCCCATGAGTGGGGAGCCAGCCTGAATTAGTGTGCTAGTAAGAGAAGACACCCGCACCCGCAGTCCCACCCTCCCTCATCCTGCCTGTAAGCTAGGAGCAGAGCCTTCACCAGAAACCCGTCAGCCAGAAACTTGACCTGTTCTAGTCTTCAAGAACCACGAGAAGATACATTTCTGTTGTTTAAGCCACCCAGTATTTTGTTATGCAGTCCAAGCAGATCAAAACAGAAAAATATTTGAATATTTGTACACCTCTGTTCACAGAAGCAATACTCACACTAGCCAAAAGGTGGAAAGGAGCCACATGTTCATGGATAAACAAAACACAATGGAACATTATTCAGCCTTAAAAAAAGGGAATTCTGACATGCTACAACATGGATAGACCTTGAGGATATTATGCTATGTGCAATAAGCCTGCCACAGGACACTGTATGATTTAAATTATATGAAGTACACCAAGGAGTCAGATTTAGAGACAGAGAGTAGAACTGGGGGTAGAGGTTGCCAAGGATTGTGGGGAGAGGAACCAGGAGTTGTTTAATGGGTACAGAGTTTCAGTTTGAGAAGATAAAAAATTCTGGAGATGGATGGTGATGGTGGCTGCAGGACAATGTGAATGTGCTAAATGCCACCAAAATGTACACTTACAAATGGTTAGAATGGTAAATTCTGTTATGTATTTACTACCATAATAAAAAAAAGTTTGAAAAGTGTACTTGCTAAAAGAATTCATACAATACAGAAATATAGGAAGTAAATTTATTTCACTTTTTAGATGTAAATCTTTCACTTATCTGGCGTTATTTTGGTGTTAGGGATAAAGTGGGTCTAACTTCTATCTCTCCTGGTCCCAATACTATTAGTAAGTAATCCTCCTCCACCCCCCACCCCACCCCCCCGATGTGACATTCCTCTGTTAGCCCTGGCTGGGTGGCTCAGTTATTTGGAGTGTTGTCCTGTACACCAAAAGGTTGCAGGTTCAATTCCTGGCTAGGGCACACACCTAGGTTGCGGGTTTGATCCCCAGTCGGGATGCCTATGAAAGGCAACAATCGACATTTCTCTCTTACATTGATGTTTCTCTCTCTCTCTTTCTCTCTCACTTCCTCTTTGTAAAAAGCCATAAAAAATATATCCTTAGGAGAGGATTAAAAATAATTGAAAATTTCTCTTTTACCATATACTAAATTCTTATCTATACAGTGAATTCATTTCTACATTTTCTATTTTGTTCCATGATGCCATTGGCTAGTCAATTTGTTCCTGCCTCACACTTTAAGGTATCATACTTCATTTAAGGTGTAATTTATATGAATTCAATTGCACAGATCATAAAGGTAGCAGTTCGATGAATTCTGACAGATGCATACATTTAGATATTCCATAACACTGGTAAGACATAAAATATTTCCTCATCCAGAAAGATGCCTTGTGCCCCAGTCAGTCTCCAACCACCCCACCACAGAGGCAATGGTTGTTCCGGTTTCTTTCACCAAAGATTCGCTTCGGTGTTCTAAAAATTTACAGAAATGGGATAATTCAGTATGTACTCTATTCTGTCTGCCTTCTTTCACTTAGCACAGTGTTTTTGCACTTGATCCATGTTGTTGAATGTAACGGTGCTTGCTTCCTTTTTATGGTTCAGCAGTATTCCATGGTGTGGATATTGTACAATTTCTCTGCCCATTTTCTACTCTCAGACATTTAGATTGTTTCTAATTTGGAGCTATTATGAATACAACTGCTACAAACATTCCAGACAAGTCTTTTTGTGAACATTTCCCTTAGAGAACTTTTTAATTACTATAGCTTTATAATAAGTATTAATATTTACTAGAGAAATTCTTCACTCATTATTTTTATATTTTCTCAAAACAATGACTATCTTTTACTTTATTCTGCCAAAACATTCCTTGGGAAGTTTTGAAATTTGATAGATTAATTTGAGAACTAACATCTTGATAATAGTTAGTCTTCCCATCCCAAAACATGTTATGCTTTTTCATTTGATCAGGTCTTCTTTTACGTCCCTCAGTAAAGTTTTTTGTTTTTGTCAAGAAGGTCTTCACATGTCTGTGTAAGTCTGGTGCATATAAAGCTACAGACTATAACAGAAAGAAAATGGACTGTTATTGAATAGTTCATTGCACAACAGGTATCTGTCACCTGTTTTTCCAAAGTAGCTGCACCATCTTACATCCCCACCAGCAATGTATAGAAAAGTTTATTTTTATTTTTATTTATTTATTTATTTATTTATTTTTTTTTTTTTATCCTCATCCGAGGACATTTTTCCTTTTTTTTTTTTTTTGTACAGACAAAGTGGGAGGGGGAGAGAGGAAGAGAGAGAGAGGGAAACATCGACGTGAAGGGACACATCGAGTGGCTGCCACCCACACGACCAACCAGGGCCGGGGACAAACTGCAACCGAGGTACGTGCCCTTAGCGGGAACCGAACCCGGGTCTCTCCGGACCGCAGGCGGTCACTCTAACCGCTGAGCCAAACCGGCCAGGGCTAGAAAAGTTTATTTTTAATCTCCATGAAATGACAACATAAATAGGACAAATCAAACTTTGACTTAGAAGAATGCATCTTTTCCTGTACTGGAGAGATGGGAAAATGGGAGATGATTTTATTCTGTACTATTTTCTGAATCTATATTCTATGCCACAGGCTCCCTGGAGCTAGAGTGGGCAGAAATGTGTTCAGCAATCAATGCCCTGAGGTTAAAATGAACACTGACTTGCCAAGACCTCCCTCATTATGATGAAATTCCCCTCCCTGTGCTCACACACACAACACAATTTCTCAAATGCTTGTTAATTCTCACTAATACAAAGAAGCAAATACATATCTCCCTTGCCTTCTCTTTTTAAATAGAGTATATTCTTATTGCTCCATTATTTGGAGTTCAGACTGCTATAAAGGGCTTAAACTGCAAGAGGAACATTGCCTTTTACGTTATTATGATCAAATATGAATTTAGAAAAGGGAGGACTAGAAGCTTAGTTTCTCTTGAACTAACAAATTCATATAGCTGACAACATCAATTAAATAACATAAAATCTATTCATTGTTCTATCCATTCAAGATCAAGTTGAAGTTTAAGGCAGACTAATGGCTGTCACATGAGGCTACTGTTTGTCAGTCTTCCGTGAACTCAAGCAAAAAAAACCCAAGGAAATTGGAAAAGGACGGCATACTGAGTCAGAGAATATTCACATTGTAGGGAGACAGCTCCAAAAGAAAGGAAGCTTCTTGTACTGAATTTGGCAGTGGTACAAGTTATACAAGGAGGCCACATTTCAGTGTTGAAAAGTTATTCTGCTACTTTGAAGTTGGGATGAGTGGGAAATCACGTTATATTTTATTGCTTGCTTAGGTGCCAAACATCATGCCATCGCCATGTTATACCGTCAAATATCCTGGATGGAAAACACTATGTTGTTTCCTTTCTTCTTGTGCTGTATTTAGAGTATGAATTGAGAACATGAAGAAGCAACATAAATGAAATTCTAGAAAAGAAACTAGGCTCAGAGAGCCCCCCCAAAATTAGATATATTTTCTATTCTGCCCAGGGGGCCACATTTTCCTTAATCACTAACGACAGAACATAGAGAATAAAAGAACCGATGGAGCAAAAGGGAGACTGGATCCTCCCCTGAGAGGCGAGAGGAAACTCTTGGCGTTTGATTGAGACAGAAAAAAGAAGTGATGATAAAAAGAGTGTGACATCGACCCATTTTGGGGGGAAAGAGAAAGGCAAGCTCATCTCTGAGAGTAGAAGATGAGAGAGAATTGCAAAACTTCACATCTAGGAAAGAATTTCTCCTTTTCTCAGCACCTAAGGAAATGTTAGGGCTGAGCAGCTCTGGGGTTCCCTCTGCTTGAAGTCCACGGTAGAGTGGGACCACCACACACTTGGAACAGAGCTACATCCGACTCTGGTTCTGGCTTTCACTTGGTAAGTATTCCCTAAATGGTGGTTATCTTGGTTTGGCTTTCCCCAGAAGCAAACTCAGAGACAAGAACTCAAATGCAAGTAGTTTATCTGGGAAGTACAGAAAACTGAAAGGGAGGTAGGCAAAGGAGGCAGCGAAAGGCCGTCCATACGCCTATGACCGTGGGCAAGTGCGGCTTCATTCTGCCAGGGCACCTGTCCGGACCTCGGTTATCCCACCCCAGGGATGGGAGCGGGGGCTGTTTACCTGCCAACCCCACTCAGCCGGGTTGAGGGTTGCTCCCAGAGTCATTAACCAGGTGGTGAAGAGGAGGCAAAGTCCTTAAGGGAAGAAATGCAGATGGTTCCATCGGAACTCAAGTCAATGTGCATAGAAGCGAAAGATGAGGAAATGTGGGTGCGGCAGCAACTGGGTCAGCTTCGCGTGGTATAAAAAGAAACAATACACTTGCCCTCCTTGGGTGCAGGGACTTTGCCGTTGCTTCCCCATTGCGGTCATATTTTAGGCATTCAATAAATAATGTGTTGACTAAATATGAATGCATGAAATACTTTAGCTTTAAATCCTGGCTCCATCATTTAAGGAAAACCTCTTTTCTCATATATGAAAACAAATCTCATTCTAGGAAATAAATAACAGAACCTAACATAGTGCCTGCCCCACAGCAGGAAATGAGAGAATATAAATACTGTCACTATATATCCATTTCCTTTTCTACCACAGTCCTCCCTTCTTTATTTTGCCTTCCTTTATTAAGAGGAAAGGTGGTTGTAGTACTTTATAGTACCAGAGTTCAGAAAGTTGCAATGCATCTCGGCCCACACCAGCAGTTTCTTCTGAAAGGTCAAATTCACTGGCTTATATGTGCAGGGGAAACTGGGATAGTAATTCTTTTTTTTTTTTTTAAATCATCCTCACCCAAGGACATTTTTCCATTTTCCATTCAGGTAGAGTGGGAGGGAGGGAGAGGAACAGAGAGAGAGAGAGAGAAACATCGACGTGAAGGGACACATCGAGTGGCTGCCACCCGCACAACCAACCAGGGCTGGGGACAAACTGCAACTGAGGTACATGCCCTTAGCGGGAACCGAACCCGGGTCTCTCCAGACCGCAGGCCGATGCTCTAACCGCTGAGCCAAACCGGCCAGGGCGGGATATAATTCTTTCAAGAGAGCGCCAGCAACTTATTTCATTGTAAACACTGAGCCAGAAGCACCGCTACGCAACTGTGAATGCAATCCTGAAGAACAAGACTCATTCTTTTAACCTTCCTGCTGCTTATACTTAGGTCATTGATTGCGTTGTTGTTGACCTGCTGCTCCGTAGTAATTACTCAAGAGTGAGAATATGAAAAACAAACAGACAAAAAAATCAAGGAATAGCAGGAAAGTGTCAGGCATTTTCTGCCTTATTTTCAAAAGTTTACTCATTCTCCTATTCTTCTTTTTACATTAATCTTCAGACATAGCTGGAAGGAGAGAGGGAGGAAGAGAGAGGGAGAAACATCGATGCAAGAAAGACACATTGACTGGTTGCCACCCACACAACTGCAACTGAGGCACTTGCCCTTGGCTGGAATCGAACCTGTGACTCTCCGGTTTGCAGGCGACACTCTTACCTCTGAGCCGTACTGACCAGGGCTCATTCTCTTATTCTTTTAATGCTCTGTCTCAACACACAACATGTGTATTTATTCCTGAAGCCCAGCCAGATCCTGGGTCTGAATTCCAGCAGCTCCTTTCCCAGTTTCCATGGGACAAGGCCTAAAAAATGTGAACTTCTCAGAGGACTACACACAAGATGTCAAAAGCTTAAATGATACACATACGTCTTCCTCCATTAAAAATGTTAACTTTTCAAAGGAAAAGAGAAAGGCAATTCGTTCTAGAAGTCTAATCTTTCTTTCTACCCTCCAGCAAATGTGTGGCTCAGGATATAATTTAATACCCAAAGTGCTAGGCACTTTGTCTGACTAATCTGAAGAATGTTCATTTCACTTAAATTGCAGGTGTTCTGATTCCAAATTCATGTCACAGTTATTTTTTAATGTTGAGATCTTTAGAATTCTAGGATCTGTCTGAACCAGTTTCCCCGGAGCCAAGAATGGGTGAGGGATGTTACCAAGCAGCAAGGGCTTTGAAGGTAACAACCCTGTGTGGGTGTCCCAGAATTATGCCAAGTGACTGTACTATTAGGAGAGCCGGAAAGTATACCTTTCAGGGCAGATGAGTGCTAATGAGAGTCATGAAACCAGAGCAGACAGCTGAGTGTGGAGACAGCTAAGCAGTAGACAAGCTGGAAGAGCAGAACTGATGTGCTCTATTACAAACTGAGAGCTAGAAAAGGACAAACAAAATGACACAAAATTTGGTACAGCGGATACTCCTCTGTGAAAGAGCATCTGTTGTGGTGATCTTATAACCAGGTCTCTCCACCAAGTTGGGGGCATGGACTTGTGGTACCCCAGAAAATCAGGGCTCTAGCCGTTTGAAGCCCGAGTCCGGTATTAACTGGATCCAGCCCTTTAAACTGTTTAATGTTCATTTAGTGAGTTAGTGTTTCTCCTTGGTAACAGGCTTGATCTGAGGGTTAAGGTTTTATCATGGCTTCACCATGAGATGGAATGTATCCAGGTCAAGAGGTAAGCCATAGGTTTTTGGCTTGTGGGGAGGAGAGACTTTAAATCAATTGAGGAGACGAGGGCATGATAGAAAAACAAAGGCAAAGATGATGACTGTGTATGAAGATGAAAACACAGCCAGATCCCAGTCAACAAATAACCATCAGAGAGGTGACCTGAGACCAAGGCCAGAACCTTGGAGAAGTAAAAAGGTAGCAGGAAGCAGGGCCTGGGGAGGTGTAGGGAATCCAATTTAATTCCCAAGGTTGATGTCTTACACACACTCCTCATTTCATGGTGAAAGCTGCCTTCAAGCCATTGAACTGCCAGTATTTTTTTAGAGAGGGAGGAAGAGGAAGAGAGAGAGAGGGAAGGAGGGAGGGAGAGGGAGGGAGAAAGAGAAAGAGACAGAGATCAAACCCGAGACCCAGTACATGCTACTGGCAATGAAACCTGTGACCTTCCAGTGCACAGGAAGATGCTCCAACCAACTGAGCCCTACGGGCCAGGGTGAGCCAATTCACACATCCCATTTCTTTCACTTCGTTTATCATGACACGGGACAAAGCAGATGGAAGGAATCTTTGGAACTATAAAAATTACTGCAGTTTTTGCTTTAAACGGCATTTTTTTCAGAACCTTCAAGTTTAAAGGGTCTTAGATCAGCTCCTATCTATTTTTTATGACCTTAAGCAAACTTCCAGTTTCTTCATCTATAAAATGGAAATGAAATGGAACTTACAGCTCAAGAGTTTTATGATGCTTATGCGAGATAGCATGCCCTTTACAGAGCAGGACCTCCATGGATTTAGTCATATAACAAAAGCAACCCCAGGAAATCTTGTTGGCTTGAAGTGAAAAAAGTGCCAAGAGATCAACAGTTAGGGGGTAGAGCAGGAGAACTAATTAAAAAAGATGTACTGTTACTGACACATCACTACATAAATCACCATAAATGCTGGCAGTTTTCTTTTGGAAGTCCCTGCCGTGCTGTACGCCCAGGAAGTGCTTAGGAGCACACGAGGGAGAGAAGAGAAGGTGGCTTTACGAGACAGCACTAAAAAAATTGTCCCAGAGTTTCAATACATGCAATTGGTTCCTCCACTACTGGCAGAGAGAGACTCGTGGTGTGATAACCCTCACACCCCACATTTAAATCTAGTTCAGGGTCCTTTCTACTTCCCACACGGTCCCATATGATCTGACCCTGGCAACCCTTCCATTTTCATATCATACCACTCTCTCTCTTTGCTGTATACTGAAAATGTGTTCCCCCAAAGGTATCTGTTGAAACCTATTTTCCCAATGTGATGGTATTTGGAGGTGGGGCCTTTGGGAGGTGATGAGGTCATGAGGGTGGAGCCCTCATAAATGGGACTAATGACCTTTATAAAAGAAACTCGAGAGAGTTCCTTTGCCCTTTCTGCCATGTGTGGACGCAATGAGAAGGTACCATCTCTGGACCAGGAAGCGAGCCCTCTCCAGAGGTTGAATCTGCCGGTGCCTTGATCTTGGACTTCCCAGCCTCCAGAACTCTAAGAAATAACTGCCTGTTGTTGATAAGCCACCCAGTCTATGGTATTCTGTTACAGCAGTCTGAGCGGACTGAGACGCTTACTACAGCACAACACTGACCTTCTTATTTCTGAAACATTTCAAGACTTTTCTGGCTCAGTCCAACTTACAGACCTCTTTGTAGGTCTTATTTCTTATTTCTCATCCATCAGGTCTTAGTTCAGATGTCAGCTTATGAGAAAACTCTTCTTTAATTACCCTATTTAAAGTTAACCCTGTCCCCCATGCCTCTGCCCCATAGACACTACCACTTTAGAACCCATCATTTTGGGGGGTTATTCCTTTTTTAAGACATTTTTCAAAATATGGTTTTATTGATTTCAGAGAGAGGGAAAGGAAGGGAGAGGGAGAGAAAGAGAAACATTGATGAGAGAGAGAAACATCGGTAGGCTACCTCCTGCACACCCCCTACTGGGGATCAAGCCTGCAACCCAGGCATGTGCCCTGACCAGGAACTGAACTGGTGACTTTTTGTGCATAGGATGACACCCAACCAACTGAGCTACACCAGCCAGGGCTGGGAGATTTTTCTTAATAACACTTAGCAAACCTTAAATTATTATATACAAACATATTTATTGCCAGTCTCTTTCTACTGGAATATAAGCTCCATGAGGGCAGGAAATTATCTGTTTGGTGTTTCAGTGTGAGGTAGCAATTGTTGGCCATGATACAGAAAAGCAGCCAAGTATTAGCTTGTTATGTAAGTTGCTAATTTGCTTGGTACCTACTATTCTTGCACCAGTCCATATCATCATATCATAACTAAACTCTGAATTCTGTTTTATCATTTCAAAGCACTGTTGTATAACTTAATCCACTGGATACTTACAACAACTTCATTAGAGGAGAATGTTTCCTTTTTAAAGATGAGGAAACTGGGGTCAGGAAAACTAAGTTACTTGCCCATGGTCACATAGCTCATAAAAACTAGAGTTGACATGAAACCTCTTTATTTTCACTCCAAGCCCTATAGTGTCTGGATGTGTATTTGGCGACACTGGATAGTCTTGCCTAAAATGAAAAGAGAAAAGATAGCATAGAAGTTACAAACCTAAATCAACAGAAACATAGCAAAGAACATTTAAACACAAGACTTTGGACAAATCTCATAAATCTCTAAGATAAAATGCTGTTCAAAATGGAAAAGAATATAATGACTAGATGCATGAATGGCTGAGGAATGAAAAATGGCAGTTGATGTAAGAGCAAATTCAGGCTCAGATGCCCAGGACAGAGTGTTCTGCACAGCGGTCTGCCAAGTCAGAAAAGCCTCCTGTGAAGGCAGGAAAGAATTGTTACTTCCATTTCACAGATCTAGATACACAAGTTCTCTTGTGTGGGAAAAGTCACTGGAAGAGGGGGAGAAACAGTGCTTAAATGTAACAGAGAAGTCTGCCTTGATTTGTTTCGTTGAGAAGGGCCTGGAATGTCACCATGTGAGAGATGGATGGACTCCTGGGATGGACCAAGCAGGAGAATACTGACTCTACAGCTCTTTGGGTCAGGATGTTCGCTGGTTGGAAGTACATCAAAGGGAAAGATGTAGAAAGAATCTGTCTGTGGGTTAGTTCAGATCCAGAAAGTCTTTTGGGGTTTTGTTTTTTCAAAGATTGATAGAAAGTCTCTCACTATGTGTCTCCACTCACATTGTGGGTTCACTAAAAGGAGACAAATATTTCTTAAATTGCATTTCCTACATAGGAGGCAGGGCCTTGGAAAAAATATTAGCTTTAAGAGAAAGCAGAGTTCTTACTGATGCTAAGATCTCTCTGGCACTCGACCTCAGCACACTACTTGAAAAAAAGCTATTTCCAACAGCATTGATAGGATCATAAGCTCAGTTTGTGTCTAAAAAATCTAACTCTTTAAGCAGGAGTTTGACAGGTAACTTCCAAAGGTTAAATTAAAACATGAATTTCTTTTTTCCTCAATCTAATTCAACATTCACCAAACATTAAATGTGTGCTAGACATCATTAAATTAAAAGTCAAGCTCAACCTACTGCCTTTTTTTTTGTCCCTTGAGGCATTTTATTTGCATGTAAGTACATATTAGATTCTGTGTGTCTTTGTCTTGGTCTGTGATGTCCACTAAGTTTGTCGGTACAATGAAACCAACGGAGGGGCGGAAGCAGGTTGTTCTGCTATTTTCCTATATCTTTAAGTTGCATGTCAAATCTTGGGCCGATTACCCAGCACTTGTTTAACCTGCCTGTGAGATTCATAACAATTTTTCCAGCTCTGTGTTATCAATAATTTCAAATTTGCCATGTAACCATGCTTCATCATCACAGTTAGAAAACAGACGATGACTGTGGAGTATGGCCTAATAAGAACTTGGCATTTGCCTCTCTTTTTGGCATTGCTGATATTCTTGAGAGCATCAGTCAGAGCATTCAGGTGCACAATTATGGTGGCCCGGAAAGATGGAGGAAAGAGCTTCCCTTACTTCTTTTTTGGTACGTGCCTCCTCTAGTGGGAACCAAACTCGGGACTCTCTGGTCCGCAGGCCAATGCTCCAACTGCTGAGCGAAACTAGCCAGGGCTTACCTTATTTCTTTAAAACAAGTTTTACCAGTATCATATTTGCACACTACCCTCAACATCTTCCTCACAAAGATTTTAAAGAAGATCCCTTATAATATTCCTTTATCTTCTTCTTTGTTCATTAACACATTTTCATTTTCATCCATTGCTATACACAGTTTTATCACTGTGGATTAACAGAAAGAAGAAAAAAGAGAAGGAAGAGAGAAGGAAGGAAAGGTCCTTAGCTTCTAGAAGTTAACATCCTAACAGAGGAGCTAGCATTCATAGAAAACTATAAACAGTACAAATAGAAAGCAATTATTTTCTCATTAGTTCAGCTTTACACACACACACAATTCGTTTGCAAAGGCAGAACCATCTTGGCAAATAAATGAACTTTATTGGGTCTCGGTTTTCTCTCTGTGCAATGAGGAAGCTGGATTAGATGACTGCTGAGATTTTTTTTTTTTCATTTTAAATTTGTTTATTTCTTACCATATTTGACATCTCATAGTATATACCAGAAGTGTCAGTACTAAATGTCTTCTGTAAATCATTGTCTCCTTTTCCAGTTAAGACATCTAAAGTATAAAACATTAATCTGGAATGGGTTAAGCCCTGACAATCTAAGGCTAAAATTCTTTATAGCTCTAAAACCCCATAAGGCATTTCACATATATCGAGCATTTTTTATGTGTGAAATGAGAAGTACTTTGCTAGGAGAAGCGGAATATACAACTTGAGTAAAACTCGTTTGGCTTTACAGATATTACTTATTGGCAGGATGCCAAATGCAGACCACTCCTGTGTTAGAAGAGGCTCGGATGGCGAGCTGGGCGCGGAGAGGAGGAACCAGTGCAAGTGCAGGACCGAGAAGGAGGGAACCACGAAGGAACACGTACATTAGCTTAAGGACAGTAGAGGGATGAGGCTACCCAGGTATGAAGGACACAGGGTGTTAAAGGAAAGAGCAAGAAAGGTAAGGCGAGAACCTCAGAAAGGACTGGCTACTGTGAAAATCCAGTAATACGCTGATCTAGCTTGGTACTTGTGAAAGATGACTTGGGGTAGAACTAAATCAACCAGCCCAACGTCTTGGGGAACTGCCTAGAATCAGTTTCACATTGAATTCAAGGACCGTGGTTGAAGAGCTGGTAAAATAAGCATTTTAGTGCAGAAGAGATAGGCCAAGAGATTGGACAGCTGCTGCCATTGTGCTGAAACTGAAGAGCACCCAGGAAGTTAGAAGCCTGAAAGTGCTGAATCGAGACAGATGAATAAGAAAATTCAGAAATGAGGAAAATCTCCACCAGTTATCCAGGCAATTTAAGTATGTTCCAAATGAGTAATTTCCTAACCGATGGGCTGCTTACATTTCTAAGGCTTCTTGCAGTGCAGTAAAGTAGTTATTCACTTTAAAATGGCAGATTGTGGCCTGCAGACCAAAGAGTGTCAGGTTTGATTCTGGCCGAGGGCACATACCTTGGTTGCAGTTCATCCCCGGCCCTGGTTGGGGCCATATGGGTGGCAACCAATCGATGTGTCTCTCTCACATTGATGTTTCTCTCTCTCTCTCCCCCTCCCACTCTGTCTGAAGATAAATATAAAAAGATCCTCGGGTGAGGATTTAAAATAATAATAATAAAATAAAATAAAATGGCAGATTGACTGGGATGCTTTCAATGATTCTCTCCATAGAAGGAATTATGAAGAGGACTCAGGGATTAGATTATATCGCTAAGACTAGAAAAACCCAATGAAAGAATCCATTCTAAAGTCTGAGTGGTGTCAGCCAACAGGAAGCCGGGGGACATATGTTTGAGGGTGCCTCTGACTTCACATAGCAGACACACAAGACTCCCTGCTACCGATAAAGCACGGAAAGATGGAGATGGGATGGGGTTAATGAGCCGAGCCTCGGTAGACAAGGCCCGTAGGAAGGCTGTGACTTGGACTAACAGGAAGAGGATGATGGTGTTATAGGTAGAAGAAGACATTTCCAAGAAGGAGGGGTGATGATGTGGAAGATGGAACCAACAGCATTTAAACAGGACATGGCACAGAAGAGTGCCCAACCAGAGCAAGATACCTGCCGGGGGTAGGAATCAGGAATACGTGTTCTAAGTGTTGATAATGTAAGACACCAGGGCAATGGCGTGTGCCTATATATATATATATATATATATATATATATATATACACTTTTTTTTTTAAGAGAGAGAGAGAGAGATAGAAACATTGATGGCTGACTGCTGCACACCCCTCACTGGGGATGGAGCCCGAAACCCGGGCACCTGCCCTAACGGAGAATTGAACTGGGACCTTTCAGTCCATGGGATGACACTCAATCCACTGAGCCACACTAGCAGAGCTCTCTTGTGTGTGACTCTCGTGTGTGTTGAAAAAATTTTTTCTAGCCAGGCCGGTGTGGCTCAGTGGACTGAGCGTCGTCCCATGAACTGAACGGTCCCAGTTCACTTCCCACTCAGGGTGGGGTTGCAGGGCTTGATCCCCAGTGGGGAGCCAGCAGGAGGTAGCCATTGATGTTCCTATCTCTCTCTCCCTTCCTCTCTCTCTCTAAAAAATCAATAATAATAAAAAACATATTTTAAACACACACAAGAGAAAATATCTATATTTTTTTCTACAAATTATAGCAGGGGCTAAGAATACAGGACCCAGGGTCCAGATGTGTAGCACCAGTACTCTTGTTGCAACAGGTACTTCTGAGCTACCTGCCTTCCAACCCAGCCCTCTGACACATCCAATGTTTTGGGTTTTTTTCGACAAATGCAATTATTTCAACAACAGGGCCATTCAGAACCACTTCATTTATGAAAATACTGTTCCAGGGGATGTGTGTTGATTGTTTAAGTATTTATCTGCTGGTGACGACTCTTCTATGATTATACAACAGTCTAACTTCCTCCAGGCTAATGGGTTCCAGTCACCAATCCTCCAGAGAGACCAGTGCATCCAGGACCTGGGGGCACCCACAGATTCTGGGCGGGTTTGCTTAGGATTTCCCCGCACGTTAACTAAACCAGGCCTCCTCCTTCGCAAAGGCCGAGTCGGACCACACGGACCTCTCTTTGGCTGGAGTGCAGATGTTAGTCTTCTTGAGAAATCTTAGGTCACAGAAGCCAGTGAAGCACATGTGGAAATGTTAACCCTTTGAAGTGCACAAAAGATGCCTCTCCAGGTGAAGACTCCATGAAGGTACTTAAAATGGTAAGTGGCTCCCCCTTATGGGTCTTGAACCCCTCACAGGGGTTACTTGAGCCATAATCATACCTATTTTATGGGACCGTATAGGACTAAGTTTTTGTTGTTGTTTTCCTTTAAGAAATTGTAAAATATATATAACAAAAGACTAATCCCATATTTTACCCAGATACTAGTTCTAGAATCTAGTTAGGGCCAAATACTTGGTAGGCAATGATGATTGAATGGCACCGTGTGTCAAGTCCACAAACTCTGGGGAATCAGAATGCCTGGGTTCAGATTTCAGCTCTATCACTTACTGCTTGTGAGAGCGTCAGAAAATTACTCAAATTCTCTGGCACGTGTACAAAATTGGCATAATATTATTTAATATTACCTTCCTCAGAGAGTTGTGGAAATTAAAGGAGTTAACACATGTGGGTCATTTAGAATAGAGCTTGGCAAGTCCTCAGGACGTGCTAGCAGTTGTTGTTGTTGATTATTGTCATGCTGTTACTTGAGTTATGAACCCTCAGGGCAGGTGCATCCCAGCTGCAGGTGAAACCGCTTTTCTCAGCCACAATGCAGAGTAAGTCATAGTGAAATCATGCTGCCAACTTCCTGAACTATTAAATTACTTGAGCTTCTGCATACAATCGCTATTTTTTTTTAAAGTTACCCTTTCTTTTTGAAGTTTTCAGATTACACAGGCGCTTTCCTCACCCCCACTTTTCCCTTTTCAAGGACTTTAAATCTCAAAGAAAGTGATTTGGAAATGGTTTCCTTTATTGCCACCCTTTTGTAGTTCTGTTTTTCCCCATTCATTCCTGCCTCATTTGTACCAATAGAAAAATGATACTTCATTCATTATATTGTCATCCATACCTGGCAGCTTATAACTGCTTTGTATAAATGTACGTGCCTTTCATATGTATGACTCAGTGTGTACTGCCCCCCCCCCCCTACAATGGCAGTCACCTGAGATTGGGAGAATAGCATATAGTTGTTAGCAGTATATGAGCTCATGTGCAGTTTCTCATTGTCCTAGAAAGAAGATCTGGGATATGCACAATCAGCCACTAAATTTCACTTTAGTTTCATCCCTGGTACTGTCTTAATTATATGGACTTTTGTCAGTGTTCAAGCACCCTGTTGGTAAGAAAAATAATGCTGTCTCCCCACAAAGATATCCACGTTCTCATTCCTGGGATCTGTGAGTATGTTAGGTTACATTGCAGATGGAATTGAAGTTGTCACTTAGCTGATCATAAAATAGACTTATCCTGGTGGGCCCAATCTCAAGGATCCTTAAAATCAAAGAGGGAGACAGAAGTTAGAGACCAGAATGATGCAATGTGAGAGGGACTCAACTCACTATTGCTGACTTGAAAAACAGAGAAAGGAGTCCATGAGCCAGAGAATGTGAACAGCTTCTAGAAGCTGGAAAGGGCAAGGAAATGGATTCTCCCCTACAGCCTCCAGAAATGCATACAGCCTTGCTGACACCTTGATCTTAGCCCAGGGAGACTCATATTAGACTCTCACCTACAGAACTGTACAATAAAAAAAGCGTGTTGTTCTAAGCCACTACGTTTGTGGTAATTTTTATAGCAGCCATAGGAAAATAATACACGCTCCATCACTGGAGATCTGCCGGGCATTCTCATCTCTCAGGACCCCACCTCCCTGCTTACACTGTCCACTGCTCTTATTTGTCTTTGCTCATAGAAATTATTGAGCACCTACTCTGTTAGATCCTGGGAATGCAACATAAGACACAGCCCTTTCATTTACTCAACTAACATTTGTGTACCCAGGCTCTGAGATAGATGTGGTAGAGATGAAAGTTTAAAAAAAAAAAAAAAATAGTCCCTGCCCTAAAGAGACTACCTATCTCAGCTTGTAAATCAGGAAAACTTCATAGAGAAGAAGAAATGGAGCTTGGATGAATATGAGTTTGCCAGACAGACACGATGGGGAAAGATTTTTAAGAGTTTTGAAGCAATGGGACATTTGATATCTGGCTACTGCATATTAGGAACAGAATTTTAAATTGTATTTCATTTTAGTTACTTTTAATTGAAATGGAAATAGCCACACGTGGCTAGTGGCCACCATATTGGACAGAGCAAATTACACCCTCAAAAGGAAGGAGATTGGCTTCTTTTTCCCCTTTTCCACTTCTTACTGAATGGAAAGCAAATGTCGTATCAACTCACCTTGGACCAAGCAGACAAGGCCTCACCCAAGGGAGTAGTAGGGATTTGGGTCCCTGACACCATGCAGCCATCTTTCAGTTTGGCTTATGTCCAGATGGTTATGTGAGAAAGATATAAATGCTTGTATTGGTTAAGCTATTGCTATTTTGGATCTCTGCACAGCAGTCAAATTCGTATAATGAAAGCATTTGCTGAGATTTTTTTCGTTCCTTTCTTTATGTGTGTACCAGCCCCTATGTTAATTGCTTTAAATGCATGGTCTCATTTAATCCTCACACACTCTGATAAGGGAAATAATATTATACCTCTATTCTGCAGATAAAATGGAGTCTTTGAGGAGTGGCTTATTCGTGGTAGAATTAGGTCTGCCTGAGGGCAAACTGTGTTCTAGTATACAGACACATAATATCTTATCATGAAAGGCCAGGCAAATTGAGTGTACAACCAGAATTTTTAAATGCAGAATGACACTTATGTTTGTGGCAGACATTTTCTATTGTCTACCCAGTACCCATTCTCTCCTACTTTTTTTTTTTTTTTTTTTTTTAATCCTCACCCGAGGATATTTTTCCATTTTTTGTACAGATAGAGTGGGAGAGAGAGGAAGGGAGAGAGAGACAGAAACATCGACGTGAAGGGACACATCGAGTGGCTGCCAACCGCACGACCAACCAGGGCCGGGGACAAACTGCAACCGAAGTACATGCCCTTAGCGGGAACCGAACCCGGGTCTCTCCGGACCGTAGGCCGACGCTCTAACCACTGAGCCAAACCGGCCAGGGCCATTCTCTCCTTCTACTTGAAAACAACCCCAATTTGTTCAAATAATGGGCGGAGATTCTTTGACACCAGGAAGGATAATTTCCTATTGGATAATCCAGGAAAGAAATCCTGACTGGTCTAAATTAGTCCTGGGCATCTCATTCCCCTCAGCCAGTAAGTGGTCTGAGGGTAGGTATGTGGCATAGTTCTGATTAATGAGATGTAAACAAAAGTCTGATAGGAAGGGTGTCCCTTTCCACACAAAAAGCCAAAACCCTGCCCAGAATGAAGATGCAATGTCGGAGGTGTGGCATCCATCATGCAACCATAAAGACAAAAGAATGGCAGAGTGGGGAGATAAGTGAAATCTTTGTTGACATTATTGAGCTGCTGCTACCTCGGGACTGCCTACCTCCACAGTTCTTGTAATACAAGAAAAAAAAATCCAATTTATTCAGGCCACTATAAATCAGGATTTCAGTTACTTATAGCTGGAAGGCTTCCTGATACACACACACACACACACACACACACACACACACACACACATCTTGTCTTTCTTAGGAAAGAAAAGGAAAAGTCACACAGTTTACAGTGGTACCCTGCACACTCTTGGCTGACTGCTAGAAATCCCTTTCCACTCTAAGAATCATTTCTGTTTCTCCCAAGACACAAATTTTGGGGAATATCAAAACTAACCTTAAGTAGGTAACAGAGCTCAGGCAAAATGCATATTTATCCCCTTTTCACCCTCAAACAAACAAAAAAAATGTTCCCTCAATTACAAATGTTTCTTAAATAATGCATGCGTATGAAAAGCACTTGTATTCTGTTTTAGACTATTAATATTCTGAAATTTTAAAAGAAATTTCTGTAATCTCTCTTAATCACTGTAGTTTAAGAAAAAAGCAGAAATACTAAGCCTGATGTATAAAATGGATTCATTCAGTGGGCAAACCTACCCACTGCAGAGATAAATAATTGAGTCATGTTGCAAGATGACTAAAGTTTAAAAATTGGCTTAAATACATAAATAAATAGAAAAGGGAAAATCGTGTTTTGCCCTTGAATTACACTGAAAGCTGATTTAATTCTCCTCTCTGAGTGTGCTGAAAGCAGTAAATAATATTTATATACTCGATTATCCAGAATTTTGGGATACTAAATAGTTTTCAATTGAAGGGAGAAAGAACATACTTTTCTATCCGTATGTTAAATAGAGGCACACATACAAAACCAAACTATGCCAACACCTTAACCATGTTAATCTTTAATCAGATTTATAACTAAAAAGATCATGTGGTAGCTTGTTTTATACTATTTCATTCACAGGAGTAAAGAGATTTTATCCATCAAACGAGCACATTTTTCTCCAGGATTTCACAGAATAAATGAGCTAGACACATTTTTCTTTCAAACACCAAGTTATACAAAATATTTCCAGATATAACCAGCAAGGTTTGAAACTGCAAGTTAAGCAATAGTCAGGCAATTCTCAGCAATTTTTTTTTTTTTTTGAACTTTGAAATTCTATAAAAGTTGAAAAAGCAATGTGAATAAAGACAATATTAGTAAAAGAAACCTACCTTAGAGATGATTAACGGTTCTCCGTGCTCCAGGCCACCTTTCAGTGTAAAACCCCAGGGAGCTCCTCCCTGCAGGAATGCTTCCAGATAAATGTACCCTCCCGCGGGGGTCCCGGGAGGACTTAGTGCGGCACGGAGCTGAGTCTCCTCGAAGTTCTCTGTGGTTCTCATCATGCCAAACACATGATCCCGCGAGTTAAATTGTAAATGCCTGAAGCAGATTCAAGAAAGCGGTGCTTCTCTTATAGCACATTATCCTACCCTTCAGGATACGCTCCGGCCAAGAGAGGTTTTGAAAAACAAATTCTTTCAGATGTAAAATGTTCTTCTGAGCTGAACTCCAAGATGCTGACCCAGAAGGATGTCTCACTTCAGCGTTCTGTCAAGTCTGCTCCTGGAATTCCCGGGGCTCACTGAAGCCCAGAGTGGCACCTCTCTCCTCTCCACTGGAGAAAACTTTCCACGGCACTCCCCAGACTGCTTTTATTCACACACACACACAATAAAACATTGTCTGTATATCTTACAGAGAAAATTAAAATAGTCTTACAATATAGTAAGGAAATTGCCAAACTTCAAATGAATACTTCATTTTTGATTGATTATCAGCCCTTTCTTCCTCTCCCAGTGAAATTTACCATTACAATAGCCTCCCCTCTCCCTAGAGGTAGCTTTGAAAGAAAGAAAGCACTTACTATGCTTCTGCTCACTTCAGAATTTTCAAATGTGTCCCAGGGACAGAGAAGCTGTGCTAAAACTTTTTGCTTATGTTTTTCAGCAATAAGTTCAGAGTTTATTTCTTGCCAAAAAAAAAGTTTTTGCAGGATGTAGAGAACAATAAAAAAAAAAAAAAAAAGTCTGGTAAATTAATCCTCAGTGGAAAAAATATCCAGGAGGCAGCCCAGCTCTTTCTTTGGTATTTTCACTGATAATCAGCCCAGGCTGCTGGGCCAGCCTCTTGCCTCCTCTGAGAGAGAGAGTGAGGGAGTAAGAGGAAAATGGATTAAGGCAAAGAGAGGCACTGCAACCTCTGCACAGTAAGCACTGCTATGCAGAATTCAGTTCAGCACAAAGACCTGACCAATCAAACAGCCTCACAGTTGATAAAATACCATACAGATGGATAATTGCTGGGGAGTAGCAAGTAGTTGATAGAATAGCCCCACCTTGTACCAATTAAACCAGAATCCCTGGGGGCAAGACACAGGCCCGGCATTTTTTAAACTCTGGGCATTTCTACTGTGCAGCCCCGTTTGAGAAGCACTGCCCTAAGCAGTGAGTCAAGGTGGTAGCACAAGGGCTTTATGTTTTTCATTAGAAGAAAATACCAAGTATAATATATGAGCAGCCTCTCATCTTGAAATAAGATTCTCCAATCAAATCTCTGCATGTTTGACTCATTACAAACAGGAGGCAGGTTTTCTTTGCTATTTTAATTATCTTAATTAAGACAGTTATCTATTTTTTAAATGAAAAGAAATAGGGGAGGAGGGAGGCGAGGATGGGAAGAGAGCAACCAAATATCTATATCTATATTTATATCTATATATCTATATCTATATCTATATCTATGTCTATATCGCATGGACACACATGAGGCAGAATGCAGGGAGGCAAAGGGGGAAAAATGGGGGACATCTGTAATAGAATCAATAATTTAAAAAAAAAAAAGCAATGTAGGAATTATGTCCCAAACAGCAAGAAGCATTCCCAAAGATACTCTGACTAGTAGTGTTGCTATACTTAGTCTCACATAGACAGCTGAATTTAGAGAAGTGAAAAAGAGAAATGATTTGTGTTACCTTTCATTTTAGTTAATTTCTGTTACCTAATTTTACTGATGGTCTTAATAAGTATATTAGTTTGGTAGGGCTGTTATAATAAGAAAAAGAAAATGAAAAGAAATACTTAATGCCTGGCAAGTAATAGGCACTCAAGGCTGAATATTGTTTTGATTTCAGGTTATTGGTGCAATTTTATAATAATGTTATAAAAAATTTAACATTACTACTTTTTATTTTAAAATTGCACAGTACAAGATAACTACATCTTTTACCAAAAGCCTCAGCTATTAAGTTACTGGAACAAATTAGAATTATTTCTAAAGAATGTTTGTTAAAACTTTTTCTGTTTAAAAGTATGTGGTAATAGCCCTGGCCGGTTTGGCTCAGCGGTTGGAGCGTCGGCCTGCGGTTGGTTCGATTCCCGCTAGGGACACGTACCAAAAAATAAATAAAAGTATGTGATAATGTAAATTATGTTGGAAATGGGGGTTAAAAACTACTGTGGGTTTTTTTGTTTGTTTGTTTTTTATTTTTTATCCTCACCCGAGGACATTTTCCATTTTTTGTTCAGGTAGAGTGGGGGGGGGGGAGAGGAACAGAGAGAGAGAGAGAAACATCGATGCAAAAGGGACACATCAAGTGGCTGCCACCGCACAACCGACCAGGGCCGGGGACAAACTGCAACCGAGGTACGCGCCCTTAGCGGGAACCGAACCCAGGTCTCTCAGGACCGCAGGCCGACGCTCTAACCGCTGAGCCAAACCGGCCAGGGCTACTGTGGGTTTTTATACCAATTTAATTTTGGTGTTTGTACTTATAATTAATGAAAAGTTAATATACTAGAGAAGCAGACATAATATGCAATGTCTAGACGGATTTAATGAACAACACATGACAAGTGTTACTGATTTTCAGTAGTAACTTCATCTGAGGGGCTCAGAGACAAAAAAAAAAAGTAATATCTCATTTTTGTGGAATCTTAGTATTTCAGTGGAAATGTGGCAGGCAGTTAGACAGACATGAGCAGAAAGGATGATGGGCCAGGTACAAAAGGTCACCAGGGTGGAAAGTCCTGGGAACCTAGCAATGGACAAAACTGGGAAAGCAAAGACCTCACCCCCAGTGTAACCTTTCCTCCCCTAGCATACCTCTGGTTGTGCGGTTTAGATCCCTGATCTTCATAAAACTGGCCATTCGGGTTTGGATCCTCCTCTGGCATGTTGCCAGCCATGCAGGTTAGACCACCCCCACCCCCACCTTCCCCCACCCTCACCCCCACCTTCCCCACCCCCACCCCCCTTAGAGGGGAAACTGGAGAATAGCCCTTAAGCATTAAGCCCCAAGACAAGGAGGTTCTGACCGACATCAAATACGTCTAGGCTTCAGTTGTGTTTCAACTCCAGGTGTAGAAAAGCATCAAAACCAGATGAGGAAAGCCAGGGCTGACCTCAGGACCAGCTGCATTGACTAATGACCCCCTGCCCTGGCACCAAACAATCCGTGGAGAACACGACCCTGAAAGGACACACCTGGAAAGCTGATGAATATCCTATTGAGATCTTCCTCTGGGATTGCCCCTAAACTTCACCCTTAAAAGCCCTAGGATGGAGGATTCACTGCTCTCTCCCTTTCGGTAGCAGGCAGGTGCCTTTTCCAGCCCCCTCTTCTTCTGCCCAGGTGTGTTACCTTTACCCCTTTCTCTCCTACGCGCCAAAGGCCCCTTCTTTTGCCTCTGTAACTTGTTTCCTGAGCCCATTTCTTCTGCTGCTCACTTCTTCTACCTCTGTGACTTTCTAAATAAACATTCTCTTATTGTTGAGTCTTGGCTCTGAATTCTTTCCTAGCCAGAACTCAAGTACCAAGGTTGCTGAACCCAGGTCCAGCCTGACCCCACTGGTCTAACACCTGGTGCCATCCTTACTGCCAGCAGAAACATAAAGTGTTCCAAATGAAAGTACATTATATTTTTAAATCAAGTCATAAGTAAATGAAAATTTTTTTCTGAAAGTTGTTTTTATGACACTTATGATCTTGTCCTGGTTCACTTTGTAAAAAATGGGATTTTACTTTAATTATTAAAAGTAATGAAGCCAAGCCCTGGCCAGTTTGGCTCAGCGGTTAGAGCGTTGGCCTGCGGTCCGGAGAGACCCGGGTTCGGTTCCCGCTAAGGGCGCGTACTTCGGTTGTAGTTTGTCCCCGGCCCTGGTTGGTCGTGCGGGTGGCAGCCACTCGATGTGTCCCTTCACGTCGATGTTTCTCTCTCTCTCTCCCTTCCTCTCTCTCCCTCCCACTCTATCTGTACAAAAAATGGAAAAATATCCTCGGGTGAAGATAAAAAAAAAAAAAAAGTAATGAAGCCAAGACCAGCTGGTGTGGCTTAGTGGCTGAGCATTGACCCATGTACCAAGAGGTCACCGGTGCAATTCCCGGTCAGGGCACATGCCCAGGTTGTGGGCCAAATCCCCAGTAGGGGGATGCAGGAGGTGGCCAATCGATGTTCTCTCTCATTGATGTTCTCTCTCATCGATGTTTCCATCTCTCTCTCCCTCTCACTTCCTCTCTCTTTAAAATCAATACAGGGGAAAAAAAAAAGTAATGAAGCCAAAAAAAAAAGTAAAGGAAATTAGAAAAAGGTAAGCAGTGAAGAATCAGTGCTTGTAGACTAATGAAACCTCTACTTATATTATCACCAAAAATATTTAACATAAATATTTAATGAAAATTTATTTATAATCTAAGAAATATGTAAAACTTTGTTTAGTGGATATTCAGAGTGGTAACTGAAAGATCAGGATTAGAATACGTTTCCCCCATCTCCCATTGCTCAGATTCAAAGAAGTTAAAGCTGCAAGGGACAACCCCCCACCTCCCAACCCCCTCCAGGACTCTCCCCCCCATTGTGATTTTAGAGGTTAAGACTTAGAAGCCAGAAAAGGTTAAATGATCTGACTAGAGCCATCCTGCAAGCAGAGTAATGGGCATAAAATTAAAATCTTCTACACTTAGGAAACAAATCTCAGTTTAAGATAGGTCTTTTGCATAATTTATGGAACAAAGACAACTTTTATGTGGCCAGCATTTCTAATTCACAAGGGAAACTTCTGTTAGGGCATGTGATTTGAATCAATTAGAGAATGAAATTGGACCCCCTCTCCTCCTCAGGGAGAGAAAACCAACCCTGTTGTCTCAAGATGCTGACAGTGGAGGGAACAGGGCTGTAACTGAGAACGGGGTGGTTGTCTTTCTGAATCCTTGCCGTCGGATTCAGGCTTTCTGGTGGAGGACTTGTTTACCTGGCCTGCTCAGTATGTCTCTGGAGAACCACTTCTTCACCTGTCCTGTGACGCTGGTGAGATGACCCTGCTCTGATTCCAGGGTTGGATATATGAACTAGGTGTCAACCTTGGCTCAAATGATTAGTATATGGACGGGCATGTGACTGAAGCTTGGCCAATGTAATAACTAGACGTTTTACTGGAGCTAATGAAAAGGGGCATTTTCTCCTGCTGCTAAACTGGTAGGTACAATCCTGGAATTTACAAACCCAAGAAGGAAGCCAGTCCCTAAGAAATCAATCCAAGATATGGAGACAGTCTTCTGGTAATACCATTTTAGCCCCGGGCCTACTCTACCTTATTTAAACCAGCAATTCTCAAAATATTTGGTTTCAGTTCTCCTTTGCACTCTTAAATATTATTCAGGGCTCCATAAAAATGCTACTTATGTGTTATATCTATCATTATTTACTGTATTAGAAATTAAAACAAAAGAACATTTAAAATATTTTTAATCCATTTAAAAATAACAAATCGATTATAGTATGTTAAAATAACTAACATTTTTTAAAGTGTTTTTTTTCTTTATTGATTTTAAAGAGAGGAATGGAGAGGGAGAGAGAGATAGAAACACTGATGAGGGAGAACATCGATTGGCTGCCTCCTACATGCCCCTCACTGGGATTTGGTCCACAACCTGGGCATGTGCCCCAACAGGGAATCAAACCAGTGACCTCCTGGTGCATGGGTTGATGCTCAACCACTGAGCCACACCGGCCAGGCAGTATAACTAACATATTTTTATGAAAAATCATTTTATTTTCTCAAACAAAAAGATTACTGAGAAGCACGACATTGTTTTACATGTCTTCAAATCTCCTTAATGGCCAGTTGAGTAGAACACAGTTGGGTCCCCCTATCTACTTCTGCATTCTATCTGTTTGATATCACATTCCACATAGCTCCGAGAAAACTCCAAGATCCACTGTGAGAGAACAAGTGAATAAAAGGAAAGTAGGTCTTATTGTTATGAAAATGGTTTTAATCTTGCAGACCCAAAAAGGTGTCAGGGACTCCCCAAGATCCCTAGACTACACTTTAAGAATTGCTGCCTTAACCAGAGGCAGCCAGCCATACCTGAGGCTACTTCACTCTTATCAGTTTTGTGAGCCCATAAATACACAACTCCAACTGTTTATTTTTTCCTTAAACAGTTGGAGTTGTGTTTCTGCTACTTGCAACTGAATGAGTTCTGAGTAATACACAATGAAACCCTTCATGGTTCTTCCTGGTTTGAGAGAAAGATTAGGGAAGCTTAGTACTGTCTCACTGATAAAGTTTTGAATATTTTCTTTCTTTCTACTGCTTCCCTCCTTCCTTTGGCCTCTAACTTAAAATTACTACCACTTTCTTAATCAAATTCCTTTCCTGACAAATTGATCAAGCACAGCTCCCAACTTTACTTTTTGTTTCTATATGAAAAATTTCCACGGTTGGTGATTGAGTTCACTGTTGCTCTATTTCTGTGAATGTGGCTCCAAGGCAGAAAAATATTTCAATCATATTGACTCTCCCATTTGTCTGGCATGCCTATACCACTCTTGTAAATGTCATTTGCCTAATCCTTGTTTGACAGCTTAGAAATTATGCATTACTCTATTTGTTAACATCACTTAAGGAAAAGTTAATTTGTTTTATTCAAAATTCTCGTTTTTTTTTTAATCCTCACCCGAGGAGATTTTTCCATTTTTTGTTCAGATAGAGTGGGAGGGAGAGAGAGAAAGAGAGAGAAACATCGACGTGAAAGGGACACATCGAGTGGCTGCCACCCGCACAACCCAACCAAGGCCGGGGACAAACTGCAACCGAGGTACATGCCCTTAGCGGGAACCGAACCCCGCACTCTCTGGTCCGCAGGCTGATGCTTTAACCGCTGAGCCAAACTGGCCAGGGCAATTCTCGTTTCTTGATTTGAATTTTTTCATGGTAAGCCCCAACATTTTTCTCTTTATCTTTGCTATCACTTTAAATATGATTTTTAACTTACTGGATTTTTTAAATGCCTCTGAATTTAATATTTCAAAGATTGAAAAAAATGCCACTAGATTACATCTAAAAATAAAGTCAGAGTGACATCTAGTGGATCTTCTGACCAACTAAATAATCATTAAAGTAACTGTAGACAATAAATTATTAAATTGTAGGTTTATTTAGTCGTTTTTACAAAGAAGGTCTCAGAACCATCCTAAATAGACAAAAATTGACCTTGTTTTAAAGTTTGCACAATCTCTCTAGGAAACCTTTCAGATGCAAGAAGAAGAACCTCTTTATGTATCTCCATCTTAAGACTGAGGAAAACTCCCAGCAGTCCTTCCCTCACCTCTGAGTGCCAAGAAGCCTCCCTGAAAACAGCCCTTTGGAAGAGGGATGAAAGCATATAGATGAGTTTAAAATAATCAGGACCCACCAGCTAGAGTGTCCCCCGATGCAATGTATGGTTCTGTAGAATGCTGTTTTGAAATCTCAAACAAAATTGGGATTCTGTGGGAAAGCAGGAAGGGACAATGAATATTGGACATGCAATTTTACAGCATCCACTTCACCAACGACCATAAGGGCTGTCCCAAAACTATCAAAGCACAGTCCATTTAAATCTTTTGGGACTGATCAAAATGTTGTATGTCTTGAAGCGGGTAGTTTCACAGGTACATATATCTGTCAAAACTCATCAAATGATACACTTTATTTCTTTATTGATTTTAGAGAAAGAAAGGGAGAGAAAGAGAAACATCAATGTGATGGGTTGCCTCCTGTATGTGCCCTGACCAGGGATGGAACCTGAAACCTGGGTATGTGCTCTGGCTGGGAATCTAACTTATCACCTCTTAGTATATGGGACAACGATCCAACCAACTGAGCCACACCAGCCAGGGTTTGAGTGATACACTTTAAATGATGCAGTTTAAGAATGAAAATTATATCTCAATAAACTTAGTTTAAAAAAAAAAAAAGCAAGGATTCCATTGACAGATGAATGGATAAACAAAATGAAATCTATACATACAATAGAATATTACTCGGCCTTAAAAGGAAAGCAATTCTGACACATGCTACAATGTGAATGAACCCTGAGGACAGTATGCTAAGTGAAATAAGCCAGTCACAGAAGGACAAATGATTCTACTTATATGAGGTACCTTGAGTAATCACATTCATAGAAACAGAAAGTAGAATAGTGATTGTCAGGGTTTAGGGAGAGGGGAATGGGGAATTCGTGTTTAATGGGTACAGAGTTTCAGTTTAAGAAAATGAAAAAGTTTGGGAGTTGGATTAAAAAAACTTGATCAACTCTAAAAAGAAAAAACATTTCTACACTTAGGATGGTATATGAAAATCTTCTTGTAAAACTAGTTTCAAGAATAGCCCCAAATTAGAAATTGCTTGTTTTCTTATTTCACCCTGCCTGGAAATGTTCCTAGAAATCTAATCACAACTGCTCCTGCTCTGTTTACATTTCCATGCATCCCACACTCCCTCTTCTTCTCTGCTTCATTTGTCTTCACAACACTTACTACATTCTAATATGTTAATTAAGTCACAGTGTTATTTATGATTTATCTCCCAGGGCATGTGCCCTGACCAGAAATCGAACCCGGACCTCTCAGTTCATGGGCCAAAGCTCAATCCACTGAGCCATATCGGCCAGGCAAAACCAATTATTTTTAAAACTAAGCAAATAATGAAATACAGTATATATATACCTTGTATATGATGTCTGAAGGGGTTGAATAAATATCTTTGTACTAAGATTAAGTTCTTTCTTTGATTTTATAGAGTCATAGTTTTGTTTGTTTGTTTGGTTATGTTTTGTTTCTTTCAGTTAGGAAAAAAAAACCCTTGAGGTAATTTCTACATCTTCCATTTTACAGATGAAAATGCTAATGCCCTACGTCTTATAGATAATAGCAAAACTCAGACCAGATCTACGTTCCTTGTTTCGGAACCATCCATGACCAACTATTCTTTAAAAAGAGATTTTTTTAATTGATTTTAGAGAGAGAAGAAAAGAAAAGGGAGAGAGAGATAGAAACATCAATGAGAGAGAACATCGACTGGCCACCTCCTGCATGCCCCCATGGGGATCGGGCCCACAGCCTGGGCATGCGCCCTGACTGGGAATCAAACCCGTGACTTTTTGGTGCATGGGTCAATGCTCAATTACTGAGCCACACTGGCTGACCATGAACCAACTATTCTTTTTTTGTTTTTTTTGTTGTTGTTGTTTTTGTTTTTTGATACGTGTCCCTAGCGGGAACCAAACCCAGGACTTTCTGGTCCGCAGGCTGATGCTCCAACTGCTGAGCCAAACCGGCCAGGGCAAACCAACTATTCTTAACTGCATCTCAATAAAGGCCAGCCATTTGGATTGACAACACCAAGGACACTGGTTTTTTGAGGGTAGAAATGAGCTTCTTTGTATCTCCCCCAGTGCCCAGCACAGGGCCTGGTCCAGAGCAGGAACCTCATGAAGGGAGATAAATAACAATCTTGGATCCAGTCATGGACTCTCACTAAAGAGCTCTTGCTGACTTGGGCCCCCAACCTCCTCTTATTGTATTGGTCCACTCTGCTCTGGCCTCCCTGGCCAAGAGATTCCCACACACTTCATGAGCTCTACCCCACAATACCCTCATGGCTCCCTCCCTCCAGTCCTGCAGGTCTCAATGTCACTTTACCAACGAGGCAGGCCTTCTCAGAGCACACTATAAAACAGCACCCCACAATCCCTAAACTCCTTACACTATCCCCATAATATTTATAACCATCTGACATATTTGAACTAGTCTCTTTGTGCATTGCTCATCTCCCTCCACAAAAATATTAATGTCGCAAGGGTAGGGACTTTATTTGGTTCATTCCTATATTTCAACACCTACAGGTGGTATGTGGCAGATGCTCTATGAATATTTGTGAAATGCGCAGCAGAATTTTCATTGATACAATGCCTAAGGCAAGAGAAACAAATGAAAAAATTAATACATGGGATTACATCAAGCTAAAAAGCTTCTGCACAGCAAAAACCAAAACAAAACAAGCATCAAAATGGAAAGGGAACCCACTGTATAGGAGAGCATAATTGCCAATGATATATCAGATAATGGGTTAATTTCCAAAATATATAGAGTGCTCATACAACTCAACAAAAGGAAGACAAGGAATCCAATTTTAAAAAATGGGCAGAGGACCTAAATAGACACCTCTCCAAATAGGACATACAAATGACCAAAAGACATATGAAAAAATGCTCAACTTCACTAATCATCAGAGAGATGCAAATTAAAAATGACTATGAGGTATCACCTCACACCTGTCAGAATGGCCGTGATCAACAAATCATCAAACAACAAGTGTTGGCAAGGGTGTGGAGAAAAAGGGACTCTAGTACACTGCTGGTGGGAATGCAGACTGGTACAGCCACTATGGAAAACACTATGGTGTTTCTTCAAAAAATTAAAAATTGAACTGCCGTTTGACCCAGTGGTCCCACTTCTAGGAATATATCCTAAGAAGCCTGAAACACCCATCAGAAAGAATATATGTACTCCTATGTTCATAGCAGCACTATTTACAATTGCTAAGATCTGGAAACAGCCCAAGTGTCCATCAATTGATGAGTGGATATAAAATCTGTGGTACATATACACAATGGAGTACTACGCAGCTGTAAGAAAGAAAGATCTCTTATCCTTTGAGATGACATGGAGGGACCTGGAGAGTATTATGCTAAGCGAAATAAGCCAGTCAGAGAAAGATAAGTATCACATGATCTCACTTATTTGTGGAATATAATGAACAAAATAAGCTGATGAACAACAAATAGACCCAGAGACATAGAAGTAAGGTTCAGACTGACAAACTTTGGAGGAGGCGGTGTGGAGGAAGGAAGAGAGAAATCAAAGAACTTATGCATATAAGCATAACCAATGGATATAGACAGCAATGCTGGGGGTGGGGGCAGGAACAAGAGAAGGGTGTCAATGGGGGGAAAAGGAGAAACATCTGTAATAAAAATAAATTAATTAAATAAAAATAAATAAATAAAACAGTGTAACAACAACAACAAAAAACTCCCATACCCACCCCTCCAGTTCTTTCTCCCAAGACAACCAATATTAGCAGCCTTTCATTTTCAGTAAAATAAAAAAAATTATGATATAAAAAATATATATTTGTGAAATGACTAAATGAATGGTAAAGAAACTCTGGACCCCTTCCTTTATCTCAACTCTGGGCCTCTTCCTTTATCTTTAAATTCTTTATTCTTTATTTTAAAAGCTAAGATGCTCTTCAAAAAATACCATGAAGTATAATGGCAAGACAGTCAAAATGCAAAGAACTTTATAATAAAATTAGGCCACATAGCTTGCATACATATGTGGGTTTATATAGTTGTATACTCGTCTAAGTAACGCAATATTTTAAAGACTTCAAGAAGAAAAGAAAAAGGAATTTTCTTAGTTCCTAGCTTCCAAGTACAAATACTAACATGAGACACCAATGAAAAGTACATATTAGGTAACTAAAATATTTTCCTGCCAAAGGACCTGACACTCACGCTTTGAAAGAATAAAAGATTAAAACAATTAGAAACTGCTTTCTGTCTAGCCACAAAAGTTAAACAATTTACCTTTCCATTTAATCCTTATGGTTTCATTCCCTGTTAAAATGCTTGAATCCACACACAATCTTAAATCTCTCCAAGTCAGTAAATGGAATAATTTAAATTATAGGTATGATGAAAAGTGATCTTTAGTGGCTTTTAATGCCATTTTTATTAAAATTTACAACGACATTATATAATGTAGGATTTACTTGGACTTCTAATCAGTTTAATACATACAAAAGTATTCGCTGTAGGTGTCTATTTAATGTGACTGCTAACAGTGCTCAGGTCACAGCGGCATCCCCCGCACTCGGGCCCTTCTGCATCCCTTCCATCTGAGCACCGATGCGGACAGCACGGAGGGGCCTGAGCGTGGAATCACTCATCTGATCAACTCTGTGCCAGAGATGACGACAGAGAGCAACTGAAGCCCGGCGGGGAAAACAGCTCTCTGGAGGCAAGAGTGTCAGCCGTCCCGAGAAGAGCACATTTGAGCCTCGAAAAACATTCCGCACAGAGGATCAGCATAATCAAAGGCAGGTCCGCGCAAGGTGAATCCGGTGAACTGGAAGTGGTCGAAGGGGAACTGAAGGGGTGGGGGTGGAGGAGGTGTCCGCAGGCGCCGCAGGGCGAAGGCCTGACCGGCGACGCGGAGATTGGGCTTAATTCTTAGGGGGCAGAGAGGTAGGATCGATCGGTGCTGGTCGGTAAGAATCTGGGAAGACCATTTGGGGAACAACTTCGAGAATGGCCGGGGCGTTCGGTGGGGAGCAGGGGTAGGACCGGGAGGTTAGGAGGCTGTAGGAAAGGTTGAGAGGCCTTGAGTGGCACCGAGCACGAGTGGGAGGTGAACCCAGGGTCGCTTCTGGACCCGAGCCGCCAGGACTGGGGGCCGGGCTGGGGGCGAGCAGCCTCTTAGTCGGGCTCCGAGGGCGGGGGAGGGGAGGGCTCTCGGTTGCCCCGGCAACCGCGTCTGGGAGGCGGAGTCGGGGAGGAAGTGGCTCCGTCGGGGCAGCCCCCCGCCCCCAAGCCTCGCCCGCGTGCCCAACGGTCGCCCGCACGGTCGCGCGGAGCCGGCAGCTGCGCGAGCGCCGCGAGGGGCGGGCGCGGGGTGGGCGGGGCAGGTCGCGCGCCGCCGCCGCCGAGGAGGAGCCGCCCCCGCCGCTGCCGCCGCCCGGTCGACGCAGATGCGGCCGCCGCGCCCGCCGGCGCCCCGCGGGGATGCGGCCGGTGTCTTAGGATGAGGTGTTGGTTGCAGGTACAGGGGCCGGGCTCGGCCCGGGGACAGGGTGAGGGGCGGGTCCCCCGGCGGACCCGGAGCAGCGCGTCTTCATTTCTGGAACCTCCCAGACCTTTGTGTTTGCTTCTTTACCGGAATGGATGGATAGCTGTTGTCTTCGGGGCTCGTACGGCCTCCGGGGCAGTGGCTGTAACCCTGGGACCCCAGGGCCCCGTGCACAGTACTCGATTGGGGGTGGGGAGGATAACCGCGAACCTGTCACAACATTGCCGCCAACTTCTGTCCCCACCTCCCGGCGGGCAGGGGAAAGGGGTGGGGAAGACAGGAGGTCAAGAGGAATTCTTGGGTGAGGGGGGAAAGGACGGACATCTGTAATACTTTCAACAATAAAGATATGTGTGTATATATATTTTAATAAAAGAGGAATGTGTAGCCTTGAACAGTCACCGGCCTCTCATCCAAAATGGGATTGTATTACATGCTGTCCAAAGGCCCTGGAGGCTCCCTGTAAGTGGTATTAGGAGTCCAGCCCTGCCCTGTGATCAGCATCAATCAGAAATGGGTGCCTCCCTTTCAACAGAACTCTGCCCCAAGTCCTCACCCAGGCTGTTCGGGTTTTGTTGGTACCTCAAGGTCAGAGGAAAGTAGAAGAGAAGTGAGGTGGGCTCCTGAGGGGTTTTTGACTAGCAACTACTTCTGCTTTCTGTCTCAGCAGCTGAGCCAGGAAAGGGCCAGCACCTTCCCTGTCCCAGACCAGTTAGGCAGGACTGTTTCTCTGTGTAAAGTCATGGGGTGGGGGTGGGGGTGGGGAGTGGCGGTAGAGATCTGGCCCTCCCACCCCTGTACCACACTTACTCTTTTTAATCGTATACACTTATCTATCTGTGTTGTGGATAAAATGGTTTTTATGCCATAGTAATATTATTGTACTCCTCAAATAAAATGAGGACAGAAACTGACTATTCTGTATGTGTAAAGCCCTTACTATTTTACAAAGAAGACTCAATGTTGTTAGGGTCACTCACTTTAAAACCACAATTTATTAAATAGGGCCTCTGGTGAACTAACCTGTTCCCAAACTAGATGGCCCCAAATTATACGATATAGTAGGCTGAATAAGGGACAAAACCACCAGGTCCTAAACCCTGAAACCTGTTGATGTTGTAAGGAAAAGTGGTCTTTGCATGTATGATTAAGTCAAGGATCTTGAAACAGGGAGATTATCCCGGATTATCTGAGTGGGCTGGAAATGCAAACATAAGTGTTTTTATAAGCAAGGAGCAGAGGGAGATTTGATAGAAGAGAATACATTGTGATCAGAGGCAGAGATTAGAGTGAGAAGGCCACAAGTCCAGTAATGCCAGCAGCCAGGAGAATCTGGAGGAGGCAAGAATGGATTTCCTGGAGCCTCTGGAGGGAGTGCAGTCCTGCCAACACCTTGATTTCGGCCCAGTGACACTGATTTTGGACTTCTGGCCTTCAGAACTGCCAGAGAATAATTAGCTATTGTTTTAAGCCACCAAGTTTGTGGCAGTTTGTTACAGCAACTACAGCATGATCAAATGATATGGTCATGCTTATAAATCACATAGACTCAATCCTGTATTGATGAATATTTTAAAGCTCTCCAGCTGGGGCAGTGGCAGGTTTGATAATGGAGAACACTAAATATTTTCTTAAATCCTGTAAATCCTAAGGAAAAAATTTGAACAAGGAATTTGGTTAAGAAGAGAAAATAAATTAGGTGCTTAGGAAAGAGGTAGTTTAGAACTTAAAGTAAAATTTTAAACTTTCAAATGCATTTCTATAAATATATCACTATTTGCTCTGGTTTAGAGAATAACAGTGCCAAGTGACTTAGGCTTGTCCTTAGCTGAGACTTTATTGGAAGCCATCATATCAAGAGTTGCAGACACCTGGGAACTGAGTTCAGGCCTGGGGAAAAAGGGGAAAGCTGAAGCACTTCCACATGGGGGGATGTCAAAATCTGGCTGAAAGCAACCTCTAGTCATCTTGAAATGAAGACACTTTGGAGTTTTCAGAGTGCATGAAAAAAAAACCAGTGTTTAAGTTTAATTGATTTCTGGGACAAAAGCAGCTAATTTGCACCCCTACTCTTGCCCCACAAAACATCACATAGAGTAGCCAATTGTCATCCTTTTTTTAAAAAATCCTCACCGAAGACTACTTTTTCCATTGATTTTTAGATAGAGTGGGAGGAAGGGGGAGAGAGAGAGAGATGGATGTGAAAGACATCAATTGGTTGCCTTCCACACGACCCTGACCGGGGTTGGGGATTGAACCTGCAACCCAGGTACATGCCCTTGACCTGGAATTGAACTCTTGACTCTTTGGTCTGCAGGCCGACACTCTAACCACTGAGAAACTGGCCAGGGTTCACTTCCTTTTTCAACTGCTTTTTTGAGGTATAATTTACATACCATAAAATTCACCAATTATAAGTATCAAATCCAATGATTTTTAGTATATTTACAGAATTGTGCAATCATCACCACAATTCAGTCTTAGACCATTTCCATCATCCAAAAAAAAAAAAATCACTCATACCTATTTGCAGTCAATTCCCATTCCCAACTCCAGCTCCAATATACCTTTGATCTCTGGCCTACTTTAGAGTAAGGTTTCAGTCCCTCTACTGGGCTACTCCAATGGCCTCATAACTGGCTGCTCTACTCAGTACATTGTCTATCTAGCTACTGGAGGATTATATGCCCCTGATTGAAATCCTCAATGGCTTTCTATTGCAATTAGAGAAAACCCCTAAAGTCTAGTATGGCTCTTTTAAGGCCCTGGAGCTCTACCCGTTACCAAGCTCACCAACAACTTCTCAGGATAATTTAGGAAAGAAAGTGGTAATGAGCACAGCGTTGCTTTGGTCATAGTACACAGTTGACTATCCATAAGCAAGCCTCTCATCCTCTCTTGACTACATGCAGCCTCACTAGCCTCCTTCCTCATCAGTCAGTGAACACTGAGCCCTTTCATTTCAAGGTCTTTATATATGGTATTTTCTCTTAGGATCTTCCCCAGTCCTCTGTAGGGTTCACTCTGTTTAGTTAATCAGCTCAAATGTCACTTGTTCAGAAAGTCCTTCCCTGACCTACCCTAACTAAGTAGCATCAACTTCATCTCTCTGTATACTGCCACTCTGCTAGTCTCATCTTTGCACTTAACCATTCTCCAAAATTATACTTTGATTTGTTTCTTTAGTGTTTCTCCCTATTAGACTCTAAGATCATGAGGATAGAAACTTGGTCTTGATTTTAGACAGCTCTATCTCTTAGTATTTATAGAAGCAGTAATCATAGCAGTAAAGCCTTGTAAAGCATCAAAATGCCAATAATAATAATAATAATTGTAAATGCTTACTATGTGCCAGGCCTTGTGCCAAGTGGCTTATATAATGAATTAATTGAAGTTTACTGTTTTTGTTGTGGGAAGAGTAAGGGAAGCATGTCCTCCAAGTATAGTTCCCTACATTAAATTATTTTTTTCAGATATTGGGCAGTTTTTACTCTGTTATTATTAGAATGTCAGTTTTAAAGACCAGATCAATGTACATTGACACCAATAATATAGTATTGAATCTCTTTTACCACATCACTAAAAACTAAACTGGAGAGGTTTCTGCTAGGAAGGAAAAGAAAGGAAGAACAAAAAAGAGAAAATATATAATAGCAGAGTCCTTTTTTAAAATGTTTTTATTGATTGTTTTTAGAGAGAGATAGAACCATCCATGTGAGAGAGAAACATCAATTGATTGCCTCCTGCACACACCCTACTGGGGATTAAGCACGCAACCCAGGCACATGCCGTGACCAGGAATCAAACCTGGACCTCTCAGTTCATGGGACGATACTCAATCCACTGAGCCATAGTGACCAGGCAAAAGCAGGGTCTTAAAAGAGCAGTACAGCCCTGGCTGGTTTGGCTCAGCGGTTAGCGTGTCGGCCTGTGGACCAGAGAGTCCCGGGTTCGGTTCCTGCTAAGGGCACGTATCTCAGTTGCAGTTTGTCCCCACCCCGGTTGGGGTCATGTGGGTTGCAGACAGTTGATGTGTCTCTCTCACACTGATGTTTCTCCCTCTTTCTTTCCCCCTCCTCCCTCCCACTCTATCTGAAGGTAAATGCAAAAAATGTCCTCGGGTGAGGACAAAAAAAAAATGGACAAGCTCAGGACACAGCAAATAGACCTTGATTGGGTCACAGTATGTGCCAGAGTGGAGATGTAGTGGGGAGGTTGGTTAGACCCAGTCATAAGGCATTTTAAGTGCTGGTCCTGGTTCAAAGCTTAATCTTTGAGCAACATATGACAAAATGGCTCTGATTTTAAAGACAACTCTTAAAGATTAAGAGAAAGTGAAGCTAGAAAGATAATTTTTAGGTATTTTGTAGTAGGTCTGGCAAGAGTTGATTAAAGCATGAAAAACACAAAAGGACTAAAATTAACTCAATTGTCTATTCAAGAATTCATTTCTTATGACTTACGAGCACACTTAAGTCTTCTTCACTAATTTAAAAGATATTACAGAGATAGACTCAACAGAATGTGGCTACTAATTGGATGTGGAGTTTGAGTAGATGAAAAATAGATGAAGGCAGTGAAATGCCTAACTTGGGAAGTTGGGTTAATGGTGTTATTCTATGAGAACAAACTAGAAAACAGGGTAGGTGTGAATGCAAAGAGACCAGGTTTGATATAAGATGAATTGAAGATAGCTGTAAACATATATACAGAGATATTAAAGGAACATATATTCATTAAAATTTTTCTTGAGCCAAAAAAATTTTTTTAACAAATAGTATGAAACTTGATGGAAGTAGTGGAATTGTCTCGATTTGGCTTTGCTCTTGACTGAAATCACCTGTGAGAAATCATTGTATTTTTTTTTGGTCATCTTTTTGCTAAATATTTTTCATAGTAAATTATGGAATGTCCAAATTGGAAGAGATTTTAGAGATCTTCTAGTCCAACACTCTGCCCAAGAGAGGACAGCCAGTGACAGTTGTCATCCCAAAAAATGATCATCCACCCTTAGCTTGAATACCTCACAAAGAAACCTACCATGTAGGTATTAAAGTGCTCTAGTTTTTAGAAAATCCGTCTCCATCCTGACCTAGAATCTACCTTCCTTTACTTCTAATCATTAGTCCTAATGCTACACATAGAATGTTGTCCCTCATTTTTCCAACATGGCAACTCTTCACTTAGATTCCACTGAGGTATTCCAAAAATCCTAGTTGTTTATCATCTCAGCTCCACTGCTTAAAATTCATAGGCCTATTTCTAACCCACTCACAGAAGTTCCTCTACCTAGTAACTTTTCTAACCAAGCACAAGAGCTGTTGCCTGGTCAAAGCATCTTCAAGCAATGAAAAGCAGTTTAAATGTCAGAAGACATTCAGGTGGCCTATTTAAGTCCATTTGTACTGTACCTGGAGAAAGATCAGGTCTGGGAATGTATATATGGGAAAGGGGGCCATGTGCGTGTACGTTCACTTGTGTTATCTTGATAATGCCAATAAGATCTGTACCAACAAAATCAGCATTGGACCAACAAGGACCATATAATGGAACATGTTCTGTTGTGCAAACATAGCCTAGATAAAGGAAAAAAAAAATTAAAGGTTTTGTTGTTATATATGAGTTTTAGGTATTGTCAAGATCTTAAGGGATGAAAATGAACTTGTGAGTTGAAGTTTTTGAAAATACTACATTTTAGATAATGAAATATTATATAGTAATAAGCAGATTTTAAAATATTTTGTTTCTTTTTCAGGTGTTAATAGGATAAGTGAAAATAAGAATATCCAGATATTAAGGTATCTCTTGTTTTCTATTTACATTTAAGAATTGTGAACATACACAACTGATATACTAATTTATTATATCTATATCTAGTCAGTGTTAGAAACCAAAGCCTTGAACTTGGTGAATGCCTAGTCTGGAATATCTAAGATAAAGCTATGAGGTCTTTATCTGTGGTTTTCAAACTTTGCTCAGTGGTGTCATCTGTATTCATAATGGTGTCTCCTGGGCGTAGAGGGGGGTATGTAGTTGGAGCTCTGAAGATTTAGACAAAAGATTCCATTTCTTAAAAAAAGTTTGGGTCCTGGCTGGTTTGGCTCAGCGGTTAGAGCATCAGCCCGCGGACCAGAGAGTCCTGGGTTCAGTTCCCACGACGGGCATGTGCCTCGGTTGTAGTTTGTCCCTGGCCCCGGTTAGGGTTGTGTGGGTGGCAACCAGTCGATGTGTCTCTCTCACATCGATGTTTTTATCTCTCTCTTCCCCCTCTCTCCCTCCTGCTATGACTGAAGATAAATGCAAAAATGTCCTCGGGTGAGGATAAAAAAAATAAATAAAAAAAGAAGCTCAAAGTTAACCATGGGGCTGACTGGTGTGCTACTGCAGGCCCAAGCTCCTGAACCTTTCTCCCACTGGTGGCTGTGACCCTAAACAAACAAACAAACAAACAAACAAATAATTTGGAAAACACAATTGTAATGTCATTTAGTAATGGTGGAAATTGAGGCTCAAAGATATGAAAAGATGTGCCCTTGCTCTCACAAGTAACCAATGACAGAATTAAGTTTCCTGATTCAAAGTGCTCCTTGCTTTCTGTCTCCCTACAAGATAGTATTATGTACTAGTGAAGTATGATCTTAAATAGCTTTATTCTGTATTACATTATAATAGTCCCCGTGTTTACTCAATGCAGTCTAAATCTACTTTCTTTTCTGTTAGTAGACCTATTTGAAATTTACATTTTCTTTCTAGATAAACAGAAAGATATAGCCATTTATTATGGAAGTGAGTTAGTATACATGCTTAAATTATAAAGACAATATTGTTATTCATGTTTTACTGTCCTATTATGTGGTACTATATACTTATAGATTGAAGCAAGGACCACATATAAAATCCTTAGTCTCAAGCTTCTGGGGAAGGTAGAATAGTTTGTCATCCTAGGGGCTTGAGTCATTAGTTGATTAATATAACATGCATTATAAATAATCTGTACCCAATCAAAATAGAGCATAGATTCTAAATCAACTTATGGAGACACAGTCACATCCTATGACAGTCATGGGAAGGTCCACCGCAAGTAGTCATACGAAAAGAAATCTGGGTGAGGACTGTTTGCGTTAGGGAAGGGATAGCCACACAGCCACTTTGGTCTTTTGGAAGCCGAGGAGAAGGGGTAAGAACCCAGGAGATACTTTAAAGCCCTTTAAACTAAAGCTTATAAATGTTTTCCTCTGAAAGTCCTCTTTTTATGGTCCTTTCTGCAGCATTCCAGTCAAATAACCAGGGTAGAATCTTTACCTAGCTATTACTTGTCAGAAATGCAACGCTCCTTTCAATGTGTATCTGCTCAAATCATGCACAATTGTTCATCATGCATCATACATCTTGGGCATACCAGAGAGGCCAAGATCTCATCTTTGTACTTTTACTCAGAGATTTAAATCAAACACATGTAAATTCATGTTAGAATCCCCATATCAATGAAGTACAATGTTTTAACAATTTATGACTTACTGAGGCAAAAAACTTCCTTTTACCAGAATAATTTAATAAGATTTATGCCTAAAATTAAGTATAGTGTTCCAATTCTTAAAGTGTAATGAAAATAGAGGAATGCTGAATGATTTGACCAAATTGAGGATATAGTAAATCTAAAATAGTGAAAACCCAAATTCGAGTATTTTTTAAAAGACAGATTTCATTATTGTGAAGTTCATAAAATAACAAGCAGCATTGGCAAATAGAAGTACTAAGCATTTCCTTTAACAATAAATGCTGTTTTAAAATTCTTGTTTAAGTAACTAAACCTATGCTGTCCTCTTTAAACTATTAATTTTCTAAGAAAAAAAATTTTCCTCTGAAGGACTGCTACTCTTCAACGGCCTACCACCTATCAGTGGATACTGAATTACTGAGTTTATTGCATTCATCTTATGCCAAATTAAACAAATGTGGTTTCCATTTCAGGGTATTCTAAAGTCAACCTTCTCTTTTCTCTCTTTTCCAACTTCTAGCTCCAGTTCTATGTACCTTGCTTGTAGATTCTGTTTTGTGCTTAATACCAAAAACTCTGGTATTAAGCAGAGTGGATCAGGATATGATTGCCCAACACTGGGCTATGTGATTCTGCCTGTCCTGCTCATTTCTTCATGCTTTTGATCTACCTGTAATTCATGATAATAACATTGCTCAGTAATTTCAATTGTCTTAGTGTCTTTCATCATCCTGAAGAATCCCCAAATGCATCATATCAGTGTGTAAGTTAAATTATACAGCATACATTCATGATAAAACTTGTTTAAATTAGGGTGTTTTTCCCCCAAATAGCAATCTTTGCTATTGAAAACATTTAAGTTGCCTAGCAATCTTGACTAACATTCCATTTATTATAATTCTTTATGAAATGTCTCCATACCTACCACTTATTTCCTAAAATTGATAGCACGAGATGAGTTAAGGTAGAATTTACCTAATTGTAGTTTTGATAGATGGCACCTCAGTAATCAAAAGGGAGAAACTGTGAGTGAAATAAAAAGGAAATCTCTTCAATAAAAATCTCTTCAGTTCACGGGTTTTTTTTAAAAGAAAACAAAACACTTTTAACACTATGCTTACAATCATGAATTAATGTAAAAATGATAAGCAGTACGTTATATGTGATGTTCCTCTTTCCATCACTTTGATGGTTCATGTCTATGTATATTTTGTTTTCTTTTTTTTAAAGAATTAGGATTCTGCCCTGGTCAGTTTTGCTCAGTGGTTAGTGTGTCAGCCCACGGACCAGAGTCACAGGTTCGATTCCGGTTAAGGTCACGTACCTCAGTTGTGGTTTCTCCTGGCCATGGTCAGGGTTGTGCAGGAGGCAACCAATTGATATGTCTTTCTTACATCGATGTCTCTCTCCCTCTCCCTCTCCCTCTCTCCCTCTTCCTCTCCCTCTTCTTCTCTCTCTCACCCCCCTTCCCACTCTATCTGAATATAAATGGAAAAATATCCTCAGGTGAGGATTAAAAAAAAAAGAACTAGGATTCTGATTCATTAATTTGACCTATTTTTCTGTTTTCTACCTCATTAATTTCTGCTCTTATTTTTATTATTTCCTACTATGTACTTTCTTTTGTTTTACTTTTTATTTACCTTTTGTGTTAGAAATTTAAATAACTTATTTTTATTCGTTCATTTTTGAAATAGATGTTTAAGGCTAAGAACTTCCCTCTTTTCACTGCTTTCATGTATCTGTGTTTTTATTGGCATTCTTTTTCAGAAATTTATAAATTTCTGCTCTTATCGCACAATTTGTTTTATCTAAGTGGTTGTGTTTTATCATACAATTAGAAGTAATATCTTTATTGTGGAAGGTGGCTTTTAAGTGCCCTTTCTCTTATTCATTACTCTTTGGCTTAATGACTTCTTGGTCTGATATTAGGATTTTAATCCATGTTTTCTTCCTGTTTTCATTTTCCTGGCAAATCTTTATCTATGACTTTATTTCTATCAGTGCCTTTTAAGTATCCTCTTATGTACAGCAGAGAGTTAAATTTTTTAAAGAAGCTATTTTTTTATTTGAATTAGCAAGTTCCTTCACGTTTATTGACATGATTGTTATATTTGTCATATAATTCTGTCATTATCACTCTCTCTAAAATCAATAAATTAAAAATAAATATATAAATTTTATCACATTATCTTATGGTGTAATTACTGTATGTATTATATTTGTGGTGTTTATTTTGTGTTTCTTCTATACTTTTTCTTTTTAAAATTCTTTTGCCACTTACGATTTGTATTTTTATTCTAGTGGTTACCTTTGCATTAATACTTTTTTAGAAAATATGTTTTTATTGACTTTTTAGAGAGAGAGGAAAGGAGAGAGAGATAGAAACATCTGTGTAAGAGAGAAATATTGATCGGCTGCCTCCTGCACGATCCCTACTGGGGATTGAACCTGCAACCTGGGCATGTGCCCTGACTGAATCAAACAGTACCTCTCAGTCCATGGGACGACACTCAATCCACTGAGCCATAGTGGTTGGGCGCATTAATACTTTTTATAGTGTACCTATAAACCCCTTTTATCCTTACTTAATCTTTTGCTTTTTGTCAGTTTTAAATGGTATCTTTTGACAACCAGTGGTCTTCTACTTTCCCCCTTTTCTCTCCTCTTTCCATCTTTAGTTGCATCTGTTCTCTTTTGTCATATATATGTGTGTGTATTGTTCTTCAATGCCATTACCCCAGCCATGTTTTAGTCTCAATTCTACAATTGAATATGTAAATGTTTACCATAAGTTGTTTTGCAACGTTTTCCCAGTCATCTTTTTTTAATGCTCATCTTTACCATTTTTTTAAATTTTATTTTGAAAAATTTAAAACCTGAAGAAAAACCAAAAGATTTTCACCAGTAGTTAACACTTTGCCACATTTGCCAATTATCTTTTGGTTGGCTGAAGCTTCATCCTCTCTAGTAGATTCCTCAGAAGGGACATATGTGTACAGTATACTGGTACATTTAAAACTACTTTTCTATGGCTTTGAATCTTTTGAAGGAGATCTTGCCTGGATGTAATATCTTTTCTTGGTTTGTACTTTCTTTCCTTATATTCCTTAAAAATGCCGCTTTACAGTTGCCTTGCTTTGTATGTTGTTTTTTAATAAACTGATGCCATTGTAATCCTTTTGCCTTTGTAAATTAGTTCATTTTTTTTGATTGAAGGCCCTGAGGATTTTTTTCATAATCTTTAAAATCTTATTGTTTTATTAGGATATGTTTCAGAGTTGATCATTCTTGGTTGATTTTCCCTAGTATGAAACTTCCTTGGATTATACTTTTTAAAATAGTTTTGTTTCAGCCCTGGCCAGTTTGGCTCAGCGGTTAGAGCGTCGGCCTGCGGTCTGGAGAGACCCGGGTTCGGTTCCCGCTAAGGGCACGTACTTAGGTTGCAGTTTGTCCCCGGCCCTGGTGGGTCGTGCGGGTGGCAGCCACTCGATGTGTCCCTTCACGTCGATGTTTCTCTCTCTCTCTCCCTTCCTCTCTCTCCCTCCCACTCTATCTGTACAAAAAATGGAAAAAAATATCCTCGGGTGAGGATTAAAAAAAAAAAAAAAAAAAAAAAAAAATAGTTTTGTTTCATTGTTCTGATCATCTTTTACAGAGATACCAATTATGCTTAATCTCTTTTGCCTGCCTTTCACTTCATGTATTCCTCTCTCACTCATTTTACTTATTTGTCTCAATTTTCATTCTCTTGGTTATTTTCCTGATTTTCTTCATGTCTTTATTAACTTTACATTACAATCTGTCCTCCCCTGTGTAATTTGATCTTCATTTCTGATCTAATTTTGTCTTTTTCATGTCTTTCTTTTGTGACTTCAACTAATTCTCATTTCATTTCTTTCTATTTGTTTGCTAGTTTTATTGTTTCTTGTCCATTTCTGTTCTTTTTTTTTTCTTCATTGATTTTTAGAGAGGACGGGAGAGGGAGAGAGAGATAGAAACATCGATGAGAGAGAACATTGATTGGCTGCCTCCTGCATGTCCCCCATTGGGGATCAGGCCCACAACCCAGGCATGTGCCCTGACCAGGAATCGAACCAACAACCTCTCGGTGCATGGGTTGATGCTCAACCACTGAGCCACACTGGCCAGGCTCCATTTCTGTTCTTAGTTTTACATTTCTGATTCAAGGGTATCCCCAAATGCTTGTTTGAGAATATTTAGTTCAGTTTGGATTGTTGTGTATTACAGTTTTCTTTGAATTCATGTTTGTTGGTTGGGCAGCAGGGGGTGGGGAAGTGGGGACAACTATTAATTAGCAGAAAAGATTTTATTGACGTTTTCTTACATTTTGTAGTAGTTTTGTATGGATGTGGTCTGCTTTTGTCTATTCCTGTTCATTTTGTGAGTGGGATTCCTAGTTTAAGAGTGCCCTCTTCTGGATATGGTGTTGGAGTGGGAGAAGGAGAGTTGTCATATCTTGCCTCTTTGTTTCTGCTGTTTCCTGAATTTTCTCCTCATTTCCTCCTTTTCCTTCTCCTCATGTCTCCAGTGGAGATCACCTCTTCTCTCCATATCTGATTCTGTCCTGAAACACTGCTTCTCTAAGGCTGCTACTACTGGTCCCTCACACACTCTCAGAGCTATTGACTCTCTAGTTCCAACTAGTACTGTGTTTCCTCTCAGCCCTCTGCTCCTTTAAGCCTCTCCTCTCCCGTTCTCCATACACTCAGGCTTTCAGTGCTGGTAGGTAGACTGTGGGATAAATTTTGGAAAAAATGTTCCCTCTACATACAGATAATTTAAAGGTTGTGGTATTCCCTGTCTTCTAGAGATGCTGAAGGTGTGGAATCCATGTGGTTTTATTTATTTGTTCCCTTTGTTGATTTTATGATTGTTTACAGAAAATTAGGGGGAGATTTGGAATCAGGCCACAACCCTTTTTTCCAAACCCAGATATCCCCTCTTGGCCTAATCTGAAAGTATGAGCACTATTTGATATCAAAGAAGTTTTGCAATTTCTGTTAATAATTTCCAATTTTATGACTTGTGAATAATTTTTATTAATTTGTGACTTTTTTCCTAAGGAGATATTTTCTTCCATCATTTGACAATGAAGAAGAGAAAAAGAAGAGAAAAAACTCTGCTCCCCATTAGAGTTTTAATTATAGTAATAATTGAAGTATTAGTTTTTTTATATTTAGGTTGTCTTTAATAAGCCAGTTGGCCATCAAAATCAACAATTTTTACAATAAGATTCTATTCATTTATTAATTTTATATAATAAATTTTTTGTATAAATATTTTTCTGGTAAAAATTACCACTAAATTTCAAATATGAACAAAGTCAGTTCCTCTTTAATGAATTTGTTTACATTATACCTTGTCAATAAATATTGAATCCTTGTCTTTTATAGATAAGAACTAAAAGAACCAAACAGGGAAGCATTCATATTGCAAGATTTCTAGGAAGAGGTAGAAATATTTAATATGGAAGAAAAATCTTGTGAATCAAATAATGAAGATCGTTTATCAAGTGGTGTCGCATCCAATGGAGGTATGTGTTGTTTATAAAACAAAATGGGAAACAAATAGAACTAAGCAGTCTTCCTAGTATTCATTCAAGCTGCTGTTTTTCAGTATGTTTTGATTTTAACTGTTCAGGGGTCAGACCTTAGCCATGAATGTTTACCATGTTGTTTATAAGTCTACTTTTTGAGAAAGAAATTTGGTCTTTTAAAAATAGGATATGTGCCCTGGCCTGTTTGGCTCAGCAGTTAGAGCGTCGGCCTGTGGTCCGGAGAGACCCGGGTTCGGTTTCCGCTAAGGGCATGTACCTCGGTTGCAGTTTGTCCCCAGCCCTGGTTGGGTCATGCGGGTGGCAGCCACTCGATGTGTCCCTTTCACGTTGATGTTTCTCTCTCTCTTTCCTCTCTCTCCCTCCCACTCTGTCTGAATAAAAAATGGGAAAATGTCCTTGGGTGAGGATAAAAAAAAATAGGTATGTGTTTTATAGCATATGTTAATATTACTTTTTTGGCTTAAAAATTATTTCCCTGTTGAGGCACTTCAACACATTCCATATTACCCTAAACACCTTCTCTTTCTTCATCTATTCTAAGCCAGATTCTGTGTCATTTTGACTTCTTTTCTCTTATCCACCCTCACATCCAGTCAGATACTAAGTCTTGCTCCTTCTATTCTCAGAAATGTCTCTTGAATCCATTATTTCCTCCCCATCCTCAGTACTACTGTCCTAGCTCAGGCCCCCATTACCTCTGATTGAAATTATTTAAATCAAAAGATAGCAATCTGGAAAACAGAAACAGGTAGAATAAACAGGTAGATCTTAATACAGGGAATTGGTAACAAGGGTACTGAAAAACTGAGAAGCCTAACAGACTGAGATAATCCAGACATTAGTAACTGCATACCTGTCTTTGGGCTAGAAGGACTAGAGAAAAGGAACTATTGTCAGGACATAGAAATGGAGCCAGAACCACAGAGAGGGCTGCCTGTAGGAGCTGAAGCCACCATTAACTGCCAGGAGCCCACTGAGGTAGGTGAAGAGGAGCAAACCTTAGCTTGTCCCCTTCTCCTGCCTTATGGTCTTCCTGGCAGCACCTCCCATTGTGAACCTAACCAGGAACCAAGTTGGGAAGGGAGGCTGGGAAAAGTTCACACAACACAGCAGAATTAGGGAAGGACAGAGAGTGGGTTTTCTGGCTGGCTGGCAAATGGCTTGTACAGTCCTGACTGCCTTCTCTGTTTTGTCTTTCTCACCTAGAAGAATGCATCCAGAGTTTATTGTCAATTATAGTCATACCTTGTTTGTTTGTGCTTTGTAGATACTGCTTTTTTTTTTTTTTTTTTTTAACAAATTGAACATATATAGCAATCCTTCATTGAGCAGGTCTGTGGGCACCATTTTTCCAGTAGATTCAAGATGATGGTTAGTATTTTTAACAATAAAGTATTTTAAATTAAGGCATGTACATTTTTTAGACATAATGCCATTGCACACTTAATAGACTACAGTATACTATAAATATAACTTTTGTATGTCCTGGGAAACAAAAAAATTCGTGTGACTCACTTTACGGCGATATTCACTTTATTGTGGTGGTCTGGAACCCAATCCACAATGTCTCTGAGGTATGCCTGCACAGGTTTGTTGTTTTACTGATCTGTTTTAAAGATCTGTTTTACTGATCTTTATTTTGGCACTGTTATTTTGTAAAAGCTTCTGCCTCTCAGGATGCTCATGCCATCTAAGACATTATTGTCACCTCTACTGTACTGTACCCATCAACCCTGCCCACTTTCCCTGGCTCACTTCTTCATACACTGTGTCCCTCATATTCAGCATGGGCATCAGCATTTAGCTCACAGATCATTTCTCCTTCTATAAGCACATCATCGTCCCGTAATACCATTGTCCTCATGGATGACCCATCTGAGATCTTAGACTCACATCTTCTTGACTTTTTAGTTCCTAAGGTTTTGACCTTTACTCTAGCCACCCACTTTCCTATCTTGCTCCTGGATCTTATTACCAAGCCCTGCTGGACTTCTGATGTCCAGCCTCCTATCTTATGGCACTGTTACTCATTCTGGCAACTCCTGTTTTTCTTCCTCATGGAGGTAGTGGTCCTCAATCATGGCAAAGGTCAAAATCACTTTTTGAGATTTTAAACATTTGAATGGCTTAGATCCAGTAGGTGTGGAATGGGGCTTGGGCACACTGTTTTTGTTCTTGTTATTGTTTTAAAGCTCCCTAGGTGGTCCTGATTTACAACAAAGGCTAAGAACAACTGCTCTAGATTCTGCCACTTTCTCCTAAATTATCTACCCCCTTCCTATCTTTACTTTTTTTTTGGTATCATTTAGTATTCTGGCCAATCACTTGCTAATATCCTCAACTTTCTTTTTCTCTTTTTCTCCTGTTGTATTCTTATAGGAAATTCCCAATCTTCAAATTTAAAATAAAAATGTTTTTTCTTTATTGATTTTAGAGAGAGGGAAAGAGAGAGAGAGAGAGAGAGAGAGAGACATTGATGACAGAGAACATCGATTGGCTATCTCCCGCATGCCCCTCACTGGGGATCAAGCCCACAACCTGGGCATGTGCCCTGACCAGGAATTGAACCGGTGACCTCCGGGTGCATGGGTCGATGCTCAACCAGTGAGCCACACTGGCTGGGTGAAATCCCCAATCTTTTTATTTTTATTTTTTTATCCTCGCCAGAGGACATTTTTCCATTTTTATTCAGGTAGAGTGGATAGGGAGGGAGAGAGAAAGAAAGAAACATTGACATGAAAGGGACATATCAAGTAGCTGCCTCCTGCACGACTCCAACCAGGGCCGGGGACAAATTGCAACCGAGGTACGTGCCCTTGATAGGTAGGAATCAAACCCAGAACTCACTGGTCCGCAAGCCGATGCTCTAACCACTGAGCAAAACCAGCCAGAGCGAAATCCCCAATCTTTATCAGGCAGACATTCTTCCCCATTTCTGTACTGAGCTGCTGGAAGATCATGCTGGTGAAAATACACAAGTGTGGATTTTCCACCAGTTTGCTGCTTCAGTCATAGTCATGTTATCTGGATCCTTGATGCTGCTGAGGAATTTTCTCGTGACCAAATCCAGTTCTCTTTCCATTCTCCCACAATACTTATTTTAAAATTACACCATTCTCAAGTCCCTTCCTACCACCTTCTTTCTTACTTTCAGAGAATATCATTTCCTAACTGCCAGAGGAAGAAAGCAGTTAGGCTGGTACTCTCTTACCTTCTCATATTCTTCCCCCTGAGATCCATTATTTTTCACAATCCATGCCTCTTTCTTTCAGAGCTTGATGGAGGAGACAGCTTCTTAACTTGCTGCTTATGCTTTAATTCCCATCCCTACTGTCACCACCTCATCGCCCTCAGAGATTGGCTCCAAAATCTCTGCCAGATCTTTGGCCTCACTCACTCTGATATCATCAGTCTGTTCCTCTCTATTTGCACTTAGCTATCAATATAAACATGCTAAATCTCTATCAACCTAAAAATACTAACAAGTAAATATAACATACCAAAAAACTAAACAAATAAAACCGTTTTCTCAATTTATGTCTTCTTTTCTTCATAGGTATGCCTTCTGAAAGAGAAGTCTCTATTCACTGTCTTCACATCTTCATCATCCATTCACTCTGTCAGCTACTGACTTATGACTTTTGAACCCTGTATTCCAATGAAATCACTGGCCAACATGACTAGATTTTCCCTTTTTTGCCAAATCAGTGAACTCTTTCCCTTGAACATTCTATTTTTAATTTTTCCAAAATGGTAGAAAAATTGAAAAAAAAATAGTACACTGATACACCAGTAGTACCTGGATACACCAATTGTCAACATTGTATCATAAATGCTTTATCTCTGTACCTACAATATATTTCATTTTGCTGAAGTTGAAGGCATCATGATTCTTGCCTCAAAACCTGAACATGTACCTCCTTAGAATAAGGATGATTTCCTATATTGCCACATTATTGTATCTAATTATTTATATTGTATCAAATTATTTATATTGCTCTCAAATGCAAAATACATTTACTCTCTCCCGACAAGGCTCCTAATAGTCTGATCCCAATAGAGCATCTGCTTAAAGGCCAGAATCTCTTTATCTAAATGAAATTTGGGTATGGATGAAGCTTCTCAATTGTAATTCCTTAAATACAGTTCCTTGAATGGAGTTCTTAAGCTGAAGACCTGTGATACCAACATTTATTGATAGGCACAGGATAACAACTATACACAGTCCTATTCAAAAAGGGGAAACCAGGAAGCACATGTGTCCATCACAATTCTGAAATCTAGCTGAGCACAGGTTGACCATTCCTTGATGAGAACTCAGGCCTGGGAATAACTCTTCATGGTTCTTGGCTCCATCCTCTGAACTCTTGGATCTGACTTTGAGTCTTTTCTTTTGCATGAAAGGCAGCATTTTTTTCAGCTGAGTGCCTTTCTCAGCCTATCTATGGAAAGGCCTCTTTTTACCTCACACTATCTTTGTCTCTTAGTGCAAGCCAGTGGTGTGTCTTGAATATAATTCTCTAAAACCTTTGTGGGTCTTCTGTGAATCTTCCTGGGTTTCACTTCTTTTGTCTTCCCTTTAACTATTGTTTCTTCAGAGTACTCTTCTTGATCCTCCTCTTTTTTTTTTATCCTCACCCGAGGACATTTTCCCACTTTTGTTCAGATAGAGTGGGAGGGAGGAAGAGAGAGAGAGAGAGAAACATCAGTGTGAAAGGGACACATCGAGTGGCTGCCTCCCGCACGACCCAACCAGGGCTAGAGATGAACTGCTACCGAGGTATGTGCCCTTGACCGGGATTGAACCTGCGACTCATTAGTCCACAGGCTGATGCTCTAACCGCTGAGCCAAACTGGCCAGGACGATCCTTTTCTCTTTTCACTCTGTATACTGCCCCTAGATGATCCCAATGACTCCAGAGATTCATTAGAACTCATGCTGATAATTCCAAAATCCTATCTCTGAAGCAAAGATTGACTCAACTTCAGGTCCATATACAGTATTTGCACATCAAATATCATTGTTAGATGTTGCTGAAACCCAAAACCCAAGAGAAATACGCGACACCTTCCTCTCTTACTTTCCACATATATTTCTCAAATCCATGTCTTTGTGTCTGTCACTACTGCCTCTGCTTCAGGGCCCACCTGTGTGTTTCTTGCCTGAATCATTGAAAGCCTTCTCCTACTTGAATCCTCTACCTTCAGCTTTATCCTCATCAATGCATTCTCCACACCAAAGCCAGCGAACTTTTTCAAAACACAGACCTACCTATGTTAACCCCCTACTTTCAAATCTTTTAATGATTCCTCAGAGCTTTCAAGTTGAAATCCATACTCCTTGGCATGCCCACAAGGCCCATCTTGATCTGCCCTACATCTACATTTTTGTATCTGGCCCCTACTCTCCTTTCACCCAGAACGTGCCATGCTGTCATAAGCTTCCTTGCCAATAATTATGGTGCTCCCTCTGTCTGGAATGCCCTTCCTCTTCTCCTGTCCTCCATACTAGTTAATTCTTACTCATAGATACTTCCAGGCTCATTCAGCTCAAGTATCACTTGATCACTATAAGGTAAAACTCCCTCTTTCTCCCTAATCTGCTCCTCCTTTTTACCATGTGCTCCTCTCTCTCAGGGGTACTTTCATTTGTCTATTTGCTTCATGAGACCTTGAGATACTTTGTGGTACAATAGGGAATTAACTAGGATAATGTTTGCACAAAATTATTGTAATAATAATTAATTAATTCCTTATTTAGGTTCTTCAAGTCCATTTTTTATGTCACCTATACGTGGTACAATAATTGAAAACACATCTGCATCTGGGACTTTGACACAAATTCCTTTTTTCCCTAAATATGAAGTAGAACTTGATTCTCACAGAAAAGTCATCCCTTATCCTGGAAAAGAACACATCGAACGTGTTTTGGAAGAATATTCACATCAAGTCAAAGATTTGCAGAAAAGACTAAATGAAGTGAGTTACATTCTTTTCTTTCAGTACCCGATGTCATTTTGGGAAGTCAGTGAGGCACAATGCCTTGGGATAGAATCTAAACTTTCTAGAAGAAAACCTTAACAGTGGGTTTATTGGTTAAATTTGTTAATTAGGCCTATGCCTTCTATTTCATTTTTAAAAGTTGGGCTGATGAAAAGTCTATATACCTATTTTCTTTTGTTAATAATTAGTCATGCCCTGGCCGGTTTGGCTCAGCGGTTAGAGCATCCGCCTGCGGTCTGGAGAGACCCAGGTTCGGTTCCCGCTAAGGGCATGTACCTCGGTTGCAGTTTGTCCCCGGCCCTGGTTGGTCGTGCGGGTGGCAGCCACTCGATGTGTCCCTTTCACATCGATGTTTCCCTCTCTCTCTCTTCCTCTCTCTCCCTCCCACTCTGTCTGTACAAAAAATGGAAAAATGTCCTCGAATGAGGATAAAAAATAAATAAATAAATAGTCATAATTCTTGCTTTAATAGTGTAATTTTTTCCAGTTTTATTTGATTTAAAACATTTTTTTCTTTATTGATTTTAGAGAGAGAGAGGAAGGGAAAGGGAGAGAGAGATAGAAATATCGATGAGAGAGAACATTGATTGGATGCCTCCTGCATGCTTCCCACTGGGGATCAGGCCCACAACTTGGACATGTGTACTGACCAGGAATCGAACTGGCGACCTCTTGGTGCATGGGTTGACACTCCACCACTGAACCACACCGGCTGGGCTCCACTTTTGTTGAGATATAATTAACAGCACTGTATAAGGTGTACAGCATAATGATTTGATTATACATATGAAATGATTATCATAGTAAGTTTAGTTAATATCTATCATCTCATATAGATACAAAAGAAAAGGAACAATTTTTTTTCTTATGATAAGAACTCAGGATTTATTCTCTTAATAACTTTCATATATACCATATAGCAGTGTTAACTATAGTCATCATGTTGTACATTACATCTCTATTTCTTATTTATCTTATAACTTGAAGTTTGTAACTTTTGACCATCTTCATCCAGTTCTTGCTCCCCACCCCTTGCTTCTGGTAACCACAAATCTGATCTCTTTTTCTATGAATTTGGGTGTTTTTTGTTGTTTTTAGATTTCAAATATAAGTGAGATCATATGGTATTTATGTTTTTCCATCTGACTTATTTCATTTAACATAATGCCCTCAGGATCATCCATGTTGTCACAATAGCTGAATTTCCTCCTTTTTATGGCTGAGTAATATTCCATTATACCTATACAACAACCTGTTTATCCATTCACACATCAATGGGCAGTTAGGTTGTTTCCATGTTTTACTATTGTAAATAATGCTGCTGTGAGCATGAGAGTGCTCATATCTCTTTGATATAGTGTTTTTATTTCTTTCATATATATTGCCAGAAGTGGAATCGCTGGATCATATGACAGCTCTATTTTTATTTTTATTTTTATTTTTATTTAAATATGTTTTATTGATGTTTTAGAGAGAGGGAATGGGAGAGGGAGAGAGAGATAGAAATATCGATGAGAGAGAAACATTGACTGGCTGCCTCCTGCATGCCCCTCACTGGGGACTGGGCCCACAGCCTGGGCATGTGCCCTGACCGGACATGGAACTAGTGCCCTCTTGGTTCACTGTGGATGCTCAACTACTGAGCCACACTGGCTAGACTATTCTTAATTTTTTGAGGACTCTCTATACTGTCTTCCATAGAGGTTGTGCCAATTTACATTCTCACCAGCAGTGCACAAGGGTTCCCTTTTCTCCACATCCTGAGGAGTGTTCCAGCAGTCTCCTAGATGTGTGTTATATTAGATGCCTGCCCTTCAGGCTGATGATTTAATACAAGCAAGTGAGCTTCCTTCATTTTAAGTCTAGGCATCATTGACTGCCTCTGAGCTGGGCTCTGGGGTAGTTGAGTTTGAGCACACCAGCCATTTAGAGGTTTCTCAGATGCTACAATCTCGTAGCTCTCAAGACTCAAAACTCATTGTTTTTCAAAGTCAGATGTTTGAGGGACTTGTCTCTCAAATGTATGTTTTAAAAGTTAGGCTGCACTCGATGTGTTCCTTTCACATCGATGTTTCTCTCTCTCTCTGTTCCTCTCCCTCCCTCCCACTCTACCTGAACAAAAAAAATGGAAAAATGTCCTTGGGTGAGGATAAAAAAAAAAAAAAAAAGCCCTGGCCAGTTTGGCTCAGCGGTTAAGAGCGTCGACCTGCGGTCCAGAGAGACCCGGGTTCAGTTCCCGCTAAGGGCATGTACCTCAGTTGCAGTTTGTCCCCGGCCCTGGTTGGGTTGTGCGGGTGGCAACTACTTGATGTGTCCCTTTCACGTCGATGTTTCTCTCTCTCTCTCTCTCTCTCCCCCCCCCTCTCTCTCTCCCTCCCTCCCTCCCTCCCACTCTATCTGAACAAAATATCAAAAAATGTCCTCGGGTAAGGATTAAAATAAATAAATAAATAAATAAATAAATAAATAAATAAATAAATAAATAAATAAATAAAAGTTGGGCTGCCCAGTGTGGAGTTTGAACCCTTCACTGCTCAGGGAAAAAGCTCCAGGTTTTGAGTTCCCTCCCAGTGTGGGGTTTATGGCAAGACTATGTCATAGCCTCTTCTACCTACTTTGGTGTGGTTTTCTTCTTGTTTGCCCAACATGTAATCTTTACTCAGCCTTTAGGTTTTTTAAAAGACGGAATTGTTCTATGTAGCTGTAAACTCAGTGTGTTCATGGCAGGAGGTAATGGAACTGAAACCTGTATTCTCTTATCTTTCTTATTTTTTATTTATTGATTTTAAAGAGGGAGGAAGGGAAGGAGAGGGAGAGAAACATTGATTTGTTGTTTCACTTATTTATGCACTCATTGGTTGATTCTTGTATGTGTCCTGACTGGGGATCGAACCCCTAGCCTTGGTGTATCAGGATGACATCCTAACCAACAGAGCTACCTGGCCAGGGCTTGTATTATCTTGTTTTTGATGATAGCTATTTTAACAAATGGGAGGTGATATCTCATTGTGGTTTTGATTTACTTTTTGTTAATGATTAGTAATGAGCATCTTTTTATGTACCTTTTTGCCATCTGTATATCTTCTTTGGAAAAATGCCTGTTCAGGTACTTTTCCCCCTTTTAATTAGATTATTTGTGGGGTTTCTTTATGGGTTTTTGTGTTTTTGGTTTTTTTTTCTATTGAGTTGTATGAGTTCTTTGTACATTTTGGATATTAACCCCTTATCAGATACATGATGTGCAAATATTTTCCCATTCCATAGGTTGTCTTTTCATTTTGTTGATCATTTCTTTTGCTGTGTTAATGGTGTAATTTTAATGAAACTCGAATAATTCAAAATGTTATCATTAATGACATTCACCAATTATTATAATTAATAATTGGTTTAGGCCTGCTGTCCCACTATTACAATACTTGGTTTTTCTTTACAAAGCTGTGGTAGGGGGTGGGTTTTCAGATGTATGTGCATACATATAGCTAAATAGTGTAGAGAAGTTATTTGCTAAAATCTTCAAGAGGACCTTATGTAGAATCAAGCTGGTTTTAGTCAGCTTTACCACTGTATGTTGAGTCCTAGTCATCTATAACCTGAAAGTCAAACTTACCAGCATATACAAAGGCCTTTGTGGTCTAACCTTCTCTCTGTACATTGTAGTCTCTTCCATACCTCTTCCCCACATGTAGCCTCCATTCCAGCAATATCAAGCTACTTGCTCTTCCTGAATGTACTATACTATGCTAGCCCTCATGCTTTTGCCCAGGTAATTTCCTCTCCTCTACCTTGTCTGCCTAGCAAATTCTTATTATCCATCAAGACTTAGCTTTGGCATTTCCTTCTCTGAAGCCTTTCCTGTAGACAGTAGTGGGTGTATTCTCCTTTGCCCTTTGTATATATATATATCTGTTGTACTATTCAGCACATTTTATTGTATTCATGAACACATTTTTCTACCTTAGCAGAATGTGTAAGCACTTTTGGGAAAAAAACAACAACCTATACCCTTATTAAGTGCTGAAAAAAGAAACCCTGTTCTTATTTCTCTAATGTCTCTCACATTTCTCTACAAGTTTTTGAAGTGTTCTTCCATTGCTGCATTATCTATCTTTGTTTCTTTGGATTTTTATTACTGACTGTTTGCTTATTTGTCTAATTTTGGTCTCTTTTTAATTTTATAATCTTTCTCCAAAATTTTAGTGGTTTGGGCTTTTTGTTTATACTCAAGGATGAACCCTTAAAAAACTGATGGTAAGCTCTTTGTTTATGGGTCGAACTTGATGACTTTGTTTTGGGATGATTAAGTGGTTATCAAATGTTATGGTAGGAGATTCCACAGTGCCTGAATTTTGAGATCTTTGGGAATTTCTTTGTAGAGAATACCTTGAATTTGGGGTGGTGGTTATCTACTGTTAAGTATTTTAAGTGGTTGGAGGTGGTGGTTGACTTTTCTATAGAGAATTTCAACCAATTTATCTGTTCTCAGGAATAAAACTTATTCTTGTCTCTATATTAAGCCAGAAGTCAGATTTATTTTAGAAACAGTGTTTTGGTGTAAAGCAGAGAATTAACTGAAAGGGGGCAAGCTTGGGACATTGAGGCTAGTCAAGGTATTCTAGTACTGTAGGTGAGAAATGATTAATTAGGGCCCTGGCTGGTTTGCTCAGTGGTTAGAGCATTGGCTGGCTGACCGGAGAGTCCTGGATTTGGTTCCCACTAAGGGCATGTACCTTGGTTGCAGTTTGTACCCGGCCCCATTGGGGTCTTGTGGGTGGCAACCACTCAGTGTGTCTCTCTCACATCGATGTTTCTCTCTCTCCCTTTCTCTCTCCTTCCTGCTCTATCTGAAGATAAATGCAAAAAAACTGTCCTCAGGTGAGGATAAAAAAAATAATAATATGAACAAGTGCTGGTGAGGATGTGGAGAAAAGGGAACCCTAGTGCACTGTTGGTGGGAATGCAGACTGGTGCAGTCACTATGGAAAACAGTATGGAGTTTCCTCAAAACATTAAAAATGGAACTGCCTTTTGACCCAGCGATCCCACTTCTAGGACTACATCCTGAGAACCCTGGAACACCAATTTGGAAGAACATATGCACCCCTATGTTCATAGCAGCACTATTTACAATAGCCAAGATTTGGAAACAGCCAAAGTGCCCATCAGATGAGTGGGTAAAAAAGCTGTGGTGTAGCTTCGGCTGGTTTGGCTCAGCAGTTAGAGCATCAACCTGTGGACCAAAGGGTTGTGGGTTCGATTCCAGTCAAAGGCACATACCTGGATTGCAGGTTCTATCCCTATCCCTAGTCGGGGTCATGTGAGAGGCAACCAATTGATGTGTCTCTCTCACTTGGATATGTATCTCTCTCTCTCTGTCCCTTCCACTCTATCTAAAATTAATGGGGGAAAAAATATCCCCTAGTGAGGATTAACCAAAAAAAAAAAAAAACCTGTGGTATAGCTCGCAACCCGCTGATGTTTTTCTCTCACATTGATGTTTCTCTCTCTCCCTTACTCATTCTCTAAAATCAATAAAAACATATCCTCAGATGAGGATTTAAAAAAAAGCTGTGGTACATTTACACAATGAAATATTATGTAGCTGTAAAAAAGAAGGAAATCTTACTCTTAGTGACAGCATGGATGGACCTGGAGATTATTATGCTAAGTGAAATAAGCCAGTCAGAGAAAGACAAATACCATATGATCTTACTTACATGTGGAATCTAATGAATAAAATAAGATAACTAGCAAAATAGAAACAGAAGCATGAATACATGGAACAGACTGACAGATGTCAGGAGAGTGGGGACAGGGAGGCTGGATGAGAGAAGGTGAAGGATTAACCAAAGAACATACATACATAACACATAGACACAGACAACAGTGTGGTAATGGCCAGAGGGGAGGGGAGAGGAGGTGAGGGCTGGGTGGAGGTAGGTAAAAGGGGGGACATGGGAGTATCTGTAATAATAACAAAAGTTAAAAATTAATTAATAATATATAGTTTTTGGAAATTATTAGCTATAAGGAAATAAGTTCCTCTAATGAAGACTAATTTGGCAATATGCAGATGATGTATTATAATGTCGTATTCCTGAAACCTGTATACTTTTATTAACCAATGACACCCCTATAAATTCAGTAAAAAAAGAAAAGAATAATTTGTATGGCATTTTATTTTTTTAGAGCAATGAATTGCATGAGAAACAGAAGTTTTACTTAAGGCAGTCGGTCATTGATCTGCAAACAAAACTTCAAGAGATGCAAATGGAGAGAGATGCCATGGCCGACATCAGGTTGGGATCTATACCTGGAATTATTCTAGAGCGTTACTCCTTGTGATATAGAACTACTTGTGTGACTATGAGTTTCATCAATATTATTTTTTCTCTTTTATTTACTTCATAGACGAAGGGAGAGTCAGTCCCAGGAGGACTTAAGAAATCAGCTTCAAAATACAGTTAATGAACTGGAAGCTGCCAGATGCCTTAAGGAGGACCTGCTGAGAGATAGCAACACACAGATAGAGCAGCTGAGAAAGACGATGCTTAGTCATGAGGGGGTGCTTCAAGAAATCCGATCAGTCCTAGCTGACTTTGAACAAGCCTCAGGCAAGAAAATATATGAACACGACAGTGTGTCTACTATCTACTTCCGCAACATGGGCTCAGCTATTAGTAAAATCCTAAGAGAATTAGACACAGAGATTTCTTATCTTAAAGGGAGGATATTTCCAGTAAGTGGTGAGAACACTACTTCAATTTTATATTAAAACTTATTAAGACAATAGTATTAGGCATATAATTTTTTAATTCTTAAAAGTTCTTATTATGTATTCTAAAATAACAGAAGTTGCTTCCACAATTATCTCTCTTAATAAAGGGAACTAGCTTGATTGACCTGTATAGCTTCATGAGCATAGAGCCGAAGTAAAAGCTAATAAAACATAGTGATAGAATGTATCCAATTTAAGTATTACTTCTATTTTCATCTTTTTAAAGCATTCCTTTATTTGGAAAATCTCTAAATTTTCCAAGTATTAGATTTATTAGTTTCTAAATCAATGTCTCTTTTTTATAACCAGGTAGAGGATCAGCTTGAAGTATTGAAATCTGAATCACAGAACAAAATAGAACTACTTCTTCAACAACATCAAGATAGGTAGGTACCTGCCTGAGCTAGACAATCACAGGGAAACTGTACCACAAGTCTCCAGTCTCTCATCAGCAATTGCAAAATCTGAAAAGCTCTGAAACACAGAAGGTTTCCCGCCACCCCCCTCCATAGGTTTATGGCAAATTCTTAAAGAAAAAAATTATTCTGACATTTGTTAAAACAATAGGGAAAATTTTATTCAAAACTATTGAAATAGGAGTTTGCATTAGAGAGATCACGCTCGGTTAGTACAACAAGAACAAGCCAGGATTCATAGCAAGAAGCAGGATGAGGGGGTCATTGGATGGAAAATTCCCAAGAGGACACCAAACATCAAGAGTGATGGGATTCTCACTAAACTGACTTAGCAAGATTCTTACTAAGCCTGGGTGTGTTAAGGGGGTGGAGGTCAAAGCTAGTTGAGAAGAGAGCTCAGGATCCTGACTGAAGCTTGGTCAAGGAGAAAGCCTTTGTCACTCATTTGTTGGCAAAACCTGACTTGAGCTATTATAAAGCTTTTTATAGCCTTTATGATTTAGTGAATATTTTAAAATGTGTTGATGCGTTAGTAATATGTTTAGCTTATAGGATACTTCCCTAGATCTCTCTAGGGATGTCATATAATATATAGTGCTTATAATTTATTACCTTTTGTAAAAATTTTTAAAGTTCTGAATTCCAAAACCTAGCTTGTCCCTAAAGGATTTAGATAAAGACTCTGCACCTAACTTAGACACTTGTGATAAAAAGAGTAGCATATTCAAAGCCAAAACAAAATACTAAATTTGAGAGTATCGAAATTCATTAAGTTTTTAATAATTCAGGCATAATATTCTGTATCAAATAACAATCACCACTTTTTTTTTTTATAGGATTGAACAGTTAATAAGTGAACATGAAATTGAAATAACAGGACTTACCGAGAAAGCTAGCAGTGCTCGAAGCCAAGCCAATAGTATCCAGAGTCAACTGGAAATCATTCAGTATGTGTGTCCTGGTGGTTTGAAACTGAGCCATTAATCTTCATTTTATTTTTATTTTCTGTTTTAAGATTTTTTTAATTGCTTATTAATTGATTTCGCAAGAAAGTAATACTTTTCTAACATTTAAATGAATAGAAAAGCTTAACATGCAGATAATGTTATATGACCATATCAGAAGTATTATTGTAAAAATTGGGGCCTTTTGGGGTTAGATGTTTTAAATATTGTTCATATTTTAACTGATAGGATAAAATAAACATTACTTATGTGTGTATAAATATATATAAATAAAATGTATATATATATGCATATAATAACATAATTTGAGCTTATGTGTTAAAACCTTTTATACGGAGGTTTTCAATCATAAATAAAGTAAAGAGAAAATAGTATAATGAACTCCCATATACACATTGCATAGCTTTAACAGTTAACATTTGTGAGCTTTTAAGAAGCAATTTTGGCCCTGGCCAGGGTTCTCAGTGGTTAGAGCATCGGCCTAGGCACTGAAGTGTCGCAGGTTCTATTTCCAGTCACAGGGCACATACCTGGGTTTCAGGTTCAATCCCCAGTTTGGCACATGCAGGAGACAGACAATTGATGTGTCTCTCTCACATCAATGTTTCTCTCCCCTCCTCCTTTCCACTCCCTCTAAAAATCAATGGAAAAAATATCCTCTGATGAGGATTAAAAAAAAGAAAAAGAAATTTTGGAAAATAAAAGATGACTGGCCTAATAATGCCATATAAAAAAATCTAAAAGCTAGAGTATGCTTAGGAATCACACTTATTCTTAGTTTGCTATTTTATTTTATTCCCCCTTTAAACCCTTCTTAGAGAACAAGCAAGAAACCAAAATTCAATGTATATGCGTCAACTCAGTGAACTAGAATCGACTGTTTCTCAGCTACGTTCTGAACTGAGGGAAGCCAAAAGGATGTATGAAGACAAGGTGAGGTTAGATTTTGTCATTCTGCTTCCGGAGACTATTATACACAGAATCAATTATATATAGTCTTTACTAGTTTATTTGAAAATGAGGAATCAAAATAATCACTTGAAGTTAAAAATACTTTATAAGATGGATGCCAAATAAATTTTATATAAATTGCTCACATTAATTCATTCTTAGAAAAAAGTTTTTGCATACTTTAAGTGAGATGCTAAAAAATAAAGAATAAGACCCTTTTAATTACTTTTATAAGGCCTAGCTTTAGCAAATACTTAAGTACCAACTGCTCTCCCCCTACCTTAGGGGCTAATTCCTCTCCTCAACTCCTACTTATTAATCATTGTGCAGTTAAAAAACGGAATTAACTTTAAGATTTGTCTAAATAAAAAATAATTAGGGCTCTGGCCAGTTTGGCTCAGCGGTTAGAACGTCGGCCCGCGGACCAGAGAGTCCCGAGTTCAGTTCCCACTAAGGGCATGTACCTTGGTTGCAGTTTGTCCCTGGCCCCAGTTGGGTTGTGTGGGTGGCAACCAGTTGATGTGTTTCTCTCGCATCGATGTTTCTCTCTTTCTCCCCCCCCAACTCTATCTGAAGATAAATGCAAAAAAAAAAAAAAAATGTCCTCGGGTGAGGCTAAAAAATAAAAAATAATTAGGAAACTACATCTTCATCTTTTATTGCACAACTCCTCTTAAAACCTGACATTCATTAATATTTTATATTCTATTGTTTTCTCTCACTTTGCATAGCTAAAGAGAAATGTTAATAGTTATCACTATCAACCATTTTTCTAGATCTTAGGTTTTTGCTAGTTTTAAGCATTTATTAAATAGTAGAGACTCTACAAAATGAGCAAAGAGCCAGCATTCAGAGGAACTTGAGTTCTTTTTTCCTGTGAGAAGGGTGACCAAATACATTCCTATTTGCCTGGGATGGTCCCAATTTACACCTGCTGTCCCAGTGTCCTGTTATGTGAAATCCACCTTTGTCTCCAAAGTGTCCCAGTTTGGAAAATAAATTCCAAAAGAACCTATGGTTCTAACCATCACTTTTAGCCAGTTTCTCACACCTTCACTTGTTGGGTAGAAATAGAGGATAAGGAAGATGCCAGATTTCTTTTATAAAATTACCCAATTCTACAGGGTAACTGTACAAGAAAAAAAGCTCCTTGTAGGAAGAGGCAATTAAGTATTGCAGCACTAATTATTCCACCATTTGCCCTCTTTTGAGCACCTCCTTATTAAATTACCACTGTCATCCCGGTGCTGGTTCAAGCCTATAATACGAGTAAGACTTTGACCTTAAATCCCTGTAGGACAGCTAAAATAAGAATGGAAAATTTAGCCCAGCTGGTGTGGCTCAGTGATTGAGCATTGACCCATGCACCAAGAGGTTGCGGGTTTGATTCCCAGTCAGGGCACATGCCCAGGTTCTGGGCCCAATCCCCAGTAGGGGGCATGCAGGAGGTGGCCAATTGATGCTCTCTCTCATTAATGTTTCTATCTCTCTCTCCCTCTCCTTTTCTCTCTCTAAAATCAATAAAGGAAAAAAAAAGAAAAGAAAATTTAGACATGGCTTTCTTAAAAGTCTAAACAATAAAGAATAACATGAAAGTATATTATCTTAGTTATGAGATTTGGATACTCTTCAGCAGGGGCTTTCAAACATTGTGATCACTACCCACAGTAAGAAATACAGTTGACTGCCCTGGCCAGTTTGGCTCAGCAGTTAGAGCATCGGCCTGCAGTCCAGAGAGACCCAAGTTCGGTTCCCGCTAAGGGCACGTACCTCGTTTGCAGTTTGTCCCCACCCCTGGTTGGTCGTGCGGGTAGCAGCCACTTGATGTGTCCCTTTCACATCGATGATTCTCTCTCTCTCTTCCTCTCTCTCCCTCCCACTCTTATCTGAACAAAAAATGGAAAAATGTCCTCGGGTGAGGATAAAAAAAAAGAAAATCAGTTGACCTTATGATCTAGTGAAGCAAGTTTCACAAAACTATTTACCCCATTACATATGCTGCTGGCTCTTTTCTGTTTTCTTCAGATGCTGATTTGATGCGCCCTAAATTGATTTCCTAATTCACTGATGGTTCCAATGTAAATAACACTGCACTACAAAATCTCTTGGCTTCACTCAGCCTAAATCCTTGTTTCAAGGTCATTTCAGCCCCTGCCACCTAGAGGCAGCCTTAAGGAACCTTAGACTGCTTAAAGGATAAACCCAAGAAACAAAAGCTCAGAGAGAAGGATTTGTTCTTTTCTGCCCCTTTTAGGCCTGCTTGTGTTCTAGTTTCTTTTCTCAGGATGAGCTTTTCCCCTGAAGGTTGATAGTGGGAATGTCTACCCCATTCTGAGCAGATCAAGCCTACCTACAAGGTCTTGCTCTCACCCTGCAGGATGGTCATGATTTCAGGACTGCGTGGGGTGGAGAATTTTTCATTACTCAGCTCTAGAGGAGGTTGGCACATTGGCAGAACTGAGCGCTGACAATCTGACAGCAAGAGAGGAAATAAAATAGTTGTTTTGTTACAGTCCAGTACAATAGCTGGTACTTATCACTACTCAAATCATTTTGAAAACATTAAATATTCATTGTTTGTTAACAAATGAAACCCTTTGAAAAGTCATGAAGTACTAAGTAAAACTCATCTGTTTCTCTTACATGATTTGAAATTGCTGTAGCTTTCTATTGTAATGTTTCTTGGAGAATTATCCCTTCGAAATCTACCACCCATTATTTGCTAATTTGTATATGGTCTGATATATAAAATCCTGCTGATCAACTCCCAAATGGGCATGGTGGAAATTTTTAACAAATACTGAAACATACTTCTAAAAAATTGCAAAAATAGTTTTTGAGTTTTTATAAACATCTCTCTGGCATTGTAGAAGCATAAACATTCAGATGAATGACTGCAGACTTTTTGTATGAATGTTTTGAGCTCATACAGATACAAACATAATATTAGAATTATGGTCTTATTTTGTTCTATTGTAAACGGATTTTGATAGTTTCAAACAGTCAACATTTAATAGAAATAAGGGGAGGGGATATATCTGAATAATTAATTTAATCCAGCTCACTGAGATTTATAATACAGCATTTTGAACCTAATTGAGTTGGCACCTAACTGATGGCTAACTAAGGTTTCTTAATAGTAACTCCCTTTAGTCAGGGAACACACTGAGAAATGATTATCCTGCCATGTTCATGGAGATTTGAATATATTTTGGCCTGAAAAGCATTAATACATGGTATAATTGAGCTAAGAAGATCAAGCAATTTATCAATAGGATTTTATTTTGGGATCATGAAAAATTTCATTGTTATAAACTGTTTTTGTTATAATGAATTGAATATAGAATCTAAAAAAATGCATATTCTTCTATTCAATTTATTTTTGTGTACCTTGACTTTACATGCTACGCCTATTAAAACTTTAAGATCTATTTTATTTTCTACTGCTTCAGTGCACATTTTAGTATATATTGTTCAAATAACAATAAAGAAAAAAGCATCAAAGAAAATAATACACAAAAGCTGTGATTAAAAGTGAGATTTGTTGGAAAAGACATTTATAAGAGAAATTTATTTTTTGAGAAGCAGTATTCATATTTTTTCCTGAGGCCATATTACGTCAGAAAAAAAGTGTTTATTATTTTTAAAAAATTGATGACATCATAGGTATGAGCAAAACTTTTCCAACTAGAATGGATAAATTATGAGAAAACTTGTTTAGGAAGGCATTATTTCTTTTCAGATTAACAAAAGTATTTTCATATTGATAAGGATAGAAATTGTGTTTTGAAGAAAATTTTAGACATAGCTTTTGTAGTTTACCAAAGTGTTTTACTGTAATGCTTTTTTCTATTCTTCTCTTTCCATTTTAGGAGAACCTCCAGAATTCCCCTTTACGAATTTGGACCAGTAGAAGCTGTCATTATTGGCTCTGTAGATTTGGCTTTACTCTTAACTTTCGCTTTTTGACAACAAAAATATCTCATGATCTTGATTATAAGTTGATTTTTCCTACTTTGAAAGCATTTGGGGCTGAACTTCATACTTGAGAAGTGAAGATTTAGTAGCACTGGCTGGAGCTATATACTGTGCAGGAAGATTCTGTGCAAACCTCTTTGCACAGTTCTGCCAATGTACCTTTGCTGACTTGCAGCATGCCTTATTATCCCCTATCTGTGTCTTTTTGAGCACAGAAAGCAAAAGATCCAATTCGGTATAATTGGTAGCATCTCTAAAATCACTGTACAATTAGAATGAGATCCGAGTACTTATTTGTCCAGTGATCCAAAAGAAAAAGATTCATAGATGGTGAAAGGGAAAATCAGTGCTGCTATTTAAAAAGAAAGAAGAAACCTTTAATACATCTCAGATGTCAGTATTTATTCTGGACATTTTAAAAGGCTGTTCTTGATAGTGTTTTTTACAGCTGTTTGTATCAGCTCAGCTGCTACTTCAATGGTTTTCCCTTTCACTCTCCATTTATCTTTTTGATTGATTGATTAATATAAATATTTGTACTCTAAAAAGTGAAAGGTAAAAGCAGAGCTATAGCAGCTGAGTCAGTACTGACAACTACAAAACAAATGTTCCTGCAGGGGTCTGGAGGAACTTCTGATACTTAAACTCAGACGGAAAGATAAGACTTGGCTCTTTTTTTTTCCTTTTTCCTTTTTAAAATTTTGGTCTCGTAGATTTTACCATCAAACTTGATGTTATCAAATGGTCAATCAGAATTTTAAAAAAATGAAGACAGACATAAAATAACAAGTCTTAATTTAAGCTTTTATAGCACAACTACAAATACTTTGCTCAATGATAGAATTGGTTTTGTGCCAGGCTAGCTAGGAGTGGAAAATGTTGTAGTCATACGAGTACCTTTTCAAATTGAAAATGTTCTTATTAAATTTATAGCTCAAAATATGATTTCTTTGATCATATATTGTTTCCAAAGATAGGTGGAAAATATGTTCTTACATGTTTTTCTCATGTAAGAAAGTATTTAGAAGCAGAATTGAAAGGAATTTGAAAGACCATCAGGAGTATCTTTTCAAATTATAGATGAAAAAAATTGAGACTCAAAGAGGTTGTGTGACAGAACCTGGTTCAGAACTTAAGATATATGACTCCTCGGTTGATCATATTGCCTCTTTGATCACATCTGACTACCCAAAGTAAAAGTTAATGTTTCTTTCCTAAGAATTCCTAATGTCTTTACTAAGTGTATGCTGATTTAGTTTTTCCCAATAATAATAGAGATTATATAAACTGATATTATTCATTCATTTTCCTTAGGAAGCTATTTGTGCTACAGAGGTTGAGTTGTTGTGGGGCTTTTTAAAAATACATGCCTCCCCCCCAGGAGCACAAGGGTGAAATACTTTATAGGATTATTAGAATTTATGAACACATTTCTATCTGTAACCTAATATTTTATATAAATCTAATTATTGTGAAATAATTTTTCATATATAACATACAATCAAGGCAAAAACAAAGTTTTAAAATATGTCCAATGTAAATATTAAATTTTATATTCCAATCCCTGTAGGCTGTGATACTACTTTGTAGGTAAATGTGAAACTATTTGATAGTCCTATATTAGTACTTTCTTAAGTCATATAAATATATATAAAGAGATATAACTTCTATGTATTCGCACTTATTTATCAAAGACATAGTTGCATTATGTGTGTATAACATGATTAATAAGTATGTGTAGAATTAATAAATGAAGATCTTAGATGAACCTAGTCTAAGTAAACATAGTCATCAAGTAAAAGTTAGTCTTGCTCATATGTTCTCTGAGAAGGTTTAATCACACACAGTTCATCATCCAAACCCATCAATAAGTTTTATTCTTGACATAGAAGTTTTGGAAGCCTGTTGAATATGATGCCTTAGAAGTAAGAAGGAATGTGTACTTTTAGTGCAGACATGAAAGATGTCTTCTGGACAGTAGATAATGAAACAATATTGTAGATATTACATTAAAGATCAGATAACATTACATAACAGTAAGTAGCAATGTATGCTTTCTAGTTTAATATCTCAGTATCTAAATATGAATTTCTGTGGCTCTGCTAAAATCTAAACCAAGTCTCCATCCTCTGAGATCTTAACCTCTTAGCCTACACTGCGCCTACACGTTAAGAGCTGTAGGAATGCTATAAACAATGACGGACCTTCCGGCATGTCATAGAAATGCACAGTCCGCAGGCCAAACAGCTGCCCTGTCTATGAGGAAAAAATACACCTATGACAACCCTTGAAAATTGGTGCTTAGCCCATTTTATAAAGAAAATGAGCATTGGAATATATAAGTATATAAATATATGCTATATTTATATATAATTTATATATATTTATATATATATATAAAGTCACCCTTTCAAAATAGAGTGACTATATAATAGTGACAGTAACTAAAAACTTGTTGCCATTCATTCTTTTATATTCAAAGCCTTTTATTTTTGAAACTGATATTCTGAAATAAAATAGTTCTTCTAAGCATAATACACTTCATTTATATAGGCTCTGCAGAATATATTTACATATTCATGTAGGCTCTGCAGATTGTATTTATGTATTTATATAGGCTATGCAGAATGTACTTATGTATTTATATAGGCTCTGAAGAATGTATTTATGCCACATCAAGCTTCCTTAAATAATAAATTATAGAATACATATCCACAGAAGCTAAATCTTGAATACTTCATTTGGCTAATTTTATTTGATTAAATAAACACATCACAATAAAGTTTTATTTTTGCCCCCTAAATAATATTTGTTTTCCAAAGGCTATATTTATTTTATATTACCCACTGACATAGTCAGACTGCTTGATTTATGCTTCTCTCTTAGATAGAAGAGCTGGAGAAGCAGTTAGTCCTTGCCAACTCAGAGTTAACTGAAGCACGGACAGAGCGTGACCAGTTCAGTCAGGAATCTGGAAATTTGGACGATCAACTTCAAAAGCTGTTGGTAAGATTAGGCTCTAAAATATGAATGACATTACTTTTGGGAAGCTTTTCACCAAAATATTTTACAAAACTGGTTTCAATTATAAAATTACAAATTTCACAAAATATGTGTGCATACATATACAATAGAATGTCCTGGACATTATTCAAGTTTTGCATACAAAATATAATATTCTATACCTAACTTTTTTTCCTTAAGTAGAATTGTTATGGCTTAAAAGTTGAGTGGAGCCAATTTTCAAAGAGCCATAGTCTTTTTTTTTTTTTGAAAGACAAATTATTTTATTTAAAAAAAAAAAAAAAAGTGGGATCTGGGAACGGGGTTAATCCATTCGGGCCTTCAGTGTCCTGGTGGTGATTTTGTCCTTCTCTATGACATGGACGATGAGTCCCATGCCTGACACTGCATCACGGTCCACAGCATTCAGCATGGCTTGTGAAATGGTTTCAAATAGGTGTTCTGGGTCCATGTTGGGCTCCCAGAGGGACTTGCACATTCTGTACATTTGTTCGGCACAGGTGCCACTGACCACAAAGTCATCAGTCACCATGGGGCAGCCAATGAGGTCTAGAGAGCAAATGGAGGGCTTAAAGGTCTTCGGGTCCAACCTAGCAATGACTGGCTCAGTGTAGTATGGGCCAAACCGTTTCTCATACAAGAGTTTGGCCACCATGCTCATGAGGGTGTAAGGCTTAATCTGCCGACCTTCCTTCAGCTCATACAGGTTCAGTAGGAACTTGAGGCGCTGGGCAACAGTCTGGACGTCTGTGGCTAGCCCTGCCAGGCCGATGTATAGCCGGTCGCCCATGGGAAAGATCTTCTGGAAGTCCGTGGTCACCATCTGGGCCTGGATCCCGAAGCGCCTGTCGGCAGCGATGGCCACACAGTCCTTCCCCTTCGTGGCCATGACAGCTCCTCCATTATAGGACATAATAGACATGATTGCGCTGTAGTAGGACTCCCCAAAGAGCCATAGTCTTTTAACTAGATACTATATTCTGCTAAATTGCAGGAGTGTTGAGTGTTCATTTCAAAGCAAAATAATATTTAAAACACAAATTATGAATATAGAAAATTTGAATGGAAATTTAGGTTACTTTTTTTTTTTTTAAGAAAGAAAATGGGATTCTGATCACCGTGAGCCAGCCTCTGCTTTCTGTTAGAGGAACTGCAGGCGGAGAAATTTAAGAGAAGGAAATGTTTGGTACCCCTTTGTGTGATATCAGCAGTACAGTAGAATACATTTCTCTCTCACTAGCAAACCCCATTCTAGGGCACAGTGCTCTCCGCTGGTAGCGCCACTCTTCATAGGCTGACAAGGGGTTTGAGGAGCATCGCCGAAGGCAGAGCTGGCAACTGTGTGCTCGAAGCTCCAGGCCTGGGGATAATCTTTCTCTTCTTTCCCTCCCATTGCAGGTTTCCCAATGTCCTCATATCTAACTTGAAAATCTTGGAGATTAAATGTCTGAAAGATCCTATAATCCATCTCCTCCTTTTCATTTTTACCACCACTACCCACCTCATTACATCTGGATCGTGGCAAGGCATGTCTCCTTACTAGGGCTCACTCCAGCCTGGAAGTACTGCCATAGTCACCCTTCCGAAGCACAGTTCTGACTGTGTCCGTCTTCAACTCAAAAATTACCTTCCCCGTAAAGTCAGCCTCCCTGCCTTTCAAGACTGTTCATGATCTGGCCCCAGTTTACCTTTCAGTCCTTTCTCCACATATGCTCAGTGCTCCAAGCAAACCACACATGCCCCTTTCCAGTCCCTTCTTCCTAATCTCTGCATCTCCAAATTGTCGCCAAGGTCCACCTGAAATGCCACTCGAAGCATTTTGATCTCCTTAGTGATTTCTCTCTGCTAGTCCCCTGCTCTGTTTCTAGTGAAAAACCACTTCCAGTTATTTGTGTGTCTTATCTTTCTCTTTGGCTATGTCCTTTAAGATCTGTGAGTCTTTGTTTCTCCTACTCTATTGAGTTTTTGTTAACCGTAGATTCACACTACAGTGTGTATTTTTTTAGTAACTAGAGAGGGAGGTAATTCTATTCCCAACCCAACTGCTACTCCAATCCCAGTACCAGACACTATTCTGCATTTCTGAATCAGTAAACCAAATTACTATTGCTATTTCTTCAACCTTTTGAGCATTTCTTTATTATAGGAGCACATTTGATGTAAAATATAATACCTTTGTTAGAAAACTCAAAACTTAAAAACAGATAACTTAAAAAATCTACTGTATTTTTCTTTTCATTATATATATTGTTTGTGCTCTAGTCTATTGAGATTTACTTGTAAAGCTAAAATTTACAAGTAAGCAAAATGTTAACTTATTTTTTTAGAAAATGTTCTTAAGCCATTAAAAAAGAATCAAATTTCAAAATCCAAGTCTTCTCAAATTACATAAAAACTCCAAAGATAATATAAGGAACATAGTTTTATTTTAATTATTTAATACTAAAGCAGGAAATATACCTCACTTCTTGTAGGCTGATCTACATAAGAGAGAGAAGGAGCTGAGTCTGGAGAAGGAGCAGAATAAGCGTCTGTGGGACCGGGACACTGGCAACAGTATCACCATTGACCACCTACGGCGGGAGCTGGACGACAGGAACATGGAGGTGCAGCGCCTGGAAGCCCTCCTCAAGGCCATGAAGAGCGAGTGCCAGGGCCAGATGGAACGGCAGGTCAGGCGAGACACGACGGCCTCCCCAGATGGTCTCTTGTGGGTGGTGTGTGGTGGGGGGAAGAATGTATTTTATGTCTTAATTGGTAGAGCTTTTTTAAAAAACAAAATAAAATAAAAACATGTATGGGCCTGAAATAGCTCTAAAGTAGAGCTGTGGATTCTATGAGCAAGTTGTAAAAACTCATTCTTTCAATTTTTTTGACCACTTATTACATTTTAAATGTTAAGCTTTTTCTCACTTTTGTACATTGTTGAGTAATGAAAATCCTATCCAGGACCTAGAATTTGGTTATTTGGTACCCTAATGGTTGCTTATTTCAGAAAAGCATCAAACCATAGGGAGATCTTAGGAACAGCAGGGCTGAAGGTTGCCAAGAGATGTTTCTTTGGTTTTGTTTTTACTTTTCCCCAAGCGGATTGAGACTGATCTATACACAGGATGGGTGCACTCCACTTCGGTGCATCAGTGGGAAATGTGGAACTCTGTTAACAGCAGTGACCTTGCGCACTGAAGGACGTGGTTCCATTGCCACTTACTGCCACAGAGACAGAAAAAGCATCCCACAAAAGAATAAGCTTCCCAAATGTGAAAACAAACTGAAGGGGCCAGTCTTGGCTTAGACAAAACCATTTTCCTATTCTCTGGCCCTACCTGGGAAAGAAGAAAAATGGAAGGATCGATGGGAATTTAGAATCTTACTCTCTTCCTAATGAGGACCAGAGAATGTGAATATATGTTGGGCAAAATCCATTATTCACTTTCCCCTAAGAAGTAGAATTAAAGAGCAGATTGATGGGAAATAGAGAGAAAGGGCAGTTATCTACAATCCTACCATACTTCCCCTATTGCCAGTGTTATCTTAATTTAGATTGGTATGGGAACCATCCTCAGAGAAATCTTCCTAAGAAAACCATTTTGGAGGAACATTATTATTTAATTAAGGCTTCTTCACCTTGATCTAATTAACACACAAGTGTACCCGGGAACGGAGCTTTGTGATCTCTGCATTGGTGGTCAGTCTATGGTCTATATGGAGTTCTGATAGCAAAACTATTTGAGTTGATTTTAGTTACTATCCAATGAATGATTTCATGTTTTTGAGCTAATGTGTTATATCTCTTGAGGTTGCCGCTACCTATCTGTCCAAATCCATGAAATTCTTTCTTCTTTAACCAACAGATGGCAGCAATTCAGGGAAAGAATGAAAGTCTAGAAAAAGTGTCCTCCTTGACTGCTCAGCTTGAATCCACCAAAGAGATGCTCCGCAAAGTTGTAGAAGAGTTGACAGCCAAGAGAATGACCTTGGAGAGCTCAGAGAGGACCATATCGGACTTGACAGCCTCCCTCCAGGAAAAAGAGAGAGCCATCGAGGCCACCAATGCAGAGATCACAAAGCTCCGTTCCCGGGTAGACTTGAAATTGCAGGAGCTGCAGCACCTGAAAAACGAGGGGGATCACCTCAGAAATGTGCAGACAGAATGTGAGGCCCTCAAGCTCCAGATGGCTGAAAAGGACAAGGTGATCGAGATTTTGCGACAACAGATTGAAAACATGACACAATTGGTGGGCCAGCATGGACGAACTGCTGGGGCCATGCAAGTAGAAAAAGCTCAGCTGGAGAAAGAGATTAATGATAGGAGACTGGAACTACAGGAATTTAAGGTCTGTAGAGTTCTTTTGCGGTTGAGCTTCCCCATGAATAAGTATGACCTAATTTACTGAAAAGCGGTTTTGTAAAGATGATCTGTGGACACTCTGGAATGGTTTGAAAGTATTTATGTCTCTGAGCATATGTATATTTTTTGTGAGAAAGGATTTATACTTTATCATTATATTCCAAAAGGAATGGCCCAATAACGGTTTAAAACTACACAACAAAAGGGGAAAAATCAGCCTGGCTGATGTAGCTCAGTGGATTGAGCATCGTCACACGGACTGAGAGGTCCCAGTTCGATTCCCAGTCAGGGCACGTGCCAGGATTTTGGCTCCATTCCCAGTGGGGGGCAGGCAGGAGGCAGCCAGTCGATGTCTCCCATCAATGTTTCTATCTCTCTCTCTCTTCCTCTTTCTCCTAAAAAATTTAATAAAAAAAATTTTTTTAAAGAAAAATATCAGAAAATCCACAGCTTCTTCATGAAGCCTTTCCTGATCCCACAGTTTGAAGTCTTTTCTCCCACTTTGGACAAACTTAAATTTGAACTACATCTCTCACCACTGGACTGTTTACTGAATCTTGGCTTCTATAGCTGTAAAACAAAACAAAAGCAAAACAAAACAACAATAAAACCCAACAACCTTATTGGGTTACTTGAGGCTTAAACGAGAAATTATATCAAGCACTTAGTTTTAGTTGCTGGCCTGTAGACATACTTAGAAAATATTAGCTCCCTTCCTTTGTTCCATTCTCCATTTAAGTCTCATCTCATTTTACTTGTTCCAATTATAATCTGGATCACAGTCTATATTGTACAGTGTGTGTGTGTTTAAACAGTAGTGTTTCTTCTTCCCTATGAGGCTGCGGGCTTCTTCAAGCAGGGTACGCATCTTATTCATCTTTGTACCCTGCCCCATGTCTTTGTGCCTTTTACCCAGCAGATGCTCAATAAATAGTTATCAAATTTTTTAACTATTGAGTTGATTTTTTAAAATTTTAATTTCCTAAGCTTTATGTCACCTGCATCTCTGTCAGTAACTAATAGGAGATACATCCCATACAGCACTGTGTAAGTTTAAGGTCTACAGCATAATGACTTGACGTACATTTATTGTGCAACGATTGCCACAATAAGTTTAGTTAACATTTATCATCTCATAAAGATATCAAAAAAGAAAGAAAACCATCTTTTTCTATTTGTGCTAAGAACTTTTAGGATCTACTCTCTTAGCAACTTTCAAATACACCATACAGCCATATTAACTGTAGTCATCATGGTGTACATTAATATCCCCAGTACTTATTTATCCTAAAACTGGAATTTCGTAACTTTGGACCACCTTTACTCAATCCTCCCCATCCTTGCTTCTGAAAACCACAAATCTCATAAACTTTGGATGCCTGAGTTTCTTCATTCTAAAAATAGAGCCAACTATAGATTATTACCTATCTTATAGAGATATACAATCTAGATATGCAATCTAGAATTTTCTAGTTAATTATATCAAGAATTTTTTAATGGCCAAACTCATCATGAAAAAGACTTTTAAAGGCATCTTAATGGCCCTGGCCGGTTTGGCTCAGTGGTTAGAGCGTCCGCCTGCAGTCCGGAGAGACCCGGTTTCGGTTCCCGCTAAGGGCATGTACCTCGGTTGCAGTTTGTCCCTGGCCCTGGTTGGTCGTGCGGGTGGCAGCCACTCGATGTGTCCCTTTCACATTGATGTTTCTCTCTCTCTCTCTTCCTCTCTCTCCCTCCCACTCTGTCTGTACAAAAAATGGAAAAATGTCCTCGAATGAGGATAAAAAAAAAAAGGCATCTTAATGGCCAACCTTACAATGAAAACTTGAAAGTAGGTTTACAGAGCATATTAGAGGAAAAAAGATGATTGTTCCATCTTCTTATTAAAGAAAAGAGATGGATTTCTAGTATTGTTAATAATACAAGCAAATGGAAGAATCCTATTGATCTTATGCTCTATAAAAAAAATCAATTTAATCTTTACAAAACCTTTATGAGGTGGGTACATTATTATCCCATTTTAGAGATGAGGAAAACTGAGACATGGAGACATTAAATAACTTTCCTGTGAGCAAGGCCTCCTTAGGATTTGATCCTAGACAGTATTTGAGTAAATATTACAGGCATACGTACCTCAGAGATACTATGGGTTTGGTTCCAAACTACCACAGTGAAGTATCACAATGAAGCACGTTGTAATCTTTTTGCTGGTAGAGGCTCTTATCTTTAATTTGTAAAAAACACAGCTATGAAGCACAATAAAGCAAAGTGCAATAAAATGAGGTATGCCTGATTATATTTAAGGCCAACAGCCCTTAATTTGAAGGGACAATCTGATGACCAAAAGAGTAAGTTTAAAAAAAAAAATTGAGTGTAAGCACAGAAACACACATACACACACACACACACACACACACACTTTTATATCTTTACCTATGTCAATATTTGGAGAAATACATACCACACAGTAGAAATTTTTTTGAAAAAAAAAATTTTTTTTCAAATGGCATTTGTTTGAAAGCATCTAGGCTGGCTCTGTCCACTTGAAATATAATGTGAACCACATATATAATTTTAAAATTTCTAGTAGACACGTAAAAAGAAACAGGTGAAGTTAATAACTTATTTTCCTTAACTCAATGTATCAAAATATGGTGATATTTTTATATTGCAATCAATATAACAAATTGAGACATTTGACTTTTTAAATGTAAAGCCTTTGAAATCTGTATTTTACACTTAGCACATCTTCACTTAGATTAGGCATATTTCAAGTACACAATAGTCACACGTGGCTAGCGGCACAACTATATGCTGAATTGACATGTAGGTAAGATGTTGCTTTTGTTTTCCCACTAACTCTATTGATACTTTATAATAGAATACACATTTAATATCCTGGGAAATAGTGAAAAGACATTTATGTAGATATAGATAGGATGTTAAAATAACATAACTATATATGTATATAATTCTTATTTCTTACTCTACCCATTGTATTTATTACTATATTTAGATTTTAAAAGACAAAAAAGATGCAAAAATACGAGAGCTTGAGGCCAGAGTGAGTGACCTGGAGCTGGAAAAGGTGAAGCTGGTGAATGCAGGCTCTGAGCGGCTCCGTGCAGTGAAGGACATCAAGCAAGAGAGAGATCAGTTATTAAATGAGGTGAAAGCCAGTAGGAATGAGCTAAACAGTCTTACAGGTATGTTATTTCAGTTCAAATTCTGCTAAAAACAAGCTCCATAAGTAAAGTCCAATGTAGATACTAGAACTATTGCAAAAGAATAGTTCTTCATCCCACGTTACAAATATGGGTTAACTATGCTGCCCCAGTGGAGGTATTTCATTGCTGGAAATCCTGATGCTTCTCCTTGAAGAGCTTTCATATCTTGCTTTTATTAACTGTTCATTTTAGTGAGCCCTCAGAGTTCATGAAATTCTTTACTGAGTTTCTAAGGGAAGGGTGAGGGAAGTAGAAACCTTGAGATCTTTGAGTCAAATACCTTGATTAGAGCTTTAATGATGAAGCAACATGTGTAAACAGATTTATGCAAATTTCTTGAAAGGAAAAATCCAAGGCCTTAAATTGAAAAATGAAGCACTTCTTGTTCACAGTTAATATGGTATAGGCATCATTTGCTTCACAAACACATCATACCACACACACACACACACACACACACACACACACACAGAGTCGGTAGTTCCTGAGCATTTACTAAACCAGATACTGAGATAGGCCCTAGAAACCCAACAGTGAGACTCCCAGAAAGCTAGGAACCAGACTATACAGAACAGATTCTAGTCCAGTGGATGAGGCACAGTGGATGTGTGCTCAGTAAGATGTGGAAGAGGGTAGAGAATCAGCCTCCTACAGGAGGTGTCATCTGTACTAGGTTTGAAAGGCAAAAGGAATTTGGCAAGTGAAAAAAAAGGTGGAGGGCAATCCAGGCAGAGAGAACATTATGGGCAAAACCATGAAGACATGAAATAACAGAACGTGACCTCAGAAATATTTGTCGGAGTGAAAGTGTGAAGGAAGGAAGACTAAGAAATGAGGCAGAATAGATAGGCAGAGCCAGACAATGTGGAGCCAGCACAACAGACTAAGTAAGAGTGTGGTCACCAAAGTACATTTTAGAAGAAGGCTATAGGCAGGTCAGTAGAGAAAGGCAAGTCTAGAAGGACAGAGGCTAGCTATTTAAAGAGGATTTTGCAGGGTCCCCGGGAAATATGATGAGAACTTGAACTAAGACAGTGGCAGTAAGAATGAAAGGAGAAGGAGATTGAATCAACAGTACTTAGTGGTTGGAGGGGTTGTGTATGTGTTTCAGGTTTTAAGTTTGAATTATTAGGAGACCAGAAAAAGGGGCAGGACAGTGAGAGGCAGTCAGAATGAGACAGTTGGTTTGGGTGGCACCAGGGCATCCACAAGGAAATGTCTGGGTAGACAGCAATCTCAACAAAGAGGTCTTGGCTTGGTCTGTTCCCTGTGTATGTAAATCTGTTTATCATATATAAATATAAATAGAGAGCTGAGTGGGTATGTATCTTGTATGTGAATGATGAATGCATGCCAGATATTTTGATAGTTACTGGAGATAAAAAGATAAGACACACAATAGCCTCAGATCACTTATTGTGTCATGAGAGCTATCTACCTACAGAGGATGGTTAAATCTATTGTAGTGGATATGAAAACCCAAGAAAAAGGTTTAAGATGAAATAGATGGGCGTCAATTACACAGGCTGGGGAAAAGCAGTGAATAATCAGTGGGTAGAGGAGGAGGATCCACCCAAGCAGATTTTAAAGAGTCAGATCCCTGGAATTGTGTATGTACATATATCTAATTTCTGTAACAAATGACAATGTTACTCGATGAGGTCTCTTCCAGTTCTAAAATTCTGTGATCAGTAATTAAAAATAAAACATACTTCATAACATTGAGGTAGAAAATACTAACTATTACTGATTATCATGTTGTACAGAAGAATATGAAGTCTTAAAAAGGAATTTTCGAAACAAAAGTGAAGAAATGGAAACTACTACGAATAAGCTGAAAATGCAGTTAAAATCTGCACAGTCTGAACTAGAACAAACAAGAAATACATTAAAGTCAATGGAAGGATCTGATGGTCATGGTATGCTTTATTAGACTTTTTTGCTATTAATTTTGTTGATCTAGATTTATTAAAAACACAAACCTGGATACATTACCTGCCATTTCTTTACAGTGCCACGTGATGTGAGAGAGATACAGCAATAGATATTAATTAATGATGGGTGTCATACAGCAGCAGTTCTACTTGGGTTTTTTCGGAGTGAATGGTGGGCGGAATTGCTGTGTGCCTAATTTAATCCCTCAAATATCTGAATATCCTTTCCCTGTAGCTATTTCAATAATTTCTAACAGATGTCCATATTTGTAAATACCAGTTAATTATTTTTAAGGATGTGTTGATATATATACAAGTTACTGATAATTTTCGTTCAACCCCTTATTTTTCACATGTTCATTTTCTGCATAAACTATATTATCTGTGGCTACTTGTCATTTCCTGGGAAGGAGCCCTGGGAATTGAACTGCTAGGATGAGGGGTCCTTTTTCACCATTAGACCTGTTCCCTTTTCACCTTGCTGTCAATATACATTCAGAGAGAGGGGGTCATTTACTGTTTCACATTATTCATATTTTTGGTATGGCTGTATTAGCTGACTGAAAGAATAAGTATCTAAGTAAAGTCTACATTTTGCCATTTCTCAATATTTTTTAATGTCAAAAGATTTATTTTTGTGCTCACTTCAGCAGCACATACACTAAATCGGAACGATACAGATAAGATTATCATGGCACAAAGATGGTACACAGATTTTTTATTTATTATTAATTAATTTTTGTTACAGATATTTCTCCTTCTTCCCCCACTGATTCCCCCCTCCCTCTCCCTCCCTGCCCTGTCCCCAGCTTTGTTGTCTATGTCCATTGTTCATGCATACATGCATATAAGTTCTGTGGTTTATCTCTCCCCCACCACCCCCTCTTCTGGGGATTGTCAGTCTCTACCCCACTTCTATGTCTCTGGGACTACCCCATTCCTCAGACTGTTATGTTCATTATATTCCACAAATAAGTGAGATCATATAATACTTGTCTTTCTCTGTTTGGCTTGTTTCGCTTAGGATAATACTTTCCAGGTCCCTCCATGTCGTCTCAAAGGATAAGAGATCTTTCTTTCTTACAGCTGCGTAGTACTCCATTGTGTACTCCACTGCTTTTTTTATCCATTTGTATACTGATGGACACTTGGGCTGTTTCCAGATCTTAGCTATTGTAAATACTGCTGCTATAAACATGGGGGTACATATATTCTTTCTGATTGGTGTTTCAGGCTTCTTAGGGTATATTCCTAGAAGCGGAATCACTGGGTCAAATGGAAGTTCAATTTTTAATTTTTTCATGTAACACCACATTGTTTTCCATAGTGGCTGCACCAGTTTGCATTCCCACCAGCAGTGTACTAGAGTCCCCTTTTCTCCACATCCTCGCCAACACTTGTTTGATGATTTGTTGATGGCGGCCATTCTGACAGGTGTGAGGTGATACCTCATTGTTGTTTTAATTTGCATCTCTCTGATGATTAGTGATGTTGAGCATTTCTTCATATGTCTCTTGGCCATTTGTATGTCCTGTTTGGAGAAGTGTCTATTTAGTTCCTCTGCCCATTTTTTAATTGGGTTCTTTGTGTTCCTTTTCTTGAGTTGTATGAGCACTCTATATATATTGGAAATTAACCCCTTATCTGATATATCATTGGCAATTATGCTCTCCCATACAGTGGGTAGCCTTTCCGTTTTGATGATTGTATCTTTTGCTATGCAGAAGCTTTTGAGTTTGATGTAGTCCCATGTGTTCAATTTCTCCTTTGTTTCTATTGCCTTAGGTGTTTTATCAGTGAAAATTCTGCTGCGTATGATGTGTGAAATTTTGTTGCCTAAAGTTTCTTCTAGGATTTTTATGGATTCATGAGTTACATTTAAGTCTTTTATCCATTTTGAGTTTATTCTTGTGTAGGGTGTAAGTTGATGGTCTAGTTTTATGTTTTTTGCATGTAGCTGTCCAATTGTTCCCAACACCATTTATTAAAGAGGCTGTCCTTACTCCACTGTATGCTCTTGCCACCTTTGTCAAATATTAATTGAGCATATTGCCTTGGGTCCATTTCTGGGTTCTCTGTTCTGTTCCACTGGTCTTTATGCCTGTTCTTGTGCCAGTACCAGGCTGTTTACAGTGGCTTTGTATTATAACCTGAAATCTGGTAATGTGATCCCTCCAACTTTGTTCGTCTTTTTCAAGATTGCTGTGGCTATTTGAGGTCTTTTTTAGTTCCATGTGAACTTTTGAAGTATTTGTTCTAATTCTGTGAAGTATGCTGTTGGTATTTTGATGGGGATTGCATTGAATCTATAGATTGCTTTGGGTAGTATGGACATTTTAATGATGTTAATTCTTCCAATCCATGAACAGGGTATGTGCTTCCACTTTTTTATATCTTCCTCTATTTCTTTTTTCAATGACCTGTAGTTTTCTGTGAATAGGTCCTTTATTTCTTTGCTTAAGTTTATTCCTAAGTATCTTAATTTTTCTGCCGCAATGGTAAATGGGATTGTTTTCTTAGTTTCTCTTTCTGTGAGTTTATCATTGGTGTATAAGAATGCAATCGATTTCTTGACGTTAATTTTGCATCCTGCTACTTTTCCAAATTTATTAAGTCTAGTAAATTTTTGATGGAGTCTTTAAGGTTTTCTACGTATAGTATCATGTCATCTGCAAATAATGACAGTTTCACTTCCTCCTTTCCAATTTGGATCCCTTTTATTTTTTTCTTCTTGTCTGATTGCTGCGGCTAAGACTTCCAGTACTAAGTTAAATAAGAGTGGTGAAAGTGGGCATCCTTGCCTTGTTCCTGATCTTAAGGGAAATGCTTTTAGTTTTTGCCCATTGAGTATGATGTTGGCTGTAAGTCATATATGGCCTTTATTATGTCAAGATATGATCCTTCTGTTCCCACATTGCTGAGTGTTTTTATCAGAAATGGATGCTGGATTTTGTCGAAGGCTTTTTTTGGCATCTATTGATATGATCATATGGTTTTTATTCTTCATTTTATTTATATGGTGTATCACGTTTATTGATTTGCGAATATTGTACCAGCCTTGCATCCCTGGGATGAATCCCACTTGGTCATGGTGAATAATTTTTGTGGTGTATTGCTAGATCTGATTTGCTAGAACTTTGTTCAGTATTTTGGCATCTATGTTCATCAGGGATATTAACCTGTAGTTTTCTTTCTTTGTTGTGTCTTTTTCTGGTTTTGGAATTAGAATTATGCTGGCTTCATAAAACGAGTTTGGAAGTTTTCCTTCTTCTTGAATTTTTTAAAATAGTTTGAGGAAAATGGATGTTAGTTCTTCTTTGTGTGTTCGGTAAAACTCCCCTATGAACCCATCCGGGCCTGGGCTTTTGTTTGTTAGGAGAGTCTTGATTACCTCTTCAATTTCTTCTGTTGTTATTGGTCTGTTCAAGTTTTCTATCACTTCCTGGTCCAATTTTGGGAGACTGTGTGTTTCTAGAAATTTGTCCATTTTGCTTAGATTGTCGAATATGTTGCTATATAATTGTTCATAGTAGTTGTTAACGATCTTTTGTATTTCTGTGGTGTTGGTTGTTACTTCTCCTCTTTCATTTCTGATTTTGCGTATTTGGGTTCACTCTCTTTGTTTCTTGGTGAGTCTAGCTAAGGGTCCATCAATCTTGTTTATCTTTTCGAAAAACCAGCTCTTTGATTCATTGATCCTTTGAGTTGTTTTTTTGGACTCTATGTCGTTTATTTCTGCTCTGATCTTTACTATTTTCTTCCTTCTACTGCTCTGGGGTTTTCTTTTTGTTTCCTCTCTAGTTCTTTAAGTTGTGAGGTTAGATAGTCTATTAGAGATTTTTTTTGTTTCCTGAGGTAGGCCTGTAGTGCTATGAACTTTCCTCTCAGAACTGCTTTTGCTGCACCCCATAGATTTTGTGTTGTCGTGTCTTCATTTTCATTGGTTTCCAGGAAGTTTTTTTGTGTTTTTTTTTAATCCTCACCCGAGGACATTTTTGCATTTTTTGTTCAGACAGAGCGGGAGGGAGAGAGAGGAAGAGAGAGAGAGAGAGAAACATCGATGTGAAGGGACACATCGAGTGGTTGCCACCCGCACGACCAACCAGGGCCGGGGACAAACTGCAACCGAGGTACGTGCCCTTAGCGGGAACCGAACCCGGGTCTCTCTGTACCGCAGGCCAACGCTCTAACCGCTGAGCCAAACTGGCCAGGGTGGTTTCCAGGAAGTTTTTGATTTCTTCCTTGATCTCCTTGGTAACCCATTCATTGTTTAATAACATGCTATTTAGCCTCAATGTGTTCAAATGTTTTTGCATATTCTTGTTGCAATTGATTTCTAGTTTCATGCCATTGTGATCTGAGAAGATGCTTGATATGATTTTAGTCTTCTTGAGCTCGTAGAGACTTAGTTTGTGTCCTAACATGTGTTCTATCTTTGAGAATGTCCCATGTGCACTTGAGAAGAAGGTGAATTCTGTAGTTTTGGGGTGTAATTCTCTGTAGATATCCATTAAATCCATTTGGTCTAGTGCTTCATTTAGAGGCTCTGTTTCCTTGCTAATTTTTTGTCTAGAGGATCTATCTAGTGATGTCAGTGGGGTGTTGAAGTCCCCTGCTATGATTGTATTGCTATCGATTTCTCCTTTGAAGTGCTCCAGAAGATTTTCAATATACTTTTGTGCTCCTCGATTGGGTGCATATATGTTTATCAAGGTTATATCTTCCTGTTGGATAGATCCTTTCAATATTATGTAGTGGCCTTCTTTGTCTCTAGTTATGGCCTTCATTTTGAAATCTATTTTTATCAGATATGAGTATTGCTACCCCAGCTTTTTTTTTTTTTTTTTTGCTTTCTTTTTGCTTGGAAGATTTTTTTCCATCCCTTCACTTTCAACTTATGTGAGTCTTTTGTTGTGAGGTGGGTCTCTTGTAAACAACATATAGATGAGGCATGCTTTCTTATCCAATCAGCTACTCTGTGTCTTTTTATCGGAGCATTTATTCCATTTACATTTAGGGTGATTATTGATATGTACTTATTTATTGCCATTTTTGTTTACTGTGGTTCTATTTTTCTTCCTATTTCTCCTGCTAATTACAACAGTCCTTTTAACATTTCTTGCAGTGCTGGTTTGGTGCTAATGTATTCCCTTAGCCTTTTTTTGTCTGGGAAGCTCTTTATTTGACCTTGTATTTTGAATGATAGCCTTGCTGGGTAGAGTAGTCTTGGATTCAGATCTTTGTTTTTCATGACCTTGATTACCTCATGCCATTCCCTTCTGGCCGGTAGTGTTTCTTGTGAGAAGTCAGCTGAGAGCCTTATGGGGGTTTCTTTGTAGGTAACCTGTTGCTTATCTCTTGCTGCTTTTAGGATTCTCTCTTTGTCTTGAATTTTTGGCACTTTGATTACTATGTGTCTTGGTGTGGGCCTGTTTGGGTTCGTCTTACTTGGGGCTCTCTGTGCTTGTTGAACTTAAATGTGTTCTTCCTTCACCAAATTAGGGAAGTTTTCTGTCACTATTTCTTCAAATATATTCTCTAACCCTTGCTCATTTTCTTCTTCTTCGGGGCTCCTATGATGTGAATGTTATTATGTTTCCAGCTGTCCCACAGTTCTCTTAAGCTGTTTTCCTGTTTTTTAATTATTTTTTCCTTTTGATTTTCTGATCGGTTGATTTTTTCTACCCTATCTTCTAATTTAGTGATCCGGTCCTCAGCTTCCTCTACTCTGCTATTTAGACTTTCTAATGTGTTTTTTATTTCTGATATGTCATTCTTCATTTCTTCTTGGGGGTTTTTAATTTCCAACTGGTTGATTTTCAACATTTTGATGTCTTTATTCATGGTGTTCATGTCCTTACCCATGCTGTTGAGCTTCCTCAAGATCATGGCTCTGAATTCTAGTTCTGTTAACTTGCTTAACTGTATCTCATTTATCTCATTTTTGGTAGAGGTCTCTTGTTCTTTCATTTGGCTTTTGTTTTTGTGTTTCACCATTTTGGCTATCACAATGGGCTTTGGAGCCTGCCAAATTTTCCCTGCGGGTGTCGGTGTTCTGCTGTTTGTGGCTCCCTCTCCTGGGTTAGGATGAGGCAGGGTGGACCTACGTTAAACACCACCGTCAAGTCTTACCTTCCTTGTTAGAGTTGCTAGCCCAGGAAATGGTAGTTATCCTCTCGCTTTTTTGTCCGTAGGCTATTAGTAGTGGTTACCTGAAGAACCTTGGTTTCTGAGTTGAATGAAAAACTTCCTCAGGTGCTCAGTGTAAGATGATTTCCCGAGGGTGGGGCAGATGCTGGTTGCTAATGGGCCTCAATTAGCATTTCAGTGGCCACTGGGTGGGGTTGAATCTCTGAGAGAGGGGCCACCGCCTCTCCCCAGGGCCTGGGAAGGAGCAATATGGCCACCGTCCTGCGCGGCAGCAACTCAGCAAAAGCTCTGAGTGCCCTCCAAATCTCGAATGTCTCCACACAGTTCCAGTACAGTCTTCCCTCCCTCTGCTGGAGCCCAAGGTGAGTGGCTGCTGCTAATTTAGCCTCTGTCCTGGCTCTGCACTGTGCTTGGGACTGTAACCCGAGAGCACCGCTCCCAGCTAAGGGCACTGCTCCCAGCTAAGGCCATTGCTCCCGGTGGAGGCTGCTGCAGCTCCCAGCCGAGGGCATAGCTCCCAGCCAAGGTCGCAGGTCCCAGCCGAGGCCACTGCAGCTCCCAGCCAAGGCCATTGCAGGTCCCAGCCAAGGCTGCAGGTCCCAGCTGAGGCCGCCGCAGCTCCCAGCCCAGGCCACTGCAGACAGTGGGCTCCCGGCCCCCTCTCGCGTCTTCGCAAGCCTACCAGGATTGAGTCAGTGTTCCTTGTTATGTGGTCCTCCAAGATGCTTTTCGGTTTCCTTTTCCTGACAATTTGTCTTTATTTTTGTTGTAATTCTAGTTTGGTCCTGGGAGATTGTCTGTGTAGCTTCCATTCACTCCGCCGCCATTTTCCTATTTTTTATATATACCCTGTTTTTGACACTTTAACTATGGTAACTATATCGCGTTAGCAAGTTCATTCTTCAAGAATAATACTTTTTCTGTTTTCTTTTTAACCTCTAAGCTATAACTAGACCTGACTCAAAGCAGTGGCATTTTCAAACCTCTTTCCTTAGCTGACTATAAGAAACAACATAGGGTTCCTGAGTTTGAATTTCCAAGCAGGGAGAAGCTTTATATAAATTTTCAATGTCCTTTTATGTCTTAAATATTCAGTGCCTCCTGCCTGTACAGAATACTCTCATCCTGTCACCAGCTTTACTAAAATAATTACATGTTTATGCTGCCAATTTAACCGTTGAAAGAGTAGTGAATTCCAAGCAAGTAACAATAACCATGAGAATAAAAATTGAATAGTTTGTGATATCACTGAAATCTTTTACTTATTTATTTTTTCTTTATTGATTTTAGAGAGAGAGGAATGGAGAGGGAGAGAGAGATAGAAACATCAATGAGAGAGAACATTGATTAGTCAACACCTGCATGCCCCCCACTGGGGATTTGGCCCACAACCTGGATATGTGCCCTGACCGGGAATCAAACTGGCAACCTCTTGGTGCATGGGTTAATGCTCAATCACTGAGCCACATCGGCTGGGCCTACTGAAAACTTTTAAAAGATCACCAATAGTAGATGTCCTATGTGATATTTTAAATATGAGTTTCTAGAAAAATTATTTTAGTAAAAATACTATATACATTATTTATTATATGACTATATATTTTTATGTATATATTTCCTAGTATGTGTAAGTGTGAATTTGGTCAGTATTATTTATTACCATTGCAGATATGGCAAATTACAATGGTCAATGAAATTAATACCAGTAACAATGAAATCACAAAGCATTATCATATATGTATTATATATATATATATATATATATATTAGCTTAAAACCTCTGAGTAATTGCTCAAAATTGTTATATCTCAATATTATGAAAGCCAGAGTCCTTTTTCCATGATCACTCACTTGAAACTGTCCAGGTACCTTGGAGAATCTTACTTATCACTTTCTCATAATGTTCAACTATCACATTATACTAGTCTCTCAAAATTTAGAAAGTTAAAAACTAAGGCACAGTTTACATTCTTTTTTTCCCAGCTATGAAAGTGGCAATGGGGATGCAAAAGCAAATCACAGCTAAACGAGGTCAGATAGATGCCCTTCAGAGTAAGATACAATTTTTGGAAGAGGCAATGACAAATGCAAATAAGGTAAGTCCCGGTCCTCCGGGTGGGGACACCAATATGTTCACTCATTAATATATTATAAAACACAATAGGACAGAGCAAAGATTAAAAAGTACAGTAAAGACAAGAAAAGAGGTTATTTCTGACTGAGAAAATGAGGGAAATGTTTCTGAAGGAACATTTGAGCAGAATCTCAAAAGAGCTGGTTAAATGCAGGAAATGAACGAAAGGACATTCCTGATAGAAACAGGGAGTGATTATAAACAAAGCAGTTTCACTATAATGCAGCATGTGTTCCTAAAATTACTGTGCTACACAATAGTGTATGATGAAAATCACAGGGTTTATGAAAACAATGGAATGAGGAGCACCACACTAACACATTTCATCAGTGACACAAAAAATAGGAATCTAATGAAAACAGTAGCAAGTATTACACATGTTCAATGGTTCAGAAATACATACATACTACAGCAGCTATGGTCCCTTACCTTAAAAAACACCAGAAGTTTCCTTGTGAAAGTGTGTGCTTGAGGTTGCAGCTTGTAAGTTACTATGAAGGGGTAGAAGGTAGCTTTTCTATAACACCAGATAGATAGATAATTGTTTGAACAGTGCATGCATGCTTTTTGTATATTCCTATGCAGCTTTGTATAACTGGGTGCAGTTTTCTGCAATGATCTAATATTTCTCATAAATTAAAGTTCACATAAGAAAATGTGAAATTTGTGTTATGCTCAAATGTTCCCTGAGAATGTCAGTTTTGGAACAAATTTGCATTATTAACGGAAGAGTTAGAACTGACTGTAATGGAGGTGAGACTATAAAGAGCATAAATAGAAAATAGTAAGTACAACTCAAGTAATTGTTTTCCCCATACCCAAAATTAGCTGCTGAAATACTCTTTTAGAATGAGGCTTAATATTAACAAATATGTACATATTTATTTGTTCTTTACCATTCCTCCCCCCTTTTTTTCTCATCCAAATTTTTTTTCTTTCTTCATTCATTTTTTGCCTATTTGAAGCCTAAAGTAGTGCTCATGCTCATCCTCCTGAGGGTACTTAAGGACATTAAGAGGTACTGCTGGCTATCAGCGATGCCTGCCCACTAAAGGACAGTTATTCATCAAAGCTCAGTGACGTTCCCTTCAAAGGGAAAGGAGGCAGCTTCATAAATCTCCCTTTCTTTTTTTTTTTTTAATCCTCAACCCGAGGATACTTTTTTTCCATTTATCTACAGATAGAGTGGAAGGGAGGGAGAGAGAGAGAGAAACATCAATGTGAGAGACACATCGACTGGCTGCCTCCCGCATGACCCCAACCTGGGCCAAGAACGAACCACAACCAAGTTACGTGCCCTTGACCGGAATTGAACCGCTACTCTCCGGTCTGTGGGCCAATGCTCCAACCACTGAGCCAAACTGGCCAGGGCGTAAATCCCCCTTTCTTTCTGAAACCTTTTCTGCCTAATTAATCAGAAAAGTAATAATTATTTGCATCCAAAATGTGTATTACAGCGGAGATATGGTCTACCTTGTTTACATTAAACATTTTCTTTATGAAAAATAATTAAAGATACATAAACTCAATAAGTTGAGGTCTGTGGGGTTTTTTTTGTTTTTGTTTTTAATTAATTAATTAATTTTTTTGTTACAGATGTTTCTCCTTTTTTACCCCATTGGCACCCCCCTCCCCAACTCACCCCCTCCCCAACCCACCCCCACCCCGTCCCCGGCTTTGTTGTCCATGTCTATTGGTTATGTGTACATGCATATAAGTTCTGTGGTTTATCTCTTCCCACCCCCCACCCCCTCTTCTGAGGGGTGTCAGTCTGTGCCCTACTTCCATGTTTCTGGGTCTACCATATTCCTCAGACTGTTATGTTCATTATATTCCGTATATAAGTGAGATCATGTGGTATTTGTCTTTTTCTGCTTGGCTTATTTCACTTAGGATAATACTTTCCAGGTTCTTCCATGTCATCTCAAAGGATAAGAGATCTTTCTTTCTTATAGCTGCATAGTACTCCATTGTGTATATATACCACTGCTTTTTTATCCATTCGTCTACTGATGGACACTTGGGCTGTTTCCAGGTCTTAGCTATTGTAAATAGTGCTGCTATGAACATGGAGGTACATATATTCCTTCTGATTGGTGTTTCAGGCTTCTTAGGGTGTATTCCTAGAAGAGGGATCACTAGGTCAAATGGAAGTTCAATTTTTCATTTTTTTGAGGTAACACCATATTGTTTTCCATAGTGGCTGCACCAGTCTGCATTCCCACCAGCAGTGTACTACAGTCCCCTTTTCTCCACACCCTCGCCAACACTTGTTGTTTGATGATTTGTTGATGGTGGCCATTCTGACAGGTGTGAGGTGATACCTCATTGTTGTTTTAATCTGCATCTCTCTGCTGATTAGTGATGTTGAGCATTTCTTCATATGTCTCTTGGCCATTTGTATGTCCTGTTTGGAGAAGTGTCTATTCAGCTCCTCTGCCCATTTTTTAATTGGGTTCTTTGTGTTCCTTTTCTTGAGTTGTATGAGCACTCTATATATATTGGAAATTAACCCCATATCTGATATATCATTGGCAATGATGTTCTCCCATATAGTGGGATGCCTTTCCATTTTGATTATTGTGTCTTTTGCTGTGCAGAAGTTTTTGAGTTTGATGTAGTCCCATGTGTTCACTTTTTCCTTTGTTTCTGTTGCCTTAGGTGATGTATCAGTGAAAATTCTGCTCCGTATGATGTCCGAAATTTTGTTGCCTACATTTTCTTCTAGAATTTTTATGGATTAACGGGTCACGTTTAAGTCTTTTATCCATTTTGAGTTTATTCTTGTGTATGATGTAAGTTGATGGTCTGGTTTCATTTTTTCCATGTAGCTGTCCAGTTTTCCCAACACCATTTATTAAAGAGGCTGTCTTTACTCCACTGTAGGCTCTTGCCACCTTTGTCAAATATTAATTGAGCATATTTCCAGGGGTCCATTTCTGGGTTTTCAGTTCTGTTCCACTGGTCTATATGCCTGTTCTTGTGCCAGTACCAGGCTGTTTTGATTACAGTGGCTTTGTAGTATAACCTGATATCTGGTATTGTGACCCCACCTACTCTGTCCTTCTCTTTCAAAATTGCTGTGGCTATTCGGGGACTTTTTTGGTTCCATATGAACTTTTGAAGTATTTCTTCTAGTTCTGTGAAATATGTCATTGGTATTTTGATGGGGATTGCATTGAATCTATAGATTGTTTTGTGTAGTATGAACATTTTAATGATGTTAATTCTTCCAATCCATGAACTAGGTATGTACTTCCACATTTTTATATCTTTCTCTATTTCTTTTTTCAGTGTCCTGTAGTTTTCTGCAAATAGGTCCTTTACTTCTTTGGTTAAGTTTATTCCTAGGTATCTTAACTTTTTTGCCACGATGGTAAATGGGATTGTTTTTTCAGTTTTTCTTTCTGTGAGGTCATCATTGGTGTATAAGAATGCCGTCGATTTCTTGACATTAATTTTGTATCCTGCTACTTTTCCAAATTTATTTATTAACTCTAGTAGATTTTTGATGGAGTCTTTGGGGTTTTCTACGTATAGTATCATGTTATCTGCAAATAATGACAGTTTCACTTCCTCCTCTCCAATATGAATCCGTTTTATTTTTTCCTCATGTCTGATTGCTGTGGCTAAGACTTCCAGTACTAAGTTAAATAAGAGTGGTGAAAGTGGACATCTCTGCCTTGTTCCTGTTCTTAATGGAAATGTTTTAGTTTCTGCCCATTGAGTATGATGTTGGCTGTAGGTCTTTCATATATGGCCTTTATTATGTCGAGATATGATCCCTCTATTCCCACATTGCTGAGCGTTTTTATCAGAAATGGATGCTGGATTTTGTCTAATGCTTTTTCAGCATCTATTGATATGATCATGTGGTTTTTATTCTTCATTTTGTTTCTGTAGTGTATCACATTTATTGATTTGCAAATATTGTACCAGCCTTGCATCCCTGGGATGAATCCCACTTGGTCATGGTAAATAATTTTTTTGATGTATTGCTGGATCTGATTTGCTCATATTTTGTTCAGGATTTTTGTGTCTATGTTCATCAGGGATATTGGCCTATAGTTTTCTTTCTTTGTAGTTTTTTTTTCTGGTTTTGGAATTAGAATTATGCTGGCCTCATAGAACGTGTTTGGAAGTCTTCCTTCTTCTTGAATTTTTTGAAATAGCTTGAGGAGAATGGGTGTTAGTTCTTTTTTGAATGTTTGGTAAAATTCCCTCATGAAGCCATCTGGGCCTGGTCTTTTGTTTGCTGGGAGAGTCTTGATTACCTCTTCAATTTTCTTAGTTGTTATTGGTTTGTTCACGTTTTCTATCTCTTCCTGGTCCAGTTTTGGGAGACTGTTTTACTTGAAATTTGTCCATTTTGCTTAGATTGTCGAATTTGTTGCCATATAGTTGTTCATAGTAGTTGTTAATGATCTTTTGTATTTCCGTGGTGTTGGTTGTTACTTCTCCTCTTTCATTTCTGATTTTGTGTATTTGGGTTCTCTCTCTTTGTTTCTTGGTGAGTCTATCTAGGGGTCCATCAATCTCATTTATCTTTTAGAAAAACTAGCTGTTTGTTTCATTGATCCTTTGAATTGTTTATTTGGTCTCTATGTCGTTTATTTCTGCTCTGATCTTTACTATTTCCTTCCTTCTACTTGCTCTGGGGTTTTCTTTTTGTTTGCTTTCTAATTCTTTAAGTTGTGAGGTTAGACAGTCAATTAGAAATTTTTCTTGTTTTTTGAGGTAGGCCTGTAGTGCTATGAACTTCCCTTTCAGAACTGCTTTCACTGCATCCCATAGATTTTGTGTTGTTGTGTCTTCATTTTCATTGGTTTCCAGGAAGTTTTTAATTTCTTCCTTGATCTCCTCAGTAACCCATTCATTGTTTAATAACATGCTATTTAGCCTCCATGTTTTTAAATGTCTTTGCATGTTCTTGTTGCAATTGATTTCTAGTTTCATGCCATTGTGATCTGAGAAGATGCTTGATATGATTTCAGTCTTCTTGAACTTGTAGAGACTTGGTTTGTGTCCTAACATGTGGTCTATCTTTGAGAATGTCCCATGTGCACTTGAGAAGAATGTGTACTCTGTAGTTTTGGGGTGTAATTCTCTATAGATATCTATTAAATCCATTTGGTCTAGTGCTTCATTTAGAGTCTCTGTTTCCTTGCTAATTTTTTGTCCAGAGGATCTATCCAGTGCTGTCAACTGGGTGTTGAAGTCCCCTGCTATGATTGTGTTGCTGTCGATTGCTCCTTGGAAGTCCCCCAGAAGATTTTTAATATATTTTTGTGCTCCTATATTGGGTGCATTTATGTTTATCAAGGTTATATCTTCCTGTTGGATAGATTCTTTCAATATTATGTAGTGGCCTTCTTTGTCTCTAGTTATGGCCTTCATTTTGAAATCTATTTTATCAGATATGAGTATTGCTACCCCAGCTTTTTTTTGCTTTCCATTTGCTTGGAAAAATTTTTCCCTTCCCTTCACTTTCAACCTATGTGAGTCTTTTGTTTTGAGGTGGGTCTCTTGGAAACAACATATAGATGAGTCATGCTTTCTTATCCAATCAGCTACTCTGTCTTTTTTATGGGATCATTTAATCCATTTACATTTAAGGTGATTATTGATATGTACTTATTTATTGCCATTTGTGTTTAGTGTGGTTCTATTTTTCTTCCCATTTCTCCTGCTAATTACAACATTCCTTTTAACATTTCTTGCAGTGCTGGTTTGGTGCTAATGTATTCCCTTAGCCTTTTTTTATCTGGGAAGCTCTGTATTTTGAATGATAGCCTTGCTGGGTAGAGTAGTCTTGGATTCAGATCTTTGTTTTTCATGACCTTGATTACCTCATGCCATTCCCTTCTGGCCTGTAGTGTTTTTTATGAGAAGTCAGCTGAGAGCCCTATGGGGTTTCCTTTGTAGGTAACCTGTTGCTTATCTTGCTGCTTTTATGATTCCCCCTTTGTCTTTAATTTTTGGTATTTTAATTACTATGTGTCTTGATGTGGGCCTGTTTGGGTTCTTCTTACTTGGGGCTCTCTGTGCTTCTTGAACTTGAATGCCTTCTTCCTTCACCAAATTAGGAAATTTTTCTGTCACTATTTCTTCAAATATATTCTCTATCCCTTGCTCATTTTTTTCTTCTTCGGGGACTCCTATGATACGAATGTTATTATGTTTCCAGTTGTCCCACAGTTCTCTTAAGCTGTCTTCCTGTTTTTTAATCATTTTTTCCTTTTGGTTTTCTGATTGGTTGATTTTTTTCTACCCTGTCTTCTAATTCACTGATCCGGTCCTCAGCTTCCTCTACTGTGCTTTTTAAACCTTCCAATGTGTTCTTCATTTCTGATATGTCATTTTGTATCTCTTCTTGATGGTTTTTAATTTCCAGTTGGCTTATTATCAGGGTCTCTATGTCCTTACTCATGCTGTTCAGCTTCCTCAAGATCATGGCTCTGACTTCTAGCTCTGTTAACATGCCCAACTGCTCCACATTGATCTCATCTTCAGTGGTGGTCTCTTGCTCTTTCATTTGGCTTCTGTGTCTGTGTTTCACCATTTTGGCTATCACCGTGGGCTTTGGAGCCTGTCATGTTTTCCCTCTGGGTGTTGGCGTTCTGCTGTTTGTGGCTCCCTCTCCTGGGTTTAGATGAGCGAGGGAGGACCCATGTTAAACACTACTGTCAAGTCTTACTTTCCTGATTAAAGTTGCTAGCCCAGGAAAAGTACTGTTATCCTCTAGCTTTTTACCTGGAGGCTAGCAGTGGTGGTTACTTGATGAGTTTTGGGTTGTCAGTTGATTGAAAAACTCCTTCAGGTGCTCAGCATAAGGGGATTTCACGAGAGTGGGGCAGATGCTGGTTGTTAATGAGCTTCAATTAGCACTTCAATGGCCCACAGGGTGGGGTTGGATCTCCGAGGGAGGGGCTGCTGCCTCTCCCCAGAGCCTGGGAAGGAGCAATATGGCCACCATCCTGCGTGGTAGCCACTCAGCAAAAGCTCTGAGTGCCCTCCAAATCCCGAGTGTCCCGAAACAGTTCCAGTCTAGTCTGCCCTCCCTCTGCCGGAGCCCAAGGTGAGTGGCTGTGGCTGTTTTAGCCTCTGACCCGGCTCTGCACTATGGAGCCACTTGGGAGTGTAACCCGAGGGCGCTGCTCCCAGCTAAGGCCGCTGCCGAGGTGCCGACCGTGGGCTCCCAGCCCCCGTCTCGCGCCCTCGCAAACCTACCAGGATCGAGTCAGTGTCCCTGGTTATATGGTCCTCACAAACTGCCTTTCTGTTGGTTTTTCCCTTCGATTTGTCTGTGTTATAGTTGTAATTCCAGTTTGGTTCTGGGAGACGGTCTGTGTAGCTCCGTTCACTCCACCGCCATTTTGGAATCTCCGAGGTCTGTGTTTAACTTGGCTACTATGTATTTCTTTTTGTCTACCTATTTTGTGATGTTTTTTTCTGTTAATTTATTTAATTATTTTTGTTACAGATGTTTCTTCTTTTTCCCCCATTGACACCCTCCTCCTGTTCCTGCCCCACCTCCCAGCATTGTTGACTATGTCCATTGGTTATGCTTATATGCATAAGTTCTTTGGTTTATCTCTTATCCCCTCCATGCCCCTTCCTTTCAAACTGTCGGTCTGAACCCTACTTCTATGTCTCTGGGTCTATTTTGTTCATCAGCTTATTTTGTTTATTATATTCCACAAATAAGTGAGATCATGTGATACTTGTCTTTCTCTGACTGGCTTATTACACTTAGCATAATCCATGATATATTTTAAAGGAGTGAACTAGTTTTAATGAAATTTTGTTGAATACCAAAAGCTCTCTACAAGTATATCAGTGAGCTCATTGTCATCACTGGACCATAAGCGACTTTAGGGCAGGAACTGTGTGTCCCATTATGGAGGAACTGTAAGCATTTGTGAAGTGAATATTCAACCTTGAAACAAAATAGAAAAGCTTTCAAATAAATGCCTCTTCTTTAAATGTCTTCTGTCGTTTTAAACAAGTTTCAATAAAACTTGGTATATAATTACTCAATCTCAAACCACTATACACTTTCTTTTTATGACAATATAATTAATGCATATTTTGTAAGTTTTATCAAGGATTTATTAATCCTAGATAAATAATAACGCCAGTAATCATAAAAATGAGAGGTAACCCTAGCCAGTGTGGCTCATTGGATACTGAAGGGTCACAGGTTCGATTCTCGGTCCAGGGCACATACTTGGATTGCAGATTCGATCCCCGGCCCTGATCTGGGAGTAAGCAGGAGGCAACTAATTAATGTGTCTCTCTTACATCGATGTTTCTCTCTGTCTATCTGTCTCTCCTCCTCCCTCCCTTCCACTCTCTCCAAAATTCAATGAAAAATAAATTTCTTTGGGTGAGGATTAACAAAAATAAACTAAAACAAATAAAAAATGAGAGAGTATATGGTAACATCATTCTAACAGTTCTCAACTCCAACTCAGAAGCAATTAAATGGCATATGAATTAAACTGTAGTTCAGATCTTTATATAACTGTTTTATGTTTTCATCACATCTCAGCATCTACATCAGTATATTTTTGCTGATATTTTTCACCTCTTAATTGTAGGAAAAGCATTTTCTCAAAGAAGAAAAGAATAAATTAAGCCAGGAATTGAGTACTGTTGCAACAGAGAAAAACAAGATGGCTGGAGAACTGGAAGTCCTGAGATCTCAGGAACGTCGTTTGAAAGAAAAGGTTGCCAATATGGAAGTTGCTCTTGATAAGGTAGTTATTAACTAGATATATAAAGTTGCCCCCTACTAAATAGCTATAAACTATATTGAATTTTTCTGAATGAAAACTCCATGTTGATAGGAACCAAATCTATGTTATAACCCAATCACCTAGCACACTGAAAAAAACATCCTATAGAGAAGACTCTACTGGTTTTAAGAATACAGTTATAGAGTAACTTGGCGATCTCATCTGGAGACACATTTGTTGTGGGGGCAGTGTACCAACTACGAGGAAGAACGTTTCACAGACAAGCTAAATTGACATTGAAGAGCAAGACTCTTGGCTTCGAGTTCAAGATGGTGGAGCTGGAAGATCCTGAGCTCACCTCTTCTCACTAATACCAAAACTGCAACTACATAAATAATACCTATCTCTAAGAATGACCTGAAGACTAGCAAAACAGATTTTCTACAACTATTGATATAAAGGAAAAAAACACATTGAAATGGTGAGAAGGGTAGAGACTAAGTCTAGGCAGGACCTTCCCTACCCTCAACTCCCCATGTGGTGACTCACCAGTGAGAGGGCTATCACAACTGTGGAGGTCATCCCCAAAGAGTGAGAGATCTGAGCCCTAGCCTGGGGGACCTGCACCGGAAAGAGGAGCCCCCATAATACCTAGCTTTGAAAACCAGCAGAGCTTACATCTGGGAGAGACAAAGGGCTATAGGAAACCCAGGTTGCACCCTGAGTCTCGGCACAGAGGCAGCAGTTTGAAAAGTACCTAGGTCATACTTGAGGGTGATACATTGACTAACTATAGGGTGTGTGCTGGAGGGACAGGGATCTGTTGGAACTTTCTCCTGAGTCAGAGGTGCTTGCAGGCACCATTTTTACCCCTTTCTTTAACTGGTCTTACACTGGCAGGCATCATTTCTGACAGTCTCCATTAACCTTGTTAACCCTGGCATTTCCCTGAGGACCCACCCAGTCTAGCACCCCTCCAAAGTGGCTCTTGCCCTGCCACACCCAGTGGGCAGCCTCAATCAGCACCAGCACACAGCAGTGTGTCTGCAACAGTATGGTTGGACCTCACAGCTAGCCACACCAAAGGCTTGCCCATACATCAGTGAGCAAGCAATAGTTGTGGCCAGGTCTTACAGTGGGCCAGGACTAGTCTCACCTGCCAGTGTGTCCATAGAAGTTGTAGCCCAACCACAACAGGAGGTCACACTAGTCCACCTAGGGAATATCTCTGGAGCACCTGGCTCTGATGACAAGGGGGATTCCACCACTAGACCCCACAGGACACGTTCTAAATTAGGCTATTTTGTAAAGACCAGGAGATTTAGCTGATCTACTTAATACATACAACAAATAGGCAAAATGAGGAGAAAAAAGAATATGTTCCAAAGAAACAAACAAACAAAAATAACAGGACAAAACCCCAGAATAAATGAGGTAAGCTGTCTACTAGATATAAAGTTCAAAGTAATAGTTACAAAGATACTCATCTAACTCTGCAGACAAGTGGATAAACTCAGTGAAAACTTCAACAAAGAGACAAAAATTATAAAAAGGACTTATCACAAATGAAGAATATAACAAGTGAAAAATACACTGGAGAAAATCAATAGCAGATCAGATGATGCGTAAGAATGGATCAGCAATCAGGAAGACAGGATAGTAGCTATCTAATTGGAAGATCAAAAATAATGAGGATAGCATAAGGGACCTTTGGGACAACATTAAGCATACTAACATTTGAATCATAGGGGTCCCAGAAGGAAAAGAGAGAGAGAAAGGGGTGGGAAATATGTTTGAAGAAATAATGGCCAAAAGCTTCTGTTGGAAGGAAATGGGCATCCAAGTCCAGGAACCACAAGTTCCAAACAAGATGACAAACAAGATGAACTCAAGGACACCCACACCAAGACACATTACAATTAAATTGTTAAAAGTTAAAGGTAAAGAAAGAATCTTAAAAGCAGCTAGACAAAAACAACTAGTTACACACAAGGGCATGGTCATGAGATTATTTGATGACTTTTCAACAGAAATTTTGCAGGCCAGAAGGGATTGGCATGACAGCTGATAATACTCTACCTAGTAAGGTTATCATTCAGAATTGAAGAAGAGGTCAAGATTAAAAGCTTTTGCACAGCAAAAGTAATCATCAATAAAATGAAAAGGGAACCCATTGAATGAGAGAACATATTTGCCAATGATACATCTGATAATGGGTTAATTTCCAAAATAATAGATAGAACTTACACAACTCAACGCCAGGAAGACAAACAATCCAATTTAAAAATGGGCAAAGGACCTGAATAGACACTTCTCCAAAAAGGACATACAAATGATTGATAGACTTATAAAAAAATGCTTAATGTCACTAATCATCAGAGAGATGCAAATTAAAACCACAATGAGATATCACCTCACACCTGACAGAATGGCTATCATCAATAAATCAACAAACAACAAGAGCTGGTGAGGATGTGAAGAAAAGAGAACCCTGGTGCACTGCTGGTGGGAATGAAGACTGGTACAACCATTGTGGGAAAAGGTATGGCGATTCCTCAGTAAATTAAAAATGGAACTGCCTTTTGACCCAGTGATCCCACTTCTGGGCATATATCCTAAGAAACCCAAAACACCAATTCAAAAGAATATATGCATCCCTGTGTTCATTGCCAATGATACGTCTGATAATGGGTTAATTTCCAGTAGCCAAGATCTGGAAACAGCCCAAGTGCCCACCAGTAGATGGGTGGATAAAAAAGCTGTGGTACATTTACACAATGGAATACTATGCAACAGTAAAAAAAAAGAAGGAAACCTTACTTTGTGCAATAGCATGGATGAGCCTGGAGATTATTATGCTAAGTGAAATAAGCCAACCAGAGAAAGACAAATACCGTATGATCTCACTTATATATGGAATCTAATGAACAAAATAAACTTATGAACAAAATAGAAATAGAGGCATGGATACACGGAACAGACTGACAGCTGTCAGAGAGGGAGGGTGTTGGGGGAATGGATGAAAGAAGGTAAAGAGATTAGTCAAACAACATATGCATAACACAGACACAGACAACAGTGTGGTGATAGCAAGAGGGAAAGGGGGTGGGGGTGGGGGCTAGGTAAAGGTGGGCAAAGGGGAGAAAAATGGGGACAGAAAGAGACTTTGCTTGGGGCAATGAGCACACGATACATTGTGCAGATGATGTTTTATTGAGTTGTACACTTGAAACCTGTGTGGTTTTGGGACTCAATGTCATACCAATAAACTCAATTTAAAAAAATAAAGATTTTTCCAGATAAGCAAAAGTTAAAGGAGTTCATTACCACTAAACTGGCATTACAAGAAATGTTAAAGAGCCCTGGCCATTTTGGCTCAGCAGTTGGAACGTTGACCTGCAGACCAGAGAGGCCCGGGTTCGGTACCCACTAGGGGCACGTACAAAAAAAAAAAAAAAAAGAAAGAAATGTTAAAGGGAATTCTTTAAGTGAAAAAGAAAAGGTCAAAAATAGAAACAAGAAAATATATGAAAGAAAAAAATTCCACTAGTATAAGCAAACATATAGTAAAGATAGTAGACCAACCACTTTTAAAGCTAGTATAAAAACAAATAAAATGGCAATAAGTACATATCTGTCAATAATTACTTTAAATGTAAATTGACTAAGTACTCCATTAAAAAAATTAGGGTGACTGAGTGGATTAGAAAACAAGACCCTTACATATGCTGCCTACATGAGACTCCAGATTAAAAGACACACACAGCCCTGGCCGGTTTGGCTCAGCGGTAGAGCGTCGGCCTGCGGTCCGGAGAGACCCGGGTTCGTTCCCCGCTAAGGGCACGTACTTCGGTTGCAGTTTGTCCCCGGCCCTGGTTGGTCGTGTGGGTGGCAGCCACTCGATGTGTCCCTTCACATCGATGTTTCTCTCTCTCTCTCCCTTCCTCTCTCTCCCTCCAACTCTATCTGTACAAAAAATGGAAAAATATCCTCGGGTGAGGATTAAAAAAAATAAAATAAATAAATAAAAGACACACACAGACTAAAAATAAAGGGATGAAAAAGATATTTCATAAAAATGGGGGGGAAAGGCAGGAATAGCAATGCTTATATCAAACAAAACAGACTTTAAAACAAAGGCTATAAACCAGACAAAGGATGCAAAAATTCCACTTCTGGGCACTTATCTGAAGAAAGTGAAACACTGTTTCGAAAAGATAAATGCACCCTTTGGTTCACTGCAGCATTAACAATAGCCAAGGTATGGAAGCAACCTAGGTGTTCATCAGTGGATGAGTGGATAAAAAAATGGATATGTTACTCTCAACCATGACAAAGAATGAAATCTTGCCATTTGTGACAACATGGATAGACCTAGTGGGTATTGTACTAAATGAAATAAGTCAGAGAAAGACAAATGCTGTATCATTTCACTTATGTGTGGAATCTTAAAAACAAATGAACAAACAGAGTCATAGATAGAGAAAAACTGATAGTTGCCAGAAGATTAGGTGGTGGGGGTATGGGCAAAAAATGTGAAGGGAATTAAAATGTACAAACTTATTGCTATAACACAAATAATTCACAGTGATGTAAAGTACAGCATAGGAAATACAGGCAATAATACCACAATACCTTTGTACGGTGACAGATGGATAGTGGACTTTCTGTGGTGATCACTTGGTAAGGTGTATAAATGTGAAATTTCACTACTTTGTACACCTAAAACTAATTTAGTATTTTATTTCAACTATAATTTAAAAGAGGTTTACATTCCAAGGAAAAAAAGAATACAGTTATAATGTGTACTTTTTACAAAATTATCTTTTTCAGGCTAACACAGTCATAGGAGAAGTAAGATATAAGATGTTCCTGTTGTCCTTAGTGGACTGAAAAAATAAAAATGTCTCCAATCTAAACACCAAAGAGTGATCTGAACACTAGGTAGAAGACAGTCTGTTAATAATATCAATAAAACGATAAAGTGATGCTAATATCTGGCACTTTGTGGGGTCCAGAAGATGGAGGTAGAAAACACAGCTTAAAGAATGAGAAGGATTGATGACTCTATATTTGTCACTGGCATTTATTATAGCGGAATGTAGTCATTTTCCTGTCACTTGAAAACACTGGAAGGCTAAAAATTTACCTAAACTAATCCTTGATTTTTAAGAAATCAGAGCCTTCGTGGTTAGATAAAATGTTGTGTGATCTTTTTATCTATGCCAACTTTGATCCTAAAGCATCATATATTGACTTTGCCAATTTTGATCTTAAAACATGATATATTGACTTAATGAATTTCAGTTGTGGTTATTTTTATGTGAATGTTTTTACATTACTAAAGCCATGTGCTCATTTTATCCTTAGTGCATTCATTCTTTTGAGCACCCTCCACATCCTATATGCTATGTAGATACTGGGGATACAGAGGAGAAAGACGTGACCTCCAGTATTCTGTTAACTGGATAACACAGATAAAAAGACAAATACAGTTTGCTAAGAGTGGGGAGGTTTCCTTGAAGAGATGGCAACTCTGCATTTATAGGTTAATAAAATAAAATTGCATAAAATGGAGGATAAACTGTATGTGGTTGCTTGATTGTAGGCATCTTTGCAGTTTGCAGAATGTCAAGATATAATACAGCGTCAGGAACAAGAATCTGTACGCCTGAAACTTCAGCACACTTTGGATGTAAAAGTAAGGTCTTTTTCTTTTTCATTATAAATAGTAGGGTAAGCAAAATAATGCCTTTGTTTGACATACTTATATTTTGTTTATTACCTTAAATACATTTCAACATTATCGGATACTATAAATTATAAAATCTGCAAGTCTTGTTACATGTGAAAACTACCCTTTCATATATAGTAACACACTGAAGCACCATGTTTGATGTTTGATGTTAAGCTCATAATAAGTGGGGGAAACACGAAAGTGCCTGCCTTGGCGATACCTGAGGGGAGAGTTTGCAGACAGAAGGGTCAAGCAAGTGCAAAGACCCAACATACAAGTGTGTTTGGCCTGTTTGGAGAACAGCAAATACGATGTAATCTGCATGCCAAAAACAGATGTTCTTTAAAAACAGTACATTTCCCACTGAAATATATATCTATTTTCTAAGTAGATTTGAAAGTTGCTTCGAAGTCTCGGTAATGGACACGTGCACAGCTAGGGCAGTCCTGTTGTGGAGGATCTTCCTCGGGAGTGTGCCAGCTCTGGTGGCGAGTAATGGCAAAATTTGGGAACCAAGTGTGGTGGCATACCGTGCTGGGTGTGTTTTCACATCTGGAGTGCTTTTATCGATCAGAAGTGTGAAGGTATCTTCCTAAGCACATGCTAAGTCTTCAGAGAGTAATTTAGACACCCAGAATCTTGTTTAATACAGTACTTTGGTGTATAACTTTGTAGAAGTTCAACATATAAGACTGAAATTATGTTTGCAAAATTGCATCTTGATTTCACAGTTCAAATTGTAGGTTGACAATTATTTTGCTCACATCTATGTTGTTTTCCAGGAACTTCAGGGTCCTGGCTACCCCCCAAATTCTTCTGTGAAGCCGCGCCTTCTGCAGTCCTCTGCTGCCCGTGCTCACTCTAACATACCATCTTCCCAGTCCACAGCCAGCTTCCTGTCCCACGTAAGGAGCTGGGCCTGCAGTCCGTGTGCAAATGACATAATAGCTAAGGGATTTTAAATTGAGAAGAATTTCCTATAAAAAATATATTTATAGTTATGACATTTTTAATTACTAGATTTTAGATTTATGTAGACAGATGAATGAAAATGTTTTCTTCACTATCTGATGTTTAGTCTGGGGAAAACCAACATGAAATATTCATTGGGATTAATGTTAACAGTAATTGTTAAGGTAAATTATTTAATAGCCTTATGTTCAAGTCTTTCTTTTTTTTTTCTTTTCTTGCTCCCCACCGCCCCCCGACCCCCTCCTCTGAGGTTTGTCAGTCTGAACTGTACTCCTTTCTATGTCTCTGGGATGTTTGAATCTTCCTATCACAAGCATTTCCAGATTACAAAGCAAATGTTGAGATAGTTAAAATAAGCATCACTTCAAATGCCAAAGGCAAATTCTGGTATATTTAATACTCTACCAAGGTGAAAATAATTCATGAACTATATGTGAACTTACTTATAATCATAAAATATTAGGAACTTTGGAAATATCTTAGTATAACCTTTTATACATTTAAAGCTCAGGGGAAAAATATGTGCAATATAAAATTTAGGTATATTTTTTCTTAAAGAATGTAATTATGGAACCACCTGTATTCAGCTCCAACTCTAGAGAAATGAGATTTATTCTATAAGTCACACATGAAAATCAATTTCATTAATTATCAGTCTTATTGTATATACAGCAACAGGATCTACCAGTGACCTGCCAGTTATTTTCTCTGTGCCATTTAAATGAACATATGTATTATGAAATGACCAGAAGTTGAAGTGGACTCCTCTTATACACTTCAGATGTGTGTACTGAAAAACAAGTGATCACACAACAAATAATAGAATAGTCTATCAAACAAAAGAATAATAATTTTTCTTTCTTTCCTTTTTTTTTTTTTTTTAGAGAGAGAGAGGAAGACAGAGAAAGAGAGAGAAACATCGATGAGAGAGTGAAGCATTGATCGGCTGCCTCCGGGAATTGAACTGGCTACCTTTTGGTGCATGGGACGACACCCAATCGACTCAGCCTCACTGGCCAGGGCTGGAATTAGCATTAATAGTGGAGGTTAAGCATTGTCTTCCCTCTGGAGACTAAACTTGGAGATGGGCAGAGGAAGGGCAGGAGACTGCTGCTTTTTGTTTTAAGTGTTATAAAATCATTTTACCTTTAAAACTATGTACATGTTATACTGATAAAAATTAATTTAAGCCCCTCTCTCCAAAAATACCTCACAAATCAAGCAACAACAACAAAAAACATTTGATCTGGAGTCATTGGGACCCAACATATGTCTCTCACTACTTTGTGTGATCTTGGAAAGCCGGTTAAGTATGTTGTACCTCGCTCTTTTCATCTCTAATGAGGAGTCTGTACTAGCAGATCTCTAGGGTCAGCTAGAAAGATCAACTCTGAAGTTCCTTGACTTTTCATTACCCTGAAACAAATGTGGTAGATTTTGCCTACCTGTTTAATATATAGACTCTACTTGATTATAAAGGATGTTATCTATCACTGAAAAAGTGCCAGTCATAAATCTATTAAATTAAGTTAAATAATAGTCTAAAAGCAAAAATAAACTATATTTTCTAAATGGACTGTTAGGCATTCTTTATATAATTAATTTCTTCTCTTAAAAATATAGTACATAATTTTACACAATAAAGGTAACATACATTCTTTATTTTGTCCATTGATGTGTCTGAAGTACCTAGAACAGTATCTAGCATATAATAGGTGTTCAATATATATAGTGTTCATATATTATGTCTTTCAGAACTCTCTGTATTCTTGTTCTCATCTGGATTGGTTGCTCTCTAAGCTTGCTATGTGATTGGTTTCTTGAATTTTCTTCTACCAAAATCCAGGGAATTCCTTTTACCATTTTTTTTTAGGACTAATTCCCTTTTTGGTTTATTTCTTTCTTTTGGTTGAGCATATAATGCAGTGGCTTCCTATGAAAGGGTGCTTTTCATTCTTTATGTTTTAAAACTTTGGCTATTTGAAAAATACCTTTATTCTTCACTTATATTTGATGGTCAAAATTGTGTTGCTGTAGTTCCATTTTTATTCCAACCTTTATCCCTAGGTTTCATTTCAGATTATTATACTGAAGATAGGGGTTCTTTTTCTCTTTCTTGTGTTGGGTACTTAGCAGATTCTTGTTTTCTTTCATTCTCAGAAATGTTCTTATATAATTTTTTTTATCATTTCTTTCCTTCATTTTCTCAGTTATTTCTTCCTGAAATTTCTTTTAGTCACCTATTAGAACTCTTGGATTGATTCTCTAATCTTCTTTAAATTTGACTCCATGTTCCATATCCTCATTTTTTATTCCCAAATTTTGGGAAATTTTCTCAACTTTATTTTCCAAACAACTATTGAATTTTTAAAATTATACATTTAATTTTAAATATAGATATATGTATATATATACATATGTACGTATATGTGTATATATATACGTGTGTGTGTGTGTGTGTGTGTGTATAATTTCCAGGAGCCCTTTTTGTTCTTTAAATCTTCTTTTTATATAGTTTTATGTTCTTTCATGGATATGATATTTTCTCATTTCTGTTTAAGAATATTAACTTTAGCCTGGCCGGTGTGGCTCAGTGGTTGAACATTGACCCATGCACCAAGAGGTCGCCGGTTTGATTCCTGGTCGGGGCACATGCCCAGGTTATGGGTCCGATCCCCAGTGGGGGGCCTGCAGGAGGTGGCCAATCAATGTTCTCTCTCATTGATGTTTCTATCTCTCTCTCCCTCTCCCTTCCTTTCTCTGAAAATCAATACAGAAAAAAAATTTTTTAAAAAAGAATATTAACTTCAGGGCAACCCACTTGGGTCCCTTCCCCACTGCAGGGAGTCTGTCTTTCCATTTGCTTAAAAAAAAGAATATTAACTTTAGTTTTTCTGTAATTTCTTCTGTCACCTGAATTAATGATGTTTCTTCAATTTTTTTTTTTTCTGTTTGTTTTGATGTCTGTCTTTTCTTCAATGTTTGGTAATCACTAGTTGTCCTTTCATATTTAAAATTGAGGCCCTAAAAGCTCTTTGAAACTCAACAGGGTTTGTCAATTAGTAGGATGGTTAGATATTCCTTTTTTATTGAGGGACCCAAAAATTATCTATAGGGTTTGTTTATTTTTTTAAATTTTTTTGTTAATCCTCATCCAAAGATATTTTTCTATTTATCTTCAGTTAGAGTGGGAGGGAGGGAGAGAGAGAAACATCGATGTGAGAAAGAGAGATATCAACGGGCTGCCTCCCAAACGACCCTGACCAGGGCCGGGGTCGAACCACAACCAAGATACATGCACTTGACCAGAATCAAACCTGCGACTCATTGGTCCATGGGCTGACGCTCTAACTGCTGAACCAAACCAGCCAGGGCATATATAGGTTTTTTGGTCTTTGGTTTTTGGTCCTGTCAATTCTCCTAATGAGGTATTCTCTTAGTACTGACTTGTAGATAAAAATCCATCTGCCAGTATTGTGAGAGGTGAAGGGGACAGGGAGTGTGGGGTATCTGTCTATTATGCAACCTCACTTAATCCTCATGTTTTCAGTTTGCAGCCTTTTCCTACTGTCAGATATTTCTTTGAGGTTTAAAGTCCTTTGGTTCAACCTCACCCAGAGATTAAGCCTCTGAATTCACTTAAGGGAAAAGAATGAGTAATTACCTGATTACATGGGGAGAATATTTGGGATTCTAACAGCTCCTCACATAGACTTTTAGCCAATCCCCATCTCGCTGCTGACTCTCACCTTGGCCTTCAGGAATACACAAGGCCTTCAGTCCCTGAGCCTTTCTAGAATACTTCAGTGCAGAGCAGGTTGCTTCTTGTTGGCTACTTCTGTGCTGGTACTTTAAATGTTAGCTTTATTTGTTCTGCTAAATCAGTTATAAAATTATCCACTTGCTTCCCCCCCCCCCAATTTTGTTATCATTACTCATCTAATATTATCTCTCCTTTCTGCTTTATTCTTGTCAATCCCTTTAGTGTCATTCTAGTAGGGCTGTAGATAGAACAGAAATAAATGCCAACTTTATGTTTAGAAGTAGAACATGCATTTTTCTGCATTGTCCCTTTATTTATCCTGTTTCATTTTAGTCTTTTTGTTCCACGATTCTATTAGCTGAGATTTACCCAACACTAGCCACTGTGCAAAGTACTTTCTGTAGATTATCTAATTTACTTTGCACAACTACCCTCAGGAATAAGTGCTAATTATTCTACCTATTTTATGGATGAAGAAACTTGGCTCTTGGAGAAGCTAAGTGCCTTACAGAGTTTACACACCAAAAATACAGTTGTGCCGAGATTTAATTAAGTCTAGAGCCTGTGTTCCTAACCACTGTGCTGTGCTGCTTCTCTACACTCCCCTGCTGAATGCTGTTTATAAAAATAATTTAAGTAATTGATGATATAAATAGATACTATATCTAAACTAATATTATATTTCATTTGGTTTTTGTGAATGAGGATTATACCATTTTAGAGCCTCAAAGGCTTCTAAAATTATCCTGTTGATTACCCTTGTGTTATAGGTAAGAAAATAGAAGAACCAAAAAAAAAAAAAAATTATACAATTTGGTCTAACTTCAAACACCTGGATGTGTGTGTGTGTGTGTGTGTGTGTGTGTATTTGTATATGTATATGTACAAATACACATGTAATTTATAGCTTGACATCAAAGTATTTTATATTGATGTTTCAGATAAAAAGCTATGTTCGCATATAAAAAGAAACTGTTTCCAGGATAATATGATTATTTTATTTCTATATCAGATTCTATACACATACACTATAATTTGGCTGGGCTTAATCTTGCCACTGAAGTATCCATGATGTGGGCAAAATTTTTAGCAACACTTTAAACTTATGTTTCCTACTCACTTATTCCTAACATATAGTATAAATTGTATACACACACACACACACATTCTAAAAAGTATATTTATATTCCATTTTTAATATAGTCTTCTAACAGGAATACAAGTATAAGAGATGGATTTGGCCAAGCATTCTCAAAATAGATAATCTAATTCAAACTGAATGAGATAAAGCTTTTATTTTTAGCTTTGACATTTATCCTCTATCTTTGGAGAATGGAGCTAGGACCAGTTGAGAAGCACACATTCTCCCTAGACATTTCTTATTTTACATCCTAACTCATAAATTTGCCTGTAACACGACTCAAGGCCATTAGAGAGAACAGTGTTTGGAGAAGATGAAGGTGCATTAAAGATCTAATTTAGGCATTATTTTGGAACCAAATCTAACATAAAATATAATATATTCTTACCTTAAAAACTAAAGCTTATTGAACTTTTACCCTGAAAATGTATGTCCTCTAGAAATAGCCTTACTGTGTATTCTAAGAGGCGTTGGATTGGGGTGGGGGCAGCAGGAGTCTGATGGGCTCTAGTAACTCCAGGAAGAGCTTATGCTTAGTTCTTTCTTTACCAGCCAGACAAGAGTCATATGTAAAGAATATTTTACAATTGTTATTTTCTGACCATTTTCTAATTTTAAAAAGTATATTTTTCTTATGTTATAAATTAAAAGATGTCCCATATAAATTAAATAGTAAAGTATTAAAAATGAATCAATGAAAGTATTACAAGATATACAAACATTAAAAGGAAAGATTGATCATTTTTACTAAATAAAGCTTAAATCACAAAACCATAATAAACAAAATTAAAAAGGAATCACAAACTGGAATAATATTTCCAATAAATAAAGAGTTATAGCCCTGGCCAGGTAGTTCCATTGGTTGGAGCATCATCCCGTACACCAAAACACTGTAGATTTGATTCTCGGTCAGGGCACATACCTAGGTTACAGGTTCAATCCCCGGTTGGGGCACGTGCCAGAAGCAACTGATCAATAATATTTCTCACGTCAATCTTTCCTCTTTCTCTCTCTCTCTCTCTCCCATCCTCCCTCCCTCTCTCTCTAATAGCAATTTTTTAAAATTAGTTCAGCCCTAAAGAAAATTAAAAAGTTGTAAAAGTAGATGTGTATAATTTGCTCCCCGTGTGCATACTGTAATTTATAAAGATGTGTGCATATATGTATAAGTAAATGTACACACATTTATAAATTAGATATGGCACTATGTTGATGATTGGCTATTATTAGTTATCTCTGACTACCAAGATTACAGGTGATTTTTGTTTTCCTCTCTTCTCCATAATTTCTGTTTACCAGTTGAATTAATTTTATAATAAATAATAGCATACAAATCTGAAAAAAAAAAAGTGTCTTTGTTCTGTAAATTGTTTTATTTCAGCACTCTATGAAACCTAACACCCTGAAGGAGGATCCAACAAGGGATCTGAAACACCTTCTGCAGGAGCTGAGAAGTGTGATCAACGAGGAGCCCGCTGTGCCTCTGGGCAAGACGGAGGAAGACGGGAGAACGCCGTCCCTGGGAGTCTCATACGTGGCTGTGTAAGACTGAGTGCACATCAGCATGGGAAAGCTGCTCTCACCAGCGGTTTGCCATCACGTTGTCTACGTGTTACTCTCTAGGACAGCGATGTCAACCGATTAAAACATGCAATACCTGACTGTTTAGTCAGGGGCTCTAACCATTTTCCTTTAGGTTATCAAATAAAAAAATAACAACAGCCAATACAATAGCTGTCCAGTGTGAATGAATCAAAATTATACCTATTTTTTTTGTCAGATCGGCAAAAAAAATGTAATATATTTTTTGGTGTACCACAGAATTTTAGTAATTAGTTTGTGTGTGCCATGAGATGAAAAAGGTTGAAAATTACTGCTGTAGGAGGTTGAGGTTTAAATAATTTTGAAGAGTATCTGACGTTACCAGGGATGGCAATATAAAAGTGGAGTTAAGCAAAGCAAAATGACTTGACACCAAGAGAAAATAATACAGTTATTCTATTCAGAAAGTTGTCAGGGTAAGGGATTACCCAGTTACATTTCTATATAAATTTATAGTTCCCCAAAGATTTTATATCCATAATCTTATTTAATTATCACAACTGTTTGAGACAAGACAGGGCAGGATTTATTCATCCCATTTTACAGCCACATAAGTAAAGCTAAAACTAGAACCTTGGGAACCATATACTCTCCAGGTGTAAGCTAATAGGAAAGGCCTTGGTTCTCTCGGTATTCATGCCAATGCCTTATATTAAATTAATAAAAATTCAGATCCAAAAAGGATTCCACCAGTTTGTGAGCCCTTTCTTATACGTATCTACAGAAATCAATGAGATTTTCATATTCTTTTCAAATAGTGTTTTAAAATTTTATTGGGTATTATTATTTGATTAACTTAAAGTACTTTAATATGATATCTACCATATTTTTAGTATTATAATACTAATTGTATACTAGTTGTTAGTATTATAACAACATTGTTATTCATTTTCTGATTATATGGCAAATATCTAAAAGTAATACTTTCTGAAATAATATTTTTATATAAACAACCTCCAGTTTCTTTTTTTTTTAATCCTCACCCGAGGACATTTCTCCATTTTTTGTACAGATAGAGTGGGAGGGAGAGAGAGGAAGAGAGAGAGAGAGAGAGAAACATCGATGTGAAAGGGACACATCGAGTGGCTGCCACCCGCATGATCAACCAGGGCCGGGGACAAACTGCAACTGAAGTACGTGCCCTTAGCGGGAACCGAACCCGAGTCTCTCCGGACCGCAGGCTGACGCTCTAACCGCTGAGCCAAACCGGCCAGGGCCCTCCAGTTTCTTAAGATGTTCAGTTAGTATATATTAACCTGAGGTAGCAAAGTATTAGCTGGATTTATCTAATCTTTATTAATAATATTAGTAATAGTAAAATGTTAGTAGTAATAGCCCAGTTACCTGGGATAATATTGTATACTCTGATTCATATGTCAGAAACATTCTATTGGCCACTCCATCAAAGGATACTTACATGTGCAGAGCACTTTTTTGTCATAACTCTTTAATAAGCCTTTTAAGCCAGGGTATTAACAAATGAATAAATTTAGGCACAGACTGGGTTGCTTCCTCCTGTGAAGCAAAGAGGCAAAGTCAGAAGTAAAAGTTAGAGCCCCTGGTTCCCAGCACTAATCCCTCCACAAGGTTGCCATGACTTCCCTGGTTGGATTTTCATCACTTCAGCCATTATGGGCTTAAACTATATTGGACTGTATTGAATATGAACTATTTGGTCCCGCCTTTTGAGAAAAGCTGAATCTCTGTCTAAAGCTTTTAAGAGTCCAAGGAACAAAAAAGTATTTCTAATTGATGAACTTCGCAAAATTTGCTTGGAGGGCTAAAATCTGTTGTGCCATAAAGAGAAGTTAAATACATATGAGCAACTGGTTATTCTAAAAATACATGGAATCTGGAAATTGTTCTTTGTATAATTAACTGAGAGTTATATTTATCTATACAGAGATGATAGAGTAAGAGAGTGCATTACTGAATCAAGCCTGAGATTAGAGATATGCCATAGGTAAGAAGGATCTGAGATTCTGAATCTAAATAATTGTCCACAAATTTTATATGTAACTAGGTAATTTGGGAATTCTGGTTGGATAGTTTATATGGGAATTGTTGGGAATTTTGAGTTCATTGAAAGTAAGTTGTTACATAGTTTAACTGAAACTAAAAAAGGATTTCAATTAAATGTACTAAAGTAATTTACTTTCTAGAAATAATTTAATAGGCATTTTTGCTTATTTTAAATTTTGTTGCTGTTTACCCACATGGTGATATCTGTATTGTGTGCCATGCCAAAAACAGAAGACTTTTTCTACATTTACACATATTCACAATGGCTTATGAGAGGAAAGTAGTCTAGAAGTAATGATAACAACTTCAATATAGGATTATAAGAATCTGAAACAATTCTATTTTCATCAATAATTGAATAGCTGAATTTTTAAATGGAATCATAAAAAGAGCATACAGAAATGAAATCTATGACCCTAATTAGAGATAACTTCTGGGAAATGACTTTGACCATAAAAGAAAAAAGGGCTAATATTAATTTGTTGTTCACTTAGACACCGAGGCCATTGCTGGCAGATTTCAGTAGCTTCCCACTATCTGCTGCATTAAGTACGTGGTCCCTCGGGCTGATGTGTAAGAGTCTCCCTAATGTGTCACCAGCCTGCTTAATCCAGACAGGCTACTCCTGGTTCTCATTTCTTTTTGTCTTCAAGCTTTTCTCCACACCATTTCCTCCACCTGGAAGAGCCAGTGCCCCAATCTTAATCTTTTGAATCTGTGTTTGTCTAAATGCAATGTTCAGAGGAACAATTTTGTTTTATCACTAAATTAAAATAACATTATGAGTCTTTAATTTCCCCTATCCCTCTACCAACAGAAGCAACAACTCATTAAGGGACTCCACTGAAGGCAGCAAATCAAGTGAAACTCTCAGCAGGTAAGAAATGATCTTACTGCCCGGTCAGTGTGGCTCCGTGGTTGAGCATTGACCCATGTACCAAAGGTCACCGGTTTGATTCCTGGTCAGGGCACATGCCCAGGTTGTGGGCCTGATCCCCAGTGGGGGGCATGCAGGAGGCAGCCAATCAATGTTCTTGCTCATCGATGTTTCTATCTCTCTCTCCCTCTCCCTCTAAAATCAATAAAGAAAAAATAAAAATAATAAAATTAAAAAAAAAAATTATCTTACCAGCCTTGACTTTCAAAAATATCCCCTTTTCTACTGCTCATTTATTAATTCAAAAGATCATTAACTGCCCACAATGTGCCACACTCTGTGCCAGGCCCTTAGAATATAATAGTAGCAAGACAAACATGGGCCCTGTCCTAGTGTTGCTTGCAATCAAAGGTCTGTTTACTGACTGGAAAAACAGCTTACTTTTTTTTTTCTTCTATTTTTACCACCTATAAAAAAAATAGAGATATCGGAGCCCTTTTTCTATCATAAAAATATAAAAATGAATTCTTCCGTTTCATTTCCAGTTAGGCAGGGGCTTATTTATTGCCATATCTTCAGCACCAAGCGCCTGCCACATAGTAGCCATTCAGTAAATATTTGTTTAGTGAATGAATTAAGCCATATTATAAATATTTGCTTACTGGCCTGCTACTTGATCAATATATAATGAACTTGAATTGCTAAACATATCGTTGTCTTAACCTAAAGGAAATAAGATTTGATTTTATTTCTCACCTGGGTATGTAATACTACATTGTTCCTATTTATAATATCTGCAGCTATGTATGGCATATTTTTATTTTTCTATTTTCTGGGTATTTTAGACTTGCTACATTAAGTGTACCTAATCTATGACATAATCATTATTATCCCCATGTATAGATTAGTCATGAAGACTCTGATTGCTTACGTAATCAGTGGAGCTGGATTTGTACTCAGGTCTAGCAGGCCCCTGAGCTCTGGGAACCTGGACTGAGCTGCCAGGGAAAGAGCCCAGTCCTGGGCTTGAGCAGAGGGCTGCTTCCCTGAGCTACGCAAAGCTCTGCTGCAGGTTTTCCATGACTAGAAAAATCCACTTCCTTCAGCAGCGATGTGTTTGTAAAGAAGAGAGAACGGTGGGGAAAAGATGGGCCCTAGCCCCTTCCTGGGTTCAAATAGGAAGAAGTGATTTTTTTTTTTTCTATCCTCACCTGAGGACATTTTTTTTTTCCATTTTTTGTTCAGATAGAGTGGGAGGGAGAGAGGGGGGGGGGAGAGAGAGAGAGAGAGAGAGAGAGAGAGAGACATCGACGTGAAAGGGACACATCGAGTGGCTGCCACCCGCACAACCAACCAGGGCCGGGGACAAACTGCAGCCAAGGTACGTGCCCTTAGCAGGAACTGAACCCGGGTCTCTCTGAACCGCAGGCCAATGCTCTAACCGCTGAGCCAAACGGGCCAGGGCGGAAGAAGTGATTTTTAAGCATTTAATAGAAGCTCTGAGAAGTATTATGTATACCAGAAAATTAGAAGTGCATTTGAATGTTCTTGACTATAGCAAAGTGGCCATGTTTTGAGCTCACAAATAAATGAGAAAGAATCCCACAACTGCATTTCGCCTCAGAATGCCACTGGAGGTGTAGCACCTCTTCTTTAATCAGCATCTTGTAGGATCATTTCTTCATCCAGAAACTTCTGCAGCCATATAAGCTAAATCAATATATCCCACATATTCAGAACAGAATAAAAAAGAAGCAAGTAACTCTGGTATTGGTGTCGAATTATTCTGAGAGCAACATCTCTCAAGTTTTGTGGAGAATTGAGTGTTTTTATTCTGTTATGTTATTATAATTTAATGAGCAACATTATGTCCTAAGAAAGGTTTCCAGTAAAGACTTCATAATATCTAGCTGCCTTTTTCACATCTCCATATGGATGTTTGAAGAAATAAAACATGATGACCCAAAGGTCATGATGACCAAATAAATCAATATGAGCGCTCCACAGAACCGTTCCCCTCTGGCCCACACTTCTGTTTCTCCAAATTGCACCCCACTTTCCCAGGGCACCTGTGCTTCAATGTTAACATTTTCTTTGATTCTTCTTTCTCTTGTCTCATTTTTCTAGTCACCAAATCTTATTAATTTTAACTCTAAAGAGTTCTGAAATCCATTTTCTTCTTGGAATATCCCCTTGACCTGCCTGTATTAATTTCCTGTTGCTGCAAAATCAGTAGCTTAAAACATACAAATTTATCTATCTTACCAGTTCTGGAGGCCTGAGGTCTTAAATCAGTTACATTGAGCTGAAGTGAAGATGTTGTCAGGGCCGCGTGCCCTCCAGAAGCTCCTGGTGCTCGTTCCTTTTCTGACCTTTTACCAGCTTCTAGAGCTTCCTTCCTTGCGCTCTGACTATGGCTCCTTTGCCCATCCTCACAGCCCACAGTATAGCATCCTCAAATCTCTACTGAGATTGTCCTACCATCTTCTCTCTTTATGAAATCTCCCCCGCCTCTCTCTTAGAAGAACAATTATAATGGTATGTAAGGCCCATCCAGATAATCCAGGATAATCTTCCCATTTCAAAATCCTTGATGTGATCATATCTGCAAAACCTCTATTGCCACATAAGGTAACATTCGTAGGTTCTTGGCATTGGGATACAGATACGTTTGGCAGCCATTATTCAACCTAGGCCTTATACCTCTCTTATGGACTATTGTGGTGGCCTCTACAGTAGATGTTTTTTAAATCTGATCTCTTGCATGTTCCAGTCACTTCCAGGCATCACTTTCAAACTGGCCTGCCTAAAGCACGCGTCAGCCCCCAACCTTCAAAGGCTCCCATTGCCTGCCACAGCAAGAACACACTCTTTGCCCTGATAACTAAGGCTGTGCACAATTTAGCCATGACCTTCCTTTCCAGGGTTTTCTTCCTAACACGGCTATTTTCAAACTTCTTGATCTCAGGACACCTTTGCATTTACAAATATCATTGAGGGTTCTAAAGAGTTCACTTTACCTGGGTCATTTCTACTACTACCATTTTAAGTATTGGGAAATAACTTTTAATTTTAAGCACTTAAAAAATTTAAGACATTGATATTTATTTATTTATTTAAAAATAACAAAGTGGCCAGGCTGGTGTTGCTCAGTGGTCGACCCATGCACCAAGAGGTCGACAGTTCAATTCCTGATCAGGGCACATGCCCAGGTTGTGGGCCCGATCCCCAGTGGGGGGCATGCAGGAGGCAGCCTATCAGTGTTCTCTCTCGTTGATGTCTCTCTCTCTCTCTCTCCCTTCCTCTCTCTTTCAAATCAATAAAGAAAAATTATTTTAAAAAATAAATAAAAATAACAGTGTATTATATGTTATAATAATCTATTATGAAAAATAGCTATATTTTCAAACAAAAATCTTTAAGAAGGCATTGTTTCATAGTTTATGTATAGCTTAATAAAAGATAGCTGGATTCTCATGTCGGCACCTGCATTTACTCTGCTGTGATATCAGATATCATGGAACCTCTGGGAAACTCACTGTACACTTATAAGAGACTAACAGTTAAAAAGCAAATATCTTCGTAATATAATGAAGATGTTCTTGACCTCACAACCCCCTTCAAGGGAACCACCTTGAAAACTGCTGCCATAATATTCTCATAGTGGTACCTAACCCATAAAACTAGTTTTTCAACCTGTTTATTTAAATAAGTCTCATAGTTTTGTAAAGTGATACTACTATTGCTAAGAGAGATTTCTTTCTTTTTTCCATTGGTGTTTTTCATTTTTAAATAAGTCATTAAGAGCCCTGGCCAGTTTGGCTCAGCGGTTAGAGCGTCGGCCTGCGGTCCGGAGAGACCCGGGTTCGGTTCCCGCTAAGGGCACGTACTTCGGTTGCAGTTTGTCCCCGGCCCTGGTTGGTCGTGCGGGTGGCAGCCACTCAATGTGTCCCTTCACGTCGATGTTTCTCACTCTCCCTTCCTCTCTCTCCCTCCCACTCTATCTGTACAAAAAATGGAAAAATATCCTCGGGCGAGGATAAAAAAAAAAAAAAAGTCATTAAGATTTCATATCTTAGAATCCATGATAGAAATATTTGGGTTTTATAGCAACTATTACACAAAAATGAATTTTCTAGCTAGGATTATATATTATTACATTTTCATTCTGCAAAATGTTCATAGGCACTGACAGAGATAATGCAACTCCAGATCTCTTTCTTAGGGTATTTTAGGACTTACACAGTTTAGGGTTAAGACTGCCACCTTGAGTTTATATTTTAAGCTATGACTTTTGCCTGCATTATGAGCACTGTGTTTTTGACATGGAGTGTTTGCATGGCCATTCTTATGCTTCCAGAGAGCCAGTCTCTTTACACCCAGGAGAGCTAGAAGATCCCTCGAGTTGCTTTACCTTCCCATCTACAGGTGAGTTGTCAATGAAAGCACCAAAATAGGGCTTGCTTAAGCCCCACAGTGGCTCCCTATTTCCATGCGGATAAAAGCTAGCGCTGTTACGATGGCCTATAGTCTCTGTTATCTCTCTGGTCTCCTTCGTACTGCTCCCCTTCTTTCACTCTGCTTCACCTATCGTGAATTGTTCTTGAACATTCCAGGTAGCTTCCATCGCAGGGCCTTTCCACCCACTGTTCCCTCACCTTGCTAACCCTATCACCTCCTTGAAAGCCTTTGTTCAGATGTCACTTTCCAAGTGAGACTCTCACAACTTTATTTAAAAATTGTAACCCTCCCACACTCCTAGTCCCCCTTATCTTTTCCTGTTATTAAATTATACATTTTTAAATATACTATGTACCTGACTAATTTATGTTGTTCATTGTGTGTCACTCCTGCTAGACACAAGCTGCACAAGGGCAGATGTCTAAGGGTTTGGTTGCCTGATATATCCCAGGCACTTAGAACCTTCCTGGTACATAGCAGGTGCTCAGTAAATGCTTACAGAATTGATGAAAGGAAACGGAAAAGAACTGAGACAGGTGGTTCTCCATTTATTTTCAAAGACTTAAAGACAAAATTTTCTCTGTAAAAACAAGGAAGTCAGGGAAGAGATCGAAAGGTAACAGAATCTGTTGAAAAGCAAAATGGCATAACTCAGACTAAAAATGGAAAAGAAAAAAATTGTTACAAAGGAAACCTTATAAAAATTTAAAAATAGGATAGGCATGACTGAAATCATACTTATGGACATGATGGCCCCATAGAGAAAATTACACAAAAGAAATATTTTACACTAAGAAAGATAAAAAATGATAGAAAACATGTTAGATTTGGAAGGCAATGGCAAATAGACACATAATTGGTATTTCTATGGAAGACAAGATAAATGGGGAAAATGAAACTGTGAGAATAATGGTTATTCAACAAAAGTGTAGCTGTAAATCTGGACAGTGGTGATGTAAATAGGAAAAATTGAGATGTGAGGTGAACAAGATAGGAGAAAGATAAGTTTCCTAATTTTCTCTTCTTTTATAGAGAAGTATCTATATATACCTAATATCAAAATATAATATTCTTAAGTAAATTCTTAATTTAAAATAATCTTTCACTTGTGAGAAATCTTTTAAGAACTTTATTTGAAGAAAAGAACATTTATTTGAAATTTAACAATTCCTTCAGGATTACTTCATTTTACGTTTTCATTGTTGTTTTAAGCAAGAGAATATAAGATAGATCCTTGCCTTGTTAGATTAATATGAATGAGTGCTTTTACTTTTTCTCATACACTCTGAGTAACTTAGAACATGTTAACTCCATTCACTATCCTTCCAACTTACACACAATTGTTGGCATGTATTTTACTTATAACTGTAAATACCACAGTGGATAATTTGCATTGTTTTGTACAGCTAATATCCTCTTAAGTATACCCACATAGTTACACTTCTGTCTGATGTTTCCTTTATTGTAAGTCTGCTGGGGACATATTTTCTCAGTTTCTGTTATCTGAACTTGTCTTAAAATATGCTCATTTTTGAAGAATATTTTTTTGCTGAGTATAAAATTCTAGGGTTGACATTTTTCCTTCACTTTGAAAATAATTCCATTGTTTTCTCACTTCCACTGTTAAGACATCAGCTCTAAGTTTAATTGTTGCTCATTTAAATGCAATTGTCTCTTTTGCCCTTCTGACAGTTTTAAGATTGTTTTTGTCCTTGATTTTGTTTAGTGTGTTTTTAGCAGATTTTACCGATATGTCCAGTATGATTTTCTTTATGTGGAAGAACCTGTTTGGGGTGTTCAGTCATGCTGTTTGAACCTGCGCCAGTCTGTGCCTCCACTGTCCAGACCTGTGGGTCCATATCTATTACCTATATTTTCCCCTTGTTTTTTCCACCATGTAATTTTGTCTCCTCATATGCCTAGTTATTTTTGTTGTATAATAGACATATGAAAAAGTATACAGATAGTTTGAAGCTTAGAATGAGGTTGCCTTCCTCAGGAGAGCATTCTGGTCACTGGTAGACAACAAAGGACACCAACAATCCCCAACCTGTTTAATCCAATAAGGAATTGAGAAGATGTGAAGCTGGACCTCAGATCTTCAAGGGTCGGTCTGATTCCTTTAGGTCTTTATTTCATTTCTAAGACATGGTCCTTTTCTGTGCAGAGGCCCATGTAGTTCTGCCCCAGAGCCTTGGGTGTTAACTAGAATATCCTTTCTCCCTCCCCTCAGTCACGGGAAATACTTTCTCATGAAAGTTCAACTTTTTGAGAAGTGTAGTCTACTGTTTTTAATTAAATCTGTGATTTTGTTTTTGTAAAATTTTAGTAAATCCATCTGTGAAAAATTCAGCTTCTCGTTCATTCCATTCTTCTCCTAAGAAGTCTCCAGTTCACTCACTCCTAACTAGTTCTGCTGAAGATTCAATAGGTTCCACATCTCCATACAGATCCACCAAAGCTGTTCATTCAGCTGATTCTGTTAAAGGTAAGAACGATCTGATGAAATCACTGATGAGATTAACTGATTTTCCAGCTCTGGTAAATTGAAAGTACCTTTTTATAATCAGAATAAGATTTTACATGGTGTTCTTATATGCAGTTCTGACAGATATCTGTGTAACTTAAGTGGGTCTGATTTAAATAGAATAGCTATTGTGTATACACACACACACCCCTTAGTAAATATACATAGATATTATATGTAAATATTATCTCTTTCTTTCTCTGTCATGAATAATGATTTTTTTCTATTTATTATAAGATTTTAGGTCTTCTTTTAAATGCTGTGACTTTCTTATTTACATTCTCTAAAATTACAGCTCTCTTCAGTCTCTGCCTTTGTAAATACAAGTACCCTAGCCTACTGTCATGCAAACTTATGAAAATGTTCTCATTCTTTGAATTCTCAGTTCTTATTTTTTGTTAAGACAGATGGGAGAAAAATGGTTTGATTTAGAATAAGTGCCTGATAAATAAGTAGATGTTAAATAAATAGATGTTGAAATAAACTCGATATGCTTTTCATCATCCCTGGCCGGTTTGGCTCAGCAGTTAGAGCATCGGCTCGCATACCAGAGAGACCTGGGTTCGGTTCCCGCTAAGGGCACATACCTGGGTTGTGGTTTGTTCCCTGCCCCGGTTGGGGTTGTGTGGATGGCAACCAGTCAATGTGTGTCTCTCTCTCTTCCTCCCTCTCTCCCTCCAGCTCTATCTGAAGATAAATGCAAAAATGTCCTCAGGTGAGGATAAAAAAAAAAGAAATGCTTTTCATCATTTGTGACAGTGACTCAAACAGCCCCAGGGCTCTAGGGCATCATTCCCTTTGACAAGGGGTAAACTAGGCAAGTTGTTGCATCAGAGATTAAGATCAAAATTGAAATCTTGAGGTTGCCAATCAAGTATTTTTAGAGGTTGACAAAACTTAGCATACTTGTGAGAGAATAGCTTATGTGCGTCTGCCCCTCCTCCATTGCTTCCTCCACATCTACGCCCAGCTCTCTGTGGCCACGTCAGCGCCCATGTTGCCCTCTCCCGTCTCACCTTCCTCACTCAGGTGACAGCAACTGTGCACTGGCCTCACTCAAGAATGTCGCCAGTGTCAGTGGTAAATCTTGCTCTTCCAAACCCTAAGTGCATGGAACTCTAAGGTTTGGCATGAAAAGCTGTCATTTATAATGCAGAACATATATCATTAAACTTAAAGTATTCCTTTCTCTCATTCCATGTAATGCTATGTAGTTAAATAAGAGTAAATCAGATTGGCTTGAAACAAAATAGAATAAGCTAGGATTGCAATGTTTAGATAAAACACTTCTTTATTTTAAAATAGTGCTTTAAGGTTTGCATTATTTTAAAGGGAAGATTGTTTAACATGTAATTGGAAGATTTCTAAAATACATATTAAACAAGACTTTTAATATCACATCTAAGCAATTTTCTAATAGCTTCACAGTCTCAGCCAATAGAAACCACAGGAAAAACATGCAGGAAGCTTCAGAACAGACTGGAAAGTTTGCAAACTCTGGTAGAAGATTTACAGATGAAGAACCAAGGTACAGTGTACATTTGGTGAGATCTTCCTTGCTCAAAAGAATACTCAGCTTCCCTTCAGGTTAGGCCTCCTATCTATTGACCCACCGTGAAGGATGTTGAATAAGCAGCTTTAATCAAAATATAAGGGTCTTAACCATGACTAACCCCTGGCCACTGCTCTACTCTAGATAAGCATTTGTGTGGCAGTAGCCAGGGCACCACTGCGGTCAATAGCCCAGTGTTTAACCTCACACAGGCCTTTAATTAGCATGGACTGGGAGGGACTGTGCCGCAGGCTGCTCCGTCTGTGGAGCAGCCCACTCTGTCTCACTGCTCCACTGATAGCTCTTTCACTTTAACAGAAAAAAAAAAGATACTATACCATATAATGAATCACCAAATAAAAAGATAAACTACTTATAAATATACTGAAGCTATGTGTACTCTGCAGATGATAGGCAACTTTTAGGCATAAGTTCTAATTGGATGTACCTATGGATATGGGAGGACATGGACATGTTCTTATGGGGTTGGGCGGGCTGTTGATCGAGTTCTATGCTTTTCTGACATAAACTCATGAATCCTGAAGCCTCTTTTCAGAGGGAAATTAATTTTGGAGTATATATGTTATTCCATCTTTCCAGCACCAGACAAATAAGTTGCAGATGAAAGATAATATTTTTCGAACAAATCCTGATAAAATAAATTTAACCTCATTAATAATGATAATAGCTGTTATTAGCATTTATGGAGCATTTACGAGCTGTGTGGCAGGCCCTGCTCCCAGAGCTTTACAAATGTTCTCTCCATGTGAGTCTCACAGTAACACTGGCGGGAGGAGCACCAAGGCTATGGATCTGAAAAGAGGAAACTGAAGATATGATCACAGTCAGGCAGTAAATTCTACTCACATGAGTAGTAGAGCTGGGACTTGATCTCTCTAATTTCTAACAGCAAAACCCATGTTTTACTGTAGTAAGGCTATATAACAAATTGTTATTAAAGAAAATTCCAGATTTCTTATGATAACCCCAGATCCCTGTGGATATAAATATCAGGGAAAATGTTTGATTTTAAATTTATTGTGAACTTTTAAAAGAAGATGCATTATCTTCTTGGCCCCATTTTTATCACTTTGACTTCTCTGGGTTTATCTGAGTAGAGTCACCATGTCATAGTTCAAATGGGAGATATGTTGAATTTACTTAAAAAACAGAAGGACTTTATATTGGATACACTGTCTGGATGGAATGTCTCAGAAATTATGAAACAAATATTTTGGAGAGAATTTTGGGAGCGTTTATAAAAATTTAAAGTGCACATATGCTTTAACCTAGAAATTTCACTTCTGTTTATTCTGTAAGAAATAATTGTACAAATGCACAAAAGTTTGTTTATATAGTTCCTATAATGTTGTTTATAAACAAAACTAAAAAGGCAACTTTTAAAAATGTATTTACTAATGTTGGTACATCCATATAATGGAATACTGTGCAATTATAACAAGACATGAGCTGAACTGGAAAGAAGTTAACATTTTGTTAAGTGAATAAAACAAGCTACAGAACAATTTATACTACATTTACATTTATGAAAGGAAGAAAGTGTGTGTGTGTGTGTGTGTGTGTGTGTGTACATGAAGATATTCACCAGACTGTTTACAGTGATGACCTCAGGGTGGGGATCAGCAGATGAAGGGAACAAAGACTTCTTGCATTTCTCTTTGCACACTTCTGAGCTGTTCAAATTATTAACAATAGTGTGTATTTCTTCTATAATAATAATTATTGTACTCATTAAAATAACTGAAAAATTTATTGTTAGCTCTGTTCCATAACATGTCTTTACAAAAATATGCTACTTTGCAAGTTTTATAAACTTGTTGAGCTCAGCCCTGGCTGGTTTGGCTCAGTGGTTAGAGCGTCAGCCTGCGGTCCAGAGAGGCCCGGGTTTGGTTCCCGCTAAGGGCATGTACCTCGGTTGCGGTTTGTCCCCAGCCCTGGTTGGGTTGTGCAGGAGGCAACCACTTGATGTGTCCCTTTCACGTCGATGTTTCTCTCTCTATCTTCCTCTCTCTCCCTCCCACTCTGAACAAAAAATGGAAAAATGTCCTCGGGTGAGGAGAAAAAAAACAAAAACTTCTTGAGCTCAAAAAGTATGCATATTCTACAGTAACCAGTTGACCTTATAAAAAACACATAATAAAATTAAAGTCTTAGTAAATGTTGCTATTCTAACTTTGTTTTATCAACATTTTCAGCAATGTCTTCAATGATCAGAAATCAAGAGAAGAGGATACAGAAAGTGAAAGACCAGGAAAAAATGTTACTCAAATGATAGATTGCTTGCCTATTCTTTACAGAGATATGATGCCCAATTAATTGTGGTGTTACTTATAATTAGTGCCCTGTAAACATTTTTCTTTTTATGTGAAAATTTAATAAAAGATACCCTGTCTTGTAAACTCTATTTGAAATAAACTATTCTTGAATGCTCTCCCGGTAAGACTTCAAGCGGTACTAGCTAGATGTGAAAGTATTCATAATTTATAATGCTGGTGTGTTGGAATAATTATGTGTTTTTTTATTATTTTTACTGGTGCTGAGTCAATAACTTTTTTTTTTTTTTCAATTTAAAAAACAATTCCCACGTGAGAGTGGAAGATGTGGTATGGTGCCGCGGTCAGGACAGACTCCATGCTGACGGGGTCCCTTCGTGACCCTGACGCACTGTTGGTTCCGTCAGTATCAGTGAGTGTCATCAGATAACAAAACTGGAGCCCCTATTCAAGACTTCAGGAGACTTTCTCTTTTACATACTAAAAACTTTAAAAGAAAGAAAGAAAACCCTGTTATTCTTCAGTCAGTGGGTAACTTCTACAGATTGCATGGATTCTGTCTGCCTTAATTAGATCTTAAAAAGTTAGGGGGTTTTGTATGTGGGGTGATCCCTAACACCAGTAACCACTTTTCTGTGGACACCAACTGGATGTCCTACAAGTCAACTCAGTTCTGACACCATCTGGAGTTAACGTCGCATTCTACAGATTTAAGGACTCCGTCTCAAAGGCTGCCTCTCCCTTCAGATGGCAATCACAAGTCCCAGACCACCTGTACTTTTTGACTGACAGGTTACAAATTGGGGTTCCCACAACCTCCTCCTGAGTTTCAGTAATTTTCTAGAGTGGATCACCAAATTTAGGAAAGTGCTTTTGTTATTATTACTGGTTTATTATAAAGGAAACACCTCAGGAACAGCCAAATGTAAGAGATGCGCTGGGCAAGACATGGGGTTCTGGTGCACGCAGCTCCCATGCCCTCCCAGGGGTGCCCCCTCCCACCCTTGATGTGTTCACCAACCCCAAAGCTCAGTAGATCTTCTTGCAGTGATGAGCCGTCTGACAACAGGGAAATGTTCTGAGAAAGGTGTTGCTAAGTGATTTCGTCTAGTGCAAACAGCATAGAGTGCACTTAACACCGAGAAGGTACAACCATTTGGGCTGCAGGGTATAACTAGCCGATTGTTCCCAGGCTACAAGACTGTACAGTAAGTTACTGTACTGAATACTGTATGCAATTGTGTAAGCACTTCTGTATCTGAACATACCTAAACACAGAAAAGGTATAGTAAAGATATGAAATAGACGATATAAAAGATAAAAATGGCACACCACAAATGGAGCTCACAGGACGAGAAGGGTGGGTCAGTGAGGGTGAGTGAGTGTGAAGGCCTGGGGCACTACTGTGCACTGCTGTAGGCTGTATAAACCCTGTACACACAGGCCACACTAAATTTATAGAAAACATGAGATTAAATCAAGCACAAGAGAAAATGATGCAATCAAGATTTGGTCAACACGAGCTGAGGCTGTAATCTGTTTCACAGCAAAATCTCTTAATGAGGAGAAAGAGTACAGTCTAAGTGACGATAAAAGGTATAGTGTAGTAAATACATGAGCCAGTAACAGTCGTTTGTTATCCAGCGTCTGTACTGTCCACAACTGCATGTGCTGACTGTCATACGACTGGCACTGCATTAGGTGTGTCCACGCATCGGCACACATGAGTCACGCTCTGATGTCAGAGTGGCTACCACCTCACCAGGTGATAGGAAGTTTTCAGCTCCACTATAATCTAATTCAGTCCTTTGGTCCATGGTTGACTGAATCATCTTTACTGGGCACTCTACTATATTCAAGAATTTTTAGAGCTTAATCTCCCATCCTCCACCCCTTCCCAGAGAGTGGTGGGTGGGGCTGAAAGTTCCAAACCTCTAAAAACTACTTTTTGGTGACCAGCTCCATCCCAGGGCTATCTAGGGGCTCCACCATAAAGCACCTCATTAGCATAAACTCAGGTGTGATCTAAAGGGACTCACTATGAATAATAAGAGACACTCCCATCTCTCAAGAAATCCCAAGGGTAGCCCCGGCTGGTTTAGCTCAGCGTTTAGACCCTCGGCCTGGGGACCAAAGAATTTCAGGTTTGATTCTGGTCAAGGGCATGTACCTGGGTTGCGGTTCAGTCCCCGGCCCTGGTTGGGTCGTGCAGGAGGCAACCAGTTGATGTCTCTCTCACATTGATGCTTCTCTCTCTTCCCCCTCCTTCCCACTCTATCTGAAGACAAATGGCAGGGGCGGGGCAAGGGGGATCCTCGGGGGAGGATTAAAAAAAAGAAAAATTCCAAGGGTTTGAGGAGCTCAGTGCCAGCAACCTGGGAAAAAGCCAAATGTATTTATTATATTATAATACAGTATACATGTGTGAACCAAATAAAACAAGACAAGAAGAACATATACAAAAATGTTTCAATTGTACCAAAGCCCAGTAGGGACAGTGTGGCAGAGGGCTGGCTATCCAAACAGTGTGCACTCCTTGCCTGGCACAGATGTCACTGAGAACAGCTGCCTGGCTAGAGGCTGTGGCCCAGCCCCATCTGCCCTCCACCATTGCATGTGGACAGAGCGATATGTGGCACTTTCTGGCCAAAAGCTCTAGTAAGCATTTGTGGTTTCCCCTCACTTCATTTCCCCTCCCATGGGCTGGTTACAGAGGCCAGTAGGTCCTAGGGGATTGTAGGACAGAAGGAGGCTGGTGACAATCTTTGCAAGAGCTGCCCCCCTGCCAGGAAAACCCACTGCTCACTGTTGAGTAAGAAATAAGCTTGTGCAGCCTCCTTATAGGGATAGTGTCTCTGACAGCAGCTGGTGTTAGCCCTGTCCAGGACAGACAATAAACTAAGGGCATATGGACTCCCCCACACAATGAAAGTCTTCATATTTCTCGTCTAAATGACAGTTTTAGCACTCTAAGCTCATTCAAGTTTAAGTAACAATTTTTTAAAATATGAAATTTAGCCCTGGCTGGTGTGGCTTAGTTGGTTGGGCATCATCCCGTGCATGGAAAGGTCGCCAGTTCGATTCCTGTCAGGGCACGTGCAGAGGTTGTGGCTTGATCCCCAATGGGGGCATGCAGGAGGCGGCAGATCCGTGTTTGGATCTCACATCGATGTTTCTCTCTCTCTCTGCTCCCCCCTCTAAGAATCAATATAAATAAATAATGAATTTAGTATTATAAGTATCTCTTAAATCAATTGGATTTACTGGAAGATTAATTTTTATTTTATCACATAATGATAAAATGGCTAATAATAGAATGCTAAAGATTTTTATTATAAATTGTTTTAACTTTTATTTTACCTAATAGAAATGATTGGGCATTCTGGGTAGTAACAGGAAATGCCTCACTGGTAGAATATTAAATTTATTATGAAGTATGTAAGAAGTATACACCAAATTAACATAAAAATGCTATGAGCCAAACAAACAAAAAGTTATTTTAAGCACTAATAATATCTTCAGTGGGATTTAAGCTTTTCTCTGCAAAGACCATCTATAACCAAAATTAAATAATGTTTCACCAAAAGATGTTATACTTAACATATAAGTATTCATTTTCAAGTACAGGCATGCATAATATCCCTCCAAAGATAACCATTTTAAAAGAAATATTCTATGCAGACTGGTGCAGCCACTATAGGAAACAATATGGTGTTTCTTCAAAGAACTTAAAAATTCAACTGTTATTTGACCCAGTGATTCCACTTCTAGGAATATATCCTAAAAACCTGAAACACCAATCAGAAGGAATATATGTACCCCTATGTTCATAGCAGCACTATTTACAATTGCTAAGATCTGGAAACAGCCCAAGTGTCCATTAGTAGACGAATGGATAAAAAAGCTGTGGTACATGTACACAATGGAGTACTATGCAGCTGTAAGAGAGAAAGATCTCTTATCCTTTGAGACAACATGGAGGGGAGAGTATTATACTGAGTGAAATAAGCCAATCAGAGAAAGACAAATGTCATATGATCTCACTTATTTGTGGAATATAATGAACAAAATAAGCTGACAAACAAAACAGATCCAGAGACATGGAAGTAGGGATCAGACTGACAAACCTCCGAGGGAAGCGGTGAGCGGGGGACGGGAAGAGATAAATCAAAGAACTTATATGCGTGACCAATGGACACAGACGACAGAGTGAAGGTGGCAGGGGTGGGGGAGGGGGGTGGGAGTGGGGAGGAGGGAGTCAACGGGGGAAAAAAGGAGGGACATCTGTTATACTTTCAACAATAAAGATAAATTTAAAAAGAAAAGAAATATTCTAAAACTTTGTCTCCAAAGGGAGGAGAAAATCAGACTTCTCTGCCTCCTGATGTTTGTTTTTTTCTCATCTGTTATTAATGGAGGAAAATATTACTATTTTATTTTACGTTAAAACTATCATGGTACCTATATTTACAAAAATAATCCAGACATTTAATAAAGATGATAAAACTCAGGTTTTATTTTTTCAGTTATAATAGTAAAGTTTAAATGTTTATGTCTTCTCAGAGAAAGATGTACTTCTCTATCACTGTCCTGTCACAATGTGGTCACCCAAGATAGCTACAGGTATGAAAGAAGAGGAGAGAGGGTGAAACAATTGCTGTGGGGAAGCCCTTCTGGAGGTCCTTGCGGTGGGCAGAGATGGTTCCACAGAGGCCCCAGGAGTAAATGATGGGCGTGTCCCTCCCTGCAGGCAGGAGTGCTTACCTGCACCTCTAAGAGCTATCATTCCGGCCACCTGGCTCAGTCCATCCCTATTTCTCTTTCCTCCTGGGCTGCTCTTGATGATGGACTCTGACTGGGCCCTAGTTTCTACTTCAATCACAAGACAAAGACATACTTGCTACCTTCAAACCATACCAGACAGGTAAAATCGAGCCAAAAACACTGGGAAGTCTCATAGCCTTCCTGATCACATCTAGCGACCAGATATTTTCTGATCTAGTTCTATATGGTGTTAACTGTGTTTAAACACAAGTGTACATGGTGAACGTTTCTCTAGCTGCACCACAAAGAAATGAGCTCTTCTTGAACGCAGCTTTTTTTACTCTCTTGGTTTAAGGATGGCCCAAAGCCTCAAACTTGAACCCTGTGCAGCTGGCTGGCTTTTGTGCTGCCTGACCAAGCTTAGCCAAGTCACTCCCCAAGGGGACCAAGCCCTAAAGTACTGATGGATCAGCATAATCCACCCATCAGTGCCACAGAAAAAAAGTCCATGCTCACCGAAAGCATTATCTACGTATATATTTCTGCACATTACACAGAAGTCACTAGCAAGTCTGAAAACAACCCAGCTAAACTCGGAGTTATACTTCCTTTGTTTAAAATTATTAAGTGTGCTCCACAACCTTAGCCTCTCCCACATTCTGCAACAGCTTCTTCAATACTTTGCAAACTGAATCAGTGAATCCCCCAGCACTTGTGAACCAATTTATCCTCATGGCCAGTTTCTAGGAACCTGTTGCAGCATTCTTCCCAGCGAGTAATTTCCCCATTCTCTACCACCACAAACTTCCACTCCACCACTGTATCTGCTGGAAGGGAGACAGAACCAGACCAGAACCCATTCTTGCTATACTGGAGGGGGATGTAAGTGGTCCATCTCCCAAGCCTCTCATGGTCTCCTGTTACTGCAATGAATTGCACACCCGTGCTTGTGATGTAATGGACCTGGAACCTGACACTAACTTGCTGAGACTCTGAACTCATCGCTACTACCCTTTTTGTCTTAACATCCCTTTTCTGACCTCTTGCTTCCATAAGAGTGTTTCTGCCATTGTCCATTCTCTGGTCTGGGTTTAACGCTGGAGACTCGAGACTGCCACTCAAACCAATATCTCCCCAGGATGAGTGCCTGGACACCATCTCCCAGTCCTCCGGGTCAGCCAAGTCCTGTCTGTCCAACTGTGTAAGGCTCACTGCTTCTTTACCTCTGTCCATGAGCAGGTTGCTAGGAGACAACTCCTCTGAAAAACATGGAGCTGCTTTAGCAGTTGTCTCTTGTCCTTTTTGGAATCCCCGTTCTCCTATACAAGATTCTCGGCTTTCATTTCTTGAAGCTTCAAAGTATCCTCTAGAGTAACCAGTCACAGATGTGGTTAGAGATTCCGTGTCTGAACACCATCCAGAAGGAACATGCGGTCTTGAACTGTTACAGTCACCACGTTCTCCAGGACTCTGCAGGCCCCATGCTGCTTCCTGTATGTTACCGGGGCCTTTGGACTCTGAAACCAAACATCCATTGCTTTCTTGAAGATGCTCTATAAAAACAGAGTGTAAAAGTCACTTTTTATAAGAAAAAATTAAGTTGGGCTGAGAAAGTATGTTTAGTCATTGAAGACTTTACCGCTAATCTATCTGAAGTTCACAAAATCTATCCCTACTAAAATCAAGTACTTACCGAGTTCAGACACTGAACCAGGATAGGTGCTAAGAATATCCATGTGTATCCAACAGGAAAAAGCATATCAAGGAGTGTCCATGAAGTGGCAAGTGTTAAGGACAGAAGTATAACCCATCATGGTTCTCAACTTCCACATTCCAGACCACACTGCCTTGCAACCAAGTCAAGCTGTTCGGCTTTTAGCATCAAAATATGTTGCACAGCCTGTGGGGCAAAGGGCTGGATGGCTTCCCTACAACCAGCAGAGTACATTTGTGCTCAGGAACTGCAGGCAGCCCAGGGGTCAGCTCTCACAGATGGGGTAGAGCAGCAGCCGCTGTCACAGCTGGTGAATACAAAGGACCGCAGTGCACCACAGGGCAAGGGGTGGCGGTGAGGGTGGCAGGAGGGGGCTGGTCTCTCCTTGCCACCCTCACTCATGTGCATCAGGACGCTCTTCAACAAACCATCGACTTTTTGCATCCCCTCCCACCGTACGCTTTTTAAAATGTTCTTAAAAGTACGTAATCTAAACACTCAGTTTCCTTCTTGGTTACCTCATTGATAGTCTAAATTGCTCCCTAGAGGATCAAAATCTCCAGTCATACAATCATGACAGATGGGTTTTGCTGTTGTTTGTTTGAAGACTTGTATTGATTTTTAGAGAGACAGAAAGTGTGAAGGAGAAAGAGAAACGTCGATGTGAGAGTGGAACATCTATTGGGTGTCTCCTGCATGCCCACCACGAGGGATCAGCATGCAACCTGGGTAGGCGCCCTGACCAGAAATGGAACCAGCACCCTTTGGGTGCATAAGTCCATGCCAAACCAGCTGAGCATCAGTGGCCAGGGCATAGATGGGTTTTTGTTGTTGTTATTGTTTGTTTTTTGAGGGCGGTGGAGAGGGAGTGGGGGAAGGTGGTCTTTCTTTGTTTCTTTAATAGTGGGGTTGAAAGTGAGATGGAAACAAATATTACTCTGAATTTTCTCAATGTTTCAACCTGAAACATAAAGTTGATAAAGAAACATAAGTGAGATCTCTGCACATCCCAAACCAATGGCAGGAAAGGCACAGGGGCAGATCTTTAAGGAGCTACACAGGAACAGCATTCCACTAAAAATAAAGTTCACAGATGTCATTTTTACCATTAGGCTGGATCCAGGCAATGGCATCTTGCCCAGGAGGACACTGGAAAGGAAGGCTTTCTGCCAGTGCTCCTACTTTGCCTCGTATACTCCTAAACTGTAGAGATTTAAACCTAAATGTCAATTCTACTCATCCGAGTTGGATCCCCTATTAAGTGTCCTTAGTAAATCCTTTCCCCGCGGACTGGACAACCCTGCGCGGCTGCGGTGAGCATAGGGGAGGGCTGAGCGCTCCAAGCCCCGCGGCCAGCGGCCAGCCCCAGGCCCCAGCAGAGTCCTTCCAGGCCAGAGTCCAACCTGAACTTTGCCTTCCTGACAGAAGCATTCAGATAGCGGGAGGTGCTGGCTCCTCGGGTGCTCCCAAACCCAATCTTCCACGAGGCGAGGATGGGAAGACAGGAGTCTATGGGATTGAGACAGAAAATGTTCCTGCTCGGCCAGAGGTTGAAGAGGATTGCAGGGTCCCCCTAAACCTCAGCACTACTTTCCCGAGTCCTGCTCGCCGCCACTGTTGTCGCCTGCACTGCACCACGGGCCGCCAAGCGGAGCCCAAACCAACTTAAGACACGAGGCGCAGCGCTGCCCTTGGACGCACCATCAGGGCATCTCCAAGGCCTCAGTAGAAGCGAGAAACCTGTCCGGCACCAGCAAGGGAAACACGGGGCGTGGGAAGGGTCCTACTCCGGGTAGGGAAAGGTAGTCCCTGGAAATGGACTCTTGGGAACGCTCCAGGGGGCCTTTTCCTCCCTCTGTGAATTTCATAGCCCTGGCAGATCTGCCCTCCGGACGCGGAGAGGAAGAATACCTGGTTTGGAAACCAGCTCCCGCCGGGAAGGCCCGGGGCTCAGTCTGCAGCCGCCACTCCGGTCGCTTCCCACAGCAGCATCCTTCCCAGAAGTGCCGTCCTCCTCCTCCGCGTCCCCCTTCTTTCCCTTGCCCCGCAGCAGCCAGAGGAAAAGCGCTCCTGCCAGAGCCCCTCCGACCAGCAGGGCGGACCAAACGGCGCCCATGGCTGCGGGAGAGGAAGGCGAAAGGGACCTGGGCTCAGGTCACGGAGCAAAGCCACACCTACCCTGTCCGCTCCAGCCTTTTACGGTCCCCGTTGGCCGGCGTTCCCGCGGGAAGCCCAATCCTCTGCGATTAAAACTCAACTTTCCCAGCCCCGCCCCGGGGCTGCAGCCCCACTCTCCGGCCAGGCGACTGGAGCGCCCTCCTTTTGCAACGTTTTCCATTCTCGACTCCGCCAGTAGCAGGGTGAAGTGCACGGGGCGCCCTATTCCACGGGTGTTTCCCACGCGTCGAGAACCCAAGTGCGCACAACCACTACGCGCAAAACCGGTCCAGATCCACTGCCTTTCCTTCTCACCACTGCCCGCTGGGCCAGCCCTGCCGGTGTCCGGCGCCTCGGCACCTCCTCTGCAGTGACCCTCAGAAGCAGGGCGCCCAGCTGGAGTCAGGAGCTTCCCGGAACCAGAGGCCAATGTGTGTCCGCCACGAGGGGGACTCAGGCTTGGCCGGAAATGTAGCTCAGCCGCATGGGTGCAGTAAGCGGGATGCAGTGGGGATGCGGTGGGGGGGGTACGACCTAGTGGAAGCTCCATTCAAGGCACTTGGCCTCCTCAAGCCTCCGCCTCCAAAAGATTGCACTGAAAGCCGTCCATCTATAAATGCCAATCATCTCAGCCACTTCTAGTCTTTGCTTCTTCCTCGACTTTTATTCGGGTGTGTGATTGTTGAAAATGCACAAGCTTGGCATGGACTGGATGTGGCCCAGAAACAAGCTCCCACAGATGGGCTTATTAAGAAAACTAGTAGCCCTCTTTGTTGAGCGCTGTGAGCCAGGAGTGTAAAGGCATTGGATTTGATCCTCACAAAGAACAACACCCTGTGAGCTAAGAATTAAATATATTTCTTTTGCTAAAAATCAAATTTAATCTAGTAAATTTAAATATCTAATTGGCTTTATTGAGTGATGTATGAGTGGGGCTGGGTCCTGTCTAGCAACCAAAGGGCACTCTGAGGCACTGTACAAAATGGAAGGCTCTTCTAGGAAAACGGGTGGGGCAAGGGAGCTATTATGGAAAGAAAAGGAAGGATAGTTTTAGGGCTGGGACATCTTTTGGGTGGAGGAGAAGGGGAAAAGTTTTTATTACAGAGATTGCCTCTCCTTTCCATGGGGAATAAAGCAGGCCTATGTGGTATTATCTGACTGGTGCTTGACCAGAAAATTCCAGACTGCTTGATTAAGATTATCTTTCTGGGGGAAGGTGAAACTGCAGTTAGACCAGAATTTACATCTAGGTTGGGTGTCTTGGGCTTTTAGATAGAGGGACACCATTTTGGGTGTGTAGGGGTGTGTGTGTGTGTGTGTTTTCTTTAACACTTTCTAAATTCACTCTTCTGCTCATCTATGGTTTCACACACTAACTTCAAGCTAATGATCCCCACATCTGTGTCTGCAGGGTGAGACGTTCTTTTCACTATACATCCAAGTGCTAAGATCACAGTGGGCCAATCACTGCCTTGGAATAGTTACTAAAATGGCAGCCTCTGGTAAAACAAATGGTCCAAATGTGTCCATGATTGATCAGATAGCAGTCCCTAATGGAATGTAAGGCTCAGCCAGGAGTTACTGGAGGGCTGGTGTATAGCTGGGTGCAGGTCACCAGCCCTGCAATAATAAGGGAATAGGGAGGTGGGGGAAGGTGAGAAGGAGACCACCAACTGGGCATTCAGTCTGGGATGGTAATAGACAACTCACTCAAATCTGAATTCCTGACCTTCCTGCTCAAACCTGCTACTTGCCCTGTCTTCCTCATCTCAGAAAATGGCAACCACATCCTTTCCTAAGGCTGAAAACATCAACTTAAGACTCATCTTGGACTCCCCCTTTATTTCCCCTCGCAGCAGGCAGTAGCAAATTCTGCCCTTCTTTCCGCTAAATATATTCAGAATTCTGTTTCTCTCCAGAGCAAATGCCACCCTGGTTGGCCCCCATCATGTTACTTCTCACTGCTCTCCCTGCTTCCACCCTTGAGCCCCTACTGGCCACTTTCAAAGCCTCAGTCAATGATCCTGTTAACATGCTCTCAGCATCTGCTTCTCTGCCCAAGACCCTCTGCATCTCCATCTCTTGGTGAAAACGTCCACATCCTACGGCATCTGTCCCCTGGGACCTCTCTGAGCTCACATCCATCTGTCCCTCTTCCAGCTACACTGGCTTTCGGGACTAGAATCGTCCTTCCTGCAGATATGCATCTAGACATCTATCCTCTCCCTCAGCCTCTTCAGGTCTTTGCACAAGTGTCATCTGCCCTGTGAGCCCTCCTGATAATCCGATTGTAATTACAACCCACTGCTCCCCGTACCCCTCCCCTGCTTTATTTTCTCCTTAGCATTTAAGGCATCACTTCTAATACACTCTTTATTCCATGGATTTGTTGTTTAATTTCTCTTTCTTCTCTTTAGAATGTAAACTACCTGAAAGCAGGGTTTATTGTGCTTTGTTCTCTGCTGAATTCCCAGCTCTTAGAACATCCCCAGAGTGGGACCTAAGAAGGTACAGGTTGAGTGAGTCGATCAAAAGCTCTATGTATTCCTCGTCTGGAGCATTACTGTCACCATCTTTTATAGATTCTATATGTATTTATAATATAATGCAGATAGATGTTTGTGAAGGTTTCATGTCTAATTAGGGATTCAATGATAGACTTTTTAAGACCTCTACATTTTAAAAACACCCATATATCTCACTTCAGGCAGCCTTAAGATAACAAAACTAATCTTGAGATGAGTATGAAAATAATAAAAAGTGGTCATAAAGCTATATGTTTAAGAAAATGAATGTCTATATAAAACAGCATTCTCTTTGTGGACTCTTTTATGGACTCTCAACTCTATTATGGAACCTGTCTTACTAACTAGTTCTTAAATTTTAAGACCATTATAGATCTAATTTTTACAATTATAATTTTGTAGAAAATTCTAGATTTGCTCTATATTCTGTTGTTAATATTTTCATTTCCTCATTGATAACTTCAGTTGCTGCTTCATTGACCAAAGTAATTTTAATGAATAAAATGAGAGAATCTGTAAAATCTTAGCATGCAATCCCCACTATTCATTTCTAATACCTTGAAGGCTCTTAATAAAGTTTATTGTTGTCATCAATTGCTATTTCATTGATTAAAAATATAACCAAAACATGATACAATTCTTCCCAACTCATCAGAATTCTTTTTACATTGTATCAGATTTATCATGCAACATTTTAAAGAAACATTATTTGCCTTTTCTAAAGGTAAATATTGATTCATTGATTTGTTGCTGCTTTAAAAAAATACCCCATTAACTACTATATTTGTGAAAAGTCTATTGCCAAATATTATAAAAGCATTTTTACAGCACTAACAATACTGTGTTTATCACTATAAAAATGCAAAATAATGTTCTTTGCTCTGTATAGAAGACCTTTGAGCCAAGGAAGGCAGATTCAGTAGGGATGAGGGAAAAAGATGGTGAGTTCTGTGGGATGGGTTCAATTTGAGGCACTAAGAAAGAAAAGGCTGAAACTGAGGTTCTGTAGCTTAAGAAGAGATACTGAAAATTCTTCATAGACAGTTGGCAATAAGATCCATAATCGAGATTAATGTTCTGAAAGGAAATCGAGAACAAGTATAACTTCAGCCCTTCACGTAATTTCAAAAAGATTGGAAAGATGCTTCCATATTGCTAGTTATATTGCAATTATGTCTTGATGTAATATTTTAGAGAGCATAAGGTAGTGCCATGTTCGAAGTGATTATTATGCTATTAAATAGAGTATAAATAAATAGGTATAGATATGGATGGATATTTTTCAGTTTTATATTTACATGTATGTGTGTGTATATATATATTCTTCTTGAACCTCATGCAAGAAAAGATTGCTCACTTCTGATGTAGGGTGATGAGGACAAAACAATAAAAAGCAGCTTTGTTTGCAGGGCATGGCATTAAAGAGGGCGAGAAGGAAGAGCTGAGGAAGAGAGAGAGTTGGAACAATTGTTTCCAAAGTCAAGTTCAGAAGGTGGTGGGGAGTGGGAAACGGGCTGTCACTCAGCAGTGTTTCAGTAGATTGAGGACTGAGAGATTGGGATTTAACATAAAAGAGGTCACTGGTAACTGCAGTGTTGGTAGGGGTGGGAGTTCAAGTCAGGAAGGCTGAGGTATAAATGTGGTGAAAGGATTAACACTGAGCCCTTTCTTTAAAAGAAAAGAAAATATTTGTACTGATTTCAGAGAGAGGAGGGGAGAGGGGGAGAGAAATAGAAACATCAGTGAGAGAGAAACATTGGTCAGCTACCTCGACTGAACCCACAGCTGGGCATGTGCCCTGACTGGGAATAGAACCAGTGACCTGGTGCGTGAGACGATGCTCAACCAACAGAGCCACACCGACTGGGCGAGTTAGTTCTTTCTTGACAAATTTGGAGACAAAAGGTAGGATAGGAATTGAAGTGTTGCTGAAGAATAGAACAAGGCCCCAGGGAAGTTGTTTCAGAGGGAGAGCAAATGTCATGGGCATGTCTGTAGGTGGGCAAGAGCCAGTGGAGACAGAGCCTGAAGATGTGACAAGAGAGGACATACATCCCGGGAATTCCATAGGGAGAGGAAGCAATGAGTCAAGCACACGAGTGGAAGAGTTGGCCTCAGATGAAAGAAGGAGAGGAGAGGAGAAATTCAGTCGGGTTGAGGTTTTAAGGAAAGCAGAAGAGGTAGGAAACAGCCCATGGGGAGACCTCTTCCTCACGGAGTCTTGTTGGTTCTTAATCATGGGCCTCTTGCATTGCCCCAATCTCTGTCATCACCAGAGCCCTCACCCCATGAAGGTCCCCAGACTGTGCAGACTGTGCAATGGCTTCCCGATTCACCTCTGCACCTCCCTCCCCTCTGGCTGGGATCTCCTCGCCTCAAGCAGACCACATTCATCCCCATATTTGCTTTCAAGGTACATATGCTATTGCCCAACAACCTCTCCAGGCCTTTCTCTTCCCATTGTCTGCCCTCCAGCCAAAGTGGGACTCTCTCTCTGGAATCTTCACTCATTGGTCTAGACTCTGGACATTTTTTAAAAGCCACTTTCTTCTATGAAACTTTCTTCTATGAAATTTTCCCCAGCCTCCAATCCCACCCCGTGGCTCCTAGACCTGAAATTGATATGTCATTGTTTTGTTTTTTTAACTCTGACTATATATTATAACTCTCTTAGAGCAAAATAGATATTCTCTTACAATATAGTTTTTTTTGTAGTTCATCTGAGCCCCATATTAGATTATAAATTCCTTGAAGGCCAGAGTTTGTTTATTCATTGTATTCTCTGAACTACAAAGGCTATTTTTAATAGGCCTTTTTAATATCTGTGCTGAATACCTAAGATATGCTGGCACTAGGTCAAGTATTGTATAGGGATTATCACATGTAATATCCTGACCGCAGTAATCGGCCCAACGTTATACGACTAACTAGTAACCAAGCTGGGATTTAAACCCTGTATTCTGTCCTCCCAGGACCCATGCTTCAAGCTGTAATTATACTGAAGTTTAATGATTATTAAATCAAATTTCAAAGCATAAATTTTGAAAATGAGTGTGCACATCTGAATGAATGACTGGTAGTATTCCAAGATGTATGGTGAATTTCAGCTTTACTTTTGATTTGTAATTCCTCTCTGAATGATACCTGGCGCCAGGCCTCATTAGGGAAAGTACTGACCACCACCAGCACCTGTCTGCTGCTGTCAAGCCTCTGGCTCCTGTTAGTTCTATTCCTTAACCACAAGTTAAACCTTTCTGCAAAGTCACATGGAGCTGCCCCGCTTCAGATTTCACAGAGACATTTTCTACTGCAACTGCTTGCAAACCTCTGACTCATCTCAGTTCCAGAATAGGCTCAAGGCTGAGATCCCTTGTGCTAAATGATGAAACCTGTAGAGAAAAGCAAAATCTGTGCTGGGAGAAGTTGCTCATTTTACAGAGAAAAGCACAGTCAGATTACTATACTGTACCACATCAAATGGTGGGCTCCAGACAGAATAGAGTCCTAAGTGTAAATGGCAAACTACAAAGGTAATAGGACAACTTCCAGGAAACAATCACTGTGACATTGTATAACATAAGAGGTCAAAAAAGGTTGTGACATCATCTAGGTAACGCTATCTGGTCAATGGAGGATGTAGATCCACAGGGGGAGATTTTAGTGTTTTTAGTGTTATTATACCTGACAAGTGATTAGTGTGTAGATATACAATGAAAGATTATAAACTGACAACAAAAAGAAGAAGACATGAGCTCCAATAAAATTGAACCGGGAGCGCTTTTCCTTGGTGCCTCAAATGATGTCTGGAACCTAACAGACAGAGTCATTTTTGGTTGAATAAATGAATAGTTGGCAAGAAGATGAAGAAATTGTTCAAATTCATTGGTAATCAGATAAATGCAAATTAAAACAATGACATACAGCATTCTACATCCATCAGAAAGGCAAATATTAGAAAGAAGACACGATGCTACTGGCGGAGAGTAAACAGCAGCAAACAATCTGAGGAACAATTGGAAGAATTTTGTGAAATTAGGTATGTATATACCTTATGACTAGCAATCCCACTCCCGAACATGTATGGCCCAGAGAAAATTTTGCACAAGAAGTAAGAAGAAAACATGATGCTGTCCTGAGCAACCGTAAGTTCAAGGCCCCTGGCTGCCTATCTGGAAATAGCTACATAAACAAGGCAGAGGCCTATGAAATACTGTGCAGTAGTGGGAACAATGATCAGATCTACACGTAGTAATTAATTAAATCTGAAATAGTAATGGTGACTATAAAGTAAGAAACAATAAGATTATTAGTATTTATGTAAATTGAAAAAACATATACATTTAAAATAACCCCTCTTAAGTGTCAAAGAGACATGCATCCATATTTAAGGCAAAGTCTTTTTTTTTTTTTTTATCCTCACCTGGGGACATTTTTCCATTTTTTATTCAGATAGCGTGGGGAGGGAGCGAGAGAGAGGGAAACATTGACGTGAAAGGGACACATCAAGAGGCCGCCACCCGCACGACCCAACCAGGGCCGGGGACAAACTGCAACCGAGGTACATGACCTTAGCAGGAACTGAACCCGGGTCTCTCTGGACTGCAGGTCGAAACTCTATCCACTGACCCAAACTGGCCAGGGCTAAGGCAAGTTCTTAAACAGATTAGAGATTGTCTTCAGTGGGCAAAAGGCCAGAACTGGGCATTGGAAAAGGGGGATGAATAAATAGCCAGAGAAGGGCCTCACTGAGACCATGAAGGGAATAGCTCTCAACTAGGGCTTCTCGAATTGAAAGGGGCAGAGGAAGCATTGGAGATGTTTCTAACTACAGATTCCTATTCAGTAGGCCTGCGGTGGGGCCTGGATTGCTGCTTCTCCAATAAGCTGCCAGTTGATACTGCTGATCTGTGGACTTCCCTTTAAGTAGCAAGGTCACTAGAAATAAGGTCAACTCAGATCTGAAAGGTTTAAAGAGGAAGGGTGGGGGTCAGCAAGGGGAAAACAGAACTCATTTAGGGGTGGTGTCACGGCCTCCGGAGCAGAGGCAGTGGGTCTAGAACACACAAAGGGAAGAGCCCGTGGGTGATCGAGCTCACTCTGCTTCTGGGAGTCCGTCGTACCAGGCCATGCCACACACTCTAACTCTTCACCCAAGTAGAAACAATTCAAATCATTGTAGTAAAGAACAAAAGACTCCCCGTTCTCACCAGGTGCAAACTGTTACTGAAGGGAATGTAGGTCAGAGTTCTGCTGAGAGAGGTCTTCCCCAATCCCTCTACCCAAAGCCATCCCTTCACCTCCACGTCCAGCTGCCTGCCCCGTTATTCTCTACCTTGCACCCTGTTGATGGTTGTTATACCTCACATCACTCACCATGTTACCATCTTTGATCACTCATTGATGGTGTGTTTGCCTCACTGGAGTATAAGTTCATTAGGGCAGGGAATTTACAGGTTTTTCCTGGTGTTCTACAGCATGCCTAGAGTCCTACATAGTAGGGGCTTGAAAAATGTATTGAATGAATGAATGAATGAATGAATATCAGGAATGGCGACGCACTAAAATGTATTAACAAATCATAGGCGACAAATATCTAGAAAAAGTTGTGTTTTTTAAATTTATTTCTATTTTTAATATGTTTTTATTGGTTTTTTGTTTGTTTGTTTGTTTGTTTGTTTGTTTGTTTTTGAGAGAGAGAGAGAGAGGAAGGTGGAGATAAAAACATTGATGTGAGAGAAATACAATCAATTGGCTGCCTCCTACACGCCCCCCCCGGATATGGAACACCCATCCCAGGCATGTGCCCTGAGCAGGAATCTGACCAGGGCCGCTCTGTCCATGGGACGATGCTCAATTCACTGAGCCAAACTGGTTGGGAAAAAAAAAATCTTTAAAAATTGAGTTATTTTCTTAGGGTGGAGTGAGGACCATTAGAAAAGAACAGACATAAACAAAATTATTATGAGGACAAAGTTTGGGTGCCCTTTATCCCCTATTTCTTGTCTTTTTTCTCTTTTGAATATTATTCTTTAACTATTTCCTGATCTCTCCCACCCACCTGACTTAGTGAGGTATTGTTGTAACATGTCAAAAAAAGTTGATGAGTCACCAACAACTTAGGAAGTTTGCTTGATATTTTAAAGTAAATCTAGAGAGAGAACTGAAAGAATAGGTTTCTAAGGGAAGAACTTCAGACATGGGCGCCTGCCTGGGAGGAGGACTGAAGAGAGCAAGTCTTGTCCAGCTCTCCACACCAGAACCTGCAGCACTATCGGTTCTGCTGGCAGAGTACTGGGCCCTGGAGGGTCCCATTGCTCCTGCCCCAGGGCAAAAATGGGCCAAGTCACAAAGAAATACATCAGACCAGCCCTGGCCGGTTTGGCTCAGCGGTTAGAGCATCGGCCTGCAGTCCCGAGAGACTCGGATTCGGTTCCCGCTAAGGGTGCGTACCTCGGTTGCAGGCTGTCTCCGGCCCTGTTTGGTCATCAGGTGGCTGCCACTCGATGTGTCCCTTTGTCGTCGAGGTTCTCTCGCTCTCTCTTCCTCTCTCTCCCTCTCACTCTTTCTATCTGAACAAAAAATAAAAAAATGTCCTTGAGTGAGGATAAAAAAAGAAAAAAAAGAAATGCAACAGACCAAAATCATTTCATAAATGGTCAAATTCACTAATAACAAAAAAGATATACAAGTTAAAACAAGATACAAATTTTTATCTATCAAATTGGCATTGATTTTCTTTTTTTATCTTCACCTGAGGATATTTCAGCATTTTATCTTCAGATAGAGCGGGATGGAGACAGGGAGGAACAGAGAGAGAGAAACATCGATGTGAGAGAGACACATCAACTGTCTGCAACCCACATGACCCAAAACAGGGTAGGGACAAACTGCAACCGAGGTATGTGCCCTTAGTGGGAACTGAACCCAGGACTCTCCAGTCCACAGCAGGACTCTCTAACTGCTGAGCCAAACCGGCCAGAGTGGCATTGATGTTTTTAAAGATGAGACTCAACATTGGCAAGGAAGCTAAGGAAAAGGCACTCATATTCAACCTGTGAAAGTGGAAAAAGAGACACACCTTTTGGAGAGCAATTTCACACTATATATCCAAAGCTTTATAAAACAATACTCTCTCTCACCTTTCAAAGAAAGAGTGACAAACAATTTGTGGACATATTTGAAGATTTGCACAGGTTGTCCTCCAAATATAAATTATTTACATCCCACTCATAGGCAAAACACACGTATCCCTTTACTACACTCTTTCTTTTTGTCAATCCGGCAGTGTTTATTCCAGTATAATTCTTCAAAAAACTTTTCAGATCTCCTATGAATCTTATGGGATCTATACCATTATTCAAAATGCAAACCCACAAATCTCTTCAAGATAAGCCTTTTTCTACCTTGAGAGTCTGCTGAAGAACATCCCTCAGTTTCCTAGGAGCTTGATTGTTTACTTTTGAGAGCCTGTAAGGCACACTTTCCAAAGTTTGGTAGGACTTGACTGAATGGTACTCTGACCTTTCTGAGGTCTTATCAATGGGTTTAACATTGACATCCTTGGATTCATATTTAAACCACGTTTTCGTGCCCTTGCTGGGTGGCTCAGCTCATTGGAACATTACTCTGTACACAAAAACATTTCGGGTTCAATTCCCAATCAGGACACATATCCAGGTTGTGGGTTGAATCCCTGGTCAGAGCACGTATGGGAGGCAACCAATGGATGCTTCACTTTCTCTCTTCCTTTCCTTCCTCTCTAAAATCAATGAAAGCAAACTAAAACAAGACCATGTCTTCCTGGAAGTGTCCCTTTGGATTTTATCTTGTCTCCAAATCATTTCTTAAACATCACTTGTCATCTGAGAGGCTAGGAATTTTTAAAACTATCCAGCTTATCTATCCTTTTTTGCAATTTATTATAAGCAGATAAAAGAAACCAGGCAGTACCTTGGTTGAAATGAAAATCTCCTTAGTTACATCACCCAGTACATTAGGTACCTTTTCTACTTTCCATGTTACTTCATGTGACAGTGTGGCTAAACTTCCCATTGTTACATCAAGAGACCATTTCGCCCAACCTGCAATAGCGTTTATCTCACTTTCCTGCAAGACTGCACTCAGAGCTCACTCAAAATCCATGAGGCTTCTGCTGAGTTTCTTCAAAGTTCCTTAATCTTTCACTAACTCTCTCCTCAAAGTTCTTCCCGATTCAACCCACGACCCAGTTCCCCTTCTCCCTTCCACATTTTAGCAACATCCCACTTACAGACACAAAAATCTATATTAGTTATCTGGTTCAGCATAACAAATAATCCTTGAACTGACTGGTTTCAAAGTACGTGGCTCAAGAATTCAGAAACAATTAGCTGGGTGGTCCTGGCTCAAGATCTCCCACAGGGTTGCAGTTAGATGCTAGCAGGGGTTGCAGTCCCATCCGAAGGCTTACCTAGGGCTGGAGCATCCCCTTCCAGGATGGCTTCCTCACATGGCTGTTTGCAGAAGGCTTCAGTTCCGCCCCATGCTGGCCTCTGTAGGCAGCTTGACTGTCTTCACAACACGGCACCCCGTCCCTCCCCATGCAAACAATCCAAGTGAGAACAGGGAGGAAGCCACAATGTCTTTTCTGATTTCGTCTCAGAAATCATTCCTCATCTCTTCTTTCACATTCTTATTTTTGTTGTAGTTGCTACTGCTGTTTTATTTTATTTTTATTTTTCCCATATTCTTCTTTCTTAAAATCAAGTGTAGATACATTCCATAATCAAGGTGAAGGGATTAGACACCAAATTTTAAAGAAAGGAGTACCAAATAATTTGTGGATGTTTAAAAAAATAAACAAGGACTCTCCCTCTCCCAAATCAGGAATTTTTCAGGACACTTTAAAGCTACCTCTTTTCTTGTAGCTGTTGAACTAAGAAAGAAAGGGAGGGAAATAGGCTGAAGTGAATTAATAATCATTTCAATTCACAGCTTTGCCGGATTTTTAATGTGAAGATAGAACATTGACTAGAATGAGACTGTGAATATTAAAATGGAAGACGTGGGAAGATTCAGATCACTTCAAGTTCCCTAAACCCCTGATCCTACAAAAATATGCCGCTCAGACCTCCTGCTGCAAGGACTGTAATTGACTCTGGATCCAGCTGCTGCCCCTCTGGATCTTCCCCACACACAAGACACTGAGGTCCTGCTCCCTTGGGCTGTTCGTAGCCAATGACTGAGCTTGGAGAAGTACTAAGGCAGGCCCACGCTGGCAACAGGTGAGAATCCTTCTCCTGGCAGCTTTGACTTGAGCACCCGCCACTGGCCTGGCCAATCCTTTAGTTGAGTTGTGCTGCAGCCTAAGATTCTTCCAACCCTCCCTCCCTCCCTCTCTCCTTGCACAGGGATCACACATGCATCATGACCTAATGGCTCTTCTTATCTTCTCCTGCTCCCTCCCCCAGGGAGCCTGTTGAAAGCCTAATCCCATATTGCCATTCCTTTCATCATAGACCCAACCTAACGCAGCCTTCCTTGTCAGAGAAACTCTCCCTCCTCCCCTGTGATAGGAGGCTCTCCCCACCCTGAGTGAACACTGCCAGGACCTTCCTGAAAATAACCTGGCAGGAGGCTGGGGAAGCCAGTTCTCTTCATTCTTTACCCCCAACCCTCCTCATTGCCTTGAATCCTACCATCAGGAATGTGCTGAGACAGCTTGGATCATGTCACAAGAGCCAGCTGTTAAATGTTCAGGAATTTGTAAGATGGTTGGCAAACACAGTCATTATTAAATTATACTTAGTTAAATAAATCATATCAAAACCAAAGATAATAGAAACTCACCACTTCCTAGTTAATATGACTTTCCATTACCTGTACTCTGGAGGTTGCTACATCTCTAATACCTGGGAGTGGGAAACAACGCCATGGTGTAGGGCTGGCGCTGCTCTTTGGGTTTGGAGGCCAGATCTACAAGCGCTCTTTCAGCTCTGTCTGTGGTGACCTGAGGGCTTGCCAGCTTTGAGGGCAGCCTGAAGCAAGAGAAGGCTTTTAGCTGCTCCAGAAGCTCTGCCCTCTGGTCCCGTGAGCCCAGAGGGCTCTAAGTACCTGTGCCACACAGGCTGCTTTGGCACATTCAGGGAGCGAATCAGAGCACAGGGCTTTGCAGCCAAGCCAAGAGTTCTGTGGCATACAACTGTGTTCCATTTGAGAAACCAGTCTCGGTGTGTGGTGTGGCACTAGTAAACCAGCGCTTCGATTATGAGCCCCTAGGTAACCAAGCTCTTTATAACCTGAGGGTTACCTGATCCACCAAGTCTTGAAGTCAGCTAGCAGTTTGTGATTGTGCACAGTGTGCCAGGCTCTGTTCTGAGCACTTCCCTTGTAACGTTGCCTTTAATTCTCCCCACGACTCTGGAAGACTGGACTGTTATTACTACAATTCCTACTTTAGAAAACTAAAGCTGAGAAGGGATACACAATTTGCCCCATAATCATATAGCTCATAAGTAGCAGAGCTTGCTTTCGTTTTTTTTGTTTGTTTGTTTGTTTGTTTTTATCCTCACCCGAGGACATTTTTCCATTTTTTGTACAGATAAAGTGGGAGGGAGAGAGGAAGAGAGAGAGAGGGAAACATCGATGTGAAAGGAATACATCGAGTGGCTGCCACCCGCACAACCAACCAGGGCCGGGGACAAACTGCAACCGAGGTACGTGCCCTTAGCGGGAACCGAACCCGGGTCTCTCCGGACCGCAGGCGGACGCTCTAACCGCTGAGCCAAACCAGCCAGGGCTTTGAATCCAGGCCCTTTAGGTCCAAATCCATGTTTAATTGCCAAATTATATTGCTTCTCATGATCGAGTGGAAGTTTTCAGTTGAGGACTGGGCTTGATCAGAAACTGAAGATGCAAGAAATTGCATGGTGTGCCGGCTCCTCCCACACTGCCATTCTTCAGCCGACACATGTGACCTAGGGACGTTCTCAAAGTCCAGGAGACTGAATGGACAGCTGGCGCGACATGCTGGCACCAGCACAAGTGGCCACCACACTGCAGCCCAACTCAGGGTGGCCCTGACAAACAACTGAGAAGGGAATCTTTCCCATAGACATTTTAAAGTATTTCACCATGTTGAAATACTTTAAATAGTTTAAAGTATTTCACTTGGTCTGAAAGGAGAACCAGTCTGAGGTGTATATCTGTAGCTGATGGTTTAGCTCAGCAAGCACTGAGAAGGATCAAGAGTTAGGGCTGGTAATAAGCATATTAGGGAGAAGAGGCATGCAGGGGATCTCTCAGAATGGATCCAGAGTATGAGGATATAGGATTTTCTGTGAATAACAACCAAAAGGCCTCCACTGTGGAGGAAGCACTCAATAATCTGGTGAAGAGGTTGGCCCATCCTCTGCAAGTCAGCCTTGCTTCTTTCTCGGGCACTCCAACATCGCCCAGTGATCTCACGAACACAGTGGGCATGGAAGCAGAAATGCAGGCTGCATGTGGCTTCAACAATTTGGATTTCTCCTCACCAACTGGGGATCTGGCTACAGTTTCTGTTGAATATTTAGTTGTCCAGCAATTAAAACCAAACTTGAGTTCCTGCTATGAATTAGGCTCGAATGTAACAAAGCCTGGAACAATGGAACAAGGGGAAGAAATGGATTCTCTCCGAACCACCACTGCCAGTACCATCTTCTGCTCAGCACGTACGTGTCCGAATCCTGGGGCTGAAGGCCACGATCCTGACCAGCTTGCCTGGTAGAACAAGATGCCTTGGGCTTGCAGGAGCAGCAGCTCTCCCTGTGGCTCCTGTGGGTACCAAACACAGGAGCATGTGGTGGGTTGAAACATCAGAGAGTCTGAAGAAAGTGGCCTTACTAGAACAGCATCGTATTCTGGACTTGGATTTGCTCTCCTGTTGAACACACTTCTGCACACACCAACGTTCACAGGCTTCTGGGAAGCTTATTCACCACCGTGTATTCCACCCAACATTGGTTCTTGCTAAGAAATGAATTTCACAGCAGTAGGCTCACACTGTGGGGCTCTCTGCTTCTATCATGGGCTCCAACACCTTAACATGGTCTGGCCTCAGAGAGAGTGAGCAAAGACTCCCTTCCAGAACTATCTGTAATGTAGTCAGTCCAGCACATCGATCACTGAAATGGGATCATAACAGACCAGGAGAATGAAAGGTCATCACCCAGAAATTTCGTATTTGAAGACAGGTGCAATAACCAACACAACTTGGGGACCCAATATCATTTAAATAAATTCCTTTTTGATTAAAGTATCCAGAGTGAGTTTCATACAGAAAGTTCTAGAAAGATATATTCCAATGAGTGAAGAGTGATTATTGTTGACTCCATAGGAATTATTTGTATCTTACACATTCTTTTTGTTAGTCTATATTTTCTTAACACGAGCATTAATATGTTTTTATTAATTAGATTTTGTTTATATCATTGACATTATAACAGATAACCCCCTCCACCCAGACCCCACCCTCCCCCCTCTGGTTCGCACCATGTTGTCGTCTGTGCCCATGGGCTGTGCATATATGTTCACAGGCTGTTCTCTTTGCCATCTTTCATCCCATCCTCCCCAGAGCATTGACATTTTTAATAAAAATAATTCTAAAAAATTATTTTAAAATATGTCATCTTGAGTTTACATTGCACTTTATGATCTATGACCTTATGTTATAATACACATTTATTATCAAGACTAACACACCTAAAAAGGGGGAGGGGGTCTCAGTAACCTTAATTCAAAATGAGAGAAAATTACATTGTAAAGAAAGAATAAAGCAAATATTCACTCAAAACCAGGAAAAATAATACTCTAGGAAAAAGCAATAGAATAACTCTACTTTTATTTATGAATTTATTTATTTTTACAAGTAGTTGCTATAACTATGTTATATTTACAATGCTACAAATATATGAGAAGACTGTATGGGAATAGTGACCTCACAGTCGGCAAAAATATAGAATATATTGACTAACAAAAGCAGAAGGCCTTTGTGAAATATTCACAAGTATTAGGTATAAAATTTATGGATGCGGTCAAGTCCAAGGTGTACATCCATGGGGAGACACTCCTCATACATTTTGTTTAAAGTTTAATGAGAGAGAAAAATAGCCAAATACTAATCTATACAGTAAATAAAATCTATCTAATTATTTTCCTAAATTCTTCTGTGTTGACTTATTCTCCAGCAGTCTTATTGCAACCACATTGACATCCCTTATTGATATCTATCTTCTCAAGGAACTAAAAAATAGAAGAACGAGAGAAGTTTAATTAGATTGACAAGCAAAAATTGTACAGTCCTGTCCGCAACCACAACCATATCCAAATCTACAGTCTCACACTCTAGAACATATATCCTCACAGTACTCAAAATCTCATGTTGATAATTATACCATGATCGATGGTGAACTTTGGAAGGCAGTTGCACAACATCAGAAATACCTAGATCTAATTCACATTTGTTTGGTGCCCACATCCAGACCAGCCCAGCTCAGCACAGCCTTTTACTGCTCATCCGTGCTATCGAAAGGCTGCCTCTCATCTGTGTAGCAGACGTAAAGAAGCTACGGGTGGTGCATAGAGCAGAAAATCCAGCAGCTGATGCTGGAATGTATTCATAAGTATATGTGCTCATGTAGCAGATATGAATGTGTATATACATACTGTGCATAGACATTGTAGGGGTTAAAAGAGAATGAATGTTCACATAAATTTAAATAAGTAATGATAGTTTGTGTGTATGTGTATGTGTGTGCGTGTGTATATTTACACGTGTGTCTGTATACATAAAAACTTATAATAGATTCACTCCTCTCTTTTAGTCAAAATATTAGTGATAAAATCCAGAATATAGCAGGTAAGAATAAAGGGTTTTGAGTGGCGGTGTTCTCAGAGGACTCCGATGCAGCCAGGAGCATCATCTTTAGTTAACGCAGCTAAAGGGCTACAGCCAGTGTATCAATCAGGCTCCTTTTTTCCAAAAATTGAGCTAAATGTTCATCAACAGAATGGACGAAACCAAGAGGGGACAAATCAAAATTTTAAAAAAGTGTTTTGTACATAGGACCGAAAAATGGCGGCGGAGTGAACGGAGCTACACAGACCGTCTCCCAGAACCAAACTGGAATTACAACTATAACACAGACAAATCGACGGGAAAAACCAACAGAAAAGCAGCTTGCGAGGACCATACAACGAGGGACACTGACTCCATCCCGGTAGGCTTGCGAAGGCGCGAGACGGGGCTGGGAGCGCACGGTCGGCAGCTCGGCAGCGGCCTTAGCTATAAGCGGCGCCCGCGGGTTACACTCCCAGGCGGCCCCGCAGCGCAGCCGGGACAGAGGCTGAAACAGCCACAGCCACTCACCTTGGGCTCCGGCGGAGGGAGGGCGGACTGGACTGGAACTGTGTCGGGACACTCGGGGTTTGGAGGGCGCCCAGAGCTTTGGCTGAGTGCAGCCACTCAGGACGGTGGCCACATTGCTCCTTCCCAGGGCTCTGAGAGAGGCAGCAGCCCCTCCCTGGGAGATCCAACCCCACCCTGTGGGCCATTGAAGTGCTAATTGAGGCTCACTAACAACCAGCATCTGCCCCACCCTCCTGAAAGCCCCTTGGCTGAACACCAGAGGGAGTTTTTCAATCAACTGACAACCCAAAACTGATCAATTAACCTAGACTGCTAGCCACCAGGCAAAAAGCTAGAGGATAACAGTACGTTTCCTGGGCTGGCAACTTTAACCAGGAAAGTAAGACTTGACAGTGGTGTTCAACGCGGGTCCTCCCTCGCTCATCTAAACATAGGAGAGGGAGCCACAAACAGCAGAACACCAACACCCACAGGGAGAACTTGACAGGCTCCAAAGCCCACAGTGATAGCTAAAATGGTGAAACACAGAAACAGAAGCCAAATGAAAGAGCAAGACACCTCCACCGAAGATGAGATCAATGTGGAGCAATTAGGCATGTTAACAGAGCTAGAATTCAGAGCCATGATCTTGAGGAAGCTGAACAGCATGAGTAAGGACATAGAGACACTGAAAATAAGCCAAATGGAAATTAAAACCAACAAGAAGAGATAAAAAATGACATATCCGAAATGAAAAACACATTGGAAGGTTTAAAAAGCAGAGTAGGGGAAGCTGAGGACCGGATCAGTGAATTAGAAGACAGGGTAGAAAAAATCAACCAATCAGAAAAACAAAAGGAAAAAACTATTAAAAAACAGGAAGACAGCTTAAGAGAACTATGGGACACCTGGAAACGTAATAATATTCGCATCATAGGAGTCCCCGAAGAAGAAGAAAAGGAGCAAGGGATAGAGAATATATTCAAAAAAATAGTGAGAGAAAACTTCCCTAATTTGGTGAAGGAAGAAGGCATTCAAGTTCAAGAAGCACAGAGAGTCCCAAGTAAGAAGAACCCAAACAGGCCCACACCAAGACACATAGTAATTAAAATGCCACAAATTAAAGACAAAGAGAGAATCCTAAAAGCAGCAAGAGATAAGCAACAGGTTACCTACAAAGGGAACCCCATAAGGCTCTCAGCTGACTTCTCACAAGAAACACTACAGGCCAGAAGAGAATGGCATGAAGTAATCAAAGTCATGAAAAACAAGAATCTGAATCCAAGACTACTCTACCCAGCAAGGCTATCATTCAAAATAGAAGATCAAATAAAGAGCTTCCCAGACAAAAAAAAGCTAAGGGAATACATTAGCACCAAACCAGCACTGCAAGAAATGTTAAAAGGACTGCTGTAATTAGCAGTAGAAATGGGAAGAAAATAGAACCACACTAAACAAAAATGGCAATAAATAAGTACATATCAATAATCACCTTAAACGTAAATGGATTGAATGCTCCCATAAAAAGACACAGAGTAGCTGATTGGATAAGAAAGCATGACTCATCTATATGTTGTTTACAAGAGACCCACCTCTCAACAAAAGACTCACATAGGTTGAAAGTGAAGGGATGGAAAAAAATTTTCCAAGCAAATGGAAAGCAAAAAAAAGCTGGGGTAGCAATTCTCATATCTGATAAAATAGATTTCAAAATAAAAAAGTGTTTTGCTACTAAAAATGCTAAGATAGAACGATGAATCATTACAAAATCAAGAGCAAATAATGTATTATGTAAGTAGAGTATATATAGATATATATAAATATACATCTATATAGATATAGATACATAGTCATGGCAAGAGGAATATATATGTATATATAGACATTTATATATGACTTAATTATATTTATGCTTAAGTGTATTTACATATATAAATACATAATCATATATACAATTGTATAATTATATAAGCATATTTATATATCATACTATAAATATATATGAACATGCATATGTGATCTTATATATAGATTAGGTAGTTATTATAAGTATATAAATGTATATAAGTATATGAAATATATCTGGCAGACCTATTATTGATGCTGAAAGCTAAAGGACTAATTTCACTGGGATTATGTAATGGAATCTTTCACCCTCATCTCTACCTACACATACTCTAGACATCCCCTCACCTTGCCCAATTTAACTTTGAAACCAGTCTAAATCTGAGGTCGGTCAATGTATTTATTTGCCAGTAAATATAAGCTATTCTTTTTGTTTTGTTTTGTTTTTTGTATCCTCACCGAGGATATTTTTCCATTTTTTGTTCAGATAGACTAGGAGGGAGAGAGAGGAAGAGAGACAGAAAGAAACATTGACGTGAAAGGGACACATCGAGTGGCTGCCACATACACAACCCAACCAGGGCCAGGGACAAACTTCAACCGAGGTACATGCCTTTGCGGGAACCAAACCCGGGTCTCTCAGGACCACAGGCTGATGCTCTAACCGCTGAGCCAAACCGGCCAGGGCAAGTATAAGCTATTGTTAACTCTTGGAAAGAAAAAGAAATATTGTATTCCATGTCCAGGAACTTTGACCATCTTGGGCACATAGCCTCAAAGGCTGCACAGGGTGTGCACACAGAGGACACTGGGCAAACACCTGACTTAATACTAGCTCCTGCTATGGCTGGTCTGGGTGCAGAACTTCCTGCTAACTGGTGCTCTGCCAACCTCCCCTCCACCCGTTCCCTGCTGCCTTCCAAGGGCTACTCCACGTGGCAGGCAGCTGGGGCCAGCGTTACAAGTTAGGGGAGGGGAATGAGAAGGGCATAAAGAGAAAATGGGAAGGAGACAGAAGACACTGGTGTGCCCCCAGGAAGTGAACTCCTTCTCTGGTCTGTTTCCACATGTGACTGACAATGATGATATTGTCAATCCCAATTCCAATTTGTCCTGATGCAAACCACAGTTCTTTGCCCTCAGATATGGAAGCCAGGGAAAGTTAAATACTTCCTGCAGAATTGTGAGTGTTTTAGTAGCAGTCAGAGTTTGCAAGCCGTTTGCCTTGTACATAGTCCCCTTTTACTTTGGTCCCATTAAGGCCAAACCCAAGGCAGGTACATCAGCAGGGAGACAGCTCCTCTGACAGCAGAAACTGAATAGGCAAAATAAAAAGAGAAAAATGCCAAATCCTAACCCTTGGCCCCTGTCTGGGGAAAAGTGTACCCTTCCTTCCAGGGGCCCGAGTCCCTGTGTTTGCCTGTCAGAGAATTGTTGTGATTTTGTCAGGGTGCTGACACCTTCCCATGAACAGCTGTGAGCCCTTCAGCATATCTTTCTGAAACAGCCCTTTACTCACGCTTGGCATCCTGTAGCCCTTCCTTAGAATGAACTCCTTAAAGGCAAAGGGGCCGTGAAGTTTTGCAAACTCCTCCTCCTAAAACAGGGTCCACATTAAAAACAAACAAACAAAAAAAAACAGCAGTAAGAAGCTTATTCCGTATTTGTCCTAATTAGAAGCATTTGATTCTTTATAAAATGCTTCACTTTAAACGATTTTCTCATTTGAAAAGATGTGTGTATGTTACATTAACAAGTTAATGAATACAAAGGCTTTCAAACAATGTACAACTTCGTCTCCTTTCCCTACCCTTTCTCTAACCCTTATATTAAGGATAAGCCATACCTTTTAGCAATTAGACAATAATTGACCTAAAATGTCTGGAATCTAATCGATTTAAGAATAATAATTATGATACCATGATTTATGTTATTCACAAAGATATATGTAGGCCTATGTTCATTGCAGCATTATTCACAGTGACCAAACACAAACACAATCAAAGTGTCTTTTGATAAATGATTGAACAAAGAAGCTTGGTACATATATACAACGGAATACTACTCAGCCATAAGAAAAGATGAAATATTGCCATTTATGACAACATGAATGGAGGTTGAGAATATCATGCTACATAAAATAAGTCAGACAGAAAAAGTCAAGAACCATATGATTTCACTCATACGTGGACTATAAAACTGAAAACAACAAATGAACAAACAAGACAAACAAACAAAAACTCATAGACACAGACAACAATATGGTGGTTATAAGAAGGAAAGGGGGTGGAGGTAGTAAAGGGTCAGGGAGGTCAAATATATGGTGATAGAAGAAGACGACATTGGGTGGTAAACACACAGTACAATGTACAGATGATGTATTATAAATTTATACATCTGAAACCTATAAATTTTATTAACTAATGTCACCCCAATAAATGTTATGTATAAGTGTATATAATTATATATGTATAATATTATATATGTAATTGTATGTAGTATATATAATTATATGTGTATAATGATATTATATATATGTAATTATATATATATATATATACTTCCTAAAACTGGCACAGAGCTCCTAAAACCCGTGAATGTCCTAAGTGATAAGAGCCACAAAGGTGTAGGAGAGCCTTTTGTGATCCATCTCGAGCCCCTTTCAAGCACACAGGAGTTTATGCTAATGAGGTGACTTTGGTGAGCCCAGAGGTGGATACATGATGGGGGCTGGGTTGCAGAAGAACCAACCACGTGATGAGAGGGTTGACACTCTCAGCTCCGTCTCTCAGTGGCCAACAATCAATCATGCCTCTGCAATGAAGCCTCCATAAAACCCCGGAAGGATGAGGTGTGGAAAGCTCCCAGGCTGGTACACGTGTGGCAGCTGGGAGGGTGGCGCTCCTACAGAGGGCACAGAAGCTCCACGCACGCCCCTCCCACGTGCCTTGCCCTGCGCATCTCTTCCCTCTGGCTGCTCCTGAATGTGCACTTTTTTAATAAAATGGTAATCTAGTAAGGAAACGGTTTTTCTGAGTTCTGTGAGCGGCTCTAGCGGGTGATCAAACCCGAGGAGGGGGCTGTGGAACCTGAGATGTATGAGCCAGTTGGGCAGAAGCACAATGACAACCTGGACGTCAGCTTGGCATCTGAAGTGAGGGCGTCTCATGGGCCTGAGCCCTTAACTGTGGGATCTGACTCCATCTCCAGGTAGATAATGGCAGAATTGAGGTAAGTTGTAGGACACCCAGACGGTGCCCAGAGAATCAGAGAATGTCTTCAAGTTTGGGAGGACAAAAACCCTGACACATTTGGTGACCAGAACTGAGAGTGCTAGAGTAAGAAACAGGAGTGTTTTTCTACTCAACACTATATTCACACATTTTAGACCTTAGATCCAACAGGCATGGTTAAAAAAAAAAAAGACTTGATCCAACCCCAATATCTTTGTGGTATCCATGAATTCATTTGGTTTTTCCATTCATTTATCTGAATTTGAAAATTGGATGTATCAAATTATATCATTGTAATTGACTTCTTTAAACTATTTCACCTTCCAGACAGACAAAATCAATAAGAGTCAAAACTCATGTGTTACCAGACAGACAGCCATGTCATCATTGTGACTGTCCCTTCCTAGCACACCATTGTCCCCGTGTCTTGTGAATTGAGGTGCCACAGCCAAGTGACACCACCCAAAGTGCACAGGTAAATCAATCTTCATATATTACAAGAGTATGATCTATAAAAATCAATATAGAACAACTCCATTGTTTTGAATCCTTCCTATGTCTAACCTGCCTGATAAACCATCTTTTACACTAATAGTTATATAGGCCATATTTCCAAAGTTTAAATATCACTTCTTTTTTATGAGCTGATTGCAATTATTTTGGCAAACTTCTGTATTAATTTTTCTGTCAAAATAAAATATTTTTGGAAAATTATTTGTCTTTAACAATTAGTCTTTAAGAATGTATTTCTAAAAGGAGAACTTCTATCAAACAATGTGTTGGCGAGGGTGTGGAGAAAAGGGGACTCTAGTACACGGCTGGTGGGAATGCAGACTGGTACAGCCACTGTGGAAAACGCTATGGTGTTACCTCAAAAAATTAAAAATTAAATTGCTATTTGACCTAATGATCCCATTTCTAGGAATATACCCTAAGAAGCCTGAAACACCAATCAGAAAGAATATATGTACCCCCATTTTTATAGCAACACTATTTACAATAGCTAAGATCAGGAAACAGCCCAAGTGTCCATCAGTAGACTAATGGATAAAAAAGCCATGGTACATATACACAATGGAGTACTATGCAGCTATAAGAAAGAAAGATCTCTTATCCTTTGAGATGACATGGAGGGACCTAGTAAGAATTATGCTCAGCGAAACAAGTCAAGCAGAGAAAGACAAATATCACATGATCTCATTTATTTGTGGAATATAATGAACATAACAGTCTGAGAAATTGGGTAGACCCAGAGAAGTAGAAGTAGAGTACAGACTGACAACCCCCAGAAGAAGGGTTGGTGGGAGGAGGGAAGAGATATAAACTACAGAACTTATATGCATGTATGCATAACCAATGGACACAGACACCAAAGTTGGGTATAAGGCGGGTGGGATGGGAAGGAGGGTGTCAATGGGGAAAAAAGAGAAATACCTGTAACAAAAATAAATTAATAAAAATTTTTAAAAAAAGAAAAACAACTTCAAGTGCCCACTCTGATGAATTGAGATTAGGGATGAAGCAAGCATTTTGGAATTTTCTTAGCATACTGTTAAGATATCAATAAAGCCTCATCCTGACCCTAAAAAAAATAATAAATAAATAAAAGGAGAACTTCTAGACACCTTAAACCAAAAGTTTTATAACCATTTTCCCCCAAAATATTTCAGAATGTTTAGTTATTTTTAAAACGTGCAAACAAAATAGTTTAATGTTATGTGTTATACTCACATAAATTTAGATAAGCAGCTCCAATAACCAACCATACACCAAGAAATTATGCTAAATATTATTTACATTATTTTGAGGTTTATTTACTATAAGCATCTGGTAGTCATAAATTTGTGTCATGTCACATCTCAAAATAAGAATTTCATACCCAGTACTAGCAAAGATAAACATGACCATCCTTCCTCCAGTCTAAAGGAGGCAGATGAGTAATTTAGGAATGAACAAGTAGCCAAATTTGTATAGCATTTCACTTTTTCAAAGTATTTTCACATTGAGATCTGGGAGAAGTTTTGAAACTGTTGGGGAAAAAAAAAAGTGTTTCACAAGTATTCTCATTAGAGTCCTGTGCCAGTGTTGCATCAACATCTGCGTGTTTTCAGGACTGCAATGAGGATCATTCCATTGGAGAGGTGTACACCAGAGAGCAGCGACAAAGTTTGTGTGCAGTAGAATCAGAGCACATGTTTGTTGTGTGTGTTTGTTGCATTGTGATATCAGCCTTTATTCCTTTCCTCTCGGATTCTGCAACTCTACTCACTTGCATAAAGAAGCTTCCTGGTTGCATTTTGAAATTCTGTAACATTTATTCATTGCTGATAAAAGTAAATAAATAAGCCTTACATGTAATTACTCAAAGAGAACCCATGACATGACACCTATTCTGAATGCTGAAGTGGTCCTACCAGGTCACACCACCCTGTGCACAGCCAGTTTACCCATGGAACCAAACCAACAATGGTAGGAGTAGAATGAGTGGTTGCTTATCTTTGGAGACATTATGTCTACCAGGAAGTCAGAAGATTTCAAGTCTTGCTTATTACACACTCCCCATCTAATGACTTGCCTTTCTCTTTGCCGGATTCAATATGGAAGCTATAAGACTTTTGGGAAACTCTGCATTATTCCCGAGACTCTGGCTTCTATATGAGGTAGCAGTTGCACTGTGATAATGTTAATTCAGAGGATAAAATCACAACACATACACATACCTCTTTCTGCAACATCTTTTTTAAATTCTCATCTTGATCTTTACATAAGAGCTTGGGGTCAACCAAAGGTTCATCTGCTGGTTGCCATTTCCACAGCTTGGGGTTCAGATACCATGCTCCATATCTCATCTTCACGTACTTTGGTTTAGAAGAATTCTATAGAAAATAACACGATTCCTGATTTCATCAGGGGTATTTTGTTTGTTTTGGTTTTCATTTTGATAAAAAAAAATTTAGCTTATGAAAGCAGTATCATTTATTTTGAATTTGTGACTGATCCTTGCCAGAGTAGTTTATAAAGTTTCAGTGTGCCTTGATTTACAAAAGTAACATGAAAAGGTCAAGATTAAAGAAATAATGTGATGGTTAAGCATGGTCTTTGGATTTAGAAAGATCTGGGTTAAAATCCATCCTCCTTCACGTAGCAGATATTAAAGTTCATGGGAAAGTCACTTAAATTCTTCACCTGTAAATTAAGATAGCAGTATCCACCTCATAGGGTTGTTGAGAAGATTAACAAAGAGAATTTTGTAAAGCAGCTAGTATTCATGTAAAAATTACATATTTCTTTTTTTTTTTTTTTTTGGTACGTGCCCCTAGTGGGCACCAAACCTGGGACTCTCTGGTCCGCAGGCCGACACTCCAACTGCTGTGTCAAACCGGCCAGGGCTACATATTTCAAGGGTAATGACCTTAAACAGTATTTGGTCAACCTAAATGATGTTATTAACCCAGCGCTGTGCTCAACCTTGTGAATGCTACACTGCTTTTTGATCAAAGTGCTACCGAACACCAATTTCTTGCCTCTTGAATTAGAAGTAAGGGGTGAAAACAAGATGCCATTCCTTTCTAGCTCTCTGCGCCTGGGTGGAGGAAACTACCAGAGGTCTGGGAAGAGAGCAACCAAAAGGATTAGGGGGAACAGTGCCCAGCAAGCAGACAGGGCCAGGGACAGTGCCCATTCCCACCTGAGAAACCTCATGATTCACAGGACACTGGCGGGAATACACCGAAGGGTCTTGCCTCGGCAGCAGGGAATCAGCCCGAGACTAAACATTTCTTGGGCCTTCCCAACAGATCTTAAAGGCAAGAATCCAAAGGATCAAACTTTTCCAAGTAACGTTAACTACATCCCAGAACAAAACTCAAGTTTATATGAACACAAAACTATCCAGCTCCCAATAAGGTAAAATTCATAATGTGTGGCATCCACTCGAATGTCGCCAGGCACGCAGAGAGGCAAGGAAGCATGAGGAAGTGAGTCCGTCAAGGGCAACTCACACAGAACAGCAGAGATGTTAGACTGAGCGGACAAGAACGTCAAAAGCATTCTGATTATATTCTATATGTTCAAAAGATTAAGTAGAGACACAGAAGATATGTATTTTTAAAAACCCATGTTCTGCTTCTTAAGATGAAAATCATAATGTATGAGATGAAAAATTCATTGGGTGGGATTAAGAACAGACTAGACATTGCAGGAGAAAAAAAAAACATTTGAGAATTCAGAAACAGAGCTATAGAAATAGAGAGAAAAGAAAATTAAAAACTGAAGAAAGCAGCAATGAGCGGTGACACAACTTTATGCAACCGGATTACATGTAATTACAGTCCTGGTAGTGGGTTTGAGAGACCAAAAGTGTTTGAAGAAATAATGCTCAAAATTTTCCAAATTTGATGAAAACTATAAACCCATGGATCAAAGAGGTTCAGCAAACCCCATGCTCAAGAAACATGAAGAAATATACACCCAAGCATGTAATTATAATATTACTGAAAACCAGTGACAAAAAGAAAATGTTCAAAGCAGAAAAGGAATAAAACACATCCAGAAAAACAAAGACAAGGGTGACAGAAGATTTCTCGTCAGACACAACTCAGCCAAGAAGACAGTCAGGGGACATCTTTAAAGTTCTGAAACAGCCCTGGCTGGTTTGTTTCAGTGGTTAGAGTGTCGGCTTACAGACCAGAGAGTCGTGGGTTCGATTCCAGTCAAGGGCATGTACCTTGGTTTCAGTCTGATCCCTGGCCCAGGTCAGGGTCATGAAGGAGGCAACCACTTGATATGTCTCTGTCTCTCCCACTCCCTTCCTCGCTCCCACTCTATGTGAAAATCAATGGGAAAACTATCGTTAGGTGAAGATTAAAATAAGAATAATAACAATAATAATAAATATAAAGATAAAAAACAGTATGTTTAAAAAAATTAAAATAAATAAAGTTCTGAGAACAAACTGAACACTGTGAACATGAAATTATATATCCACAAAAATATCTTGAAAAATTAAGGGAGACTAAAGATGTTTTCAGACAAACAGAAGCTGAAGGAACTCATCACCAGCATATCTACACTAGAAGGAGTGTTAAAGGAAGTCCTTCAGGCAGAGGACCATGTGGAAACATATTTTGAACTTTTGCATAGTGACCCTCCACCTGCCAGTCAAAGGTTCCATTGTGGCAATAACCATGATGGTTTAAAATGAAGCATTTGTGCAATTATTTGTAAGTTCAAGGAATTGAGCAATTTCATTCAGCCAGGTTCAGGACAAGCAGTGTTTCGGGGGCCAGGTGTGGTGGACATAATTCTTTTGTCCAGCAACAGTTTGCATTTTACCCTTTAGAAAGATGAGAGGAAAAGAGAAAATTTATAGAGCTGATATTAGTGATGGAATGCATAGTTTTCATAAACCTTATGCAACAGAGTCAGGGACAGAAAGCATCATGTATGTAAAAATAGGTCAGTCGATTGTGTTTGATTGGAAAGGACAAGGTTAATATGTCCAAACTGTTGAAAATATAGTATCAAAAATTAGGTGTGAAATGCAGAGAGTAACTGAAGATAATCTATGTCTTTCCCTTTCAGAGAAAGAAACTCCCCACCCCCACTCCCAATTCCCATTTAGGCACTCAGGTCTTTGTTGGATTGGCACATTTGACTTGTGTATATATTTGCAATAACACATTGTGTGAAAAAGTGGAAAAGTACTTAGGGGCCCTTTGGAACATAATGTGTGTTTCCCCTCTCTGTTACCTTGTTCTGTCGTCACAGCAAATCAGCATTGGAAACCGAGCAAGTTATTAATGATCAGGCAAGCATGCGATCAGGAAAGATGGTGTGTGCTCAGTTAGATTCCCCTAAAATTTGAAGAATTCTTTGGATGTAAAATGGACAGTGTTCACAATCATTAATTGCAGCATTTTACTGTTGCAATAATAAACATTCACAGATATTTCCACTGTCAGTTACAATTTCAACATATAAAAACAAAAAGATGTGTTTTGACATATGAAATGCATAGAGATATTATCTCAACATAGAAAACACTTAGAATAACTATGACTCTTTGAATATTAACACTAACGCCACCGGACATTATTGTTAACGGTGTGGATAAATGCATCCAGTCAGCCCTCTGCAGCGGGCCTCCCAGCCGTGGCTGGAAACCAGTATGGACATTTTTTTTTTTATTCTGCATATAAGTGCCCTGATTGTATAATTGACTGTTATATGTATTAAATATTAATTCATTTAACAAACATTAAACATTAAAAAATTCAAGCCCTGGCCGGTTTGGCTCAGCGGTTAGAGCGTCGGCCTGTGGTCCTGAGAGACCCGGGTTGGGTTCCCGCTAAGGGCACGTACCTCGGTTGCAGTTTGTCCCCGGCCCTGGTCGGTCGTGCAGGTGGCAGCCACTCGATGTGTTCCTTTCACATCGATGTTTCTCTCTCTCTCTCTGTTCCTCTCTCTCCCTCCCACTCTACCTGAACAAAAAATGGAAAAATGTCCTCGGGTGAGAATAAAAAAAAAAAAAATTCAAGAATACTACTAAAACAGACTTGTGCCCCTTGTAGTACCAAAGTTCAAGAACATTTAAGATTTTAATACAAAATTGTCTTTGATTTTCAGTCTTCTCCACTTTTGCAGTTACCTGAGGTTTCCGCCCTAGATCCGGGAAAAATGTTGACTGCTGCTTCTTCGTGATTCCCAACTTCTTCTTCAGTTCTGAGGGAACCTGGTCAAGGTTCACTATGCGGACCTGGTCATGGCTTGGTTCGCACTGATAGTCAAGTTCAAATTGTTTCATGATGTACTCCTCATCAATCTTTGAACATCCCTGGAAGAATGTCATATGGCATAAGTCAAGGACAAATGGTGAAATGCTCCTTGCTTTCTTCTTTAATCTATGGAAAAGGTTTGACCATGGCTGGGGAAAAGGTAGTTTGAAGTAGTAGAAAAAGCTCGCTCAGTATTCATGAAGACAAGAAGTACAGCTGACCCTTGAACAATGAGGGGGTTAATTAGCGGTGCTCATCTCCAGCACAGCTGAAAATTCTGTATAACTCTTGATTCCCCCAAAACCTAACTACCCTTGGTATTTACATGGTGACGTAAGCCTGGGGGAGGGATTGGTTCCAGGATCCTCCCACGACATCCTCCCCTACACGTTTACACTTCCCCCATTTTACCCCACCCCCCTGAGATGCTCAAGTCTCATTTATAAAATGGTGTAGATTGATGATACAGCCGGCCCTCCGCACCTGGGCTCCCAACTGTGGACTGAAAACAGTATGGGTAGGTGGATAGATAGATAGATAGATAGATAGATAGATAGATAGATAGATACATAGATACATAGATACATAGATACATAGATAGATATATAGATAGATACATAGATAGATACATAGATAGATACATAGATAGATACATAGATAGATACATAGATAGATACATAGATAAATAGATAGGTGTGTGTGTGTGTGTGTGTGTGTGTGTGTATTTTATCTTCACTTGAGGACGTTTTTCCACTTTTCATTCAGATAGAGTGGGAGGGAGAGAGACAGAGAGAGAAACATCAATGTGAAAGGGACACATCGAGTGGTTGCCACCCACATGACCCAACAAGGCTGGGGACAAACTGCAACTGAGGCACATGCCCTTAGCAGGTACCAAACATGGGTCTCTCTGAATAGCAGGCCGATGCTCTAACCGCTGAGCAACACTGGCAGGGCTGGGCATATATTTTTTAAAATCTGCGTATAAGTGGGCCAGCACAGTGCACACCATCTTGTTCCAGGTCAGCTGTATGTGGGGTCAGGAGGACTTAGTGCCTTAAGAGACTATGTAGGACCTACAAAAGCAGTGAGTTCCTGAGGGAATGGGTGGACCTGGAAAAATTTAGGCTGTTTGACTGAACGCAATCTTCTCGAACCCTTTAGAGCGGTGACGTCTCTAGAGGTATTTTCCAGACATGTCCAGAAATGTACTCGTTCTGCTCGCAGACCCTGCTGAGAGAAGCTGCCCCATCAGGCTCCTGCTGAAGAAGGTGATTGGAGTCAACCATATTCTGTGCAGAGAACCACCCCTCACGCCTTCCCCCGCCACGGCCAGTGAGGGTGGGGCAAGCACACTAACAGCCGCTAACCGGCAGGCTGACCCTTGACTTCTGATGTGGCTAAAAAACAGCCTAGACTTGCAGGGGACAGAATCTTCCTTACCACAGTATGCCTCTGGCATAAGAATCATTTTGACATGATGATTTTGAGAAACAGCAGACTAAATAGAAAAAGCTTTGGAAACACGGTAGAAGTCACCCTATTGTAAGAGAAATGTACATTTATGAAAGAATCTCCATGTATAAGGGTGTCTCACTGCCTGTGCCGGGTAGAGAAGGAAGACTCTAAGTCGTAAGTAATGCTCATCATGGAGAACGCACCTACTTACCCTTGTTTACCTCTTTTTCCCGGTCACCTCCTTATAACTGGCTCCCCCACACTGCTTTCTTTTTCCTTTGGCTGAAGATGGTGTTTAAGCCTGTATTCTAAGCCACCTGGGAGAGTTACTCATTCTTCCCTGGGTATTTCCCATGTATGTATGCTAACAGGGGTTAATAAACTTCTGCTTATGTTTCTCTTGTTAACCTGTTATAGAAGCCCCAGACAGACCTTGGAACTCAACACAATCCCACGTTGGAAAATATAAATTGGGGAACACATAGAAAAGAAGGTCGTTAGCAACAGTCTGATGTTGGAGACATTCATAGCGAGGAGTCATGGAATACAGTCAGACACATACAGGGAAGAGTAGAGTGAAAACCAGGCTGAAATAACCATGAAGCAGAAGCAGAGCAAGCAGAGTCAATGAGGTAAGAATGAACAGCATGGAAGGATAGAAAAGCTAATGCTGTGGAGAAAACACCGCAGAGTGATGTGACAGGGACCTAGGTAGGATAACTGAAGGAAATGTGAGACCTTGGCCATAAGGCACTGAGAATAAGGCTTGTCACCAGAGCAGCTGAATCACTATCCTACATTCCTACGTTTCCTGCTTAGACATAGTAGTCTCTGGCAGTAGAATGGGAGAAGTAGAAGGGATGGGATTCAGGTAATCCAGTCCCGCAGATGACGGACAAGCTCCAGGTAGAGTGAGCATCATCTGTCTCCACCAGCGTCCTCACTCCAGTCACCCTGCAGGGAGCCTCCCCTCCTACTCTCAGCCAGTCTGTTGCAGTTGGGTTGGACACACCCAGCTCTTGGCTTCAGGATTAAACACGTGACCTGGCCTAACCAATAAGCATATTTCATTTCCGAACTCATTGTGCATAATTCAGGCACAAGGTATGTGACCCAGGTTAGTCCAGTGAGAGTGAGCCCTGGCTGCTCTTTTCCCACATAGGTTGCTACATGGTAAGATATAAGCTGTAGTGGCTACGCTGTCATCTCTTGGGGAAAGGCTGCTAGAAAATGGAGTCACGTAGGGGAGAGCATCCAAGAGATAGGGAAAGACCGTGTTAGCACCTAGATCCAGCCATGCCTGCAGCTCCTAAGACGTCTGCATGGTTCTCTTTACTTCCTTAATCCAGTCTGAATTATATTCCAGTCACTTGCCAATGAAATGATCCTAAATAACACATTCACTAGGACTAATTAATACACTCAAAAACTGAGTAAGGGAGCTCTCTAACCCTAGGAGGTCTCAAATCCAGGAAAAGCATCGGGGATCTAGACATCTACAGAGACCTGAGAACAGAAATATGTAACTAAATAGGTTCTTGAAAGGAGGGCAAGGAATGGCCTTGATAACTGAGTCAAAACTCTCTTTATGTCAGAAGAACTTTTGCTAAAAGTTGTAGTCAAGCATAGCTGACCAATTAATATAACAGAAAAAATGAGTTTAAGGAGTGAAGGAAGAAGGGAAAAGAAGATCCTGACATTGAAATGGAAAATAAAAATGTAAAACAAAAGGCAGGGAAAATGGAATTTTGTCCAAAGGGTATAACCGCAGTTATAAAATGAATAGGTTCTGGGAATGTACTACACAGACTATATTTAAAATTTTTTCTTTTAATCCTCACCCGAGGACATTTTTTGCACAGATAGAGTGGGAGGGAGAGAGAGGAAGAGAGAGAAAGAGGGAAACATCTATGTGAAAGGGACACATCGAGTGGCCGCCACCCACACGACCAACCAGGGCCGGGGACAAACTGCAACCGAGGTACATGCCCTTAGCGGGAACCGAACCCGGGTCTCTCCGGACCGCAGGCCGACGCTCTAACCGCTGAACCAAACCGGCCAGGGCTACACAGACTATATTTAACACTACTGCATTATATACTTGAAAGTAGCTAAGTGAATAGATCTTAAATGTTTTCAGCACACACCCACGAAAAAGGTAGTTATGTGAAGTGATGAATGTGGTAACTAGCCCTATTGTGGTCATCATTTTGCAACATATCCGTGTATCAAATCATCACACTGTACACCTTAAACTACACAATGTTATATGTCAAGTATCTCTCAAGAGAGCTGGGAGAAGAAAAGACAGCCACTCAAAAAATGTGAAACAGCAACAATGATGGGAGACATAAGCAATAAGCATTCAAATTGGCTGCAAACTTGAAAAGTTTCCAGGGATTCGTCTACAAGAAACATTTCTATTATAAATGGTGGGAGAGGCATAAAGATTTCTTTATGACTTTATTTGACTTAGATTATAGCCAAACGCTGTTTTTAAACAAAAGTAACGTTGAGCATGACTTTAAAGGTCGTATTACTACTATCTTACAATCTCAGTAGCCCAGTTGCAGAGGTCACTGACTGCTTTACGTGCTCTTTCATAAGGATCTGGAGCATCTTCATGGAGCAAATCCTTTTCCTTTGGCTTCGCTTTTTTAAGTGACTGCACTGGAGGTGGCTGAGGAGTCTTCTTGAGACTAAAGATAATGGGATCATCAAAGTATTACAATGTGAGCCACCATTAATTCAAGTGAATTTCCAACAGTAACTTGAAGGAAAGGAAATCATAAAACAAGTATTTCCAACAGTTTCTTGCAAGCTCATACTAATTATTTTAATTTTCAAAGATTCTATTAGTATTATCAATAACATAAAGACAAGTATACTATGATTAATTATAACAATTAAAACTTTGCCCTGGCTGGTTCGGCTCAGCAGTTAGAGCGTCAGCCCGTGGACCAATGAGTCGCAGTTTCCAGTACGGTCAAGGGTACGTACCTCAGTTGCAGTTTGACCCGGCCCTGGTGGGGGGTCGTGTGGGAGGCAACCAGTCGATGTGTCTCTCTCACATCAGTGTCACTCTCTCTCCTTCTCTTCCCTCCTTCCCACTCTATCTGAAAAAAAATAGAAAAATGCACTTGGGTGAGGAGTGAAAAAAAAACTTATATAGCACTTTACCATTATAAGGTGACTTTTAAGGTGATGAGTACCAGTTACTAAGACATGCGCCAGGTAAAAGTGTAAGTTACTGTGTTTGGGAGTCTGCGGAGGACTCAGAAAACCTTGATGAGTAGGAGACGTCCTTGACCTCTCTGTCCCTCGTCCCTAAAATCTGGCCTATTAATTAGTCTGAGAGATTTTAATTCCGCCTTCTTCTCTGGTCTGCTGCAAAAGGCTCCTCGGGGTGCCTCTGAAAAGTCCCTTAGCATCCCCAACCCTTAATCCCTAACCCATTCTCTAAACTGCAACCAAAATGGTCCTTTCAAAATATAAATCTTATCATATCAAATGCAGTCACCCTCCATCCTCGACTAAACTCTCTTCAATAGCTTCTCTTTCAGAACTGAGATCAATTCACATACCATAGTAACTCGCTAATAGCTCGCTGAGGGTCAAGAGTGTAAAGATGCTCCCAAGGCCACACTGACTCACATGTTGGGGTCTCCAAGGGGATCCCTTCATACAGCACTGCTCCCTCTTCCCCACCCGGGTTCTGAGCAACTTGAAAAATGATGCAAAGGGCAAAGATGAAAACCAACATGTTGCCTTTCTTACTGACAGCAGGTCCAAGAGGACTTGGTCATGAAACCCAGCAATGGGCAGACTGTTTAAGCCTGGCCCCTGCAGGGTGGACCAGAGCAGGCCTCCCCTCCAGGAAGGAGGAACAGAGAACTTGTGCATCCCATGGGCCATCGTGCTTCCCAGGGAAAGGAGGGCAGAGCTGAGATGAGCATGCTCGGATGTGCTCCCCACATTCACACTCAGGGGACATCGGAGCTCCTGTCACCCTGCGTCTCCCCCTAACAAACATGTATCATTTCATACAGTGGATTTTCTCTCAGTTCACCTCCACGCAGTTAACTTATATGACTGGCAAAGCTTTCTATGACCCCTTCCAAACACCCTGACCGTGGCTCTGGGCCGTCCGTGGGTGGTCTGGGGGCTGTGGGTGGGCTTCTCTCTAGCACACCCACACTCTTCAGTGCCTGCCAGGGACACCACTTAGTTTCAAAAGTCAAATGCACATCCCAAATCTATTTATGTCAAGTACACTTATCATTTCATGGCAGTTTCATTTTAAATGAAATCTTACATGAGTTGGGAAAACAAGGTGGGGTCCAAAAGAGAGTTGTTTCCACGCAACCCACACTCAAAACTTGGTTTTACATTAAAAGGCCAGCATGGGAATGAGTGTACATTACATTCTGGGGTAAAATAACATGTTTTAAGTTCTTAAGTGTCATTTTTTACAATTCCCTGTATTAACTTTTATTTTTTGATCCAACCAACTACTGGTCCCAATCATGTGAATCAAAGGGCTTCTCCATAACTAATTCAAAGAGCCACTGTGGGCCAATCAATCAGGTTTTCTGAGGTTTTCCTCTTTTCTCGTGGTTCTCATAGTCGTGGCCACAGGCCTGTGTTTGCTTCACTACTGGATGATTCACATCCCTTAATTCAAAACTACTATTTAGAGCCCTGGCCGGTTTGGCTCAGCGGTTAGAGCGTCGGCCTGCGGTCCTGAGAGACCCGGGTTCGGTTCCCGCTAAGGGCACGTACCTCGATTGCAGTTTGTCCCGGGCCCTGGTAGGTCGTGCGGGTGGCAGCCACTCGATGTGTTCCTTACATCGATGTTTCTCTCTCTCTCTCCGTTCCTCTCTCTCCCTCCCACTCTATCTGAGCAAGGAATAGAAAAATGTCCTCGGGTGAGGATAAAAAAAAACAAAAACTACCATTTAGAGCAGGACTCCAGGCTCCTTGCCTCCTCCTTGGTAACTGTTACTTTTGCTTCTGTCGAGTATTCTAAAGATGAGGCGCTTTGAGAAGGTACCTCCCGGAACGTGTCATCAGGTGACAGGACAAACAAGGGGTTGAGAACAATACTCACAGTCCCGGGTGCTCTTGGGTGGGACGTTTTTTCAACAGCTTTTCGGGTTCCTTTGGTTTTTGCTCGATGCCTTCACAACGAGCCCACGCATCCGCCAGCTTCCTGTCAGGATCCAGCACTTTCAGCACCTTCAATAGGAGCTACACACGGAAAATAGATTTGGTGGGAGGGAAGAATAATGTGCTGGGAATGGGCCCCTTGATCCTGAAACAGAACAGATCACCTCGCCCCTTCGCTTTTCCTTCAGTTGGTCAGTGCAGTCATCAGTCCCTGTGCAGATCCCAGCTGGGTGCTGGGTACATTTCCATCACCTACACCTCAGGTGGGCAGCCTTTGTGCTAAAAGGCCATCTCCTCGGGTGGAGGGTGCCTGTGGGTCTGCCGCGGTCCCAGCGGGCCCACTGAGTACTTCGAAAGGAGTTCTGTGGTTTTGGACTGTGCAGCATCCCTTCTCCCTGCGAATGACAGTGTCTAGATTTTTCTTTGGAGAACCATGTCTCCCTCCATTCTTAATCCTCGTGGCCTTCATTGGCCTGACCCATTCTCAGGCCACAGGCAGGACAGTCCTATCACAACCTAAACCAGCCACTCTTCCAGAACAGGCACATAACCCAGGTTGGACCCGTAGGGATTAAGGTATGGAATTTTGCTGACACCATGCAAAAATAAATGTTCTCTTCCTGGCTAGATTTATATCTAGAGCTGCTGGTGGTCATCGTAGCACCATAAAAAGTGATCTGGCCTCAGAAAAAAGCCAACACTCCTAGTTGAACACAGAAATAAGGGCACAATCTATGTGCCCCTGAGGGTATGTACAAACAGTCTGTCTGTCACTGGCTCCCAGGCGCTCACCTGCAGGAGGCAGCGCAGGAAAGACTCAGGTGGAAAATAACTGCTTAGACATTGCGGTTGTCCTTTCTATACACATCTCGGCCACTGACCACTTCTGTACTGTGCGTGGACAGTTACTGAGCATCTGCCATATGTCAGGTGTTGGTGGTACACAGTAAAAGACACAAAGCCCTCCTCACTTATTCTAGTGAGGAGCCCAGTGGTGACAAGTGCTATGTTGAAAAACAGATGATGGTAAGGGATAGAGAATGCGGGTGGAAGAGAAATGTTATTTACACGGTCTCTCAAAGTAGGAGATATTCCAGCAAAGATCGAACGGAAGTGAAGGAGTGAGCTCGGCGGACATGCGAGGCAAGTGTCCCAGACACAGGAACAGAGAACTGAACTGGAAATGTTTCTCATGCTCACAGAAACAGCAGGCAGGAGGCCAGAGTGGCTGCAGCCAGTGCGAGCAGAGCAGCAGGTGGTGAGGTGGGACGGGGAGCAGAAGGCAGGTGGGGTGGAGGGCAGAACACGCAGGGCCTTTCAGACAACAGCAGGGACAGCGGGGTGAGGATGGGTCGCTGGGGGGCTTTGCAGAGGAGTTCAACTGTCTGAGCTGTCATGCTCACTGCGTAGGGAACAGACTGCAAGGGTGGGGCGGGGTGGTAGGCACTACTACTTACTGCCCAATGTCCATTCTGCTCTTTTTCTTGAAATCTAATGATTTCGTTCTGTATCGTGCACAACATTGCAAGGCCAACCAACAAACTAAATTTTCTAGACTCCCAACATGTAGGAGTGGTTAGATGAATGACCTATTCCCAGGAGAAGCTATCACCGTTGACCCCTGATCAACTAGGATGTAAGGGGTACCGACCCCTGCACAGTCCAAAATCCACGTAGAACTTTTGACTTCATAGTTGGCCCTTAGCATCCATGGATTCAACCAACCTCAGATCAAAACAGGATTTTAGATCCTTGGTTAAAAATGTGAATATACTGTTTTCTATATGCAGTTGCTTGAATCTGTGCAGGCAAAACCCATAGCTAGGGAGGGCCAACTGTATTGGTTGAAAAACCACCACATAAGTGAACCTGGGGAGTTTGATTCAGTTCAAAGGTCAAGTGTATTTGCTTTGTTAAAGGACAGAGTCAGCTGGCAAGGATCCTTTAACCTTTGCCCCTTCCCCCTTCTTCTTTGAAAGACTGCATGCCTGGAGGTGTGGAAACCTTTCTGAGATACAAGAACTAGGGACAGAGGCTGAGGATGATGGAGCTGGAAGTCAAAGATGCCTGGGACCATGGTGACATAACGGAGCTGCTGCCCAATCCTCGCCTGACAATTTGGTGAATATTTCCTGTGACCCTTCCGGTTCTCATATGCCCCATAACCATCGCTTAGTAAGTACTTATGGACACGTCCTAAGACCAGGTTTAAGTGACAGAAGTAAGTCTGAACAACACACCTGCCCCGTCGTGTCCCCGCTGAAAGAGTGACAGGCAAAGTAGACTGGCAGCCCTTCAGGGGAAAGGAAGTCGAGTGTTTCCAGTTGCTGGATCTGATCAGTGGTGCCCCTCACAGGAAGCAAAGGAAAATGGTGCTGGAAGAAGCTGCCCCGACCCCCACCACAACTCTCACCCTGGGGAGACACCCCTCCTCCTCCTCTCGACCTTGTAGGCATGTTGACCCTCAGAGGGAACACCCCAGCTCTCTGAGGAGGATTGTCCTAGGCCCCGGGAAGCCCTCCCACACCCGAGGGAGGACTGGAGATCACCTCTGGCGGCATATCTTCTCTCAGGTTTGGGAACCGAGCCAGGGGGTGTGGGGTCAGCTGGGCTTCAATGTCGGCCACGAAAGCCTTCCGTGCCAGCTGCGCTGCTGAGAGCTTGGAAAACTTCACTGCCTGGAGCAGCTCATTCTGCTCCTTGGAACGTCGGGGAGGTCTGTTCTCCTCAAGGCCCCGAAGGATCATGCCTTCTTCGCAGGGAGGGCAGCCTGTCCTGAAGTCGTCTAGTCCATTTCTCACAAATACCCACCGCTTCGCGTTCATGGTGGTGGGGTACGGTGGCCTGGCCTCAGCATTCGTGAAACACTGGGAAGGCACCTTCTCTCTATACCTGAAAGACAACATGCCTGCTTGTCAGGACCACAAGGACTGGGGTAGGAGGAGGTTGTGAGGAGGCTTTGTGGAGAAGAGGTGTGGGGAGAAGGGTTGCAATGGAGAAGGTTGAGTTCTTCACACTGCTAGTTCATGGCACAGTATCACTGGTCTGTGCGAGGCCCTCTCCGGCTGTCTTTATTCTATGTCATCTCCACATCCCGCTCTCGTTGCGCTCGCCCGCAGAGGGGAACCCGCTCCGACAGATTTGCACTGCACCCTTTGTTCCTGCACATCCTGATAATGTCTGCATGATCCTTTTGTGTGCCTGTATTTCATTGCCATACATGCTACTGTTCTGTTTCTTATTTGTTTACCAAGCACAATAGTATAAAGGCCTATCCATGTCACTATGTGTAAGTCTAATCCATTATCATCACCTGCTGCCACCACAGTTCGTTTATCCATTCTCTTTGTGAAGGACACTCACAGTGGCAGCCTCGTTTAGGACTCTTTCTTATCCTTTAAAAGGACTCAGTACAGTGGGGAACACCTACATCTCAGTGACAACTGCCCTCCTCTAGCTGAGTGACCTTGGCACTTTGTTTAACCTCTGTGGACCTGGGTTTTCCTTTAAAACTTAGGGGGTCAACGTTTGCAAACGGGCAGCCCATGGGGTGCCTTGGGCCTACGAACATATCACTTGGTCCCCTTATTGTTTTCATAAGAATCACAATGGCTAATATTTATCAAGAACCTTTTATATAACAGGCACTATTTTAAGTGCTTTACATATATTAACTAATTTAAATCATATAATGACCCTATGAAGTAGGTACCAGTATCGTTTCCATTTACAGATAAGGAAACTGAGACACAAGGAAGTTAAAAAAAACAACAAAACAAAACAAAAACATTTATCAAAGGTCCCACTGCTAATAAGTAGGAAAGCTGGGATTTTAATCCAGGCAGTGTGACTCGGACAAAGGTGTTTATCCTCTACACCAGAGCTTCTGACATAAAAACAACTCTCCATAAATAATTTGGAACTAAAATTGGGAGTGCTGGGAACACTGGGTCTACCTTCCGCGTATCTAGTCCTGGTATGACGGCGGCCTCTCTGGACAAGCCCTCTGCTGTCTTATTCCCAGTGTCAGCCCTCCCCACGCCTCATACCCAGCCTGCTTCCCTCAGTTTCCTTACCCAACAAGCCCCTATTTGTACTGAGTAGTTAAAGCATAAAGACCATTTGGAGAAGAGAAACGGACAAATAGGAGGAAAAATAAGACCAGTTCCTGGATAATCTAATATATCCAGCCATTGCCACTCAGAATATGGAACCTGAGCAGCTTAACAGCTGGTCTCTCATTCTCCTAACACATCACACTGCCAGCTCGTTCTATTGTATTGTGTTTTTTCCTGAAGCCTCCTCTACGTCTAAGCGCCTTTCATCTATAATGGCTCTTTATACCAAATCTACTTCTAGCTGCACTTATCCTATAGGCACAAAGCATTTTTAAGAGATTCCAGCTTGATCCCCATTCTTTTCTTGTGAGTCCTAGAAACTTCTTGCTTGCTGTGCATGTTCAGCTGTATTTTAAAGGCTTAATCTTGCTCTACTATGATGATCTAGATGAAAGGACTCAAAAAGATGAGTTTACAAAAAGTTGCTCTTTGCAATTAATACATCACTTTGAGATAGGAACCTGGTGGGAGTGTTGAAATTATACCTAATCTTGAGATGTGATGACACACCCATTCATTATGATCTACTAACAAATAATCCACCATGGTATTAAATATCTCTACAAAGTTTATTTTCCATATGTTTACAGCTAACTCCAACATCCAAGCGCTTCATGAAATCAAATCTGATAACCAACATTTTTGCTTAAGCACAGTCATACACTTCAAGCCGCATGGAACATTCGAGCTGGCAGAAACCTGAAAGAAATGTTGTCCACCTTCCTCACTTTTCAGTGAGGAAACTGCGCTCTGAGCGGGGAACAAGGTAGCCAGTGTTGAGGCAGGGCTGCACACCACCTCACTGTGTCCCTCACAGCTAATAAACCGACCTCTTTGCATTTTGTTGAGTTCATGAAAAATTCTCTTGACCTGAAATTATCTTTTCTAAACATTTACTGTCTTCACAGCCATTAGTATATGATACATGGATATTTCCATCGTTAAGAATTGCAAGAGTATTGGGCATTCATCCTAAAGAAGTGAAAACACTATGTTCACTCAAAAACCTATACACAAATGTTCATAGCAACTTTATACATATAGCCAAAAAAGGGAAACAATATGAATGTCCTTCAATAGGTAAATGGATAAACAAATTGTGATATATTCATTCCATGGAATACTATTCAGCAATAAAAATGAACAAACTGTCGATACACACTACATCTTGGATGGATCTTGGGCTTTATACTGAATAAAAAAGACAATCTCAAAAGATTATACACCATTTTATTTTATTTATCTAACATCCTGAAAAGAACAATACCAAAGCAATGCAGAACACATTAGTGATTGCCAAGGGTTGGGGGTGGGGAAAGAAATGATGATTTAAAGGGGTAGCATATGTGCCCTGGCCGGTTTGGCTCAGCGGTTAGAGCGCCGGCCTGCGGTGCAGAGAGATTCAGGTTCAGTTCCCGCTAAGGGCAGGTAACTCAGTTGCAGTTTGTCCCCTGCCATGGTTGGGTCGTTTGGGTGGCAGCCACTCAATGTGTACCTTTCACGTTAATGTTTCTCTCTCTCTCTCTTCCTCTCTCCCCCTCCCACTCTATCTAAACAAAAAATGGGAAAATGTACTCGGGTGAGCATAAAAAGAAAAGGGTGGGGTAGCACATCTAAAGGGGTCTCCTCTGAAATGACAAAACAGTTTTGTATCTTGATGTATACATATGACAAAATTTTACAGAACTATACACACAGGAATGCAAGTAAAAACTGGTAAAATGAAAGTAAGGTCTATAGTCTAATACATTGTGTCAATGTAGATTTCCTGCTTTGGCAATGTATTATAGTTATGTAAGATGGTAGCACTAGAAGCTGCAGGGGGAAGGGTACACGGGCCTTCTGCACTATTTTTGCAACTTCTTGTGAGTCTACAATTACTTCAAAATAGAAAGCTTAACAAGAAAAAAAAGAAAAAAAAAGTTTGAAAATGGGCGAAATAGGGGATTCACAAAGAGCTCATACTTGTTAACACGTATACAGTGCATAATCATACTATATGCCAGTAACTGCTTCACATGTACTATGTCGGTTAATCCTCACAATAATCTCATAAAACGATTGTGTTTATTGTCTCTATTTTTCAGTTAAGAAAACTGAGCCCAGCCCTGGCGGGTTTGGCTCAGCCGTTAGAGAGTTGGCCCGCAGACTAAAGTGTCCACGTTTCAATTCTGGCCAAGGGCAGGTACCTCAGTTACCATTCGTCCAATCGTGCCCATGGCAACCCATCCATATGTCTCTCTCACATCCACGTTTCTCTCTCTCTCCACCCCCCTCTTCCTTCTCCCTCTCTCCCTCTTGCTCTATCTGGAGATAAATGTAAAAGTATCTTCTGGGTGAGGATTTTCAAAAAAGAAAGAAAGAGAGAGGAAGGAAGGAAGGAAGGAAGGAAGGAAGGAAGGAAGGAAGGAAGGAAGGAAGGAAGGAAGGAAGGAAGGAGGAGGAGAAGGAAGAAAGGAAGAAAGAAGAGATAAAGAAAGAAAGAAAGAAGAAAGAAAAAAGAAAGAAAGAAAAGAAAAGAAAGAAGAAAGAAAGAAAAAGAAAGAAAGAAGAAGGAAAGAAAGAAAGAAAACTGAGCCCACGAACTTGCCTAAGGTCACCTTGCAAGAGAGAGGCGAGAGGCATACTGGCCTTGACTCCAGCCTTTCTGATTCTAGACTTGGTTATCTTTACCACCACACATCAGTCCAGCCTCCTAGAGAGCAGAATTCCATTCTCACTAAGGCTCAAGGAATCAGCAAGGGCAACCAGCCTTGGATTCCTGCCCTGTGGCTGTGACACTGCCCCCATAGGCCAGGCAGTCCCCAAACACAGGCTCAGCTTGCCCACAGTCACCCGCTAAATGGCCAATGGCTCAAGGTGCAGCAGACCCCTCACAGGGGGTGCAGGGGTCCAGTTGGCTAACTCGGAGAAGGGTGAGTCCTAGACTAAACCAGTCTCCACAGAGGACTCTGTGGCCGTCAGTTTCCCATCTGGAATAGTTCTTTTAATCTGCATCCCCGGGGAGTTGTAAGGATTATAGAAAAAAAAGGTGTCCTTTGCAATGAGCAGCGTTGAGCGCTGGTTATTTTATGTTATAATCTTTTAGGTGCTGGGCACCTTGAAGGGGAAAGGTAGGTGGTCCTGCAGCCCAGCCCTGGGTTGCCATCGGCCACCCCCACCAGCAGCTCCAGCCCTTGCCCAGCCCCAGCCCCAGCCCCAGCCCCTGCCCCACCCCAGCCCCAGCCCCAGCCCCTGCCCCAGCCCAGCAAGAACGGGTTCCAGGCGCCCCCATGCGGCACCCGGCGCTTACCGGGGCCTGCAGTTCCTGCCAACCCCGGTCAGCTCTTTAGGCCTGAACAGACGCCTGTCGTTCGCCATCGTCTCACTTTCGCAGCGGTGACCGCTGAGCCGTTGGCGATTCTGCGGTCTGGCGTCTGGGGTCGCTAGGAGACCACGGAGCCACGCGCGCTTCGATTCCACCCCGGCGCGAGCCCAGGCGCCCCCCGCGAAGTCCTGCGTTTCCCTGGAACGCGCCCCTGCACAGCTCATACCCCTGCTCGCCAGGGGTCCCGGAGGCCAAGGTGTTGGGGACCTTGGCTAGGGAAGGGAGAGGGCCATGTGCTTGGTTTGTGTTTGTTTTTTAACTTACTTTTATTGTTGAGAGCACTACAGATGTCTCCCATTTTCCCCACTTTGCCTCCCTCCACCGGGCTCCGCCACAGCCCAGGCCTTCACCTCACTGTTGTCTGTGTCCAAGGGGTATGCGATAAATTCTTTGGTTAATCTCTTCCTGCTCTCCTTCCTCCTTCCCTCTGAGATGTGTCGCTCTGTTCCATGCTTTAATGCCTCTGGACCTATTTTGTTCCTCAGTTTATGATGTGCATTACATTCCACAAATAAGTGATATTTGTCTTTCTATGACTGGCTTATTTCGCTTAGCAGAGCAATTCCCAGGTCCATCCATACTGTTTCAAAGGGTAAGAGATCCTTCTTTATTACAGCTTTATTTTTGTTACAGATGTTTCTCCTCCCTGCCCCTCCCTGCCCTCCCCACCCCCGCAGGCACCCTCCTTATTATCATGCCCTGACCTCAAGCATTGTCGTCTATGTTCATTGGTTACCTATACATGCATTAAGTTCTTTGGTTTATCTCTTCCCTCCCCTGGGCTCCCCTCCTCTGAGGTTTGTCAGTATGAACCTTTCATACTCCTTTTATGTCTCTAGGTTTTGTTCATCAGCTTTTTTTTTTTGTTCATTATATTCCACACATAAGTGAGATCATATGGTATTTATCGTTCTCTGATTGGCTTATTTTATTTAGCATAATACTCTCCATGTCCCCCCATGTCTTTCCAAAGGATAGGAGATCTTTCTTCCAGCTGCATAGTGTTCCATTGTGTATGTGTCCCACAGCTTTTTTTATCTCATGTATTTATGGACACTTGGGCTGTTTTCAGATCTTAGTGATTGTAAATAGTGCTGCTATGAACATAGGGTACATATATTCTTTCTGATTGGTGTTTCAGGTTTCTTAGGATATATTCCTACAAGTGGGATCACTGGGTCAAATGGAAGTTCAATTTTTAATTTTTTGAGGAAACACCATATTGTTGTCCATAGTGACTGCACCAGTCTGCATTCCCACAAGCAGTGTACTAGAGTCCCCTTTTCTCCACACCCTGGCCAGCACTTGTTGTTTGATGACTTGTTGATGGGAGCCATTCTGACAGGTGTGAGGTGATACCTCATAGTTGTTTTAATTTGAATCTCTGATTATTAGTGACATTGAACATTTTTTTATATCTCTATTGGCCATTTATATGTCCAGTTTGGAGAGGTGTCTAGGTCCTCTGCCCCTTTTTTAATTGGGTTTTTTGTCTTCTTTTTGTTGAGTTGTATAAGTACTCTATACATTTTGGTAATTACCCCTTATCTGATGTATCATTGGCAGTTATGCTGTCCCATATGGTGGGTTCCCTTTCCATTTCAATGTGCGTTTCTTTTACTGTGCAGAAGCTTTTTAATTTGATGTAGTCCTACGTGTTCATTTTCTCCTTTGTTTCTGTCGCCTTAGTTGTTATATCAGTGAAAATTCTGCTGTGTATGATGCCTGAAATTTTGTTGCCTACATTTTCTTCTGTGATTTTTATGGATTCATGAGTTACATTTAAGTATTTTATCCATTTTGAGTTTATTCTTGTGTATGCTATAAGCTGGTGGTCTAGTTTGATTTTTTTGCATGTAGCTGTCTAATTTTCCCAACACCATTTATTAAAGAGGCTGTCTTTACTCCATCGTATGCTCTTGCCACCTTTGTCAAATATTATTGAGCATAAAGTCTTGGGTCAATTTCTGGGTTCTCTGTTCTGTTTCATTGATCTATATGCCTGTTCTTGTGCCAGTACCAGCCTGTTTTGATTACAATGGCTTTGTAGTATAACCTGAAATTCGGTATTGTGATCCCTCCTACTCTGTCCTTCATTTTCAAGATTGCTGTGGCTATTTGGAGTCTTTTTTGGTTCCCTATGAACTTTTGAAGTATTTGTTCTAGTTCTGTGAAATATATCTTTGGTATTTTAATGGAGATTGCATTGAATCTACAGATTGCTTTGGGTAATATAGACATTTTAATGAAGTTAATTCTTCCAATTCATGAACAAGGTATATTCTTCCACTTTTTTATCTTCTTCTATTCCTTTTTTCAATGTCCTGTAGTTTTCTGCAAATAGGTCCTTTACTTCTTTGGTTAAGGTTATTCCTAGGTATCTTAATTTCCTTGCCTCAATGGTAAATGGAATTTTTTTTTTTATCTTCAACCAAGGACTTTTTTTTTTTTTTTTTGCATTTATCTTCAGATAGAGCAGGAAGGAGAGAGGGAGGAAGAGAGAAAGAGAAACATCAACATGAGAGAGACATATCGAGTGGCCACCACCCACAAGACCCCAACCGGGGCCAGGAGCAAACTGCAACCAAGATATGTGCTTTTAGTAGGAACCTAACCCAGGACTCTCTGGTCCACTGGCCAATGCTCTAACCGCTGAGCCATACCAGCCAGGGCTGGGATTGCTTTTTTAGTTTCTCTTTCTGTGAGTTCATTATTGGTGTATAAGAATGCCATCGATATCTTGATGTTAATTTTATATCCTGCTACTTTGCCAAATTTGTTTATTAAACCTAGTAGATTTTTTATGTAGTCTTTAGGGTTTTCTATGTACAATATCATGTCATCTGCAAATAAAGACAGTTTCACTTCCTCCTTTACAATTTGGATCCCTTTTTTTTTTTTCTGCATGTCTAATTGCTGTGGCTAAGACTTCCAGTACTATGTTAAATAAGAGTGCCAAAGTGGTCATCCCTGTTTTGTTTCTGTTCTTAATGGAAATGCTTGTAGTTTTTAACCATTGAGTATGATGTTGGCTGTAGGTTTTTCATATATGACCTTATTATGTCGAGATATGATCCCTCTGTTCCCACATTGCTGAGCATTTTTATGAGAAATGGGTGCTGGATTTTGTCAAATGCTTTTCAGCATTTATTGATATAATATGTTTTTTATCTTTTATTTTGTTTATGTGGTGTATCACATTTATTGATATGTGAATATTGTACCAGCCTTACATACCTGGGATGAATCCCTCTTGGTCACGGTGAATAATTTTTTTGGTGTATTGCTGGATCCAATTTGCTAATATTTAGTTAAAGATTTTGGCATCTATGTTCATCAGGGATACTGGCCTGTAGTTTTCTTTCTTTGTAGTGTCTTTATCTGTTTTTCTCCTTTGAAGTCCTCCGGAAGTTTAAAAATATATTTTGGTGCGCCTATGTTGGGTGCATTTATGTTTACCAAGGTTATATCTTCCTGGTGGATAGATCCTTTCAATATTATGTAGTGGCCTTTTTTGTCTCTAGTTATGGCCTTCATTTTGAAGTCTATATTGCTACTCCAGCTCTTTTATCCTTTTAATTTGCTTGGAAGATTTTTTTCCATCCTTTAACTTTCAACCAATATGAGTCTTTTGTTATGAGGTGGGTCTCTTGTAAACAACATATCAATGAGTCATGCTTTTTTTTTTTTTTTAACTTATCTTTATTGTTGAATATATTACAGATGTTTCTTCTTTTTTTCCTATTGATCCCCTCTTCCTCAATCTCGCACCCTCCTGCCTTTCCCCACACTGTTGTCTGTGGCCATTGGTTATGCATATATGCATATAAACTTTTTGGTTTATTTCTTCCCACCCCCTCACCCCTCTTCCCTTTGAGTTTTGTCAGTCTAACAACCAATTTGTACTTCTTAATCCCTTCACCTTTTCCACCCATTCCCCCAACCCCCCTTCCATCTGCAAACTAACCGAATGATCTCTGTATCTATGGGAATATTTCTGTTCTGCTTGTTCATTTTGTTTGTAGATTCAATTGCTGATAGATATGTATTTATTGCCATTTTGTTTGTTCACATTTTTTATCTTCTTTTTCTTCAAGAAGACCCTTAATGTTTCATATAATAATGGTTTGGTGGTGATGAACTCCTTTAGCTTTTTCTTGCCTGGGAAACTCTTCATATGGCTGATTCTAAATGATATCTTTGCAGGATAGAGTAATCTTAGTTGTAGGTTGTTGCTTTCCATCACTCTGAATATTTCTTGCCACTCTCTTCTGGCCTGCAAAGTTTCTTTTGAGAAATCAACTGACAGTCTTATGGGAGCTCCCTTGTAGGTAACTAACTGCTCTTCTCTTGCTGCTTTTAAGATTCTCTCTTTGTCTTGAAACTTTTGCATTTTGATGATGATGTGTCTTGGTGTGGGCCTCTTGGGGTTCATCTTGATTGGGACTCTCTGTGCTTCGTGGGATTGTGTGTCTTTTTCCTTCACCAAGTTAGGAAAGGTTCTGCCGTTATTGTTTCAAATAGGTTTTCGATTTCTTGTTCTCTCTCTTCTCTTTCTGGCACCCCCAAGATGTGAATGTTGGCACACTTGAAGTTGTCCCAGAGGCTCCTTACATTATCTTCATTTTTTTGGATTCTTTTCTCTTTTTTGCTGTTCTGATTGGGTGTTTTTTGCTTCCTTTTATTCCAAATCAATGGTTTGCTTCTTGGCTTTACCTACTGTACTATTGAATATGTATAAATTATTCTTTATTTCAGTTAGTGCCTCCATCATTTCTGACTGGTCCTTTTTTATGCTCTTGAGGTCCTCACTAAGTTCACTGAAGTTCTCACTAAGTTCATTGAGCATCATCATAAGCAGTGTTTTGAACTCTGCATCTGTTAGGTTGCTTATCTCCATTTCACTTAGTTCTTTTCCTGGAGTTTTGTTCTGTTCTTTCATTTTGGAACTGTCTTTTTGTCTCCTCATTTTGGCTGCCTCGCTGTGTTTGTTTCTATGTATAAGGTAGAGCTGCTATGTCTCCGGGGCTTCCTAGGGTGGCCTATTGTAGTAGGTAGGTGTCCTGTGGATCCAATGACACAGCCTCCCTGATCTCCCAGCTGGGCCCTCGAGGTGCACCCCTCATGTGGACTTTACACCTTTCTGTTGTAATTGAATCTTGCTTGCTGTTGGCACCTCAGTGAGAGGGTTTTACTTAGCTGGTAGGAGGGGCGGAGGGGTGGAGGGGAGGAGGAGTGGAGGCATGGATGGGCTGGTCCCATACCCACGTGTGGTGAATAAATATCAGGAGGACACCTCGGCGGGGAAGTTGGTTGGGACAGGGCCTCAGGGAATCACCAGAGTGGGGCAAATAGTGTGAGCCAGGTTGCTGGAATCCCAGATATGGTGGCCATTTGCCTGCCCTGTGGAGGAAGGGCTCATCGAAGAAACAAAGGCCTCTGACAGCACGTCTGTCCAGGAGAAAGCTGCCTCTCCAGCCCTTGTCCCAATGTCAAACAACTCAGTTCTTCCCCGGATGTCTCTAGTACCTTTCGAGCTGCCTCCCTCACACTGGAGCCTGGAGGGTGCGAGTCCGAGTAAGTCTGCACATGGGCCCTTTAAGAGGAGCTGCCTGGGGCTTCAGCAGCCTCAGCCTCCTCCACCTCAGTTTCCGCTGGTTTTTACAGCCAGAAGTTATGGGGACTTCTCTTCCTGGCACTGGAACCCTGAGCTGGTGGCCTGGTGTTGGACGAGGACCTCTCACTCCTCAGGTAGGACCTTCCCCGCCGAGGTGTCCTCCTGATATTTATTCACCACACGTGGGTATGGGACCAGCCCATCCATGCCTCCACTCCTCCTCCCCTCCACCCCTCCGCCCCTCCTACCAGTCTCCATGTGGCTGCTTCTTTAATTTTGTGGTTATAGAACTTCCATTCAGCTTGATTTCAGGCAGTTTTGAATGATGGTTGTTCTGCAGTTTAGTTTTTCTACCTTCTCTTCTAATTCAGTGATCTGATTCTCGGCCTCCTCTACTCTGCTGGTTATTCCTTCCAATGTGTTCTTTATTTCTGCAATGTCATTCTTCATTTCCAATTGGTTGGTTTTCAATGCTTCTATATCTTTACTCATGCTGTTGAGCTTCCTCAAGATCATAGCTCTGAACTCTACCTCTGATAACTTGCTTAGCTGCATTTCATTTATCTCATCTTCAATAGAGTTCTCTTGTTCTTTTGTTTGAGATTTGTTTCTTTGTTTCACCATTTTGGCTATCTCAGTGGGTTTTGGAGCCTGCCAAATATTCCTTGTGGGTGTTGGTGTTCTTCTGTGTGTGGCTCCCTCTACTCGGTTTGAATGAGTATGAGAGGACCCATGTTAAACACCACTGTCAAATCTTACTTTCCTGGGTAGATTTGCAAGCCCAGGAAAGGTTCAGTTATCCTCTAGCTTTTTGCCTGGAAGCTACTTAGTGACAGTTACTTAATTAGCCTCAGCCCTGAATGAAAAATCCCTCACGTGTTCAGGGTAAGAAGATTTGCAGTGGGTGGGGCAGATGCTTGCTGGCTGTTAAGGAGCTTCAATTTGCATTTCTCTGGCCTGGCAGGGTGGTGTTAAATTCCTGAAGGAGGGGCTGCTGCTTCTCCCCAGGGCTCCAGGAAGGTGCTCTTTGAGTAATATGGCTACTGTCCTGTGAGGGAGTGATTCAGCACAAAACTCCCATTGCCATCCCTGCTGTCCAAGCTCCCGAGTCTCTCCACAGAGTTCCTGTCTAGTCTTCTCTCCCTCTGCTAGAGCCCAAGGTGAGTGGCTGTAGCTAACTTTGTGCTCTGTGCCAGCCCTCTGCACTGTGGAGCCGGCTTGGGATTTTAACCCCAAGAAAGTGGCTCACAGCAAAAATAACTGCTATCCGTGGGCTCCCAGCCCACCTTCTCACACCTCTGCAGTTCTTACCAGGCTCGATTTAGTGTCCTCTTTCTGACTGTGGTTATATGGGTCCTCTCCAGTTGCTTTTCTGTTGGTTTTTCCTGATGATTTGTCTTTATTTTAGTTGTAATTCCAGTTTGGTCTTTGTAGTTTTCATTCACTCCATGGCCATTTTGGAATCCCCCTATCACAGCTTTTTTTTTTTTTTCCTTTATTGATTTTTAGAGAGAGAGGAAGGGAAAGGGAGAGAGAGATAGAAACATCAATGAGAGAGAACATTGCTTGGCCACCTCCCACATGCTCCCCACTGGGGATCTGGCCCACAACCTGGGCATGTGTCCTAATTGGGAATCAAACTGGCGACCTCTTGGTGCATGGGTTGACACTCAGCCACTGAGCCACACCAGCTGGACTATCATAGCTTTTTTATCCACTCATATACTGATGGGCACTTGGGCTGTTTCCAGATTTTAGCTATTGTAAATAATACTGCTATAAACATAGGGCTGCATATATTCTTTCTGACTGGTGTTTTGGAATTCTTGGTATATATTCCCAGAAGTGGAGTTGCTGGGTCAAACAGCAGTTTCATTTTTAATTTTTTGAGGAAACTCCATACTGTTTTCCACAGTGGCTGCATCAGTCTGCATTCCCTTTTTTCCACATCCTTGCCAGCACCTGTTTGTTGATTTATTGATGGTAGCCATTCTGACAAATGTAAGATGATACCTCAATGTGGTTATTATTTGCATCTCTCTGATAATTAGTGACATTGAGCATTTTTTCATATGTCTATTGGCCATCTTTATGTTATCTTTGGAAAAGTGTCTATTCAGGCCTTTTGCCCATTTTTTTTGTTGGATTGTTTGTCTTCCTCTTGTTAAGTTGTATAAGTTCTTTGTATATTTTGGAAATTAACCCCTTATCAGAAGTGGCATTGGTTTCATTGTTTTAATCTGTTGGGAAGATGTTTCCATCTTCCCACTGAAATTTACTGTAAGCTGGGCCATGTCTGTTTTTCTCACTGCTTTTATTTATTTATTTTTAATCCTCACTTGAGGACATTTTTCCATTTTTTGTTCAGATAGAGTGGGAGGAAGAGAGAAAAAAAGAGAGAGAGAAACATCAACATGAAAGGGACACATCAAGTGGCTGCCACCCGCACGACCAACCAGGGCTGGGGACAAACTGCAACTGAGGTACGTGCCCTTGGCAGGAACCGAACCCTGGTGTCTCTGGACCGCAGGCCAACACTCTAACTGCTGAGCCAAACCGGCCAGGGCTCTCAATGCTTTTAAAAAATAATGTTTGTTGAAGGAAAGAAAGGAAGAAGGCAGCTGGAAAGATAGCAAGAGAAAGAGAATGGAAAGAGAGGGAAAGGAATAGACTGATGTCTAATGGTGAGAAGGCTTTTTAGCATGAAATGTTTTCTTGGAGGTCTTGGAACTGCCTGGATATCACAGCCTCTGTAGCTGTGGGCTGTGTGCCTAGTCGCCAGCTGATTTCCAGAATCCATTCCAGCCTGTGTGTTATTTGATTCTGTTGCTTTGACCCACTTCCAGCAGTGAAGTTACCATCCAGTTAGCCCTGGTAGGCAGATGCCCATGTATATATGGGTTGCATGAGGATGTTTTGGTTTTGCTAACTTCTCTTGCTACTTCTGAAGTGTTTCTGATTTAACTATTAAGTATTGCTTCCAGAGAAAATAGCAAGGAATTCTCCTGTCTCAAAATTATTGCAGTAGTTAAATTATGTCTGTTATGGGAGAATAATTTTGTAGTCATTTAAAGATGTCTTCTCATTTTCACACTCTCTGGGAATAAATGAGGTCTACCCTTGGGAATCTATTAAATATCTGGATAGTATTAAAAGTGCCTCGAGTGGTAATAGTTTCAGCATCTTCACTTGTGTGTTTTCAGCTGCTTTCTCTGTGCACAGTGGAGAGCCCTGGAGTTCCCCCCCTTAGGTGAGTCCTCGTTCTGCCACTTAGTAATCGTGCACTCCTGGGCACAGTCACTTAAAACATTTTTAAGCTTCATTGATTTCCTAGCCTGAAAATTGGGAAAATAATAGTGTCTGTCTATAGTGGTATTGGGGGATTCAATGCTGGCAATATTGAATCCCTGCTAAATATTATTATTGTCTCAGCTGTGAACTGGGAATAGGTGTATTTGCCCTGCCTACTTCATAGAGTTGTTACAGGAGTCAGTTAACAGAGAAAGGTATAAATGTAACCATTATAAGGAGCCCAATTACTTCTTTTTATTATCTTTCTTTCTTTTTTTTTTTTTTTGGTACCTGCCCCTAGCTGGAACCGAACCCAGGACTCTCTGGTCTGCAGGCCGATGCTCCAACCGCTAAACCAAACCAGCCAGGGCTGTTTTTATTATCTTTGATAATATCTTTGATATAGTTTGATTGATTGCAAATTCAAGCTTAATTACTTTGAGGAAGTAGGATTTCTCCTTAAGACTGAGGGTTAGGATCATGTCCATCTTGCTCCTAGTACTGTGCCTGGCACGCAGTAGGTACTCATTCAACAACCATTGTCTGTTATGACCATGTGAGGCACTCGAGATGCTAGGCAATGGAGAGTAAACAGACTTGGTTCTTGTCATCTTGGTACTTAATTTGCATGGATTAAGAAGGACACACCTATTTTCATGACTTTTGCATTCTCACAAGTTAATATTTGCTCCATGTAGTAATTTTGTCTCTATATCTGGTAGGAGACAACTAACATTATTTTTATTTTACCACATTCCATACCTTAATTATAGTCATTACCCATAGAGTCTTTCATTCATTCTCTCTCTCTCTCTCTCTCTCTTTCTCTCTCTTACAACACAAAGGTAAAATGTGTTACATGTAATCTAATGAGTAGATGTCAAATAGTGAGGAGGAGGATGTTCCAGTTGTTTTTCTAGCATTATTGACAAGTAATGTGACCATTTCATTTCCAAATAAGATTACTCAAATACCTATAACAGGGTTGCCGAAAACTATTACTGCATCTTTCCCACTCAAGGACTAATTACTCTCTCTGTAACTTTCATAACATACTCCACAATACTTAGTACACAGTATTTTCCAAAAAAAAAAAGCATTTGAACAACAAAAACAACAGAACTTTAAACTGAGAAATTATAAAGTGGTCTTGCATTGGTAGAAACCCTTGGCATCCAGACAAAGTGTGATCAATCCTCCCTGCGGGACTACACTGAGCCTAGACAATCTTTTATCCTCACCCAAGGACACTTTTCCATTTTTGTTCAGGTATAGTGGGAGGGAGGGAGAGGAAAAGAGAGAGAAAAAAACATCGATGTGAGAGAGATACATCGAGTGGCTGCCACCCGCACAACCCCAGCCAGGGCCGGGGACAAATTGCAGCCGAGGTACATGCCCTTAGCGAGAACCGAACCCGGGTCTCTCTGGACCGCAGGCCGATGCTCTAACTGCTGAGCCAAACCGGCCAAGGCGAGCCTAGACAATCTTACCTTCAACCCAGTTCTCACAGAATTTCTACTGATAAATTCAAACTGGCATGAACTTGCCAAGAAAAATAACAAAATCCATGAGGAAACGACACAATAACTAAGAGTCAGTAGAAACAACAAAAAACAAAATTAGATTATAGAAACTTTAAGTATTGGAATGTTCAGATGCAGAATATAAATACATGTGATTAGTTACATATAAGCATATATGCTTGCATACATAAAATAAACATGCTTAACGTGTTGTTGTTTGTTTGTTTTTTTATCTCCACCCGAGGACATTTTTCCATTTTTTGTTCAGATAGAGCAGGAGGGAGAGAGAGGAAGAGAGAGAGAGAGAGAAACATCGACGTGAAGGGACACATCGAGTGGCTGCCACCCGCACGACCAACCAGGGCCAGGGACAAACTGCAACCGAGGTACGTGCCCTTAGCGGGAACCGAACCCGGGTCTCTCTGTACCGCAGGCCGACGCTCCAACCGCTGAGCCAAACCGGCCAGGGCGTGTTGTTGTTTTTTAATACTCATCTGAGGATATTTTTCTATTTATCTTCAGATAGAGTGGGTGGGAGGGAAAAAGAGGGAGAGAAAAGGAGAGAGAGAAGAACATTGACGGGAGAGGGTCACATTGACTGGTTGCCTCCCACACAACCCTGACCAGGGCAGGGGACAAACCGCAACCGAGGTACGTGCCCTTGGCTGAAATCAAACCCAAGACTCATTGGTCCGTGGGCTGATGCTTTACTGCAGAGCCAAACTGGCCAGGGCAAAACATGCTTAATGTGTTTAAGAAATATTAGAGGGAGCCCTGGCCGGTTTGGCTCAGTGGTTAGAGCGTCCGCCTGTGGTCCGGAGAGACCCGGGTTCGGTTCCCGCTAAGGGCATTTACCTCGGTTGCAGTTCGTCCCCGGCCCTGGTTGGTCGTGCGGGTGGCAGCCACTCGATGTGTCCCTTTCACATCGATGTTTCCCTCTCTCTCTTCCTCTCTCTCCCTCCCACTCTGTCTGTACAAAAAAAAAAAAGAAATATTAGAGGGAATTGAAAATGTAAGCAAAGTATAAGAAATTATTTTTTAAAGATAGATTTGAAAAAGAACTACATAGAATTTATAGAAATAAAAAATATAATCATTGCAGTTAAAGACTTTGTGGACTGGTTTACAATAGATTAAATTAGCTCAGTAGAAAATTAGTAAACACAGATAGCTCTGAATAAATGCCTGCAATACAGCAAAATAAGTAATGAAATAAAAAATATGGAAGATAAGAAATATGAAGATATGGAAGAAAGAGTAAGAAAGTCTAACATACGTCTAATCAGATTTCCACAAAAAGGTGGCAGAGAGAATGGGAGAGAGGCAATAATTTCAAATACAATGGCTGATAATTTTCCAGACTTCATTAAAGGTAGAAATTTTCAGTTTCAGGAAGAACAATGGACCACAAAAAAAGATAAAATAAGAGTAAAATATCATATAGCATTTCACCATGAATACGAGAGACAAATAACTGACATTAAAAGTAGCCAAACAGCCCTGGCCAGTTTGGCTCAGCGGTTGGAGCATCAGCCTTCGGGCCAGAGGGTCCTGGGTTCAGTTCCCACTAGGGGCATGTACCAAAAAAAAAAAAAAAAAAAAAGTAGCCAACAGAAAAGATAAATTACTTATAAAGGAACAAGTAAATAGACTAAAAGCTAATGTCTAAATCAATGATAAAGCCAAACACAGTATAGTAATCAAGGTTTGAATGAAAAGAACCATCATTTTAGAATTGTATATTTAGAAAAATTATCTTTCAATAATAGGGCTCAAAAATATTTTCAGACAAAAAAACAAAAATGGCAGGATTTATCATCAACAGAACAAAAGTAGAGAAAATTCTTAAGGTTGCACTTCAGGTAAAAGGGAAAAAATAAGTATTATAAAATACAATAGAATGTTGAAAAAAGGAAAATTGTAAATATATAAGTATTCTTTTAAAAAGTGGATTATATAAACTAATAATAACATCTAATTAGTGGAAATTAACAAAGTAATTTTCTGAAATGCTGAATATTTTATTTAATTGAGAAGAGGATAAATATATTGATTAGAGAAGTATAAGAGAAGATGTACCAGGCAGATATTAACCAAAAGAAACCTGATATAGCTATATTAATATCAGACAGAATAAAATTTATGGCAAAAAAAACACTAGAGATATATAAACATCATTAAAGATTATTATGTGCTGGAGAGGGTGTGGAGAAAAGGGGACTCCACACTGTTTGTGGGAACACAGACTATGCAACCACTATGGAAAACAATATAGAATTTCCTGAAAAAATTAAAAATTGAACTACCATTTGACCCAATGATCCCACTTCTAGGAATATATCCTAAGAAGCATAAAATACCAATAAAAAGAATATATGCACCCCTATGTTCATAGCAGTGCTATTTACAATAGCTAAGATCTGGAAACAGCCCAAGTGTCCATCAGTAGATGAGTGGATAAAAAAGTTATGGTACATGTACACAATGGAACACTATGCAGCTGTAAGAAAGAAAGATCTCTTATCCTTTGAGATGATATAGAGGGACATGGAGAGTATTTTGCTAAGCAAAATAAGCCAATCAGAAAAAGAAAAGTATCACATGATCTCACTTATTTATGGAGTATAATGAACAAAATAGACCCAGAGACATAGAAGTAAGTAGAAATCAGACTGACAAACCTCAGAGGAAGTGGGGGGAGGGTAGAAAGAGATAAATCAAAGAACTTATATGCATATATGCATAACAAATGGACATAGACAACAGTACTGTGAGGGGGGCAGCTGGGAGTGGGGAGGAGGGTATATCAATGGGGGAAAAAGGAGAAACATCTGTAATAAAAATCAATCAATTAATTAATTAATTAAAATAAATAAAATGGTAACCTGAGGCATATGGGCAAAACCATGAGAGTGTCCATTACAGGCCCATGCCCATGCATTTTTTGTAAACTGAATTTTGGGGAGAGAGAAACAGAGAGAAAGATAAACATCAATTGTTTGCCTCTTGTATGTGCCCCCACCTGGGGTCGAGCGTAAGCATATATAACCTGGGTATGTGCCCTGACTCAGAATTGAACCTGCCTCCTTTTGGTGTATGGGATGATGCTCCAACCAACTGAGCCACCTGGCCAGGCCCAGGTGCATGTATTTGTTGTTCCCTCTGCCTAAAACACTCTTCCCTCTGATATCAGCACATCACCCTCTCGGATCAATGCTCTGATGACTCCTCAGGAAGGCCTTTTCTGGAGAAAAAAAAATTAGTGTGACTAATGGTAAGAGGTTTAATTCACACACACATGCATTAACACTACCCAGAGATATACAATTCTAAACTTATATGCACCTAATAACATATATTAATATATTTTTTAAAAGTTGATAAATCCACATAGAGAAATTGATTAATACATTATTCTAATAGGAATATTTTCATACAACTCTTAGTAACATATCAAACAATCAAAATAATCAGTAAGGATCAAGGATTTAAAGCTTGAGCTAATGGATATATGTAGAACTTTGCATCCAACAATTACAGAAAACACATTCTTTGCAAGACCATGTAGAAAATTATATTTGCAAGTTCATGAAACAAGTTTCAGCACATCTTAACTGGTATCATTTAACTCACACACCCTGATCGCAATGCAATTAAGTTAAATATCAGTAATATACTTAAAAGCATTTATTTGAAAATAAAACAAAACACAAATAATTTGTGGCTCAGGAAGATATCAAAATGGAAATTAAAAAATAAATTTAAGTCCTGGCCGGTTTGCTCAGCGGTTAGAGCATCGGCCTGTGGTCCCGAAAGACCCGGGTTCGGTTCCCGCTAAGGGCACGTACCTCGGTTGCAGTTTGTCCCCGGCCCTGGTTGGTCGTGCGGGTGGCAGCCACTCGATGTGTCCCTTTCACATCGATGTTTCTCTCTCTCTCTCTCTCCCTCCCACTCTACCTGAACAAACAAAAACAAAAAATGGAAAAGCCCTGGCCGGTTTGGCTCAGCGGTTAGAGCGTCGGCCTGCGGTCCGGAGAGACCCGGGTTCAGTTCCCACTAAGGGCACGTACCTCGGTTGCAGTTTGTCCCCGGCCCTGGTTGGTCGTGCGGGTGGCAGCCACTCGATGTGTCCCTTTCACGTCGATGTTTCTCTCTCTCTCTCTCTTCCTCTCTCTCCCTCCCACTCTATCTGTGCAAAAAATGGAAAAAATGTCCTCTGGTGAGGATGAAAATAAATAAATAAATAAATAAATAAATAAATAAATAAATTTAAAAATATAAATTATTGTGAGATGCAGCTAAAATGATACTTAGAATGAATTGACCTTAAATCATTAAACTATAAAAGAAGAAAGATTAAGATCTAAATAAATGGAAATGCAGCCTATGTTCAGAGATTAGAAGACTTAATATTAAAATGACAATACTATTCAAAGTGATATACTGACTCAACCAGTCAGTATATTAGATATACTGAACAATGCAGTTAAAAAAATAGGCAAAAGACTTGAATAAACATTTCTCCAAAGGAGATATACAAATGACCAGTAAGCATATTGAAAGATGCTCAATAGCATTAGTCACTAGTTCTGGAATAATGAACATGCAAATTAAAACCACAGAATGGATATACACCAACTAGGATGACTATAATAAACAAAACAACAAGGATTGGTGATGATTTGGAGAAATTGGAACCCTTGTGCACTGCTGGTGGACATGTAAAATGATAGAACTGCTGTGAAAAAGTCTGTCAGTCCTCAAAAGCTAAAAATAGATTTAACATATGGCCCCGCAACTCCACTTCTAAGAATATGTCAAAATGTAGAGGCTCAAATATTTGTTCATCAATGTTAATATCAGCATTATTCATAATAACCAAAAGATGGCAACAACCCAAGTGTTCATCAACAGACAAATGGATAAACAAAAAATATATATGTATATAAGGGAATATTAATCAGCCATAAAAGGAATGAAATTGGGATACATGCTACAACATGATGAAATCTGAAAACATTTTAAGTGAAATAAGCCAAATGCAAAAGAACAAGTATGACTCCACTTATCTGAAATAACTAGATTAGGCAAATTAATTGAAACAGAAAATAAGTTAGATGTGACTAGGAACTTGGGGGAGAAGGAAGAGGGAGATACTGCTTAATGGATACAGAGTTTACCTTTGGAATAATGAACATTTTTGGAAATAGATAGTGGTAATGGTTGCATAACATTATAAGTATTAATGCCACTGAATTGTACCCTTAAATGATAAAAATGGCAAATTTATGTTGTATGTATTTTGCCACAATTTTTAATAGTTGTAAAAAAAAAGTTGAAAATTAATGAGCTAAGAATCCAACTTAACAAATTAGAAAAATAGCCAAGTAAGCCCAAAGGAAAGCCCTGAAGCCTGTAGGCTGCGTTGGAGGGTGGGTTCAGCTACCAGAGGCCCCAATAGAAACGGGGGATAGGGGAAGGGAAAAGTCAGGGTATTTCTCTTTCTCCCTCTCTTTCTATAGGGATATCTATATTTCTTTCTTCTCTTTCTTTTCCCATCAGGCAGCCCCCACACGATTCCAGCTTGCATCAGACTCGGGCTCCTGCTACAGCTAATTCCTGCAGTTTTGATGTGGTAGAGCTTTCCTGCTATTGCTGATCTCTCAGTTACCTCAGCTCCCCTGTTTGCTTTCAGCTCTTCCATCATCTGTAACCTATTCCCTGCATTAAAGCCCCTCAGTTGTACAGAGTGGCTTTTGTTTTCTAGGTAGGAGCTTGATTGATTCATGTTACTTATGACCCAGCATTTCTACTGCCTGGCAAAGGAATCCAGAGGAATTCTCACCCATAAGGAAAGATGTAATATAGATGTTTGTAGCAGTATTATTAGTAGTATTGGTGAGTTGAAGACAGTGTGCATGTCCATTTCTGTGATGTGCATAGGTAAAAATGGGTGGATTACTAGTCATCCATTAGAAGCAACAGTCTAGATATATACTCAGAAACATGGTTAGAGTTTTTAAAATGCAGTGCTGAGTGAAGAAACAGAATAAGATTTTTGCAATAATATGATTTGCATAAATTAAAAATGCATACATACCTGAAACACCAATCAGAAAGAATATATGCACCCCTGTGTTCACAGCAATGCTATTGACAAAAGCTAAGATCTGGAAACAGCCCAAGTGTCCATCAGTAGATGAGTGGATAAAAAAGTTATGGTACATGTACACAATGGAACACTATGCGGCTACAATAAAGAAAAATCTTTTACCTGTTGAGACGATGTTGAGGGACCTGGAAAGTATTATGCTAAGCAAAATAAACCAATCAGAGAAAGACAAGTATCACATGCTCTCACTTATTTGTGGAGTATAATGAACAAAATAAGCCGATGAAAAAAATAGATCCAGAGACATGAAAGTAGGGAACAGACTGACAAACCTCAGAGGGAAAGGGGGTTGGGGGAACAGGAAGAGATAAACCAAAGAACCTTATGCATATGTGTATAACTAATGGACACCGACAACAGTGCAATGAAGGTGGCGGGGGGGCAGGGAGGAGGATGTCAATGGGGGGGAAAAGGAGGGACATCTGCAATATTTTCAACATAAAGATACATTTTTAAAAATGCATGCATACAAACAAAAATATATATTTTACGAGAACTCATGCAGAGAACACTTGAAAATGATTGCCTGTGGAGAAGGCAGAGGAATAGAAGTAGAGGAGGAGATGAAAGCATTGCATAAATGAATGAATAACCAGGGGCCTTGTACACCCAATGGATAATGGAGTGCCATGAATTCAAGAATCAGGCTAACCAGTGTGCTGTATCTGAAGTTGAAAAAAAAGTTGCCAGAAAAATAACTACTACATGGCACTGAGACATAATTTCAAAGAACACACTGTGGATTATGAAACAAGACTGCCCCAAAGCCAACCAAGTTAGTTTGCAGTAGTAACAAGAACATGGGGCAGATGGGGAGGCAAGGAGCCAGAGCTAATGACGGGTACTGGACGGAGCAGGGGTGTTTTGACGTTCTGTGGCAGTTTTACGTGAGCCACGTTGAAGAGGATTCTAGTTCCTCTGATGTTCTTGTCAGTTGCACTCAGATATGAGCTGAGATTATGACTTGTAGTCTCACAACTGAATATAAGTGATAGCAAAAAACCCTGCTTCATGATTTTAAAGGTCAACTATGTCCTCAAAGGGCAAGCTGCTTTCTAAAATGGGGCTCAGACTATAATCAATATATGCACTAAAAAATTAGAAACAAGGAGCATTTGGAAAACAATGACTTGCATTCTCACCAGTGTGAGAATTAAAATTGAAATAAGGCAACAGCAAAGAAATGCTTAACCATGGCACCAGTTTGGGTTTTGTGTGTGTTTTTTTTTAAAATATATTTTTATTGATATTTTTAGAGAAAGAGTTAGGGAGAGAGAAACATCGATATGAGAGAGGTATATCTATCGGCTGCCTCCTGCACGCACCACCCCCCGCCACCGGGAATTGAACCAGGACCTCTCAGGCCATGGGACAAAGGTCAGTCCAATGAACCACACCAGCCAGGCACCAGGTTTTATTTTACTTTGTTTTTATAGTTAGAGTTGGTATGAGTTTCTTGATCCAAAATCATTCAAGTTCTGGAAGGTTCTTTGTGGAAAAGTTTGTAAGACTACTTGAAAAATAATCATATGTAGAGCCCTCAATATAATAAATATCATTTAGAAATTATATTGTATCTGTTATCCATTAAGCTAAAAGTGAACATTGCTCTTCTCATTTTACAAATGGAGAAGTTAAAGTGTGTTTTGTTCATTAATTCTGGTGTTACTCCAAACATAATGAACTCCCTCTCAGGAATTAACATTTGATTGTGTTTATTTGGGCTTTTTTTTTCCCCATTGTACATAGTGTGCTAAAGAAACATTAAGTTGTACTGAATCTTTGTTTCCATAGATTGTGAAGCCAAAGACCCGATTCAAATAAAACAATAATGTGTTATTGACTTATTAGACTTGTTAGGCTCATGTCTAATGACATGAGGAGATTAAAGCAATCACTCAAGCTCATCAAACAGTTATTAAGAAAACCACATTCTGGTCCAGAGTTCTATGCTTGAGTCACTGAGAAAAAATATTGACTCACAACAAGCTGAACAGGCAATATAATATACTGGCTAGGACCAACCTGAGTTTGAATGACAACCCCACCACCTAATAAGGCTAGCAAGTCACTTGCAGTCTCTACACCTCAGCAGTTTCAATAAAACAGACCTAAAAATAGGCTGTTATAAGGTTATAAAAATAGGTTGTTATGGGGATGCAGTACGGAGATAATCTAAAGCTATGCTCTCCAATCAAAATATAATGCAAGCCACAAATGTGAGCCATATATATAATTTTAAATTTTCTAGTAGTTATATTTTGCAAAGTAAAAAGGAACATTAAAATTAATTTTAATAATGTATATGATTTAACCCAATGTATGAAAACATTATTATAACATGTAATTGACATAAAAGTATTAATGGGATATTTTACATTCTTTAACATATATATACTAAGTCTGAAATTTAAGCACATCTCAATTTGGACTGGCCACATTTCAGCTGCTCATTAGCCATTTCTGGCTGGTGGCTACCTTATTGGACAAGACAAGTATTAAATATTTAGTCAAATGCCTAGAACAAAGGAAGCGTGAGAGGAATATTGGTTCAGAAACTGCCTGGTTTATCCATAAGTTGGTTGCACTCCTTACTCTATTCTAAGCATAAAAAATATTTGTTACAAACACAAGTTTGAAGTCATATAGAGGTCACATGCTTTCTCCATTTCTGTTATTCTTGTCCTGTTTACTTCAGAAAATGAGATGGCCCCCATTTTTCCTTCTGACATGAGTAGTGAGTTGTTCACCCTGGTGCTTTTCCAATGAGGGTGTTCCCCTGAGAACTAAGATGAAGAGTGTAGCCTCCATAAAGCATTTCACAGGATTTTTGTCCCAGTGAGCAAATTGCATTTGGCTGGGTAAGATGTTTAATGTGCTCCTGCTACCCCTGGAATACATCTGGAGTCAAAATTATGAAACCTTACTCCTTTAAACCTGACCTGGGTGAGCACGCTCCTTCCCATCACATCCTCCTAGGCGTCTTTGGGAATCAGCCTGAACAGGTGCAATACATTCATTTGATTTAGCCTCTTTTGTGTCTGCTCCCTGCTGGCTTGACAGTTGTCCTTAACCTGCTGAACTCCTGGTAGTGAATGGGTGGAGCTAGGAACCCTGCCTTCTGTAGGTTGAGTCTATCATTGAATTTAAGCCATTGGAGGGCAAGAAATCATTTACTATAGGTCTTTGCTCCTAGCGTGGTAGTTTACAAGGAGCTATCCAAATGTTGGCTGAATTTATGTTCAGTCTCTGGAATTGGAGGACACACACCAGACTCATCCACAGACCCAGATCCAGAATGGTTGGACTTCTCTTTCTGTGGTCCTGATAATATATGACACAGGACTGAGACAGACAAACAGGATTCAAATTAACCCTGTATCATACTTTTACTGCTCTTCATACCAAATCAAGCCAACGTTTACCTAAAATGTGTTCTTCAGACATCACTTTTGATCATCTCAATGAAATAAATTTGACAAGAAAAGTTCCAGACTTTGTCAAGGTCGTAAGACATCTCAGTGACTATAGAAGCAAAAATACCTAGATAATTGTGCATATACTGGGGTGGATCATTTAATATCTGTCTGTTTTCATTATTTTTCTTTAAAATTCTTGTGATAACTATAGAGTAAATTAAACCTGAGTAGTCAGGCTGACAGGTTTCTGTTGGTGGGGGACAATTGCTTAAATGTTCTTTAAGCTTCTCTAAACCACTTCATATATATGCAAAATTCAAACTGATTATTCCCCTTTGTTTCGGTGTCAGAGCCAATAGGAGGGGTGGGGGGAGCATGAACTTTGGCTCCAGGAGGTCCGGATTGGCTCTACAGTTTACTAGCTGTACTGCCTCAGGGCATCAGCCAATCTCTGTCCCGGTGTCTTCATTGGTAAAAATGAGAAAAATAAAGCACTTGCCTCATAGGGTTTTGTGAGGATTGAGTTCGCACGTGTAAAGCTCTTACAACAGTGGCTAAGGTAGTCAAGCTCCCAGGATTTATTAAGACTGTAACTTAGAGGACATCAGAAATGGGGATTCTAAATAGAACAATTCAATGAATTTCAGTGATCAGTGCATCTGAGATTCTCAAACCAGCTTTGTGAAACAGCAGGATGTGGTAATCATATAAAAATGAAAAACACTTTTTTTTAATCCTCACCCAAGGATATTTTTACATGTATCATCAGATAGAATGGGAGGGAGGAAGAAGGAGGAAGGGAAAGAGAAACATCGATGTGAGAGAAACAAAACACATGGATAGGTTACCTCCCACATGACCCAACCAGGGCCCAGGCCGAACCGCAACCAAGGGACGTGCCCTTGACCGGAATTAAAACCGAAACTCATTGGTCTGAGGGTCGATGCTCTAACCGCTGAGCAAACAGGCCAGCACTGAAAACCACTTTCTTTTTTCTCAACTTCTGAGCCCCTAAGTGGGAATCTATATCTGTTTAGTTACTAGCTTTGTGATCTTGGGGCAAACGATTTAATCTGAGCCTCACCCTGTTTTTTACAAATGTAAATGGGGATAATAGTACCTTGATGACAGGGTTACTGTAGAGGAAGGAAGACATGAGAGTGCCTACCACTGTCCCTGGCATACAATAGAGGCTCCCCACAATGTTCCCCTTTATTTTATCTACTATAAATAGCTTCAAATCATATTTTTAAAACGATTTCCCTAAAATAAAATTTATCTTAATTTAATTTTACTCTTTAAATCATCCACTAGACAACTTTAAAGACTAACATTCCCCCAAATGAAATAATAATGAGGCATGATCTTAAACTATTTATTTAAACAAATACCAGTGGTCCATTGTATATAAATGAAAACTATTTTCTAACAAGAAAAGGTTTAAATTGTTATTTAATAGACTTTATAAAAGCATTTAAGGAGAAAGTTTCTAAGTTATTTCATTTGTACATATTCAGCATTTCTTTGAGTCAATTTTTTAGGGAGGTAGAAAAACAATTTGTCTTATCTGAGTGACGCTTTTTGCCTTTTGTAAAGTTTGCTATGAGATGCCAGCAAGTTGTGTCCCTCCTTGTAAACCTAGTTTCTATCTATTCAGAATTCTTATGAATGATAACATTTATTGATCACATATATAGTGCCAGGCACTTTATATGCTTCATCTCATTTAGTCCTTACTCCATGAGGTAAGTACCATTATTGTTTTCATTTGATGGATGAAGAATAAAGACACAGAAAGGTTAAGCAATTTGCCTAAGGTCACACAGCTACTAAATGATGGGAGCAGGATTTAAACACAAAAGAACTTCAGAGTCCACTGACAATGTTGAACTTTTTATGTGAGCCCTGGGCTCCCAGGAAGCAGTTGAGAAACCTCCCCACCTTTTTGTGTTCCAGCTAAGCCACAAAGGATCACCTGCCTATCGGTGATTAGACCTGTTTTTGTCCTGCCTTGTGGCTCTTGTGTACGTGCCTCTACAAAACCCCAGACCCTCACCTCATTTTTACTTTGCGATGTTCATTCCTTCTTTTTTCTTTTTTTAATTCTCACCTGAGGCTGTTTTTCCATTTATCTTCAGAGTGTGAGGGAGTGACGGAGGGAGGAAGAGAGAGAGAGAAACATCAATGTGAGAGAGACACATGGATTGGTTGCCTCTCGCACAACCCCGACCAGGGCCAGTGCCAGACCGCTACCGAGGCACATGCCCTTGGCTGGAATCAAACCCGCGACTCTTTAGTCCGCGGGCCAACGCTCTAACCGCTGAGCCAAACCAGCCAGGGTGATGTTCATTCCTTCTATTTATTTATTTATTTATTTATTTATTTATTTATTTATTTATTATTTATTTATTTTCTTATCCTCACCCGAGGACATTTTGCATTTATCTTCAGATAGAGCAGAAAGGAGAGAGGGAGAATGAGAGAAAGAGAGAGAAACATCGATGTGAGAGAGACATATCGACTGGTTACTACCCACACAACCTCAACCGGGACCGGGGACAAACTGCAACCAAGGCATGTGCCCTTAGTGGGAAGCAACCCTGGGACTCTCTCTGGCCCTTGGGCCGACACTCTAACTGCTGAGCCAATCCGGCCAGGGCTGTTCCTTCCTTCTTAATGAGTATTTTTCCCAACGCAATAACCTGAAAAAAATCATCTACTTGATGGTCTGGTGTGTTTTGCTTTAACACCATAAACTTGACTACTAACAACAAAGTCACATACCTCAGAAAATGAAATCCAGTTTGGATTTTACTGCCTATGGTTGTCAGGTGATGCCTTTTTGGTAGGATGGCCCACATACATTTCATCCAACCTCTCATAATCATCTCAGAAATGTTTACCAACAGGGAGAGAAGGCAGATCTCTGAGAAGATGTGCAGTAAGGTCAGTTTGGAGAAAAATAAGACTGCTAACATCTATGGCTGTTGCTAAAGGAGGAAGTCAAAATAGATTTGAAGTTTTGAAAACACAACTCTCTTCCAAAAATCAATCAATCTGTTTCTCCCTCCCTCTCTCTTTCAAAATTTCAGCAAATACAAACATTCTCAATTAAACAGCTTTCGCAAAATTCCCAACCAGCATTTGCATCTTCTGGGTCCCCCTGTACTGTCCTCCTTCCTAGGGCACAGAGATAAGTAAAACCCATGTCTTGCTCGCGTCAAGCTCACACAGAAGTCGAGCTCGGTTCTAGGTGTATTCCACCCTGACGTGCTCTCTCTGCAGGAGCTGTCTATTGAATGCACACCGGATGGGGACAGGTGCACATGGAGTATTCTAGAACAAGTAACACCTAGCACAGAGATGACAAAAGTTTCATCCTCCCTGAACTAGAACCCCTAAATTCCTCCCACCTTAGTCAAAGGTTTGATATTCAACTTTCAGCAAATATTAAGAACCTACTATGTTCCAGGAACTCTTCCAGACACTGCAGAAACAATGTCACGGTGGAACCCTTCTGTGCCTTGGTTTCTCCATTTACATGCAGTGTCAAGAGTAAAGTGCACATGTCACAAGATACACGTTCTATTTGTTTTTTGTTTTTTTTTATCCTCACCTGAGGACATTTTTCGATATTTTGTTCAGATAGAGTGAGAGGGAGAGAGAGAGAGAGAAACATCGACATGAAAGCGACACATCGAGTGGTTGCCACCCACACGACCCAACCAGGGCCGGGGACAAACTGCAACCAAGGTACGTGCCCTTAGCGGGAACCGAACCCGGGTCTCTCCGGACCGCAGGCCAACGCTCTAACCGCTGAGCCAAACCGGCCAGGGCAAGATACACGTTCTATATCCTCTTCTGCACGACGCTCACTTTCATCTTCCACAAAGGACGTCTTGAGGACACACAGCAAAGATCTTAGTACGTCCACCATATCTGGTGCTAGTATCCAAGAGTTTACATGCATTCATTTATGCCTTCATTTCTCAAGATCCAGAGAAAAACTTTCTTTTTCCTCTCATATTACCATAGTTGGTAAACAAAACAAATTATGTTTACAGTGTCCTTTAAGACAATTAGAAAAACTTCTTAAGTAAAATAAATTTGAGAAATATCTAGAAGAGGGGAACAAATATTGGTAAGGTCATTATGGGAGTACTTATGTTATCAACAACAATTCTCTGGGTTTCTGTTGTCTCTCCTGTGTTACGAAAATCATGGCCCATTTATAGACACATGCCACTTCTTAGAAGGGCCTTTAGCTTCACGTAGCGTTTTTAGTTATGATCATTGTCGTCGTGCTTTGGAGTCTTATTTAAATTAGCAACGAGTTATTTCTTTCAGAAGTTGTGTCCACTTCTTAAGAGGCAATTATTGGTGGAAGACAGCTGAGATGGGCAGAGGGTGCAGACACCGCGGCGAGCACTCCTCGGGCATCCTGGGTTGGGCTGGTTCTCCCATCTCTGCCCTGCCCAGACTGACAGGTTTGCTTTCTCCCTGCTCACCTGCCATTCCCCCCCTTGGACCGACTCCTGCCTCTACAACTTAGTCAAACTGGCCTCTGGGAAGGGTGGGTACAGCTTCACCATGGGGGGAGGGGTGTTCGTCACAAGGGGAAAAACAAATGGAGAAAAAGAATCAATTTTAACTGTTTCAATAACAGAAAGAGATTCCCTCTCCTCTGCTTATCTTTAGAAAACTTGTCATAAATTCTCTCTCTGCCCCCTTGAGATGTATGTAAATCTTTTTCAAAGCTAAATAAGTCTCTTGCCATCTTTACAGTTCAGAAATGTCTTTCTCAAGGACTTGGGAACCATCTCTTTAATATGTAATCATCAAGAAAGATAGCATGCCTGTATCCCACCTTCTGTGGGGGATGGGAGCAGGTGCCTGGCTCCAAGGAGTAAAAATGCCTCTTGTCCTAAAAACACAAAGTTTCCTTTTTCCTTTGGCTAACTGCTAGCACCGAAGGCCACCCAATCACCAAGCAAATAAGGGATGAACTGTGTGGGACAAAGGGATCTGTCCAGTCCTCTCACTTGAGAGCTATCATTCGTCCGGAGAGCATGTGTGGAATGGGTTATATATGCCTGGATATATAAAAGAGTGAGACTTTTTTCTGCCTTTGCCATCTCTTTAGCAGATTGCCTGTGATGCACACCACATTCTGGTTCGACGCATATTCAACAATAAAACTGTTTGCTTTCTCTTCTCTTTTGTGAGAGGTTTCCTGGGTTGGCAGGAGATTTTGTTTTTAATTGCATTGCCCCAACACCACCAGAACCTGGGAAAACAGGGCACAACTGGGTTACATGCCTGTTATCCCAAGATCAAGCCTGAACGTTCCAGGACACACTCATCACCAGCGGTCCAGAGAGCTGCAGGGAGTGGGGAGCAGGCCAGGGACACTGTTCTGTAAGGGTCAGTGCGTGTGGGGCTGAGCGTGGGAGAGGAGAGTGATAATACCAGTTCTGAGGCCCATTGGAGGAAGACTGCGACCCAAGGTCATGGCCCAGTCTTGAAGGATTATGGTCTAGCTTGCTGTTTCCCACACAGCAGTATACACATGGATCACAGGGAGTTCTGCAAATTTTGGTTCAGTTGGTCCAGAGTGGGCCTGAGCTTCTCTATTTCTTTTTTTTTTTTTATCCTCACCCGAGGACATTTTTTGATATTTTGTTCAGATAGAGTGGGAGAGAGAGAGAGAGAGAGAGAGAGGGAGAGAGAGAGCGAGAGAGAGAAACACTGACGTGAAAGGGACACATCGAGTAGCTGCCACCCGCACAACCCAACCAGGGCCGGGGACAAACTGCAACTGAAGTACGTTCCCTTAGCGGGAACCGAACCCGGGTCTCTGGGGACCACAGGCCGACGCTCTAACCGCTGAGCCAAACTGGCCAGGGCAGCTTCTCTATTTCTAATAAGCTTTTCCTGGTGGTTCTGGTGCTGCCTGTTCTGGGATCACACTTTGCAGCAAAAGATTAGAGCAGTGATGTTCAACCTTTTTTGCCGCAGTCCAGCTTCGGATCCAGGGGGCCCCGCAGGTGGGTAAGGCGTCAGCGCTGGGAGACAGATGACTACATGACTCAGAGGCAGTGTGACACTGTTCCGATTTATTGCAAGTTTCTGTGTGCTTATATATTTTCTTTTTTGGCATGAGTTTAACATTTGCAGTTACAGAAGCAGGAAGTTTCATTCCATAGTACCAGAATGTTAGTTTCATTTTCGTCAGAATTAATTTATAACTTTTTGTGTTTATTAGATACTATCAAGGAAGGGAATAGTGTAACTATAAGGTGATAGACAAAGTTAGGTAAGACAGAGTTCTCTATAGGCCCTTTGTCTGAGGTTAACAGTTGACCTTTATTTAAACTCTAGTTCTGGGTTTTTAGATCAGCTAGTTTTTGATTTACTTTTCTAACTAACTCAGGACAGCATTTCGTATAAAAACCTATTCAATTGCAATAATTGAGATTTCTATTGTTCCTTTGTGCGTAAGCACCAAGGGGGACCTTGGCGTGCTGATTGTTCCATGAAAGGTGAGCTTGCATAAGGAATGTGTAGTCCGTCTTTGCTAACTATTCTTATTCCATCTTCATCATATACTCCTGTAAAGGGCAAGGGAGGGCCAGGAATCCTTTGCATACTTCTAGCCCCTCTAGATGGGTACCATAGTTTTCCTTTTATCCAATAAGCTATATAAGGAAACCCTTGAACAGTGGGTAGGGGTCGATACAATTTTCTTTTATTCTCTTGAAATAGTCTTTCTATCTGGGGAGGAGGCACAGGAGTATAAGGTGCCTCCATTAGTTCTACCTGTTGCAGTTCATCCATGAATTGTTTATTAGAGACTTTCGGGGTAAATTTTTTATCTAATTGAATTGGTAAATTGTTAAGACAGTCTGGACATGCAGTGGTGACTGTTTCAGGGGAAGCTGGAGTTTCTTCAGAATTTAATTGAAGAGGCATGATTGATACCTTGTTTGTTACTCCCAGGTCAGTCATATAGTAAATTAACAATTCCCAGTATTATAATTCCCGTAATACCGATTAACCCCACCCCATGCTGCGTCCTCTTCCTAGAAGATGCATCCTTGAAGCTCTCCTCTCCATCCGACTTTTGTCAGGCAATGTGGTTGGAAGAGGATGCGGCACTTTTTTATCTGATGGCACATAAACTACAATTCTGTGGCACACCAAAAAAATTATATTTTTTGCTGATCTGACAAAAAAAAAATAGGTGCAATTTTGATTCATTCTCACTGGATTTTTTATTTGATAATCTAAGGGAAAATAGATCAGTACCTCTGACTAGTCAGGTTTTGCATGTTTTAAAAATTCTTGCAGCACACCGGTTGAAAATCTCTGGATTAGAGGAAGAGGGAGGGGTGGGGTGGGCAAGGCAGGGAGGGAAAGGAAGAGGAAACAGGCCCCGGCTGGCTATGGGTGAAGCCAGCTGAGAGGCCAGAGGAGAAAACAGCAGGCCCTCGGGGCACTCAGAGGTTGTGCCCGGTCCTCCAAGAGGGCCCTGGAGCTGCTGGGACACTCTCTCCTCTGAGCCAGGACCCATGATGATAATTCTGGATTGTACAGGATTCTGCTATCTTCTAACAGGAGTCAGAGTGGTTCTGATTAATTCCCCTCAAAACCAGACTTCTGGCAAAGTATGACGAGAGAAAGGGCAGGTTACCAAATCATCCCCAGCATGTAAATTACCTAAAACTCACTATAAAAGGACCAAGAAGGATAGGATTTTGTTTACTGAAACCTTTCTCAGACAAAGGTCTGAGTTTAAGGGAACCCTCAGATGAGCCGCTTGTAGGTTGGGGATGAGACCCCTAAAGAGCAGTCTGGAGTTAAAATGAAGTGCTTCCAGTGAGGACAGTTTTAACTTGAGGACTTTCTTTAACTGAACGGGTATGCAGGTGTGGTCCCAGAGCTGGGCTTGAAAAGAGGCTGACCTCTGCCCCCAGCCTCCACAAAGCCCTACCTTTGATGTTGAACAAATCTGTAAAAATAAATGGGGGGGGGGACAGGTTTCAAGGGGTGCAAAATGATCAAAGTCTGAGGCACCCCTTGTCTAAGTTTGATCCTGCCAGGAAGCTCTCGTACCAGATGGCCCATTGCCTTGCATCATCCTGGCCCCTCCCCACCTGCCTTTCTTCTGAGCTTCCATTGGGAACTCCTGACCGAGACCTCAGCCAGGGGCTCAGCCAAGGCCCCCATGTCCTTGTGGTAGGAACATCCACCATCAGGTGGGGTTTTTTCCTCTGCCCAATCCTTTGAAACAGTTTTAAGATCTGTAAACTCCTTAGAATAGAGCTTGTATAACGCAGATAATATGTAACTTTTGATAAGACAGTACTTAGAGAATTTGAGAGGTTTTCAACATTAGCAAGGAAAGGATGGGTTTATACTATACTGTAGATCTCCTAGAGAACCTGCTGATTCCACATGAGTTGAGAGGCCCCTCAGGGCAGGGTGGTGGCAGAGGGAAAGGAAAAACTATGCAGAGGATAAGACAGACATCTCCCGGCCCGGACAGCGCGAGCTGTTTGCAAGGACTGGACACTCAATTTGAAAAGTGTTATTTTGGAGAGACTTCCGGTCAAGATGGCGGCATAGGTAAACGCGGTATCGCGTCCTCCCACAACCACATCAAAGTTACAACTAAACTACAGAACAACCATCATTCAAAACCGCCTGAAATCCAGCAGAATGGAAGTCCTACAACTACGGAATTAAAGCAGCAGCCACATCCAGACTGGAAGGAGGGCGGAGGCGCGACAGGCTGGTCCCACACCCACGTGTGGTGGATAAAAATCAGGAGGACACCTCGGCTGGGAAGGTCCTTCCTGAGGACTGAGGGGTCCCCATCCCACACCAGATGCCCTGCTCAGGGTTCCAGTGCCAGGAAGAGAAGTCCCCATAACTTCTGGCTGGAAAAACCAGAGGGAACTGAGGCTCAGGGAAGCTGACACGGCTGGAGCCCCAGGCAGCTCCTTAAAGGGCCCACGCACGGACTTATCAGACTCTCTCCCTCTAAGCTTGGAGGGGAGGCAGCTTGAGGGACGCCAGAGACATACAGGGAAGAACTGAGCTGTTTGGCACTGGAGCGAGGGCTGGAGAGGGGGCTTTCTCCGGGACAAATGTGCTGTCAGAGGCCTTTGTTCCTTTGGTGAGCCCTTCCCGGGGGCAGCAGACAGAAGCCATATCTGGGACTCCAGCAACCTGGCTCACACTGGTGATTCCCTGAGGCCCTGCCCCACCCAAGCCGTTGCCAGTTGCTTAACCATAGGATTGGCCTGTCTTGGACCCTGCTTCAGGTTTTCCTAAATTCTTTCAAACAAGCAGCATCTGGTCTCAGCTAGCCCCATACCTCTCGTTAAGTAATACACAGAAACAAACTCAGGGAGGCAGCCAAAATGAGGAGACAAAGAAACAGGTCCCAAATGAAAGAACAGAACAAAACCCCAAGGAAAGAACTAAGTGAAATGGAGATAAGCAACCTAACAGATGCTGAGTTCAAAATACTGCTTATAAGGATGCTCAATGAACTGAGAACCTCAGTGAACTTAGTGAGGACCTCAAGAGCATAAAAAAGGACCAGTCAGAAGTGATGGATGCACAGTCAGAAATGAAGGAGGCCTTAATGGAAATAGAGAATAATTTACACAGATTCAATAGTAGAGTACGTAAATCCAAGAAGCAAACCATCGATTTGGAATATAAGAAAGCAAAAAACGCCCAATCAGAACAGCAAAAAGAAAAAAGAATCCAAAAAAATGAGGATAGTGTAAGGAGCCTCTGGGAGAACTTTAAGCATGCCAACATTCGCATCTTGGGGGTGCCAGTAGGAGAAGAGAGAAAACAAGAAATTGAAAACCTGTTTGAAACAATAATGGCAGAAACTTTCCTAACTTGGTAAAGGAAACAGACATACAAGTCCAGGAAGCACAGAGAGTCCCAAACAAGATGAACCCCAAGAGGCCCACACCAAGACACATTATCATCAAAATGCAAAAGGTTCGAGACAAAAAGAGAATCTTAAAAGCAGCAAAATAAAAGCAGTTAGTTACCTACAAGGGAGTTCCCATAAGGCTGTCAGCTGATTTCTCAAAAGGAACAATAAAGATTTAAAAAAGAAAAAAAAATAAAGAAAAGTGTTATTTTGCACCCAGTAAAGGGTTGGGCCTGCTCAGTCTTTCCAAGTTCTTTGTAGAACTCTGACAGCATATTCAACTAGGACCCTTATTCTCTTCTTTTTAAACCACCTATTGAAGTATGATAGACATACAAAAAGCTGTTTGTATTTAACATATGCAACTTGATGAGTTTGGAGACAAGTATATGCCACGATCACCATGATCTTGTCATAAACATATCCATCTGCTTTAAAGTTTCCTCCCACCCTCTTTACCATGATCAGTGTGTGTATACTTAACATAAGATCTACCCTCTTTGCAAATTCTTAAGTATACAGTACAGGGCGTGTGGTTAACTATAGGCTCCATGCTGTCCAGTAGATCTCTAAGACGTATTCGTCTTGTATAACTGAAACGGTGTGCCCTTTGACTAACACCTCCCGTTTCCCTCTCTCCACAGCTCCTGGCGACCACCATTCTACACTCTGCTTCTGTGAGTTTGGCCATTTCAGATTCCTCATATAAGTGGTATCATGTAGTACTTCTCTTTCTGTGACTGGCATATTTTACTTAGCAGAATGCTCTCCAGGCTCGCCCATGTTGTCCCAAATGTAAGCATTTCCTTCTTTTTTAAGGCTGAATAATATATCTATTGTATGTATATACCACATTTCCTTGATCCATTTGGCCTTCGGTGGGTATTTAGATTTCTTCCGTGTCTTGGCTATAGTGAATAATACTGCAGTGAACATGGGAGTGCAGGTATTTCTTTAAGATCCTGATTTTAATCCTTTGGATATATACCCATAAGAGGGATTGCTGGGTCCTATGGTAGTTATAGTTTTAATTTTCTGAGGAAGCTCTATACTGTTTTTCCTAGTGGCTGCAGCAATTTATGTTCTCATCTCCATATTCTTACCAACATATGTTATTTATGATCAATAGATAGATGATAGATAGATAGATAGATAGATAGATAGATAGATAGATAGTCAAGGACCCTTATTTGTAAATGTGCAGTTCCTTTTTTAGGTTTCACACATTGCTATTAGTATGCTAGGTAGATCCCTTCAGGGTTGTCACTTATTGCTAAAGAGTTGGGCACTAGTTCTACAATATCACCCAGCATGTATTGAGGAATAGGCTTTACTGGTGTAGAAAGCTTTCCGCCCACACCCCCTTCCTCTGTCCCCACCCCCCATGGATCTCCCCTCCTGTAGGACAAGAGTGAGTAAGTAACCTTAGCCCTGTTTGTACGGAAATAAACATATTTCTTAATGCAGGCAGTTTGGACTTAGGGTGCTGACTCTTGATAGAAGTTGATCAGAAATGCCAGCTGCCCTACACCTGGGACCTTGGTACCTGGGGAGGGATAAGGAGGGCTGAGGGGAAGTCACCAGTCCCTTGGGAAGCTGAGGGTGGTTGGTGGCCAGGAGTCCTGTGGGCACTAAGTGAGAGGTGAGGTGCAGATCTTTTTTTTTTAACAGATGATTTTTCTTATTTATTTATTTTCCTCACCCGAGGACATCTTTGCATATATCTTCAGACAGAGCAGGGGGGAGAGAGGGAGAAAGAGAGAGAGAGAAACATCGATGTGAGAGAGACACATCGAGTGGTTGCCACCCACACCACCCCAACATGGCCCGGGGACAAACTGCAACCGAGGTACATGCCCCTAGAGGGAACCCAACCTAGGACTCTCTGGTCTGCAGGCCAACACTCTGACCGCTGAGCCAAACCGGCCAGGGCGATTTTTCTTATTTATTTATTTTTAAAATACTCACCTGAAGACATGCTTATTGATTTTGAAAAGGGAAGAAGGAGAGAAAGAGAGGGAGGAAGAGAAAGAAGGAGAGAGGGCGAGAGAGAGGGAGGGAGGGAGGGAGGGAGGGAGGGAGGGAGGGAGGGAGAAGGCGAGGTGCAGATCTTACTTTTCCCCTTTCCATAGACTGTACCTTAACCCCAGCCCCAACCCTTGCCTCATCCCCAGCCAAAGGCTTTCTCCCCTCCACTCATGGCTGACGAGGACTGTCCTGACCCCCAGGCAGTCCCCTCTTCACTGCCATTGCCCCTTTTCCCCACCAGAGATAGTACTGAATAAACTTGACTTTTTCATTTAAAGCCATTTTTACCCATGGAATAAATCATTAAAGAATAACCGTAAACTCTTGTGTTGTTTATTTAGCCCTGATTTCATAATATGCAGGAATCAGACTGCCTTGATATTTCACAACATGCTGTCTTTGCCACACTGAGTTGAGTGGCTATCTAAATGCATTACTCAAGCCCTGCCTGTGTGGCTCAGTTGGTTGCACACCATCCCATGCACCAGGACGCTGCCCGTTTGATTCCAGGTCTAGGGCACATGCCTGGGTTGCAGGCTCAATCCCTGGTAGGGGCATGAAGGAAGCAGCCAATCAGTATTTTGCTCTCACATCAGTGTTTCTCTCTCTCTTTCCCTCCTTCTTTCTTCCTCTCTCTCTAAAAGAAGCAATAAACCATTCTTTAAATAAATAAACACACTACTCAAGCTTCATCTGCTTCTAGAAAGTACCATCAAACTACCTCAAGTGAGAACAGACTGAAATAATGTTCACATCAGAGTGTACATTGGGAATTGTATTTTTAGCTACCTGGAGATGGAGGGGAACCTGCAGCTTACCCCTGGCTTGCCATTCTTGTCCAACATCAAGACCTATTCCTTCTCTCAAACAACTAATGCCACCCCCGCTGCCCCTCTTGCCCATGTCACTGAGAATGTGGCACTGCACAGCTTTTCATCAGTGTTCACTCCTTCTTCCTTTTGCTCTCAGAAAGCTCAGGGTTAAGAATGCTCCACAAACATTTATAAATAACAAGTATCAAATCACTAGGGTGTGATGGCACATTTTATAAATCACCTACATAAAAGTAAGGAAACCCAGAAATTTAGAAACCTCTGAGAGTCAGGCTGATCACAAAGTAAGCAAGGCCTAGGGTCATTTCCTTTCTTTTTTAGGTCCCTGGGATATTAAAGTAATTAATAAACAACAAAACATGGTGTTTTGGTTATCTGTAACAAACCACCTCAGAACGTAGTAGTTAATACACATTCATTCATTTGCTCACAATTATTCCGTTTGGGCTCAGTAGGGAGAGCTTGTCACCTGTTCCATGTAGCAGTGACTATATTCATCTGGAAGTTAGACAGGCTGTGACATCCTCTGGTTCCCTCTCATGTGGCCTCTCTGCATCCAGTGGGGGAATCTGAGCTTCTACCACAGTAGTGGGATCCCAGGAGGGTCAGGGAAAAAGCTGCCAGGCCCCTAAAGGCCTAGACCTGGAACTGGCCACTTCTCTTGGTTGAAGCAGGCCAGCCCAGGTGTAAGGGGAGGGAAATGAACACCTTCGATTGGAGGAGCATGGAGCCTACAGAGAAAGGAAGAGTTGTTGACTGTCATATTTGGAGATGCCTACCATATGGGATAGTAAAAATTGTGGTGTTTGCATTTAACACTTTAACACTTTTGACATAAAAGTGTGCAATGACTGTCTGATGAACCTCTTTGAGTATAATATCAACATTCTAAATTGAAGGCGGGGCCCAAAGAGCCCTTATTGCTTCCTCCTGTCTTAGAGTCTGTTGTTCTGGAACCTTAGAGTGAAGGAAGTTCTTTCTCTCTCTGAGTCCTGAATTATTGTGTAATTTGTAACAGGCATCAACAGTCATTCATTCCTAAGGGCACTTATCCTTCGGAAAGTCCTTGTTCCTTTTACTGTAGGTATACTGAGGTCATAGGAAAAACTCCCCACCTACCTGGTAGAAGCACTAATCTCTTCCCACATGTCTGCCCCGTAGAGTGTGATGGGGTCATTAGTCCGCATACCTGCCATGCAGCAGCCACTCCCTGTATGGAAAGGTGGAGTCTCACCTGTAGGGTGAGGTGATCCTGTGGCATTTAATAGTGCCAATTAGCAGTGGAGGGGACACGTGCTGTAAGTCTGAAGTGAGGAGGATGCACCAAGGGGCTTTGGGAGCTTGCATGAGAATTTGGGGGCTGTGGTCAGACAGTGTCTGTAGCTGCGATGGGGTGAAGAAGATGGAACTGAACAGAAAAACAGCCAGGCCAGGTGCTGGAAAGTTGTGCCAGAGCCTGACAATAAGACAGAAACTACTGTGGGATCACACACACTGCTATTTTGGGGACATAGGTGTGTTTTTCTTTAAATTTGTTTTATCTATCTATCTGTCTATCTATCTATCTATCTATCTATCTATCTATCTATCTATCTATCCATCCATCCATCCATCCTCACCCGAGGACATTTTCCCATTTTTTGTTCAGACAGAGTGGGAGGGAGAGAGAAGAAGAGAGAGCGCAAGAAACATCGACGTGAAAGGGACACATCAAGTGGCTGTCACCCGCAGGACCAACCAGGGCCGGGGACAAACTGCAACCGAAGTACTCGCCCTTAGCGAGAACTGAACCCGGGTCTCTCTGGACCACAGGCCGATGCTTTCTTTAACTGCTGAGCAAAACCGGCCAGGGCCAGTTGTTTGTATTTTATATAATTAGGTCCTTTTTGTCCTTAGTGTTTAGTACATTTTTAAAATGCTAGTCTGGTCAGCTGTGCTAAGAAGAACCAAGAAAGAGGTTTTTGTCCAGTTTGAACCAGAATTTTAAAGGGGAAGCAGCTTACCAACTGCCTGACAAGAGAGAGAGAGAGAGTCCCAAAGGGAAGGTAAACTCAGGGCAGCTGAGTTGGAAACTCTTGTTCAGAAACTCTCCCCACAGAGAGGTATGTTTATCAAATCTGGATCTCTCCCTCCATCCCCACAGTCTGTTATTCCCTAGTGGCCCAGACAAGAGGCAGAAGGGACCTCAGTGAACAATGAGAAGGAAGACTGAATTGGGGTTGGTGGCTCAGGGCTGGTGCAGGTAGGAGTTTGCTCCCAAGAGTGGAGCCAGCAAACAGAAAATCTGGGCTTTGTCGGGAGATGGGGTTCAATTTGAGCCTGAACTGCTGTATGCCAAATACTCAGGCAGGTAGGTTGCCAATTTTTTTTTCTAGTTAATGAGAGAGGACACACACAGACTGCAGAAGTCACCTAGGAAGAGGATAAGGGGATGAATGGGCTAGCATGGCCCCTTAAGCAAACTAAGGCACAGGGCAGAGCTTAGCTAGATAGCTGGAATCCACAGCAGAGATGGGCCATGGCCAGTGTGGGTCAGTGGTTAGAGCATCGGCCCATGCACCAGAAGGTCTTGGATTTGACTCCTGGTCAAGGGCATGTACCTAGGTTGCAGGTTTGATCCCGGCCTACGTCAGGGGGCGTTCAGGAAGCAATCAATCAATATGTCTCACATCAATATTTCTCTCTTCTCCTCCTCCCTCCTTCCTTCCACTCTCTCTAAAAATCAATGGAAAAAATATCCTCAGGTGGGGATCAACAGAAATAAAAAATAAAATAAAGCAGAGATGAGGCAGAATTAGGGGTAAGGAAAGGCTGCTGATTGTAGATACATGAGATCAGGGAAGCACACAGCCACTGTGGCCATGACACTTGGAAGACATGAATCATTCCAGACCCCATCCAGGTCTGGTTCTCTGGGGCTGCTGCTTGAAGACCTTTAGTAGCTTCAGCTGGGTAGAGCTGGGGGTGGGCAGCGACTGTCACTGCCAATGTCCCAGCCCTCCCCTTACATACTGTTCTAATTATATATAAATCTGAGTAATACACTACATCAAAAATTAAGTGGCTTAACACACAATCCTTTTTTTGGTATTTTGGGCAGGGCAAGGAGGGATCACTCTGCTCCATATGTCTACCGCCCATGACTCAAATAGCTGGGGACACGGGAGGGCCAGCAGGCGCTCTCTTCCTGCAGGCTCAAGGCATCTCTCTGTGGTCTCCTGTGTTCTCTCCAGCATGGAAGTCCCACTGCACCTGACTTAGTAGTGGCTCAGAGCTCTAAGAGCAACAATTTCCAGAGGCCCAGGCAAAAGTTGTAAGACATTTGTCATCTAGCTTCAGAAGTTCCAGCATATGGTGATTTCAACCACATTCTATTGATTTAACAAATCACTAAATACAGCACAAATTCAAGGGAGGAGATATAGATATCACTTCTCGTTAGAAGCGGCAAAGAATTTGCCACTATTTTTTAACGCATCACAGCATCTCACCAAGTCCTTAGCAAAGTCTTCCAGCTGAATTCCGTGTCCCCAGATTCTCACTGATGGCAGCTGGGAGGCAGCAATGCACAGGGTAGGAAAGTGAGGGTTTCAGAGGCCACTAGGCCTGCATTCTGGTCCAGGCAGGATCCACCACTCGGCAACTGGTTGAGCTTGTTAGGCTGCTACCTGTCTTATGGAGCCGTGGTTTCCTTGTGTATAAAATGGGAATACTATTACTATAGCAGCCAAGAAAATGTACTTCTCTGATCTTCCAGTGCAGAGCATAATTGACCAAATGGCCCTGCCCCAGCTGCTGAGCTCTGAATTCTGTCCTCTGATATTCATCTGTCAGTACCAAGGCCAGTTTGCTAGGGCTTCTCCTAGCCCATGACTAAGCACAAGAAGCCTATGCCTGGAAAGTGCCAGACTCCTGGGATAGGCCAGTTTGGCTTGAGGACTCTCCAGGGCCTTGCTGAACTTTCTCGGAGTTGCACTGTAGTAGAAGATGCTTCCTTCCACGCCTCTCTCCTTCTCAAGGATCACACCTGAATCCCAGGCCCAGCTCTCCGTCCATTTCCCTCATAAATCTCTTGCACAATGCTCCTGTCTGACTGTTTTTGAGGGACTGGGACAAACAGCCACCTGCTCACAGGCCCGCTGTGGGTTATTAAATAAGTGGGAGTATGTAAGCACCGAGCCAAGGCCTGGCACATAGTTGGCATTCATTCCACTAATATTTATTGAGCCCCTGCTGTGTGTAGGCTTTAGCCTGGGTGCCTGGGACATAATGGTGAGCAAAGCTGATGTCAAGGGCAGGGCCACCTGCTTGAAGCTTCTTGCTGACTCCCACTGCTGAGAGATAAAGTCCCAACTCTTCTATGGGACACACAAAGAGCCCTTCAAAGTCTGACCCCAGGAGGCCTCAACACCTCCCACTCCACATGCTGCACACCTGAGCTTATCATCAAAAGGCGCTTCATTCTTTCCCCCTGCAAGCTTGCTCTTCCTTCCCCAGTGTCTTAGCACACCTTTTTCTTCTCCTGGGAATGCCTCTTCTCCCTTGTACACACCCCTTGCGTGACAAACCCTTACACATCCCCCCAAACCCAATTCAACTGTGGGGTCCTACGGCACAGGGCAGAACGAGCTTGGTGGCACAGATCCCCGCACGATCCTTATAAAGACAGTGTTACATTGTACTATAACTGCTGCAACAATGTCCCCGCTAACTTGTGAGCTTGTCGGTAGCAAGGGCAATGTCGTATCCCTTCTGAATGCCCACTGCTTGGCACTTGGTAGGCCCGCAGTAGGTATCTGCAGAGTAGGTAAGTGAATGAGCCAAGGAGGCAGGCGACTTTTGGAGGCGACCTCGGGGCCGGCAGCGAGCCGCAGGGGTGGTGGGAGGTGGCGGGGCCTGTGGGGTGTCAGGGAGCCGCAGGCGCTGGGGGACCGCCTGGGACAGGCACGGCTGGCACGGGCCGAATCGCAGCCTCCGCCGCGGGCACATGACTGCGGGCTCAGCCTCCGCCCCGCCCGCCGCCCGCCTCCCGCCAGCTGCTGGCTGCGGCCTCCCTCCCGCTCGCGGAGCGCTGGCGAGCGTCACGGCCTGCGGCTCCCTCTCGGGCTCCTGAGCTGCGCCGGGTGGGCGCCGGGGCCGCCCTGGCGAGGGAAACCGAAACCAAAGCGGCTCGTTCAACTCCCGCCCGCCAGCCAGGTGCCCCGCGGGCCCTCCCGCCCTCCAAGGATCACGGAGCCCGCGCACCGCGGCCGGCGGGCGTCTGAGGGTCCCGGGTCTTCCTGCCGCGGTCCCGCCCTGCTCCCGAGCCGCGCGCAGGATGGGCAGGTGCTGCTACTACGCGGTGGGGACACTGTCCCTGCTCCTGCTGGTGACCAGCGTCACGCTGCTTGTGGCCAGGGTCTTCCAGAAGGCCGTGGACCAGACAATAGAGAAGGTGAGGCGGGGCTGTGTGTGTGTGTGTGTGTGTGTGTGTGTGTGTGTGTGTCTGTGCGCGCGCGCCGTGGGCGTTGGGGGTGGGGTGGCACTTCCAGTCCTCCCTCCCACTCCTGAACCTTGTGCAGGAAACATTTGCACCTCTGCAAACCCTCCGGATTGGAGCCCTGCTCTTGTCTTCTCCGCGTTGGTACGTAAGGGTTAAAGAAGGATAGAAGGATGGAGAGGAATGGAAATGACTGTGTTCCCTTTATAACAATAAGACTGTGGATCTTTAAAAAGAGCTTTCACTTATATTCTATCATTTGCATCTCCACCCCCAGCCCCAACACCGCACTGCCTACATCCTGATCTCTTTTGGGCCCAAACACATTTCCCTCCTACTTCATGAACACAAAACTAAATGAAAGACACCACAAAAGAGGCACGTTTGTTGTCTGCTTGCTGTGGCCTTTGAAGTGGTGTGGGGCTCCAGGTGAGAAGAGGGTGTGTACTCTATTGTGTTCTTGCCTTCCTGGGCTGGGCAGGGCAGTTGGTAGCCAGGCCAGGCCTCTGGGCTGGGTGACATTTGAGTCCATCAAAGCCTGTGCCTACCCGCCTGCTTAGCAGGGTGGTATCTTGTACCAACAGTCTGTGTTGCTTTGTCTCATCATTGATTCTTGCTCTTAAACAGCCATAAGCTTCAGGCAAAGATGCATTTATTGATTCTTCAAAGAATCTGAATCTGCCTCTTCCCCTAGATAAGTGAGCTGGAGAGCGAGCTAAACATTTCAGAAGACTTCTCTATCATTTAATATCACGTGTGGTCATTTCATCTGCCTTTTCACTCACATCCACCAATCTGTGTGGAAAGAGGAACAAGAGAGAGTTACTGCGATCACTTTTTCCTTTCAAAAAAATCATTGCAGCACCCTTTTGTTTCTGTTAGCCACCCATACTGCATGCTTCATTTCCCCACTGGCTTGCACTTGCTTCTGGCTGGGTAAAAAATCCCAGGCCTCCTCCAGTTTGAGCACTGCACTGACTCCCTGTTAGTAAATTGTTACATTCTAGTGGCAACAGACATGTTCCTTCCATAGATGTTTCCAAAAGCCTTCAATTACTTGCAAATCCGCAGTTAAAACCAACTTAAAAAAAACCCCGCCATAGCCCTGGCTGGTTTGGCTCAGTGGTTGGAGGAGCATCAGCCTGCAGACCAGAGTCCTGGGTTTAGTTCCTGCTAGGAGTACATAGCAAAAAAAAAAAAAAAAAACCACCATAGAAAAAGCATAACTTAACTTTTTAAAGTACACTTTGCCAAGGGAAGATGAAGCCCATTGTCTGAGTTCTTGAAGACTATTGTTTTCCCTGAGCACCCATGTTCAAGGAAAAAACAGAACAGAATATTCTTCACTCCTGTCCACCTGGATATCCCTGGCAAGATTGTTTAAAAATATAAACTCTTGCTTAGGTGACTAGAGTCAAACAATCCAATTATAGTCAATATATGAATTTTTTTATGTGGCTTTGAAAGAACGGCTGTTTCAGGAGAGATCTATGAGACCAGTGATCTCGGCAGTGCCCCAGGCATTACCGGCCTTCAGGTGCTCTGTGGGTCTGTACTTCATGGGGGCCAGGGGTACCTGTAAGGCATTTTGGCTGGGGCTTGAGTTTGCATTGATATTTGGTGACTGGCTTTTCTTGAGGTATTCTCCATGAGAATTGGGCTCTGATCCAACCAATAAGTTATAGTGCAGGGTAAGTGGACTTTCAAACTTGCCCAGCCCCATTAAGGAACACTGTACAGTGTGGTATATGAATCCAAATGACAGGCCTAACTTCAGTGGACAGATATGAGGATATTAAAAGTCAACCAGAGGTTTCATTTTCCCACTATTACCATTCTGCTGTTCTGGATCATCTGTAGGGTGGTAGCATGGAATAGTGGGAAAGAAGAAGCATTCTGCAGGTCAACACTCCTGAGCACAAATCCAGTGTACTAGCCAGGTGACCTTTTGCTAGGTAGGTGCTTAACCTTTCTTTTTTTGTTTTGTTTTGTTAATCCTCACCCGATAATTTTTTTTCCCATTGATTTTTAGAGAGTGGAAGGGAGGGAGGGAGAGAGGGAGAGGGAGAGAGGGAGAGGAACATCGTTGTGAGAGACACATCACATCAATTGATTGCCTCTTGCATGTGCCCCTACTGGGACTGGGGATTGAACCTGCAGCCCAGATACGTGCTCTTGACTGGGAACTGAACCCATGACCTTTTGGTACTCAGGCCAACACTCTAACCACTTGACCACACTGGCCACAGCTGCTTAACCTTTATTGATTCTTGATTTCTCCATCTGTAAATGGTTCACATAAATAGAAATGTTATAAGAATTCTTGAGGAACATGGGAGTAATTTTCATGGGATATAGTTAGTACTTTGTAAACAATAACAGTCTTATTTTTTTTGTTAGAAGCCATGTAAGCAAAGAAAAAAATACATGAGATTGCAAGCCAAACACCTGTCTTCAAATCCTAGCCTTGCCATTTACAAGCTTTTTGGCTTTGGGCAAGTTCTTTACCTTCTCCGAGCCACAATTTCATTACTTGGAAAAGCAAAGATGTTAGCTGTCTTGGGCACCGAGCTGCATTTACCATGAAACTCACAAAGCTTAAGCTTAGGGCCCATCACTTGACAAGCCCTTCCAAGGCCCTGTACCTAATTCTGCATCCAAAATTTTACTTTCCTTAGGAAGGGCCTCCTCACTTTAAATAAGCTACACACGGACCCTGGATCTGCCTCTGTGTGTGTGTGTGTGTGTGTGTGTGTGTGTGTGTGTGCTGTTGTGAGTCTGAGTGAGGCCCTCTGTATAGAGCACTCAGCACAGTATCAGGCACAGAATAGAAGCTCAATTATAGCCGCGTCATTATTTCTAATAGTGTCACGATTCATTCAGAACTTGACTCTAATATAATTGTAATATAATCCACTCTGATACTTCAAGTTCTTAGTTGTTTCATTTGATGAATGCCTATGCCCTGGCTTGGCTGCATCAAAAAGAGAAGAGAGGCCCTGGCCAGTTTGGCTCAGCAGTAAGCGCGTCGCCCATGGACCAAAGAGTCTCGCGTTCGATTCCGGCCAAGGGCACATACCTCGGTTGCGGTTTGTCCCCAGCCCCAGTTGGGGTTGTGTGGGTGGCAACCAATCGATGTGTCTCTCTCACATGGATGTTTCTTTCTCTCTCTCTCTTCCTCCAGCACTATCTGAAGATTAATGTAAAAATATCCTCAGGTGAGGATCAAACAAACAAAAACAAAAAGAGAAGAGAGGAAAGGGATGAAATTCTAATGCGTAGTTTTGGCTAATTTCGAGAAGCTTAGTAGCATAATTCCTATCAGAAGAATTTGTCTCAAGTGATAATTGTCCTTGAGTCCTACAGTGATCAGAGGCGACTGAAGAGAGATTTTAACTTTGACCAGTGCACAGAGTGGAAAGAACCCAAACTAGTTGGCCTCACTGGTTACTGGCTTGTATTGGGCAATCCCTGTAGTTGTTTTCTGTTTAACTTTTCTTAATTGCAAAAGAGGTCTAGTGATGTTTCCCTTTTATCTGCCCACATTCATTTTCTGGGGGATGTTCTGAGCATTGAACAGGCCTTCAATGGAGCGTGTTGATTCCCCTGAAGACAGAGCTTTGCACAGACCCAACAATCGCTTTTCCTCTGTAGAGCCTAGAAGGGCAGGGTTTTATGTTACCTTTCATTTCATTTCTTTTGGTAACCCCACTGATTGTCTTGGCACCCAGCACAGTGCCTGGTACGTGGCAGGTACAGAATGAAAGCCTGTTGCCTCACTATTGATCATTTTAGTTGAAAGAACAGTTTCCTGAGAATCAGCAGAACATGGTTAAAATTCCTTTTTCTGTCACTAACAAATACTTGAATTAAATGGAACAAACTGAGTAGCAAATTATTGAACCCCTCAAAACCTCACTTTCCTCATTTTGAAATTGAGGTTAATAAGAATAGCTCCTTTAGGGTTGTTGCAAAAATGAAATAAAGTGATTGATGTAAAGCATCTAGCACAGTCCCTTCCACAATGCCCAAATAGTAACAATTGTTGTTGTTTCTGGTTGTTTTTTTCTCATCCAGAAATGTAAGCTTATATAGTCGATAAGGTTCCTTCTAGCTCCAGAATTCTGAGAATCTATGAGATGGGCATGTGACCTTTGCTTGAGAGCAATAGTGCAGCTCAGAATATTAATTTGGCCTTGGACTTGCTGGTACTTTGAATATCCCCCAGAAATGTGGATACAGACCTGGCTGAAGTCAGGGCCAGTCAATAAGAGATGCGCTGGCAAGGAAACCAGTGAATAGGAAAGAGAAGGTTCATGTTTCGCTTCCTATTTGCTTCCTGCAGGCCAAAGAAGGATGATCGCATTAGGTCTCAGGGATAAGATGAACAGGACAAACGCACTTACCCTTTGCCAGAACCTGAGGCTCTGGGTAAGTGAGTCCCAGCTGGCCTCTTTTGGGAACCATAGCAACTGTGGAGCTTCTGCTGATGCCTCAAGAAATATAATTACTGATTATTTAACCAAATAACACTGATTGGTGAATATGCACAGGTTTTTTTAAAAGTCAAATTAGTAAAGTATCTTCATTGTTGTTTATCTGAAGTCAATCATCTATATATAATCTTTTTTTTTTAATCCTCACCTGAGGACATTTTTCCATTTTTTGTTCAGATAGAGTGGGAGGGAGAGAGAGAGAAACATCGAGGTAAAACAGGGCCGGGGACAAACTGCAACTGAGATACGTACCCCGCTAAGGGAACTGAACCTGGGTCTCTCTGGACCTCAGGCCGAGGCTCTAACCGCTGAGCCAAATCGGCCAGGGCCTATATATAATCTTTTTTTTTTTTTTTTTTTTAAATATGGAATGCTTCACGAATTTGCGTGTCATCCTTGCGCAGGGGCCATGCTAATCTTCTCTGTATCGTTCCAATTTTAGTATATGTGCTGCCGAAGCGAGCACCCTATATATAATCTTAAAGGGCTCCCTCTTGCATATCTACCTTATTAAATTAACTGAGTTGTCTTTTTTCAGAGTTATGAAGATTTAGACTCTTAGAATAAGAAAAAGCCTTAGACATCACTTAATCTGTTATTTTATTGTCAAGGAAGCTGTGACTATGTTCTTTTGTTGTTGTTGTTGTTGTTGTTGTTGTTGTTACTCCTCATCCGAGGCTATATATCCATTGATTTTTAGATAGACTGGAATGGAGGGGGGAGGGAGAGGAGGAGGAAGGGAGGAGGAGGGAGAGGGAGAGAGAGAAATATCAATATGAGACACATGGCTTGGTTGCTTTCTGCATGACCCTGACCAGGGTGGGGGGATCAAACCTGCAACCCTGGTATGTGCCCTTGAACAGAAATTGAACTCACAACCCTTTGGTCCTGGTACGACACTCTAACCTCAGAGCTGGATAATGGCAGGTATCAAATTGCCTTTATATTTATATGACAGTAGAAGCGTAGATGAGGCTTGTGGAAGGCCGAATGAAAAGGAAGGGGTAGGGTGGGTGTGTAAGCTGGTCTAATTCACGGTTCCCTCCCCCGCGGTGAGTTTTGGTTTGTTTACATCTGGTGTGATTGCCAGCACCTCTTTCCTTTCGGAAGATTCCTGGTTTGGACAATAAATTCTATCCTCACACATGGTACTGCCCTCCACTTTTTGGCATTCAAGGGGGTGATGCTCTCTAAAGAGCTGAGGCCCCTCAAGTTATCTTAAGAAAGACAGATTTTTTTTTTTCCTTTCCTAAAGCTGCAAGAGGAAGCTCATAGAAATCTAAGCATGAGAACCACAGCCCAGTAAGGCCTCCTAAGAGTACAGTAGAAACTGGAAAGTCAGCAGGGCCCAGGCACACTCTGCCTCCCTCTCCTTCCACTGCTTCCCAACAACCAGCTTCCTCTGTTTACTCCTTGGGCCCCGGCTGTTTGTTCATCTGGGGCTTCCCCAGCCTCAACCCTTGGTGACCCTCCAGCTGCTGAGCCTCCCATGAGCATGCTTCATTTCCTAGTTTCTCTTTTCCGAATTTGTCCGAGTAATGTAACTGGCTCAACACAAGCAGAAATCATAGATTTATAAACAGAGGCAGTATCCTTGCAAGATTCTTGAACTCCTAAGCAAAAGTATGCAGCTCCTCCCTGGCTTTTAGAAATGTGATCTTGTGATATCAAAATCATATTACGTTTCTTTCAACATCTTACTAATTCATGGTGATCATAAGTACATTCATTATTAATGATTAAGACAAGGGAGTAAGCCAGGGTAGTCCCTAGACCCTACGAACCGCATCCAGATCACTTAAGGAGATGTACAGACAGACCGCAGCAGCCCTGCTGACCAGACTCCGTCGGAATGGCACCCGGGGTGCAGAGCTGACCATGAAGTCCATGGCTGGTCTGGGTGGCGATTGTGTAGGCCGTGTCTTCACTCCTTAAGATAGCACTTCCTTTTCTGCACCTATGTATTTTATTCTTGGTTTTGTTTATTTTTCTGATAAGACAAGAAATACATGTCATTATAAAATGCCAAATAACAACGAAAATTCATAAAGCAGAGATAACTACTGTTAACACAGTGTTGGTTATTCTACCTCTTTATTTATGTATATAGAGTAACACATTACAAAAATGAAGTGCTTCTATTCCCACTCTTTATAATTTCAGCTCTGTTGAGGTTATAATTGACACATAAAAGAGATGGCAATTCTAATTGAGGGTATAACTACTAATAATTACAATTATTCTGTGAACTTACATTAAAGGAAAGATGGGGGGGGGGGCGGTTCCAGCCTGTGGAAACCATTTTTGCTTTCTTGTTTAATAAAGTGCAAAGCTTCATTCTGTCAGGCCGCTGCAACGCGGCCATCTGTTCTGCCTGCCAGACGTTCGCCTGTCCCAGGGAGGACTCAGCAGGTGGGATTACAAGATCATTAATGAAAGCACAGGCTGCTGGCCAAGTGACTAGTCATTTGTGGCCTACATCATCAAGCTATAAACTATGTATGTACACAATGTACTAATGAAAGGACCCCTTTTAATCCAAGCTGGTAGCTCGTCAAAAGCAACTGAGGAAAGTAGAGGCGGCGTTGAGGGTCTGCTCTGCGTGTCTGACAGCACTCGCAGACATATAGTCACTCGTTTATTTAGCAAATGTTTACTGAGTGTGGACTGTCTGTGAGGCAGTGCTGAGAGCTATGGCTACAAAACTATACAAGACACTGGCCCTACGCTTACAGATTATATGATCTAATTCAACATTTTGGCCTCAGGCCCCTTTATACTCTTAAAACTTATCAAGAATCCCAAAGAATGTATGTCTCTCTGGGTTATATCTCTTGATATTTACAATATTAGAAATGAAAACTGATAAATTTTTCAAACATGAGACTAGACAAGCACCTTTGCCATCAGCTATCAGCGATGACATCATTGCAGGTCGCGGAGTCTCTGAAAACCCCGTTCTCCACTCATGAGAGAAGGAAAGTGGAAAAGGCAGGTGATGTCTGAAAACAGTTTTGACCTTGTGGACCGCCTGAGGGGGCTTTGGGGACCCCCCAGGGATCCTCAGACCATACTTTGAGAACTGCTGATTGAGCTTTTATTTAATTAATTATGTTGATTTTTAAAATAATATAATATCTCTGTTATATTTCTGTAAGACGAGTTTGGAAACTATATTCCCAATATTTTCAAACCAGCAGGACTTTGTTTAATGTATTAAGTAGTAAATGTCCTTTTAGTTTCCCCACGAATCCAGTGTTAAACGTGGTCGTTTGGGACCTCACTGAGGCAGAGTCACTGGTTGTCTTGTCTTTTCTTGTGTGATAATCGAAGTAGACTAGAATGTTAGCATCTCCATGGTTGAATTACTCAGTAATTCCCCTCCAGCCTGAGCCCTGGCAGGGATTTTCAGTGTGCATGACATAATTTAGTACTTAATGCTAGCCCGCAGCTCTCTGAGGGCAGGGGTCCTGCCGGTGATCTCTTCCCAAACTGCCAAATACAGTGTCAACAAAGCAGACCAGCAATAAATGTTGCTTGGATGAATGAAGGATAAATTGATGAACACTTACATCTCCAGGGATGATTTTCTTTGCATATTGTTGTTCTTGTGTTTAGTTTTACATTTTTGTCCCACTCTGTAGGCCAGTGGTCATGTGTTTGCCTCACTAATACTTACACCTTTAAAACCTGGAAACTTCATCCAGTAATCCAGATTTCCACCTTCTCTTGAAACACGTGGCTTTGCAGTGCCGGCCCCACCGCAGTCCTGTATGACGGCAGCCTGGGCAGAATAGGGGCTGCCCTTCGGATGGGACCCCCTCCCTCTCCCCGCTGTCCTTCACACTCCTGGTGGCTTCCCGACTCCCAGGCTCGGGGAAGGCATCTTTTGTCATTGTGCTTGCTCTCTGGCCTTTCTTAGAGCACAGGCATTTGCTTGTATCTGACCTTTACCAAGAGAAGGAAAATGGGAGGGTTAGGCATTTAACGAAAATGAGTGAGGACATATTTCTCGGTAGAAATGAGTGCTGTTGCTGTGGTTTTACATGCCAACAAATGGACAAGCTCACTCCCACTTCACTCATTACCTTGCCCACCTGGCCCCCCCAGCATCTGAGCTTTGTACCTTGGGGGGCGGGGGGAGAGAAAATGCCATTATTAGAGTAATGTACTCATTCTTGCAAGTCTCATTTTAAGGATACTTGTTTTAAACATCATGCTTCTAATGATCAAGAGTAATGGAAGGAAGAGGAGACATAGATAAATAAGCACTGAAAACACCACTTATTTTGTCTTTGACAGATACAGTCATAACCAAACAGGTTGTAGAATAAGACTGGCCCCACGAGTGACACACGAGCCAGGCGTTGTGGCCATGGCCGCGTTTCTTACTATTCACATCTTAAAATGCTCTTTCTCTTCCACTCCTCAGCCACTCCCCTCCCGTGCACATGTATTTCCCCAATTTTCACTTGGTCCTTATGATTAAGGGTCCATCTGGTGTCTGCTTTTTCTCCCTTTAGGCCGGCAGTTTTCAACCTTGGTTTCACATTTATAATTACCTGGAAGCTTTTAAAAAGTACCTTAGTGGGTGTTTTGTAGCAGGAGCTTTTTCATCATCTTGTTCCATATGGAATTTATAGACAGAGTAGCAGCTTACATATGAACTGACATTTGAACCTTGACTGTCAGATCACATTAACCGAACTTATTATAGTTGCAATTAAAGCAAAATGAGTTCAACAACAAGGACCTACCAAAAAAAAAAATGCCAATGCATTTTTCCTGAGTTAAAATAAGGTCAGAGAATAAGGGTAACACGTTAATTGCAGTTTATTTCAACAGAGAATTTTTAAAAAGGTGAGTAATGCAAATTACTTATATTATTACTATAAGAGTCTAGATTGAGGTTGCTTAATTTCATGGAGAAAGTTTTAAAAAACACACCAAACCAGCTGGGTTTTGCTATTTGGTAAGTTTTATTAACCTGGAGTCCATTGAGAATCCTCCACACGCTGTGGGGTCTCAAAGTTGGTCTGCATTCTCTCTGGGTGAATTTAGACTATGTAGATGGCAACATCAATGCTGAAGTTGTGTTTAATTATTAAGTAGCACTCTGTTGAACTAAAAGAACAATCAGCAGTACTCTTGAGTCCTAAAAGTTTCCTTAAAAGTATTGCTTCTTCCCATCAAAGCCTAATGCAGTTTCCTGGTGCTTATTTTTACCATCTGGAAGTGGCTTCTACCAGGACAGCTGGTTCAACAACTCTCCTGGTGTCACCTTCCCGAACCAGCTCTACCAGGTTAACTTGGATGTCTTGTGTCTTGTGACTGTCAAGTCATGTCAGCTCTTGGCAGAAGCAGCTAATCCAGCCTGTACCTGGGGAACAGTGGTCGGTTGGGTGTATAGAGTGTCTACTGGGAAATGACCGATGATGACAGGTGACAGGCTGCATCAAATCTTGGCAGGGCTTAGTACGGCAGGTCAGGGACCTCAGACTTTGTCCTGTGAGCACTGGGGAGTGTCTGCTCAGATAGGCAGGCACTTCTGACAGCACTCTCTGGAGGCTGAGGTAGAGGATGGATTTGAAAGGAACCAGGCTGGAGAGGAGAAGACCTGTTAGGAGACCACCCACAGTATTGGCACAGACCAAGCTGGAGATGCAGTGGGCACAGGAACAGCAATGAAGAAAAGGAGGAGGTAAAATCAGTAGGACTTAGCGACTGATTAGGGGAGAAAATCATGAGTCCAATTTTGGTCCCGTCGACTTTGGGCAGCCTCTGAGATGACCAGATGGGGATTTTACAGTGGATCCATACAATTAAAATTATCTAAATATTTTTAGTCATAAATCTTTGTTTGGACTGAATTACTGGGCCTTGCACATAATTGTTCACTGTTACATACATGTCCACTTTGTGTCCTTAGCTAAATATCTTCTTGAGGACCAGCCCATGCCTTTGGGCATATAGAAAGCTCTCAATATATACATATTGGCTAATTAACTGAAAAGTAAGTTTCTCAGTCCAAATGATTGTTTTGGCTGTTGACACTGCAAATTCACCACATAATTGGATACTCTTTCTCATATTTCTTTTCATGGTAGTGCCCACAGTATTGTGCCTGGAAAATATTTATCTTGTTCTGCTTGGCTAAAAATAATAAACAATATCCAAAATCACATTGTAAAACTTATTTAGGTCCTTACGTTGATTTTTAATTTAGGGTAACTGGCCCTGGCCGGTTTGGCTCAGCCGTTAGAGCATCAGCCCGTGGACCAAAGAGCCCCAGGTTTGGTTCCCACTAAGGGCACGTACCTCGGTTGCATTTTGTCCCCGGCCCTGTTGGGGTCATGTGGGTGGCAACCACTTGGTGTGTCTCTCTCACATCAATGTTTCTCTCTTTCTCCCTTCCTCTCTCCCTCCCACTCTACCTGAAGCTAAATGCAAAAAAATGTCCTCGGATGAGCATATAAAAAAAAAAAAATTTAGAAGATAACTGATTTTTAATTTAGGGTAACTAGAAAGCTCAGCTGATTACGGGGTTTGTCTGGTGGCAGTCACCACCGAAGCAGAATCCTCAGTGAGGAGGACCAGCTGTTCTCTTTCTTTTTTTTTTTTATCCTCCCCCGAGGACATTTTTCCATTTTTTGTTCAGATAGAGGGGGAGAGAGAGAGAGAGAGAAACATCGACGTGAAAGGGACACATCGAGTGGCTGCCACCCACACAACCCAAACAGGGCCGGGGACAAACTGCAACCGAGGTACATGCCCTTAGCGGAATCCGAACCCGGGTCTCTCTGGACCACAGGCCAATGCTCTAACCACTGAGCAAAACCGGCCAGGGCAAGGACCAGTTGTTTTCAATCCACAGTTTCATGTTTTGACTGAGCAGAGGGCTCCCACGGGCCAGGGATACTGGCTCCTTGTATACTGTGGAATGAATGACTTCTGTCATTCTTGGGCTTGAGGTTCCTGTTACGACTTTATGATAGTGTCTGAGTCTTTCCTTTGCAGAGCAAGCCCCCGGGAGTATTTCATTAAAAGCCCTCAGGATCTGGGGGCAGAAATGAGAAGTTTAAGGTCCAAATGCAGCCCTTTCCTGGACCATGTCGCAGCAGGGGTTTGAGGTACTGTCTTTGCACACATTAGCAAACCTGGAAACTCTAGAGCTCGGCCTTCCTTTGTCGCTTCCTTGTGTCAGTTCCAGCAGGGAGTTAGTTCACTGTGACCTCACTGCTGCCCTAGTTTGTTTCCCTCTAGGTGGAAGGGCTGACTCCCCCGCCAGGAAAGCCTCTGCGCCCCAGTTATAGCTCCACAGCGTCACGGTCTCTGGCGAAAAGCTGCCAGATAAAATACAAGATGCCGAGTTAAGTCTGAATATCAGATAAACAATGAATACTATTTTAGTGAGTATGTCTCCTGCAGTGTTTTGATTCACTTCAATTCATTAGTTGTTAACATCTGCCACATTTACTTCATCTCTCTCTGAGGTATACTTTTTCTTGAATTGTCTGAATTCAGGTTGCACAGACATTGTAACACTCTGTCCCCAATCCTTCAGCATGCACCTCCTAAGAAGAAAGCATTTTTGACATAGCCAATGCAGTGTCCGGGAGATACTCTATCTAGGGCATCCCATGTTTTTATTAGCTAAACTAGCAGCTCTACCCTGAGGGCACGGTGGGGTAGCAGCTGCTGGAGTGGCCAAGCACGGGCTTTGCAAACCCACAGACCTGGACCTGGTCAGATTTGACATGACTTACTGGCTCTGTAAGCTTGAGAACACACCGTTTCCTTATCTGCAAAACGGAACCTTGCAGGACCGGGGTAAGGCTTAGAGCCCATAACGTGCAGCACCTGACTACTGGAGGCTCACAGTACAGCAGCTGGCCATGGCAGGAATCGCACTTGTCCTTCTCTGAGCTAAATGGCAGGGGGAAGAGAGAAAAATAAAGAAGCAACTGTTTTAGAAATGTTGGCAGCTGTATTTATGAACTTCCCCTGTTCTCTCCTCACACACACACACACACACACACACACACACACACACAGTGGTCTCCTTGACAAATGTCCAGCCATGTCATGTGGAGGAAAAGAAACACATTAAAGGTGCAGGAAAAGCCAACACTCTTGAGGGCAAGATTTGAATGGAGTGAAAGGTGGTGTGAGACCTGTGTGGGCATTGACTCCGCTGGAGCGGCCAGGAAAGGGCGGCCCTGGGGTTGGAGACAGACAGGAGGACGGATTCCGAGGCCATCTGTCATCCATGTGACTCTGGCAAGCTGTCAAGGATCGGTTTTTGTTAGGGTTTTCATTTGCTTGTTTTTAGTTAAGGACTCAAGTCTACTTAATGTTTATTTCTATCCTGAAACTTACTGAGTCCACGTGGAGGAACAGGTTCAAGTCAGACTATTGTAAAAACAGTCAGTTTTTACTCCCCTTCCTGGAAAAGCTTTGCCCTCCTTCTTCCTGAAAACTCTTCCATTTGTCTTTGGACTTCTGGTTGCCTGAGAGCTGGAGACAGACCAGGCAGGGTAAACTCGGCAGTTAGTGCTGTTCATTCACACTTACTGGCTCTTCCAGGGGTTATCATTCTGAGGTGATTTGCTTTAATCAGTCAACGAGATGGTAAGGCCTGTCTCACTCTGGAGTTCTCCACACACTGTGATGCTTGTCGGGAAACGCTAGCGAGGAATACAGAAAGAAATCCATCATCCTGACTATAACGGGAAAAGAAATACTGTAAAGCGCTCTGTGGGGGATGGGAGCCGGGGAGCTTGTGAGGGGAGCTGACCCCAGCTGAGGAGGTGTCAGCCTCGCCTCTGTTCTGCAGGAACAAAGGGAAAGCCTAGATGAAGTTGGTTCTCTTTGTATCCATTCCTTCTCCTTCCCTTAGAGGGTTTTCTAGAATCAGAGTTTTCTAGAATCAGAGTTTCTGTCTTAGATTTTTTACTTTAAAAAATCTTAAAATTTTTTTAAAACATTTTTTAGAGAGAGAGGAAGGGAGAGAGAAACATTGATCAGCTGCCTCCTGCAAGCCCCCTACTGGGGATCGAGCCTGTAACACCAGGCATGTGCCCTGACCGGGAATCGAACCAGGACTTCTCAGTCCATGGGACGACGCTCAATCCACTGAGCCACACTGGCTGGGCTAAAAAAATATATATTATAAGGGAACAATTTTTTTTTCCTGCTTAAAGAAGTGTTTTATTTCTATTATAAAAATTTCAAACAATGCAGAAGAACTTAAGAGAGAATAAAAGACCCCTCATAATCCTATCCCATGGAGATAAGTACTATTAGATATTTAGTGTGGAGGTACAGAGATTTTGAGGGTAACTAAAAGGCCAAAATTCCTAAATTACCTATACTTCACCCGTTTTCATGTTTTTATTTCATCCGCTAGTCTCGTCCACACACACACACACATTTTACATTGTCTGCTCTCTCCATTTAACACAGCATGAGCATGTTTCTTATTCCCATGTAGTGTTTTTAATTTTGATGTTTGCTTTCTACTCCAACCTGTGAATTTTCATAATTTACTAAGTCATTCTTTTCCTGTTCAACATTTTGGTTATTTCTAATTTTATGTTAAATCCTTGTTGTTTCCACCTAAATTACATATAGAGCTGGAAAAGAGGATCATGACTAAAGGCTTTCTGTTTGTTTTTTCATTTTTCTTTTTTAACCTCTGCTGGGTTGTCTATATTTGAGCACACTAATGAGTGTGACAAGATTCCTTTTTTAATTCAAACCAAGTCCTAGAACCCTGTCATCTCCAACTTGAAGATGGCAATAATCGAAATCAGAGTCGCCATGTATTGAGCTGTTTCCGTGTGTCCTGAGATAGGCCCACTGAGACCTCTTTTCATCCTTCCCATAACTCTCGTCAAGCCCTCGGGTCCCCGGTGCCATTGTAACCTCCTGAAACACCTCTTGCCTGTGTCAGTTCACAATAGACAGTGTTGCACAATAGTTAGGGGTAGCCAATGGAAACAAACCTGACTTAGGCAAGAAGAAATGGAAAGTATTACTGCAAAGGGGAAAGGACTTTGCAATAGGAGGAGGAGGAGGGCTTACAATAGGGAGAACCTCTGACTTGTTCAATCCGTGGGAGCCTCAAGGGCTTTTCTTTTATAGGAAGGAGTAAACAGGTCTGGGAAGGAGAGAAACTCAACCAAAGTTGGGCTAACAAGCATTTTTCCCCAGCTTTATTGAAGTATGGTTCACAAATAAAGATTGTATATGTTTAAGATGTACAACATGACGTTTGATATGCATGTACATTGTGAAATGATTACCACAGTCCAGCTAATTAGCACATCTGTCACCTCCCAGAGTTACCTCCTTGTGTGTGGTGTTGTGACACTTGCTTAGTAGCTTTCGCGTATACGGCACAGAAGTGTTCACTAGTCACCATGCTGTACTTTAACAGCCATTCTGTTCCCATTGATTGGTGGGAACAAGCAATTCAGCAGGTCAATTATGAGGCAAAGAATGGGTCTGGAGGTGTCTGGCCTGGTCTTAGCTAAGAACGGGGGATATCTGTGAATCTAATTGAAGGCATATGGGGAGGGGTGTTTTTTGCAGTAAGCCATTGCCTTGAACACAAAGGAGGGCCTTCTGAACCTTGCTGTTTTCCAGAAGCAAGGGGCGCTGGTGAAATTCACCTTTGCCAGGAGCACAGGTTTGCAGTGAGCCCTGGGGTGGGAGGCTAGCTCCCCCACTACTAGTAAACTTCAGGCATTCTCCTCACCTTTTTGAACTTTGGTCTCCTGAAAGGTAAAACTGGGGAAATGATTTTCACCTTGTAGAACATTAGAAGGATAAGATAAGATAAAGTGACAGTATAGTGCCTGGCTCTTGATAATATTCTGCACCTCAAAAGCCTTTCATGGCCCCCCACTGTATACCAGATAAAATCTACACTCTCATGACCTCAACCTCCCTCTCTAAATGAATCTCCATACTCCCTAGAAAACTCACACTCAGTCACACCGGATACTGTCCCATCTCTGTCTCTTTTATTGTCCCATTCTCCACAGCCACTATTTTTATTATCAAGCAGAGGGTCCCAAGAAAGACGGTGGACCTGGAGCAGGCAGGGAGGAAGGGCTCATTCTGTCCAGCCAGCCAGGACAGTTGAATCAACGTTGGTTGTCCATCAGTCACCCACCCCCACGACCTCCTTCTACTTGCCAAATGTTTATTCATTCTTCCTGGCTCACTTTAAGCCTCACCTTTTTTTTTTTTTAAATCTCGGTTTATAGAATCCATTTTTTTTTTTAGCACTACAGAGACCATTTATACATCTTGGCCGTTTATCATGTGCTCCTTTATGTTGTTGATGATCTTGCATGCACCTGTCAACATTCCCGAATGGAAGATAAGCTCCGGGACACACAAACCATATCAGTGTTGCTGGGCACCTCCTGCAGTGCCTTGCATCCACTCAATGATTTCATGATTTACATGCATAGTTCTATACTTTGCAAGAAAACTATGGGTATAGCACTGCTTTAAATAGTTGTTAGTAAAAGAGCTCATGGAGGGACACAGCTTTTTCTTTCCACCCACAAAAGGAACTGGCTGCACTCAGCTCTTGAGGGTGCTGGGTTAGTGGTAAGATACACAGACTGATAGGTGTTAGATCTGTGTGTTTTGGGATTCTAATGAAGCTATTGCTTTCTTTTTTTTTTTTATCCTCACCCGAGGACATTTTTCCATTTTTTGTTCAGATAGAGTGGGAGGGAGAGGGAGAGAGAGAGAGAGAGAAACATCGATGTGAAAGGGACACATCCAGTGGCTGCTTCCTGCACGACCCAACCAGGGCCAGGGCCAAACTGCAACCGAGGTACATGCCCTTAGCGGGAACTGAACCCGGGTCTCTCTGGACCACAAGCCGACGCTCTGACCGCTGAGCCAAACCGGCCAGGGTGCTATTGCTTTCTCTGTATCTGAGTGTGACTAGAATGGCCAGCGAACAGCCACTTCCTCTGGGTAAGCGTTAGAGGCACCTTGGGGTGTGTAGCTATCCAGCCGCTGTTACAAGGCCTGGCCCTGTGGCTTTGTGTTTGACCATCCATGGCTTTCTTCTGCTCTTCTCTTAATGTCTCATATCAAGTTCTTCTCCCCAACATCTTTTCAAGCAAAGTCAATGGCAGCTAGTGTGTAAGTGTTCTAGTATTATATTCTGTTGATTGAGAAGATAGTTCTCCAGGAACTGCCTTGTTCTAGACACTGTGGGGAGTTAAAAAACAAAAACAAAACCCTCTCTATTTATAGGTCAGCACCTTCTGTTTTGAGAAACCAACAGTTAACTTAATATGTTACCATATTGAGTAGCTATACTTTCTTTTTTGGTTTTGGATGCTAATATCACCTGCTTCATGTTGATTACTGTTAACTTGTATTTTTAGAAGATTTTTTTCTATTTGACCTTTTTATTTTTTTGCATCCTCACCTAAGAATTATTGGTTTTCAGAGAGCGAGGAAGGGAGAGAGAGAAACATCGATGCAAGAGAGAAACATCAATTGGCTGCCTCCTGTAAGCACCCCAAGCGGATTGAACCTGCAACCTAAGTATGTGCCCTGACCTAGAATTGAGCCTAATGGTGCATGGGATGATGATCCAACCCAGCCACGTGGCCAGGGCTCTTTGACTACTTTTTTCCTAAGAAATTCCTATACATATAATGTGTTACAGGCTTGAAAGCACCCCTACTGAAGGAATGAATGCGTGGAGGAGGAAAAATTACTGTCTTACCCTTTTCCGGAAATTTATGGACAAGAAAAAGAGGTCCTTATTTTAATGAAATCAGACAACTTTTAAAGTATCTATGGATCTTCAAAATCCTCTAGGAGACAGATTATTATTTATATGTTAACTTTCTCATAGTTAACATATTAGTTTTACGTAGGTTAAATTCATGTTACTGGGCTGTTTCTAGATTCTATCTCTATACTTGACAGTTGAGAAAATCTACCATATAACTGTATAACTAAAAAGTGTGATATATTTATACTCGTTTTATAAAAATGTTGTGAGGTTGGGAAGGAGAGTGGAGAGAAGCCACACTGGTTCCAGACCCAGCTCTGATATTAAGTAGCTGGCCCTGGCCAGTGTGGTTCAGCGGTTAGAGCACCAGCCCGCTAACCAATGAGTCATGGGTTCGATTCCAGCCAAGGGCATGTACCTCGGTTGCGGTTCGTCCCTGGCCGTGGTAGGGGTCGTGTGGGAGGCAGCCAGTTGATGTGTCTCACATTCATGTTTCTCTTTGGCCCTTTCTCTCCCTCCCACTCTATCTGAAGATAAATGGAAAAATATCCTCTGGTGAGGATTGAATAAAGAAAAAGCTGTATGACCTTCAGCATAGTCCCTCACCCTTCCTCCCAGGCCTCAGTTATGTCTGATGAAACTGAGGGCTTCCCCAGTCCTGTCTTCCCCCACTCTGCCTCACTCACTCTCTTGCTCCTCCTCAGATGGCAAGGCTCTTGTTTAGGAAATAAGATGGAAGACCACAAAGCTCTTTTGAAAACAGCCTAATGACTGACTGGGCTCCCGGGGGACCGGGCAGGGAGAGGTCAAAGCCCAGAGAGCGTGCACTGCGGGGAGGTTGAAGGGAGGGGCTTCATGGTTTGCCGTGAACACGTTCTGTCTCATCAGTCTCATCTCAGATCAGTAAATCAGTTCCGATGGTAAAGGTCAGGAATATTTTAGTAATGTGCCGTTTGGATAGAAATCTGATGAGTCGACGTTCTGAACTGGCGCTAACTCGCAAGTACTCCCCGGCTCTCTGACTCAGCCAGCTTGTGGTTGTGCCTGCCCGCCCAGCCCTGCAGAGGCCGCTTGGCTTAGACCACGATTCCAGCCCCTTTGTTTTTCCCTGCAGAGAGACTTGGGAGCTTTCTATGTACTGACAGAGCCGTAGCGTTAAGGGCCCTCGCAGCATTGCTTCCATCGCCTCAGAGGCCTGGTCTGCTATCATGTGACATCCTGTTGTGTGCTGTGTCCCAGCACATCTACCATGTAGTTTCTAACACGTCTTGAAGCCCGTCCCTTTGTCTGTTGTCCCCCAAGTCCTCACTGCCGGAGGAATGACAGGTGATGTCGGGGGAAGCCTCTCTTGGAATCTTGCTTTACTAGTGGCCTTACATTGTCTGTATTGGTAGAGCCCATTTTCCTCATTTGATTTTCTTTTTAAAAATTTCCTCAAAGTTAATTTTTTACTTGGTATAAAAATTTGGAAAATAGCCCTGGCCGGTTTGGCTCAGCGGTTAGAGGATTAAAAAAAAATTTTTTTTTTTAAATACAAGATCTCATCAAGGAGAAATTAACAATGACCCATCTTGCCAACACAGAGTTGATCATGGTTTGCATTTTGGTTTGTTTATTTGCAGCCTATGCTATTACCTTTCTTGTGAAATGTAGTTTTTCTCCATTAACAAGTGAGGACTGCTAGGAGTACTAGACAGCAGGCTTCTGACTGTTAACTCGGGTGTGGTGCTAAGCAGGCTTCCAGGGCAGTGCTGGAGAGCAGCAGCCTCCCGGCGCAGCGGCTGCAACAGTGACACTTTTCACGCTTTGGTGTGCAGGCTGGCTGCAGCCTGAGCTTGGCCGGCGCAGCTGAGCTTGGCTGGAGCTCAGGCTTCGTGTTTGCCCCACATAGCACCGTTGTGGGGCCTTGGCTGAAGGATCAAGAGCTACCTGGGGCACATCCCTCTTTTGGCAGAGGGTGGCTGGTGGAAACCTGCCGTGCCTCTCAAGACCTTAGCTTAAAATTAGGGCATTGCCATTTCACCCTCATTCTGTTGACCAAATCAAGTCACTTGGCCAAGCCTAAAGTCAGTAAGGCGGGAGGAATACTCCTGTCATGGGGGGAGGAGGGCATGGTGTGTTAGTTTGCAATTGCTAGGGCTGCCATAACAAATACCACAGACTGGGTGGTGTAAACAACGGTGATTTATTGTATCATAATTCTGGACTGTCCCTGTCTCTGCCTCTATGTTCAAAGCTAGAAGTCTAAGGTCAAGGTGTCAGCAAGGTTGATTTTTTTTCCTGAGACCTCTCTATCTTTGACTTGTAGACAACTGGTTTTTTCCCATGTCTTTACATGCTCTTTCCTTTGTGTTTATTTGTTCTAATATCCTCTTCTTTTTTTTTTTTTTTGGTATGTGCCCCTAGCAGGAACTGAACCCGGGACTCCCTGGTTGGCAGGCTGATGCTCCAACCACTGAGCCGAACTGGCCAGGGCTAATGTCCTCTTCTTATAAGGACATTATATTGGATTACAGTCCTGACCTCATTTAACCTTACATTTCTCTTTAAAAACTCTATTTACAAATATAGCTACATTCTGAGGTTAGGACTTCAATATACAAACCTTGGGGGGACCACAGTTCCGTTTACAACACACGGTAAGGATGGAAAACAAAGGGTCATAGACAAAGAATACCCGAGGCACTTAACCTCAAGTGAGGCTCGGCTTCCTCATCTTTAAACCAGGGATAAGCCTCTTTGTATTATGGGTTTGTTGGGGATTGAATGTGAAAATACAATTAAAGATGCCGGGGGTGGAGATATCGGGATGGGTGTGGTTCTCCCTCAAATGGAAGGACCAGAGCTAACCTTCTTGGGCCTGTCTCCCTGCTGGTCTCCCGTGGGGAGACTGGGAGTGCCGGGTGCTTCTCAGAAAGGCGTAACTTCGCGGCAGGTGCATGATCAGTGGAATCTTTGTAACAAAGCCAAAGGACCTTTTGAGTCCTTTCTTTAACAAAATGTAAGCTAGTGTTTATTAACTAAAAAGAGAAAGTGCTTGTCTGTCCACTTCAGCTTCGTTTTATGCCCATTTCATGTTATTGTAATTCGTACTTTTGATAATCATTTACAATGTGTTAATTGGTTATCTTGTAAATATATTTTATGAAGAGTTCAATTGTAAATAAACTAATTTGGCTATTGGAAAAACAAAACAAAAAAACCCCCATGGCCTTAGTAATACCATATTTCCATCCATGAGCTATGGCTCCAGCAGCCTTTATCACAAATATTTTGGAAGACCTTTTATGTTTTAACAGGGCTGTGAGTTTCATAAAGCATGGCATAAAGCGTGGCCCTGCTCTCAAGGGGTGGCACTTGAATGCCTATGAAAAAGGTAAGCACGTCCGGAGGTCAGAGTAGGGACTGTCTTTCTCTCTGCCGCTGTGTTCAAAGCCAGCGGCATTATACTTTGTAAATCTCTTTTTGTTTTTTCTCCCCTAGAATATTGTGCTAAGGAATGGTTCTGAGACCTTTGACTCCTGGAAGAAGCCCCCTCTGCCTGTGTACATCCAGTTCTATTTCTTTAATGTCACCAACCCAGAGGAGATCCTCAGTGGGGAGATCCCTCGGTTAGAAGAAGTGGGGCCGTACACCTACAGGTGAGTCCTGACTGTCTCCCTGCCATCCTGGGAATACGGATCTACCTGCCCTGGCCTGAGTTCTCGCCTGCCCCTCCCCAGCATCTGCTGGGTGCTGCGCAGTGTGTGGGAGCACAGGTTTTGATGACAGTGTGAGATCGGCTTCGTGGCCTGGAGCTAGGTCTCGGCCGGCTCTGTTTGGAAGTGCAGCTGTGTCTTCCTGGGCTGGCCTCACGTGGTTACTGACCCATGAAGAGTTACTCTTCACCCCAACCAACCCTTTAAGGTCACCCTGTGATTTTCTCACATCCATGTTTCTGTCTCTTTCTCCCTTACACTCTCTCTAAAATAAATCAATAAAACATATTTATTTTAATTTTTTAAATCCTCACCTGAGGATATTTTTACATTTATCATCAGATAGAGTGGAAGGGAGGGAGGGAGGGAGAGAAACATCAATGAGAGACATGTCAACTGGCTGCCTCCCACACAACCTGACCAGAGCCAGGGGTGAACTGCAACCAAGGTACGTGCCCTTGACTGGAATTGAACCCATGACTCTTTGGTCTGCTGGCCGATGCTCTAACTGCTGAGCCAAACCGGCCAGGGTAATAAAAACATATTTCTTTAAAAAAGGGGGAATAGGGGCCTGAAAATGAGTGATTTTCTTTAGGAATGGACACTCAACATATTCAGTGCAAACCATGAAGTGCTCCTGCAGGTGTCAAGTGGGTGGTGAGGTACAGGATTTGTAAAAAAATGTGGCTTTTTAAGGAGATTCACAGCCCTGCCGGCAGGCCTTTTGCTGTCATCTAGCGGGTCTGATTTCTGTCACCGCTGACTTGGTTATGCTATTGTTTAGCTAGATCACATACAGAATAGTCCAGTAGCTCCTGCCCGGTGTTTGGTAGTTCCATGGCTTCCCTCCCAGCTGACTCTGTCCATTGTGTGCAGAGTCCTGGGGTGCAAAGGAAGGGCATGCTGGCTCCCAGCGGGCAGTGTGGATGGGCCTGTGGGTGGGAAATCTGAGAGGGTGAGGCCGCGCAGGCCATGAGGGCCTGAGTAATCTGACACACAATTTACAGTGGCTGTTTCCCAAAACTTTCACATGTGGATGAGTTCAGATAATTAGTGTTTCTGCAAAAAGACAGTGGTCCACAGGCCGACGCTCCAACCTCTGAGAGCCAAACCGTCCAGGGCCGCACTCAAAGTTCTTGTCCTTTGCCCGTGAGCCTGTCTGGGTTCTGGTGTGTTTATACCACTCTGTAAACTTACACACAGCATGTAACCCTTTGTCACATCGGTGGCTACTGTTTTCCTGTTGTTTGCCTTTTTTATTTTTAAAATTTACATATAGTGAAATCTGTTATTTTATGAACTTTTCTATCATTTCTGAGCTTAAAAAGTGCTATTCTCTTCAAAGGTTTGATATTCAAGTCTATTTTTCTGTAGTTCTATTTTTTTACATCTGATTTCTTAAGGATTTAATTGTATCCATGCAGTTGAGCAAAGGTAGGAACTTTGTTTAAACTTCCAAAGTCTGCCTGTCAGCCTTTGATCCTTTACTCATCTCTGAGCCAAGCAGAATATATAAATATATATTTTTTAATATCAAAGAGATGATAGAAAATTTTGAAATTCCATGGTTATTATTTCCATTATTATAGTATTTTCTAAACCTGGCTCACTCTTCTCTGATACCACTTCTTTCTCAAAATAGAAACAAAGTGTCTTTAGATAAGTTTTTAAAACATCTTTGAATTGCTCCAAAGTAAGAAAAATAGAAAAAGATTTCCCCCTACCTTGTCCTGTACAAAAGGTGACGACCAGGTGCTTGAGAGTTTCAGATGCACGTAGTCATGCTGGGTGAGTGACGGCCGGCTGGCTGGGTCAGGGTAACACTTCTGGGACGGGACCATTTCCATCTCCAGGAGTAAAGATGTTTCTTGCATACCCCCAACAAACGTGCATGTCCTTCCCGCCCCACCCGTGCATTTTCTCAGAGCCCTGCTTTGGGCTCTCGGGGTTCAGTCTCTCACTCACTTGACAAGGCAGTGGTGATGGGACATTAAATCCAGGTGCTGCTCAGCTTCTTCCCTGGGGCCCCACTTCCCTCCCTCTGCCCTTTCTTCCTGCTCCCCTCATCCACCCTGTGACTTCACTCCACGGACCTGTCTGTTCAGCCCAGCCTTGCCCTGAGCTGCCGGCTGCACAACCTCTGCCATGACCAGTGTGCTCACCCCTCCACTTCCAAACACGTCCTGTGCTCTCAGGCTGTGCTGCTGGCCCTGGAAGCCCCTTCACCCTTCCTCCCCAGGGAAGCCCGCTCCTTCCAGAACCAGCCCCAATGCGTTCCCGCAGGACACCTTCCTCAGGACTCCCATTCCATGGCCACTCCTCCGGCGTCCTCTGGGTGTCCCGCCGGCACCTGGAGGGCAGCTTTGGAGCACTTTCCAGGTGTGAGGTAGCTATTCAGATGGAAGTCTCCTTGCTGTACCGTGGATTCTTTGAGGCGGGGAACCAGGTCTTAACATCTCTCCATCTCAAGAGCTTAGCACAAGCCCTCACGCATAATGTTAGTAGCTATTGCTTCCTAAGCTCTGAGTCTGTGCCAGGTAGTGTTCTAACTGGAATGACAAGCTTATGCGAATTTAATTCTCACCACAACCCTACAAGGAAGGTACATTCTTATCTCCATTTTACAGATGAGGAAGCTGAGGCACAGAAGCAATAAGTAACTTCTTAGTCACAGAGCTAGTGAGGGGTGAGGCCAGAATTGAATGCAAAACCTGGCAGTCAGATCTTAACCCACACTCTGCCCTCTGTGTTTGGTGGCTTCTGAGAGTGATTCTCAGCAAGAGCATTGGATGAATGAAGAACTACAGTGACAAAAGATACGGATTATCTGATGGTAGTGTGTATGTCTGATTTACCCCAAATCTCGGAGGTATCGCACAGATAGACATTAATTTCCAACTAATTAAAATTGTTCCTTTTGGCCCTGGCCGGTTTGGTTCAGCAGTTAGAGCGTCGGCCTGCGGTCCCGAGAGACCCGGGTTCGGTTCCCGCTAAGGGCACGTACCTCGGTTGCAGTTTGTCCCCGGCCCTGGTTGGTCGTGCGGGTGGCAGCCACTCGATGTGTCCCTTCACATCGATGTTTCTCTCTCTCTCTGTTCCTCTCTCTCCCTCCCGCTCCATCTGAACAAAAAATGGAAAAATGTCCTCGGGTGAGGAAAAAAAAAAGAAATTGTTCCTTTTGGTTTTCTTAGCTCAAGCTATTGTTTGCCGTCTGTGCTGATGAGATCTTATTTAAACATTCAGGAGTTTTAAAAAAAATTTTTTCTTTTAAAAAGTTAAGAACTTTAGCCCTGGCCAGTGTGGCTCAGTTGGTTGGGCATCGTCCTGTGCATCTCAAGGTTGCTGTTTGGATTCCAGGTGGGATTCCCAGTCAGGGCACATGCCCCCGCTGCAGGCTCAGTCCCCAGTAGGGGGCGTGCAGGAGGCAGCTGGTCTATGTTTCTCTCTCCTTCTCCCTTCCTCTCTCTCTAAAAATCAATAAAATTGTTTTTCAAGTTAAGAACTTTAAAAAAATGATTTAAAATCAAATATCTCTGAAATCAAACAGGTGTTTTCCTGCCTGATGAAATAGTTCATGAAGCAGGTCTCAACCTTTTCTCAATGACTAGGGCCACCATTGCGTATAACAAATATCAAGCTATAGTCTGAGCCTATGATGTCCTGGGACCTTCAACATCAGTAGGATTTATTGGCATCTACTAAGTACCAGGGATCATACCAGGCACTTTGAAATATGGCTTCTAATTAATTGTCTAAGCCTAAGATTCACTTTGCCTGGTTTTTAAAAAAGCTTTCGTTTCCATGTCTAGAAGCTTCTTTGGTCTTGTCAGATACAGTAAAGCAGCGATTAATTACTTCTTGCTCTTAGTCTGCTGTTCACCAGAAGACCGCCCTGCTTCTAGTTGGCTGTTGTTGACCAGCTGTGGGGAGATCCGGGTAACCAGGTATGCCGGTGGCCTCCCGAGGCTGCCAGAGGACAGGCGTGCTTGGAAGGAGAAGCGTTTGGCGTCCCCTGACTATGTGACGGGGTTGCTCCGAGGGGCGGCCCCTCACCATCTCTTCCCTTGTTTTCTTGCTCTGCAGAGCGGGAGGCGTTCCTGGCAGCCAGTGGTGGTGTCTTCCTTCAGCTACACCACACTGCAGAGGCCACGTGTCAGTCATGCGTTAGGGTGGCTGAAGGCTGAGGGGAAGTTATGGGATTAGCTGTGAGTGACCTGTCATGGACCCTTGATGCCTGCCAAGTGAATTAAATATTTTTGTGGTTTGGGAAGCCATGGCTTTGACTTTTTGAAGTATATTGAGAAACCCAGTCAAGTTACAAGGCTTAAAGTGATCGGAGCCCCCAAACATCAGGCTCTTACAGGGTAAGACATAAAGAACACACTCTCGCCCTGGCCGGTTTGGCTCAGCGGGTTGAGTGTCGGCCCGCGGTCCAGAGAGACCCAGGTTTGGTTCCCACTAAGGGCATGTACCTCAGTTGCAGTTTGTCCGCGGCCTCGGATGGGGTCTTGTGGGTGGCAACTGATCGATGTGTCTCTCTCACGTTGATATTTCTCTCTCTCTCTCTCTCTCTCTCGTCCTCTCTCTCCCCATCCCGCTCTATCTGAAGAAATTTAAAAAAAAAAGAACACTCTCTAAAAGCCACTGCCAGAGTCAGTACACATAAACAAACACAAATGATGCAGGCCCCAGGGTTGGGATTATTCAGGCCTCTAGGTTCATGACCCAGGGCTCAGTGAAGAAAGTTTGAAAAAGCTTTAGCAAGGTCATCAGTTGTCGTCATTAGTTAGAAAACTTGGCAAAGTTGATCCTGGGTTTTTGGCCTGATGCTGAATCCCAGCTCTCTGCTCCCTGGCTTGGCTTTCTTTGCGTACAAACGTGTACACCCTGGGGTCACTTTTTCTGCTTCTGGTTCCTTAGTGGTCAGCTAGGCCAGTGTGGGGTCCTGGGCCCTGGTTGTAAATGGGTACTCCAAGAGCAGTCTCTTCCTCTTCACCTTGCCTGCAGAACGGCTCTGGGATCGGAAAGGGGGTGTGGAGGTTGCTCCCCTGCCGGCACCAGCCTGGGCAGAGGCAGGGATTTGTCTTTGAAATTTCCTCTTCTCCTCCACTTTCTAACCAGTCACTTTGCATTCACTTCCCTGTGGAGTCAAACCTAGGAAAACCTAGAACGGGAAGTCGGGAGCAGGATTCTATACCTTTTTCTGCCTCCTGGTTAGTCCTGGGCTGGTTATTTTATCTGAATCTCCCTTTCTCATCTATAAAAGACTGGGGGGGCGTGCTTTCTGTGTGAGGGGCTTTGGCTGCCAGCAAGAGAAACTACCTCTGGCCAATTTAACTAAAAAGATAATTTATTTGAAGGCTATATAAAGTGGGTTACAGAGTCCAAGTTGCAGCTGGGAAGGAAGAGGCAGGGTCCAGAGCAGCTTTAAGGACCGGAATCTCCGGAGCTCGAGGATCCTCACGATCGTGTTTTCCATCTGGAGGCTCTGAGCTCCGGAGTCAGAGCTGAGGGGAAAGAATTGGTTGAGCTCTGCCCAGTGCAGGAGAGGAAAGAAAATCAGGCCTCCTCTGACCAGAGAAAGGGGGAGTGGATGTCGAACAACCAAAAGTCCACTGCAGAAACCCCCTAACTGCCAATTGCACAAGTGTTGTAACAGGCCGACCTCTTTCAGATTTTATATGTATTCCTCGGGAATGAATATATTTTGGGACCCAACCATAACCCAGGAGAGAGTTCAGGCTTTGATTCCCTGGTCAAGGTAACCCTTGATCATTGCATTTTCCGAATTGTAAGGAAGAAAGAATGAGAACGACAGTTTTTTGAGAAAGAGATTCTATCCTAGGCCTCACTTCCTTCTCACATTGCTTTAATCTCCAGTTTTTACGGGGTTAGTATCTGCATGCAGTCTCTCTTTCTTCTTTCTGTTTTTTTTTTTTTTTTTTTTATCCTCACCGGAGGACATTTTTCCATTCTTTGTTCAGGTAGAGTGGGAGGGAGAGAGAGGAACAGAGAGAGAGAGAGAGAAACATCGATGTGAAAGGGACACATCGAGTGGCTGCCACCCGCACGACCGACCAGGGTCGGGGACAAACTGCAACCGAGGTACGTGCCCTTAGCGGGAACGAACCCGGGTCTCTCAGGACCGCAGGTCGACGCTCTAACCGCTGAGCCAAACTGGCCAGGGCTTCTTTCTGTTTTTTTAATAGAGCTGGAGGGTGCCCACAGGTCTCCAACCACCCTGGCAGCAAGAGTGGTTGGCAAGAGAAGGCTGCTGGAAGGAACCACTGAGCCTGAGCCGGCCCAGTCGCTCTTTCCAGTGGTTGTGTTGGCAATAGTATACTGGAAATGGCTTTGATATTGAAAGAAGGGGACAGTGTTGCTTTTTAAAGTAGTGACTGTTTTCAAACAAAATCTATGTTTTTCTTTTAGGGAAATCAGAAACAAAACAGATATTCAGTTTGGAGATAATGGAACAACAATATCTGCTGTTAGCAATAAGGCCTATGTTTTTGTACGCGAGATGTCTGTTGGAGACGCTGAAGTTCACTTAATTAGAACAGTAAATATTCCTGCAGTGGTAAGTTAGCATTTTAAGTACCATATTTGTGGGTTTTAGAAGAATGGAAAAAGCTAATTTAAGGCTATTATGGCTTTACATTGAGGAGCTAAGTTATGTTAAAAAGATACATATATAAAAAGGGAAATATATTTTCCCCCCTGCTCTTCTTTAAAGTTTATCTTAGACATTTTTCTGAGGTCTTTCAAACAAGGTCTTTTCAAATAGTGACAACATGCAAATTTTAGATTTTTTTTTTCACAATTTCTTGCTGTGTTTTCAGGATCAGCACTTGTGTAGATAAATATGTCTCTACGATTTTTTTTGAGTAGCTAATAATTTTAAAACTATTTATTTGCCCCTTGTTTTGGTTCAGAAACTCTAGCAATAGAATTTGCATGCCACTTCTTCATTTAGAGTTCTACCTTAGATTTTTAAGTTCTCAAAATATATATTGACTGTTTTTCCCCATTCCAAATAATAGGCTGGGCTGTTGGGAACAGCCTAGAGTGATTCCGCTGGGCTCTGATTACAACGGCAATTCCATCTCATAACACACTGGACACTCAGGAAACTTTCCTGTTCACCTACACCAGCCTCGTCTGAGGGTCCCACACTAACTTCTAGGTGACCACTCAGAGTGCTGCTGGACACCCATGGTAGATCCAGGACCTAGAAAACCTTAGATCCGAGATCTGGCCCTGCCCTGCTGCCTAGTGGTGTCAAGTTTATAATAAGGGACCCAGCCTCTGCCACACCCCCCACACCCTACCAGCAGGAGGAAGATGCCAATGTAATTAAACAGCTTTTCCCTTTCCTCCTGCAGTGTGTAGGTAACAAGGCAGCAAATAGGGAGTTGAAGCTTACAGTGAAAATGTAATACTGAGAAAAGATATTAACTGAAGAGTTATATGTATATTTTTAAAAAATAAGTTTTTATTGATTTTAGAGAGCTACAGGGAGAGAGAGAGAGAAACACTGATGTGAGACAAACATTGGTCATTTGCCTCTCATAGGCACCCTGATAGGGACTAAACTCGCTGCCTGGGCATGTGCCCTGACTGGTAATGGAGCCTTGACCTTTTGGTGCACAGGACGATGCTCAACCAACTGAGCCCTGCCAGCCACGGCAGGAATTTTATTCTTGTGCACGCAGCCAGAGAGGAGTTTGCTGGCTAATTTTTCAGCTGTGTGATCTCAGCATTTAAGTTTCCAGCTCCCTTTGCCGAAGATCAGTGGGAGAGTGGGATGGGCACACTGCTATCTGAATTTGCCTGTGCTTCTCAGACTGCCATGGAATGGGCCGACCAGGGCTTCATCCAGGTCCTCGTCCGGGCTCTGCTGAAGGCCTACAAGCAGAAGTTCTTTGTGACGCACACGGTCCACGATTTGCTGTGGGGCTACAAAGATGAGATCTTGTCCCTCGTCCACCCTTTCAGACCCGACATCCCTACCTATTTTGGATTGTACTATGGGGTAAGTGAATTTTTCTCTTCAGAGCCCCTTTGTTCAGCGGAGGGGACACCCAAGCCAGGTTTCATCTTCACTTTAGGTTTCTTCTAGGAGAAGACCAAAATTGCCTGTTCTAGATGTCTTGTACAGTATATGAAAAATAAGAAAGTGTTTTAGTACAGGGAGAAAAAACTGCTCCCGCAGCGAGCTGTCAGCACGGCTGTGATCGCTGCCCAGACTCCTGCTGATGGTTGGAGGGTCACTGCGTCTCTGCAGGCCCATTAGTGGAGAGGTCTACCAGTGCCCAGTTAGGTTGGAACCTTCAGTGGATTCCCCGCATCCAGGAACAAAAGATGAGATTTAGAATCAGAGGGCCTAGATTTGCATTTTGGCTTCATTTAATAACTATGGGACTTTTTTGAACCTCAGTTTCATCATTTCTAACTTGAGACTAGAAGTACCCATACTTCAAAGGTTGTTTTGAAATGTCTAAGTGAGAAGCCCACAAAAGTACTTTTCAAACTATGAGTTAGTTGCAGTGTGCATTTCAGGAACCAGTATTCTTCCCCTTCATGGCTGGCTCAAAAAATGACCCTGAATTAATATGAATGATTGGTATATGTTTTCATTTTGATACCAAATAAACTCTCTGTAGTGTTGTTGGTTTAAAAAAAAAAAAGGCAAAGTTTTCTGTTTAGTTTTTCATCTGCTCTGGCTAAATACTAACTCTTTAGCCAGTAGCACTGAATTCATTCAGTGACCAGGACAGGCTGTGAAGCTCTGCACCGCCCAGGCCTGGCCGGGTCTTTCCTCAGCCCTGGTGGGTTCTGCCATCATTCCCCTCTGACACTCTAGGTCTGTCTGCCGGCCCCACTGCTCAACCTTAGTTCACACCATCACTTTTCCTGCAAAGACTTTAATGATGAAACAACCAAACAAGTAATGGGGAGGAATAGGGTGTGAGGAAGATTAAGATGAGGTGAGTTCACAGAACTCCTGAGAAGAAGGGAAAAGGTTAAGTATCAGACACTCTTATTTGCATATTATAAAGTATATCCAAACCCGCTGATTTTAGGGTATCTCTGTTCGCCTTGATGTAAGAGAGTTCAAGCACCTCCCACCGAGTGTGGGTTCTCTGGTGTATAAAGTTCTAGTTGTTGGAAAGTATGTTTGAGAAGTCAGCCAGTCTAGCCAATTCTACCGGGAGGATGGATGTTGCCTATGTTTTGATAGTGGTGTGAATGTCCTCAGAACATTTCTCAACCTCCTGCAGTAATATGTTCCCTGTATCCAACTCACATGCCTACCGCAGTAACATAAAACCTATTTATCCCTGCTTTTCCTCAGATCAAAGTTCTAGCGAGAGACAGGGAAGCTGCATCACAGTCAGTGTCTGATTCTTGGGCAGATAACAGCTGGGGAGAATCTTGTTTTAGTTAAATGCTTAACCACTTAGCTTAGCCACATCTGAGTTAAGTGGAGGACTTTAAGAAGCAACATACATGCATTTTGAAAACAGGTGGTTCAGCACTTTTTTTATGTGGGGTATTTAAATTTTCAACCAAGTTGTAATGTTCACACTGCTGCTCTTGAGGAAGAGTCCTATGTCATTTCTTAAAGTCACAGAATTTCATATGTGGAACATGACATGACCATTATGGATGTGGACCATGTTGATATGTTGACATAGTTGGCAAATAATGTTAAGTGACAAAAAGAAGAATCCAAGTAAGCAAAAAAAAACATGAAAAGAGAATTCACAAAGGTTGTGCATGTTTTTACAGTATATAGCTAAAAGATAGGAAAAAGGAGTCCAATCTCAGTGAATACAGAAATGCAAAAAAGAGACAAGAAACCATTTATTTTAGTTCCTCTGGTTAGCAAAGTTTAACAAAAGTCATTTGGGAAATGTAAACTGATTTATCCTGCTATTTCCAACACTTTACAGCTGGGTGACCTTGAGCAACTTGATAATATGTACCAAAAGGCTTATAAATGTTCATTTTCTTTTATCTAATAATTTCACTTTTAGTGGTCTGTTTAGAAAACAAACATACCGAAAGGGTTTTTAGGCATAAAGATATTCATACAACATTATTTATAGTAGCAAAAAAACCTCAAAACTGAATATTCAATAAGAAGAGAATGGGCCCTGGCTGGTTTGGCTCAGCAGTCAGAGCGTCGGCCTATGGTCCAGAGAGACCTGGGTTCGGTTCCCACTAAGGGCACGTACCTCGGTTTGTCCCTGGCCCTGGTTGGGTTGTGCAGGTGGCAGCCACTCAGTGTGCCCCTTTCGCGTCGATGTTTCTCTCTTCCTCTCTCTCCCTCCCACTCTATCTGAACAAAAAATGGGAAAATGTCCTCAGGTGAGGATAAAAAAAAAGAATGGTTAAGTAAATTATTTTCACATACTGTCATGGAGTCATTAAATTATATCTATAAAGAACTTTTGATAACACGGGAAATTTTTTAAAAATATGTTTTTATTGATTTTTTTTAGATAGGGAGGAAGGGGAAGAGAGGTAGAAAGATTGATGTGAAAGAGAAACATTGATCGGCTGCCTCCTGCATGCCCCCTACTGGGGACTGAACCTGCAACCCAGGCCATGCCCTGACCAGGAATCTAACCTGGACCTCTCAGTCCACGGGACAATACTCAGTCCACGGGACAATGCTCAATCCACTGAGCCACACCAGCCAGGCATCACGTACCTGGGTTGCAGTTCGGTCCCCGGCCCTGGTTGGAGTTGTGCAGGAAGCAGCCAATCAATGTGTCTCTCTCATGTTCAGTGTTTCTCGCCCCTTCCCCACTCTATCTGAAGATAAATGGAAAAATATCCTTGGGTGAGGATTAAAAAAGAAAAGAGAAAGGAACATGGCAACAGATGAAAAGTATGTTCCCTTCACTTGCCATTCAAAATAAAAAATAAAAAGAAAGCAGAACACAAGTAGTAGGCCTCAATTTCTTACCCCCAAAGGCATCTATATTAAAACTCCAAAAATATATCTATGCCAAAGCTTGAAAGATAGGTTAGAGCAATGGAAATAGAATAGTCTTTGGTTATTTTATTATTCTTAGTATACTATAAAGTGCCTGTCACATAATAAGCATTTAATAGGAAACATTTCAAAGAATGAAAACATTATAATAATAGTATTAGACACTATGCAACATGAGGGCAGCAACAATTGTGTTTTGTTTACTGATCCATCTCTAGCGCCTAGAATACCACTGCCGTTTTAAAATGTACAATTTAGTGTTTTTTCCATATATTCACAAGATTTTGCAACCACCACCATTTTCTAATTCCAGAATATTTTTATTATCCTTCCTACAAAAACCACATACTCATCCACAGTCACTTCCATTTCCCCCGTACCAGCCCCTGGCAACCACTTTCTGTCTCTGTGGATTTGCCTATAAATCCATAGACTTTTTTTTTTTCTAGTAAGTTCAAAGGTTGGTATCATTTTTTATTGACTTTTTTGCTTTTGTAAAGAAAATAAGGTAGTTTTTTTGTTTGAAACAAAACATAAGTAAGCGCCCTCCCTGCCCAGCCTGCCTCCTGCTCTGTGGGGTGCTGGATCGCCTGGTCCTAGGCAGAAGAGGCCGGGCTGGCCTGGGCCACAGGAGGAGAGGAGAGGAGCCAGGCTGCCTCAGTGTGGGAGCTTTCTCGGAGCCAGAGAGGAAGGGCATTTGGGCTGCAGTGTGGTTTTATCAGGCAAAATATAAAAGTAAAATCTTGACACCCATGTGCACTATACATATGGAAGCCAAGAGGCACCACCTCTGAGTTGCAGCCATCTCTGGCAGTTGGACATGCATATTAATGGAATCACACAATATATGATCTTTGCTCTGGCTTCTTTTATTTATTATAAAATTTACAAGGTCCATCCATGTTGTAGCATGTATCAGCATTCATTCCTTTTTATGGCTAAGTAATATTCCATTGTATGGATATACCGCCCTTTGTTTATCCACTCAGCAGTTAATGGATATTTGTGTTGTTTTTGCTCTCTGGCAATTGTGAATAATGCTGCTACGAACACTTATATACAGATTTTTTGTATGAACATTGGATATGTACCTTGGAATGGAATTCTCTTGGGGTCTACATAGGAGTAGGGTTTTAGGGTCATATGATAATTCTGTGTTTGGCAGTTCCTCACTCTGTTCTCTAGTTCTGGTTCAGTCTCATGTAGCACTTAGGCCCAACTAGGACAGTTTTATGAAGATTAAGTTTGTTAGTTACTGTATCAGTTAGGGTTCTCCAAAGAAATAGAATCAATGGGAGATAAATATCTATGCCTATCTAACTTTAGAGAGATTTATATTAAGGAATTGGCTTTTGCAATTTTGGGGGCTGGCAAGTGGCAAGTCTGAAATCCATAGGACAGGTTTGGCAGGCTGGAAACTCAGGCAGGATTTCTATGTTGCAGTCTTGAGAATTTCTTTTTTCTCTAGAAAACCTTAGATTTTGTTATTAAGCCCTCATCTAACTGAAAGAGCCCACCCACAATATCAATGGTAATTATCAGTGTGATTTTAAATCACATCTACAAAATACAGCCATATCTAGACAACTGTTTAACTAAACAACTGGGCACTGTAGTCATCCAAGTTGACACATAAAATTATCCGTCATGTTACTTTAGAACATTTTTTCTGCCAAGAGCCTTTTGGATATTTATAACATCATTTATGGGCCATACAAAATTATCAACTTAAAAATTAGCCTACTTCCCTGGCCGATTTGGCTCAGCAGATAGAGCATTGGCCCGCGGGCTAGAGAGTCCTGGGTTCGGTTCCTGCTAAGGGCACGTAACTTGGTTGCAGTTTGTTCCCTGCCCCGGTTGGGGTCATGTGAGTGGCAGCCTGTCGATGTGTCTCTTTCACATTGATGTTTCTCTCTCTCTCTTCCCCGCCCCCCTCTCTCCCGCTCTATCTGAAGATAAATGCAAAAAAAATGTCCTCAAATGCAGATTAAAAAAAAGTTAGCCTACTATACTTGATCTGGTTAATTTAGTGAGGCGTGTGATGTTAACTGGTATTGATATGGTCCACAGGCTGGACATTCTCCACCCCTGCTTTAAATGATCACATTCATTTACTTTCAGAAAAATGGGACTAATGATGGAGACTATGTTTTACTAACTGGAGAAGACAATTACCTTAACTTTTCAAAGATTGTGGAATGGAAAGGAAAAACGTAAGTCTAATGATTCATCACTGTAATTATTTTTCAATTTTCATTTAAATTGAATGTCCACTAACATACTATTTAAAAATAAAATTTTAACTGTCATTTTTTTTGGTGAAAAATCTATAAATATGTAAAATATAATTGCCCAGGCTGGTTGAAGCATCAGCCCGTGGACTGGGGAGTCCTGGGTTCGATTCTCGTTAAGGGCACGTACCTTAATTGCAGTTCGTACCCAGTCCTGGTTGCGGTTGTGCAGGTGGCAACCAATCGATGTGTCTCTCTCATGTTGATGTTTCTCTCTCTCTCCCTCCCTCTCTCCCTCCCGCTCTATCTGAAGATAAATGCAAATATATATATATATATATCTTTCCTCAGGTAAGGATAAAAAAATATATAGATAGATAGATATAGATACACACACACACACATACATACACACTTATAATTATTTTATAAATCAAGATTGGGATAATGCATGTGAGAAATCGAATGATAGTGGTTAAAGTCTTACTCTTCCTGTTGGTAGTCATTACACAATGTGCAGCTGCAGCACCAATACTTTTCAAACCACTGTTTGTTTTAGGGGGATGGAAGTGGTTCTCTTTTTTAAAAAATATTTTTATTGATTTTAGAGAAAGAGGAAGGGAGAGAGAAACATCAATCAGCTGCTTCCTGCACACCCCCTACTGGGGATTGAGCCCACAACCCCAGGCATGTGCACTGACCAGGAATGGAACTGGTGACCTCTCGGTGCCTGGGATAACACTCAACCAACTGAGCCACATAATTTAATGTCGTGATTGTGGATTATGTATGTTATTTTCTTTCTTTATTTATTTAAAAAAAATTTTATCTGAGCCACCTGGCTAGGGCTCTTTTATTTTTTTGTCTTTTAATAAGAGAATTTAATATTTTACCTACATGTTATAATTACTGATACATTTATGGTATAATAATGTTTACTATATTAGGTCACAAACTAAATCTCTGCAAGTTCAAGAAGATTGAAATAATATCAAGCATCTTCTCGGATCACAATGGCATGAAACTAGAAATCAGTTACAATAAAAACAAAAACATTCAAACACATGGAGGCTAAATAGCACAATATTAAACAATGAATGCATTACTAATGGATCAAGAAAAAAATTTAAAAACTTCCTGGAAAGTAATGAAAATGAACACACAATAACACAAAATCTATGGGACACAGCAGAAGCAGTCCTGAGAGGGAAGTTCATAGCAATACAGGCCTATTTTACGAAACAAGAAAATTTTATAATAAACTATCTAATCATACAACTTAAAGATTTAGAGAGAGAACAAAAAGAAAACAAAGAGTTAGTAGAGGGAAGGAAATAATAAAAATCAGAGTGGAAACAAACAACATGGAGATTAAAAATACAATACAAAAGATCAATGAAGCTAAGAGCTGGTTCTTTTAAAAGATAAACAAGATTGATCAACCTTTAGCCAGACCCACCAAGAAACGAAGAGAGAAGACCCACATTAACAAAATCAGAAACAAAAGAGGTGACACTACAGAAACACAAAGGATTGTAAGAAAATACTGTGAACAATTATCTGCCAATAAATTTGACAACTTAGGCGAAATGGACAAATTCCCAGAATCATACAGTCTTCCAAAACTCAACTGAGAAGAGCCAGAAAACTTTAACAGACCAATAACAGTTAAGGAAATAGAAGCAGTAATCAACACACTCCCAGCAAACTAAAGCCCTGGTCCAGACAGCTTCACGGGGGCATTTTACCAAACATTCAAAGAAGAGCTAACACCTGTTCTCAAACTATTCCAAAAAATTCAAGAGAAAGGAAGACTTCCAAGCTTTCTATGCAGCCAGCTTAACCGTAATCCCAAAACCAGATAAAGACACTACAAAGAAAGAAAATTGCAGGCCAATATCCCTGATGAGCATAAACACCAAAATCCTCAACAAAATCTTAGCAAATCGGATCCAGCAATATATTTAAAAAATTATATACCACAACCAAGTGGGATTTATTCCAGGGATACAAAGGTGGTACAATATTCAAAAATCAATAAATGTGATACACCACATAAACAAAATGAAAGATAAAAACCATGATCATATCAAACGATGCTGAAAAAGCATTTGACAAAATCCAGCACCCGTTTTGTTTTTTTTTAATCCTCACCCGAGGAAATTTTTGCATTTATCTTCAGGTAGGGAGGGAGGGAGAAAGAGAGAGAAAGAAACATCAATGTGAGAGAGACACATTGACTGGTTGCCACCCACACAACCCCAACTGGGGCTGGGGACAAACTGCAACTGAGATACGTGCCCTTAGCAGAAACCAAACTCGGGTCTCTAATGTGAGCAAATGCTCTAACCACTGAGCAAAACTGGGCCAGAACCCAGCACCAATTTTTGATAAAAACTCTCAGCAAAGTGGGAATAGAAGGACTGTACCTCAACATAATAAAGGCCATATGTGAAAAACCTACAGCCAGCATCATACTCAATGGACAAAAACTAAAAGCATTTCCCTCAAGAACAGAAACAAGACAGGGATGTCCACTTTCACCTGAGTTTGGTTTCTGCTAAGTACTCTTATTCAATACAGTACTGGAAGTCTTAACTACAGCAATTAGACAAGAAGAAAAAATGAAAGGTATCCAAATTGGAAAGCAGAAAGTGAAACTGTTATTATTCACAGATGACATAATATTGTACATAGAAAACCCTAAGGATGCCACCAAAAAACTACTAGAGTTAATAAATGAATTTGGCAAAGTGGCAGGATACAAAATCAACATCCAGAAATTATTGGCATTTTTATACACCGATAATGAACACACAAAAAGAGAAACTAAAAAAAACAAAAAAACTCCATTGCAACAAAAAAAAATTAAGATACCTAGGAATAAACTTAACCATGGACTTAAAACACCTGTTCTCAGAAAAGTATAGGACATTTAAAAGAGAGATAGAGGAAGATATAAAAAAGTGAAAGCATATATACCATGTTCATGGATTGGAAGAATCAACATCATTAACATGTCCATACCCAATAGATTCAATGCAATCCCTATTAAAATACCAATGGCATACTTCACAGATGTAGAACAGATACTCCAAAAGTTTATTTGGAACCCAAAAGGACCCTGAATAGCCACAACAATCTTGAAAAAGAAGAACAAAGTAGGAGGGTTCACAATTCCAGATTTCAGGTTATACTACAAAGCCACTGTAATCAAAACAGCCTAATACTGACATAAAAGCAGGTATATAGATCAATGGAACAGAACAGAGAACCTGGAAGTCAACCCAAGACATTATGCTCAATTAATATTTGACAGAGGAGGCAAGAGCATACAATGGAGTAAAGACAGTCTCTTCAGTAAATGGTGCTGGGAAAATTGGACAGCTACATGCAAAAAAAGAAAGAAAGAAAGAAACTAGACCACCAACTTACACCACACACAAGAATAAACTCAAAATGGGTAAAATACTTAAATGTCACTCGTGAAACCATGAAAATCCTAGAAGAAAATGTAGGTGGCAAAATCTCAGACATCACACATAGTAGAATTTTCACCAATTCATCACCTAGGGCAAGAGAAACAAAGGAAAAAAATAATAAGTGGGACTACATCAAACTAAAAAGCTTCTGTACAGCAAAAGAAACAACCATCAAAATGAAAAGGGAACCTACTGTATGGGAGAACATATTTGCCAATGATATATCAGATAAGGGGTTAATTTCCAAAATATATAGAGTACTCATACAACTCAACCAAAGGAAGACAAATAACCCAATTAAAAAATGGGCAGAGGACCTAAATAGACACTCCTCTAGACAGGACACACAAATGGCCAAGAGACATATGAAAAAATGCTCAACATCACTAAATCATCAGAAAAATGAAAATTAAAATAACAATGAGGTATCACCTCACACCTGCCAGAATGGCCGCCATCAACAAATCATCAAACAATAAGCGCTGGCAAGGGTGTAGAGAAAGGGGGCTCTAGTACACTGTTGGTGGGAATGCAGGCTGGTGCAGCCACTATGGAAAACAATATAGTGTCTCCCCCCAAAATTAAAATTGAGCTGTCATTTGATCCAGTGATCTCAATTCTAGGAATAAATCCTAAGAAGCCTGAAACACCAATCAGAAAGAATATGTACACCCCTATGTTCATAGCAGTGCTATTTACAAGAGCTAAGATCTGGAAATAACACAAATGTCCATCAGTAGATGAATGGATAAAAAGCTGTGGTACATTTACACAATGGAATACTATACAGCTATAAGAAAGAAAGATCTCTTCACCTTTGAGATGACATGGAGGGACCTGGAAAGTGTTATGCTAAACGAAATAAGTCAATCAGAGAAAGACAAATATCACATGATTTCACTCACTTGTGGAATATGATGAGATCCAGAGACATGAAAGTAGGGAACAGACTGACAGATGTCAGATGGAATGGGGGGTGGGGGGCGGGCAGGAAGAGATAAACCAAAGAACTTATCTGCATATATTCATAACCAATAGACACAGACAACAGTACGCTGAAGGCAGTGGTGGGGGGCGGGAGCGGGGAAGATGTGTCAAAGGGGGGAAAAAGAGGGACACATGTAAATAAAAAATATTGATAAATTGAGTATTAAGGAAAAAAAAGAATCTGTGTTGGTAAGCTTTCTTAGACTTTGCATAGTTTTAAATGTCTAAATTTCACTCTGTTTGGAATGACAGTTCAAAATTGCAGAATTATTTTAGTTGGGAAGCCCACTAGCTAAACTGTGCTTTTAGTGAGTATGAAGTCAATTCAGTATTAAGCTTTCCTGACACCCAAGTGAAGACCCTTATTAATTTTGGAACAGAGAACTGTTCCAAGGGGAAACTGAGTTAATGCTCTGTCATGAATATTAAAGAGATGAACATATTTATTCAGAACTTGTCTGTCAGGCTATTATTATTAATGCTAAATTGGATCATTGTTTTAAGTAAATGGATATTTCTAAACCTCTAGGTAGGATACTTCTTTTTTTGAGGAAGGAAAAGGGGACTTTTGGCTCTTGCTTCTATCAAAATGGATTCGGGGTCAGAAGTCTATTTTTCCCCATCTTTATTCAGTCCCTAACCAATATCACCCTTGTGTCTGCATATGAATGAGATTCTGTGGGTAGCAAGCTCCTAGTTAAGTCTTGAAAAGTCCTGACCATGTGAAAAATATATAAAATCAAATTTGATCCTCTTGATTCTTTCTTGTGCTTATCAATTACAGGTCACTTGACTGGTGGACAACAGACAAGTGCAATATGATTAATGGAACGGATGGTGATACTTTTCACCCACTTATAACCAAAGACGAAGTCCTTTATGTATTTCCATCTGATTTTTGCAGGTAAGAACTTTAAAAATATCTTTGGCTGTCAGACCACCAAGGGTGCGAGGAATATATGTAGCTACACTTAGTAGGCATGGATATTCATGTTTAATCAGTGATAAATGGTGATGGCATATTGAGAGCCAATGTATGGACTTCACCTAACTGCATAGGTTTGTTTTGTTTTTTTAAATCCTCACCCGAGGACATTTTTCCATTTTTTGTTCAGATAGAGTGGGAGGGAGAGAGAGAGAGAGAGAAACATCGACGTGAAGAGGACACATCAAGGGGCTGCCACCCGCACGACCAACCAGGGCTGGGGACAAACTGCAACCAAGGTACGCGCCCTTAGCGGGAACCGAACCCGGGTCTCTCTGGACCGCAGGCTGATGCTCTAACCGCTGAGCCAAACCGGCCAGGGCCTAACTGCATGGGTTTGAATACCAGCTCTCCCAATTACAGCTGTGTGAACTTGAGAAAGTTATTTAACTACTCTGTGCTTCACTTTCCTCATTTGTAAAATAAGGATAAAAATAGTCACCTACCTTGAGAGTTGTTATGAGGACAAATTAATTACTGTTAGTAAAATATCTCAGGGCTTGTCACACAGTAGATAAAATTAATAGTTGGCTGTTAGTTACTGTCATATGCTCCATCAAGCATGAAATTTGACCTGTTTTTTTTTTTTTCTAGTCAAGGGGTAATTTCTACATTGAAGATAAATAAATAAGCCATACTGTCGTCCATAATTCAGAGTTTATAGGTGTTTGCTTAGCTATGACCTTGCCATTGATCATATCTATTCTCACTTGCCCTGTAATATCTCCCTCTTTACTGCCGGCTCCTTCCCTACAGATGAACATGATTATGTCTTTGTGGAAGGAAGGCATCCTGCTCTAGCCCCCGATTCCAATCTCCCATTGTGCCTTTTCCCACCATCGCCCTTTAACTGCTCGAATGAGTAGTTGACTTGCACAGCTTCCATTTCCTCTCCCACTCACTCTTTGAAGGCTTTTTCTGAAACTCCTCAAAATCAGAAATGGCCTGGTCACATTTGACATGGTTGATTCAATATTTTCAAGAACTGCTGTTCTTCGGGTGTTTCATATCTCATATTGCACCACCTGCCCAGTAAGCCCTGCTAAGAAACATTGGTGACGCTATAAATATCCCTCCTCTCTTGCATTTAATCCGGTCACCAAGTGCTATTGGCTTCTCCTCCAAAATAGCTCTTGCATCCATCCTCCCTTCTCCATCCCTACTACCTGTGCCATGGTTTAGACCAGCGATTTTCAACCTTTTTCATCTCATGACACACATAAACTAATAACTAAAATTCTGCGGCACACCAAAAAATGTATTTTTTGCTGATCTCACATAAAAAATAGGTATAATTTTTATTTATTCACACCGGACAGCTAGTGTTGTGTTGACAGACTTTTGAAAAGCGGGGGATACCTGTACTCAAGTGCTATACAAACATGAGGGTGATTAGTATTTCAAGGGACCACTGAAACTCCTTTAACAACTGGAAGCAGAAATTTGTTGACCACTGAAATCAACAATGGGCAAAATACAGAAAATCTTTTTATTTGGGGGAGATGCATGTCAAAGCATGATGTCCTTGCTGGTCCAGTCCATGCATTTCTGTCAATGCGAGTTTCCATTCTAAATGTCATCTTTTTTTTAATCCTTACCCGAGGATATTTTTCCATTTATCTTCAGATAGAGTAGGAGGGAGGGAGGGAGGAAGAAAGAGAGAGAGAGAGAAACATCGATGTGAGAGAGTCACATCTATTGGTTGCCACTCACATGACCCCAACCTGGGCCAAGGACCAACCGCAACTGAGGTACGTGCCCTTGGCCAAAATCAAACCTGGGACTCTTTGGTCCGCGGGCTGATGCTCTAACCGCTGAGACAAACCGGCCAGGGCCTAAATGTCATCATTTTTTAAATATTTTTGTTGATTTTAGAGAGAGGAAGGGAGAGACAGAGAGAGAACATTGATGTGAAAAAGAAACATCAGTAGGTTGCCTCCCATGTGCACCCCAACCAGGGATTGAACCCACAACCTGGGCATGTGCCTTGACTGGGAATCAAACCAGTGATGTTTCTATGCACTGGACGATGCTCAACCAATTGAGCCACACAGGCCATGGCCTAAATGTCGTCTTCTTAATTTTCTACCACAGGTTATATATTTTTTCTCGGCCTTCTTTGGAAATTATCCCAGTTGTTACCTCTTAAGCATCTTTCATTACAGTTTACCTCCTACTTTATTACACATTGAGTGGGTGGAGCTTCTTTCCAGCTTTCTTTTGCATCTTCATTTCACACTTACTCTCTAGGCCCTTAGCTGTGTTGTACCTAAGAACTGTTGCTAACTTACTGAAACCTCCCCCAGATTTGGGTGCAGGGATGCTCACATTTTTATCTT